>NC_064825.1:53149479-53774479 GCF_024166365.1 Elephas maximus indicus
CAAGACAGTTGCAGCTGGGAAGGCTGTGGGGGTTTTGGGGCCCTTTCACCAGCTCCCTCCCTTCCCATCCCAGTACCCTGAGTGTTCCACACAGGGTGAACCCCAGTGCCCGGATAACTTTGTCTGGGGGAGCCAAGAAGGCTACTCCTTTCACCTCAAGTGGCACAGAGAAAGGCTCCCACACTGGCTTCCTCCTCATCACCCAGCAGCAGATCAGCAGTCCTGGGGCCCCATGAAAGGCCTGTGAAATGGCACTTCCTTTGTCTCTGCTCATTTCTCATGAGGCTGTACACAAATATCACCCTCCCAATCTTGCCTTCCCACCTGAAAATACCCACAGAGAGACCTAGGGTTGCTCTGTCCCTTCAGCCCTGCCCAAGGCCTGAGGGGGTTTCCACAAGGGAAAAAAAACATCAGGGAGGAAACTCCAGCATCTATTTTCTGTTAGTGGGGCAGAGCTGGAGCAGGGGACAAGGTGCTCCCCTACTTTGCAACCCCCTGGCAAAATCCCCAACACTCTCTGCTCTCTTCTTGAAGCTCTCAACCTATAACAACCCCTGTGCTTTGGGGAAATGAACACAGTTTCTTGCCTCTGGACAAAAACTTAAAGGGAATACTCAGGACTGTCAGATCAAGGCTGGTGAGACAGGAGGGCCCAGAGTGGGGGGCGCTGCTGTGAGAGGCCTCCTGGGGAAGGGAGAGTTAAGAGTATCAGTATTCACTATATCCCTTGAAGTACTGATAATACAACTCCTTATTGCTGAAACCTAGCCCAGAGAGACTGACTTGACCAGGGTTAGAGAGTTGATAGCAAACCCAGGACAAGGACCTGGGTTTCCTAACCTCCAGCCTGATGTCACTTCCACAAAGGAGAGAAGGTGGAGATTGTTACTCCCACTTGGGAATGGGTTCACCATCTCTCTGACCTCATTTAGAATGACCTTACCATAGTTTATCCCTTTAAGAATAATGAAAATAGGCCAAAAGGATCAGGTTCACATCTGAGCCCTTTTTGCTTCTAAGTTCCCAGGCCCTCATACCCATCCCATCCTGGGGCTAGAACTAACATTACTGAACAGATAGCCACCCTGGCCCTGGTCCAGCTGAGGAGCTCCTCCTCAGGCTGCTAGCTCCTAGGGAAATGCCCTCCCCCGATATGAAATGAGGGCAAAAGAGGAAGCTGGACCCTGGACAGGAAAAGCAGTCTGGCCTGTGGAGATGGCCCAGGCTGTGTCTTTAGTTTCCCTCCCTGGACCTTCTCACGGACCCCTACAAGCTTCACCAGTAATGGGTCTATACTCTATATAGAGAATGAGGTCTTCAGTCTGAGCCACCCCCTCTTTTTTTTTTTAGAGACTGGATATTCCTCTACTATATACCCAAGCCAGACCAGTTGTATGTGCTGCAAGATATCCATGTATATAGTAGAGCACACAGGGGACAAAGTTATGAAAACTCCTTAGCCATAACCAAAACACCTTGAGAGACAGAGTCACTGGCCTTGAGGACTTAGGACCATAGTCTCGGGGGATATCTAGGTCAATAGGCATAACATAGTCCCTAAAACCAATGGTCTATATCCTACTTTGGTGAGTAGCAACTGAGATCTTAAAAGCTTGCAAGCAGCCATCTAAGATATAACTATTGGTTTCTTCCTGTCCGGAGCAAAGAGTGAGGAAAATCAAAGATTCAAGGAAACAATTAGTCTGAAGAGCTGAAGGATCAAATGAACCACAGCCTTCACTGGCCTGAAACCAGAAGAAATAGATGGTGCCTGTATACCACTACCAACCTCTCTGATCAGGATCACAACAGAAGGTCCTAGACAGAGTGGGAGAAAAATGTAGAACAAAATTCAAAATCATAAAAAGGCCAGACTTACTAGTCTGATAGAGACTGGGAGAAGCCCTGAGACTGGCTCTAAGACACCCTTCAAACCTGGAACAGAACCCACTCAATATACAGGCCTATAAAATGAATAATAACGCTTGTGAGGAACATGCTCCTCAGAACAATCAACCACACCAGACCAAAAGGGCAGCATTTGCCCAAACACAAAGTTCAGAAGGTAGGAAGGGGCAGGAAAGATGGGTAAATGCAAACGGGGAACTCAGGGTGGAAGCGGGTAAAGTGGGGATTGCAATTAATGTCACAAAACGTGTAAAAACTGTTGAATGGGAAACTAATTTCCTTTGTAAACTCTCACCCAAACTACAATAAAATGTTCAAAAAAAAAACTAGTCGCCATTCAGTTAATTCCAACTCATGGTGACCCCATGTGTGTCAAAGCGGAACTGTGCTCCATGGGGTTTTCTTTTTTAAATTCTATTTCATTGCTGTTGTTGAGAATATACACAGCAAAACATATACCAATTCAACAGCTTCTATTTAATGACACTGATTACATTCCTTGAGATGTGCAACCATTCTCACCCTCCTTTTTGGAGTTGTTCCTACCTCATTAAGCTGAATTCACTGTCAGGGTTCCCTCTGCTTCCCAGTACCCCAGCTACTACAACCTCTTATACCTTCTGGCTCATAAGCCCCTAAAAGTTTACACCAGCCGCTTCTGCCCTAACACTTTGCCAGAAGCAACCCCTGTTGTCCCAGATTCCCAATCAGGATCTGTAACAACTTCACATCAGCCATTTCTTTTCATGCCATGACCTTGACAGTATTTCTTTAGTCAAGACCTCAACAGCTATCTCCTAGGTTGTAGGCAACGCTCCCCCCGACTCCCCCATGATATTTTCCCAATTAGATTCTCCTCATCCCTGTTGTATTTTTCCAGTAATGATTTTCTTGCAATTAACAATCCTCTAGTACTGCCAGATCTTGACTGGGAGAACTCATCCATTCTATCTTCACCCTCAGAGTCCCATGAGTTGCTCAATTATGTAAAATGCTGAACTCGTGTGTGTCACAACTCTTGGGTAGTTTTTTTTTTTTAAACTGAATCCTGATGTCGAGAAAGTGTCTTTCATGCACATCCTTCCCAGGGCTGGAATTTTATGCAAGGCTAGCCCCTCCCTGGGATTTCCTCCTGGGGCCAAACTCCCTGCACCTCCCAGAAATGAGAGTAGGAGAGACAGGTAGGTGGAAGAGCAGGACTGGAAGAAGGAACAACTCATGGGAAAGGGACAACTGTGAGAAGGGAAGAGAATGGGATAAGGAATGGGGAGAGCCTTACATTTATCTGTGCCTGGGAACCCAAAAAAGTAGTGCCTGCTCCCCTCTACTTCTCTTTTTTCTAGCGGATAGGAGTAGAGCAGACTGGAGGAGCTTGAGAGAAGCAGGAACCCTTAGCATACATCCCAAAGGCCTGAGAAAGGAGCTCTAGAATGGAAACAAAAAGAGCTTATAGAGCCAGGCTAGGCTAAAATTAGACTTGGAAGAAATTCACAAAAGAGAGGGAGTAGGGTCCTAGGTGATAGAGGGAATATTAAGAATGGCTAAAGGCATCAAGAGCTGAACTCCAGAGGGCTTCCCGGTCACCAAGGCCCAGTCTGGATGGCCTCTGGAAGGTAGGAGGGAAGAGGGGCAGACACTTTTGCCTCATACCCATCTTCTTCTCCTGAACTGAAATGAAAACACCTAAGACTGAAGTTAAATCAGCTGCCTTTGCTCTCTTCCACTGCACCTAGGTGGCCTGATCCTATTCTTCCCACCAGGAGGTGCTGAAGCCAGGGACTCATCTCCTAAGGCCACTCACTGTCCCCCAGCCTTCAGGACTGGCTTCTTGGTTAAGCAGTCAAGGGTCTGGACGACTCTGATTTCCTGTGGCCTCTCTCACCAGTCTTATTCCTGTGTTACTGTACCCTGACTGCTATGGACTGCTTCCTCCTGCCTAACCACAACTCATCCACTGCAGGTTCCCTTCATTCTGCTGGCTTCCCCTGCTCTGGGGCCTCTCAAGGCTGAGAGCAGTTATTTGGCTGTCTCCAGTTAAAGATATGGACACAGAGACACTTGCACATGTGCGCACACACACACACACACACAGACATTTTCCAGCCCTTTAATCATCTCCATCACCGAGAGGTTGCAGCATGTCTCTGGGAGGTTCAAAAAGGCTCTCAAACTCACCAAGTCTTCTACAGTAGATCCTGACCCCAAAGCTGGAGAGAAGTGGGTGAAAGGGAAGGTGACAGAGAGAGGGTGACAAACTGAGAGATTATGAGAATGAGAGGAGATGGAAGGAACAAGATGGTGGGGAGCCAGAAGCCGGATAGCGAAAGGAGGGGGGGGATGCAGCAGGAGACTGAGATGGACAGCAGGTTAGAGTAGTTAAGGAGAGGTCAGGGCTGTGATCGGGGGAAAGAAGACAGAAGGAGAGGGGAGGAGAGGAGATAGTGATGGCCAGTTTGTGGGTGGAGACTAAAGGAGGGATGGAGGGAGACAGAATGAGAAAGTGGGTAGAATTCAGGGACTAAGAATGGCGGGGGCGGGGGGGGGAAGACTAGTAGATGGCTACCAATTGTTCCCAGAAGGCCAGAGACCCTGATGCCTCTCAGAAGCCCTATTTTCTCCATTTCCTGAAAACAGACCTGATCTCAGTTATGCCATCTTGTCCAACTCTCAGTATCTCTGAATGAGAGTCCTTTCACCTCCAGCCACAGGACAAGACCAGGCCTTTTCCTTCCTCAGTTTACCCACCACAGAGCAAGGCCAGACACTGGTCAGCTGGGCACTGCAGATGTCTGCTCACTGAATACCTGTTGCTTGGGTCCAGGGATGGGGAGGTTGGGCTTCAGAGAAACAGACACACAGAGAGAAGGACTGGGGTCGGCGGGGTTCCCTCCGGGTCCTTTTGGTTGCAGAGTGTGGGTATGGGGTGACCTCGTTCTCCCAGGGCGGGACCTCTTTCTGTGCAGTCTCCAGGGTTCGCAGGCCCCAGACACCTACCCCCTCTCAACCTCACAAATGTCACAATTGCCCGAGACTCTCTCCCCTCACACACTTGGTCACCGCCCTCCACCGACAACTTCTGTGGGCACCCCCACCTCTGAGTTCCACATCCTAGCTCTGAGCACTTCCACTTCAGAGGCTGTCCTCCCTGAGCCAGAGACACGCTGGCCTAAGGGGGTTCTCCCGGCTCCCGAGAGCCGGTACAGCTGCCGGGAATCCACTCTGACCGAGCCGCCGCTGGCTCGCAGTGGCCCGGTCTCCGCCCCGCCCGACCGGCCGCGCCCGCCCAACTTGGAGCGAACCAAGAACCTCCCGCCCGCGGCCTCCCGCAAGCAAACTTCCTGGGCCGGCGCCTGCGCCCCGTCCCGCGCTGGCCGGGCTCCCCTCCCCCGGTCCCCCAGTCCGCCGGCCCGGGCCCAGCCTTACCTGTTGCCCTCCCCACCGCGGGGGAGCTGGGGAGGCGGCGGCAGCGGCTCCGGGCTCAAGAAGGAAGTGAGAGCGGGAGGCCGGAGGAAGTGGGGGGGGCGGGCCAGCCGGCGGGGCGGGGCGCGGGGGCGGAGCGCGGGGCACGACCAGGAAGTCCGCGACCCGCCCTCACCGCCTCACCCTCTCCCAGCCTTGCCCCCCACCCACGGCCTCGCCCCCGCCCCGGTCCGAGGCTCCCCGCCTTCAGCCCACTGGCCGGAGTCTTTTAAGTCAAGCCTGCCAAGGTCAGGCCTTCTAGCCTCCTCCTTGGCTCCGGTCCCATCAGAGGCCTAAGCCTAGGCGCTAGGCATTTGTCCCCCACGCCTGTATCTCGTCCCTTCCACCCGTTGCGGGAAGATGCTGAGAAAAGGCGCCCCTAGGCCTGGTGACTTCTGCCAAACCCAGGGACCGGGCAATGGCCGCAGCTGGGGAATGGGCAGAATAGGTTACGCTGGGGCAGTCCCCACCTTTGCCCCGAGCCCCGGGGGATTGCGGGGTGGTGATGATTCAGTAGTGGGAAGGCCCCAGACCCTTTGTGGGGGGGGGTTGCGGAGACTGGGGGAAGGGGAGCTGGCGTCAGCACACGGGGAAAGACAAGATCAGCAGAGGCGCAGGCGGAGCCGCGGGCCCAAAAACAGGATGTCGTGTCGTCGTTCCGCACCCGGTGGCTCAGCCGGGCCCTGGGGAGGGGGCGGGGCGGGCAGAGGACGTGGGGCTCCCCGCGCTCCATCTTCCCGCCGGGGCGCGCAGCTGCTAGAGGCTGAAGGGCCGCACCCAGGCCGCGGGGTCGCGGCCGGAGGTCGGGGTCCGGGCCCGGGGGACTGGCGGACTCGTGGGCGCCCTCTGGTGTTTTTGCTCCGACGCCTTGCACGGAACTCTGACTTTGGAGCTGATATTCTTGGTTCAAATCAAACTTTCCAGCGCCAACCACGTGCAGAACCCCATGCTGGGTGCTCTAGAAACTCACAGGCGTTTAAGACCGTAGAGGCGCCCTGTCTTCAAGAGGTTTTCCACATAAAAAAGGGTGAGCTCCGGGAATAAATAGCTCGACCTTTCTGAGCCTCAGTTCTTTCTTTGGTAAAATAGAATACGGTCCCCTTCGCCCGTTAGTTGTAAAGATAAAATAATAGATGTAAAAGGCCTACTGTCAGTGCCTGGCTCAAAGTAAACACTCAATAAATGCTTCTTTATTTTTTCTTTTTATGTCATACTATGAGTTCTCAAAACACAGCGGGCTTGCCCACATCTTTGGATCTTTGCGCATTCTGTTCCCTCTGACTTCTTTTCTGTGTAGTCGGCCAGGGGAGATCGGCTTATTCTTTCACAATCTGGCTGTACTAAACTACTCCCTGCCTGGCTTCATCTTTCCTCCCTCCAGCACACACATACCCCAACCACCCCTGCCATGCGTTTGACTCTCCCAGTGCTGTCCAAAAGAAATAGAATGCAAGCCACATTTGTAATTCAAAATTTTCTAATGATGACAATGACAAAAAAAAAAAGCAGCTGCTGAGTTTGTGTACAACCAAACACCTCATGGGATTTGGTTCCTTGGTTTGGATATTTAGGGTCATAGTTTTATGGGACATCCCAGTTAATTGGCCTAATAATGTGTTTAGTGCCTCTGTTCTACTTCCTAGTAACTTGAGTAGTGCCTGGGATCTTAAAAGCTTGCAAGGGGCCATCCAAGGCGCAACAGTTAGTCTCTACTAACCTGGAGCAAAAGAGGAAGAAGGACAGTCAGGAATAGAAGGATATGGAATGTTAACTTTGGACATGTTACCAGGAGGGACCAGTCCCTGGAGAAGGACATAATGCTTGATAAAGTAGAGGGTCAACAAAAAAAGAGGAAGACCCTCAAAGAGATAGACTGACACAGTGGCTGCAACAATGGGCTCAAGCATAAGGACGATTGTGAGGATGGCGCAGGATGGGGCAGTGTTTCCTTCTGTTGTGGTTGGGGTCACTATAAGTTGGAACCGACTTGATGGCACCTAACAACATAACAGAATGTGTGGCTAATTACCTCCATGAACAACTGCCTCCTTTGTCATGAGACCAGAAGAGCTGGATGGTGCCCAGCTACCATTACGGAGCTATAGAAGAATCCTGATCAAAAGGGGGGAAATGTAGAACAGAATTTCAAATTTTCATGGACTCTAGACTTTCTGGAGCCAGGGAGGGTAAATGAACTCCTGAAACTATTGCCCTAAGATAATTTTTTTAAAATAATTTTTATTGTGCTTTAAGTGAAAGTTTACAAATCAAGTCAGTCTCTCACACAAAAACCCGTATACACCTTGCTACACACTCCCAATTACTCTCCCCCTATTGAGATAGCCCGCTCTCTCCCTCCACTCTCTTTTTGTGTCCATTGCGCCAGCTTCTAACTGCCTCTACCCTCTCATCTCCCCTCTAGGCAGGAGGTGCCAACATAGTCTCAAGTGTCCACCTGATCCAAGAAGCTCACTCCTCACCAGCATCCCTCTCCAACCCATTGTCCAGTCCAATCCATGTTTGAAGAGTTGGCTTCGGGAATGGTTCCTGTCCTGGGCCAACAGAAGGTCTGGGGGCCACGACCACTGGAGTCCTTCTAGTCACCCTGAGATAATTTTTAGACCTTAAACCAAAAGTATCCCTGAACTCATCTTAAAACCAAACAATAGTTTAGCTTAACTGGTAAAACAGGTCTGCCTTGAGCATTGTGGTCTTTGAAGAACATCTATATGGGATCACATTGACAAGAGTAACTCCAAAGATTAGCTAGGAACCTTTGGGGGGCAATGAGTTTATGTTAAAGAGAGAGGAACAAGTCAGAAAAGGAGGATGAGAATAGTTGCACAACTTGAAAAATGTTAATCAATGTCACTAAATTGTACATGTAGAAGCTGCTGAATTGGTGTATGTTTTGCTGTGTATATTCTCAATAACAACAAAATAAAATTTGAAAAAAAAAAATGAACCGAGAAAAAAATCTTTTAATAATGACATTTGCTAAAAAGTAAAAAGAAACACGTAAAATTAATTCTAGTAATATATTTTATTTAACACAATATATCAAAAATATTATCATTCAACATATAATCCACATAAAAATTAATAATTAGAAGTACTAAACCTTTGAAATCTGGTATGTATTTTACACTTACAGTATGTCTCAATTTGGACTAGCCACATTTCAACTGCTCAACAGCACATGTGGCTGGTGGTATCTGACGGGGAAGTTAGATACGCTATCAGATTTAGGCTGGTAAATGACTCTGAGTGGATGAATTAGTTCTCCAAGATTCTCCTCCTCAGGAAGCCTCCCCTGCTGTCCCAGGCAGAGTTTGGGTTCCTCTTCTCAGTTCAGCAACACTTGAGACCAACTTCTCTCTGCAAAGGAGAGAACAGGAGAGACAAAGTGAAAACCTCATTCCCTCCATAGCCTAGTGGGAGTACGTGGTTGGTGCTCCGGGTTTGACGAACGAAGACAGGATTGTGAGTTTCCATAAAAGACAGGATTTGGCAGAAGACCACACTTAAAATGGCTTCTCTAAAGCCATTAAAAATTACGTTCCAGAACAAAGATTTTTGAGCTCTCTTCCTAGAGTTCCCTTCCCAGGACATGAGGGCAGGAAAATAGTGGGGCTTTGACCTTCTTCCTCTTCTAGGGTTACCAAACTCATAGTTGTTGAGTCGATTCCAACTTATAGGGACACTAGAGGACAGAGTAGAACTGCTCCATAGGGTTTCCAAGGAGCATCTGGTAAATTCAAACTGCCAACCTTTTGGTTAGCAGCCATAGCTCTTAGCCGCTATGCCACCAGGGTTTCCTCTAGAGTTGCTAGGAGTTGAAATTGACTTGAAAACAACAAGCTTGGTTTTTCCTGGATAAAGGACCCTGGGTGGCACAAAGGGTTTGTTTTCAACTACTAACCTAAAGGTTGGTGGTTTGAACTCACCCATTGGTGCTGTGGAAGACAGACCTGACATCCTGCTTCCACAAAGATTAGTCAAGAAAGACCTATGGAGCAGTGCTACTCATGGGGTGGCCATGAGTCAGAATCAACTTGATGGCAATGGATCTGGCTCTGGGTAAAGACTTCATGTAAAAAAAAAAAAAAGTGTTTCCTGCAAAAAAAATACTTGAAGAAAATAAATTTTACACGCATATTGGTAAGAGTAGGGTGCACACTGGGGTGCAGTAGATCAAAGGGCTGGATTGCCAGCCCGTGGTCAGGCTGCATATCCTGAATCCCTGGGTGCCTTGAGCTCTCCTGGTCCTAGCTTAGCTTGCTTGGGTGGGAGAACCTGACTCTGCTTCGAGGTTCACACGGTCTCATGGGAGATGGGACTATTGCACATGGAACTTCAAGAGGAGGTGGAAAGAGCCCTGGACTGGGCTTCAGAAAAACTGGTTCTAGTCTTGGCTCAGCCAAATGGACTGGTGAGAGACTTTAGGTTAGGCCCCACCCTTCTCCACATCTCAGACAACTCCAGTGGAAAACAAAAGGTTGAACTAGATGATACCTTTTAGCTCTGACTAAAAGATAGATGATACACTTTTCAGAATAGTAATTAAGTAATCAAGGTTTATGTATATAGCGTGTTGCTCATAGTTCTTTAATACCATTTAGGTCATCTTCTTTTGTGCTCTAGTTAATTGTATCTGTGCCTAACGTCTGACTCCCCCACTGACTAAAAGTCTTTGAGGTTATGTCTGATTCATATCTCTGTCCACCCACTGGCACAGGCAGGGCTGGGCCACATTTGCCTTCAGTATACATCTGTAGAATTAAATTTCTTTGTTGTTGTTTGCTGCTGTTGAGCCGATTCTGGTTCACATGCATGCAGAGTAGAACTGCCCCATAGAGTTTTCAAAGCTGCAACTTTTTGGAAGCAAATCGCCAGGCCTGTCTTTTAAGTGCACCTGGGTCAGTTTCAACCACCAATGTTTCGACTAGTAGTCGAGCACTTAACCATTTGCACCACTCAGGGGCTCCTAAATTAGATTGCCTTAATAAAGCACTAATATGTGTAGAACCATCAGAGGCCAGATGAGTTGGAGCCATTCTTTTTTTCCACTCTTATTTTGCTTTAATCTTTTTTTTAAATTGTGCTTCAAGTGAAAGTTTACAGTTCAAGTTAGTTTCTCATACAAAAATTTATACACACATTGTTATGTGACCCTAGTTGCTCTCTCTATAATGTGACAGCAAACCCCTCCTTTCCATGCTGTATTTCACGTGTCCATTCAACCAGCAGCTGTCGCTCTCTGCCTTCTCAACTCGCCTCTGGACAGGAGCCGCCTATTTAGTGTCATGTATCTACTTGAGCTAAGAAGCACATTCTTTATGTCTTATTTTATGTCTTACAGTCCAGTCTAATCCTTGTCTGAAGAGTTGGCTTTGGGAATGGTTTTAGTTCTGGGCTAGCAGAGAGTCCAGGGGCCATGTCTTCCAGGGCCCCTCCAATCTCAGTCAGACCATTAAGTCTGGTCTTTTTACTAGAATTTGAGTTCTGCATCCCACTTTTCTCCTGCTCCGTCAGAGACTCTCTGTTGTGTCCCCTGTTAGGGCCATCATTGGTGAAGCCGGGAACCATGTAGTTCTTCTGGTCTCAGGCTGATGCAATCTGTGGTTTATGTGGCCCTTTCTGTCTTGGAGCCATTTTTGTGGCACAGATTTAGGAAGCGCCAATAAGACAGAGAGGAACAAGAAGATAGGGTGAAGGCTGGGCTGTCTCCAAAGGTTTCTTGAAGGAAGAAGATGCTGAACTGAAGAGGGTAGGAAGAGGGCACAGCCTCACATGGGCTCTTTCTTCTTCCTACTGTCTCGTTAGCTTTCCCTGAATAGGTAAGTTCTTAGTAGGTGGTGTGGCGGCAAGGTACAAATGGGCTTCCTTGTGTTTTACGTACTATAGTGCACACTGTCACCTTTTTTTCACCACATCGAAGATTAACCTTGTTTACTGGTTAATCCGCCCTGTGTGTGTGTGTGTGTG
Organism: Elephas maximus indicus; assembly: GCF_024166365.1. Lineage (NCBI taxonomy): Eukaryota > Metazoa > Chordata > Mammalia > Proboscidea > Elephantidae > Elephas > Elephas maximus. The sequence continues at coordinate 53,160,838 of NC_064825.1, forward strand.
TGTGTGTGTGTGTGTGTGTGTGTGTGTGTCCTAACAAGCGACTGAGAGACAAGGACACTGTGCCTGGGCATTTAGAGGTGATAAACTTGGTGGGGTAGACTGGAGAGAGAACAGGTTTTGGAGCCAGACAGTCCAGGTTTCAAATCCTGGTTGCACACTTACAGCGTGACTTTTGACAAGTAACGGGACCTCTTTCATTCATTCCTTCGTCATACACTTATTAAAAGCCTTTTTGCACCAGGTACAGTGTTACATGCCAATGGTGCAGTGGAAAAAACATAGGCAGAGGTACAGGGTGCTATAAGTGCATACAACAGAGCTAACTTCTCAGTCTCTGTTTCAATTAAAATGGGAATGACAATACTACCTACTTTGTGAGGTTGTGAGGATTAAATTAGACAACGCATGTGGAGGGTCTAATAAATTGCCCTGGCATGAGTTCATTTCTCCACACAACCATGATGTTCTCAGGTTTGTTTTCCCTCCGACCAATTCTTCCTTCTTTCTCAAGGTCAAAATTTGAAATCCTACTCAGTTCCCCAAAAAAGCAGGGTAGAGACAGGGAGAGGGAAGAGAAAAGCCCTGAACTGATCTCATTCATGCCCTGGGGACTTCCAAATGGGTCTTCCCAGAACAGTTCTCTGAGCTCCATCTCCTATTGCCTACAAGTGCCCCACAAGGATCTTCTGCTCAGCTCCAGCTCCAGCTCCTTCGGTCTAACCTTAAGTCTATGTTCTCCTTTGTCTCTGATGTGGCTCTAGCAATTTAGACTTCTTAGAGCCCCTCCTAATCCCTTAGTCTTCCCTTTCTCATCCTGTCTGAGAAGCAGAACACAGTCACCCTTCATTCCTCTCCAAAGACAAGCCCAACATCCCATTTTGTGGGCTTTGATGGGGAAGTCGGTGGATAGAAAGAACTGCCAATAGAAGTGACAAATTACAGTTTTAGGTGGGCAGCTGCTGGATGGCAGATGGGAGGAGGTAAGCCACCATTTTCCCTCCCTCATTCCCCCAGTGCAACTCCACCATCCTGCTGATGTTGGCATCATCACAGGAGCTGTCCACCAATCCTGACGGACCACGCTCCTGAACACACCCTGCAGAAGAGCCCACCCCTACTCTGTTTCCACTCTGTATAAACCTCTGTGCCTGCCCATCAAGGAACCATCTTGGGGATACAGGTCCCAGTGTCTTCCTTTGCTTGGCCAACCAAATAAAGTTTTCTTCTTTCACTTTTACCCAACTCGTGTCTCAGTGCAGTGCTTGGCGTGAGACCTGGAGGACTGGTAACAGTTCTATAGTTGTGTCCTCTGATCCACTGTTCCTGACTCCCTTTGAGGGACTAACTGGATGGGAAAAGGAGACAAAGGCCATACCCTATCCTCTGTGAAGGTCCCTCCTCCCAGGCAGGCAGAACAATAGTTGTCCTGTTTGCTTCCAGGGCATCTTTCAATCTTTAAGGTTTTCCAAGGTGGGTGGTATCCGGGCCATCTAGTATAATCCCTTCCGGGCAATTTTTCTTTCCTTAGCCCTGGTGTTCTAGCAGTATCTCAACTCTGTTATTGATAGGTGCTGTTGATTTGGTTCCAACTCATAGCAACCCTGTGTAAAACAGAACGAAACACTGCTAGATCCTGTACCATCCTCACAATCATTGCTACATTTGAGCCCATTGTTGCAGCCACTGTGTCAATCCATCTCATTGAAGGTCTTCTTTTTCTCTGACCTTCTATTCTATCAAACATGATGTCCTTCTCCAGGGATTAATCCCTCCTAATAACATGTCCAAAATATGTGAGATGAAGTCTCACCATCCTTGCTTCTAAGAAGCATTCTGGCTGTACTTCTTCCAAGACAAATTCATTTGTTCTTCTGGCAGTCCTCAGCATATCTAATATTCTTTGCCAATACCACAATTCAAATGCATCAATTCTTCTTTGGTCTTTCTAACTCATTGTTCAGCTGTTGCATGCATATGAAAAAAAAATTATGCATATGAGGCAATTGAAAATACTATGGCTTGGGTCAGGTGTACCTTAATCCTCAAAGTGACATCTTTGCTTTTTAACATTTTTAAGAGGTCTTTTGCAGCAGCTTTGCCCAGTGCAATATGTCCTTTTGATTTCTTGACTTCTTCCATGGGCTTGATTGCGGATCCAAGTAAAATGAAATGCTTGACGACTAATATTTTCTCCATTTATCATGATGTTGCTTACATTGGTCCTGTTGTGAGGATTTTTTTCTTTATGCTGAGATGTAATCCATACTGAAGGCTGTAGTTTGATCTTCATCAGTAAGTGCTTCAAGTCCTCTTCACCTTCAGCAAGCAAGGTTGTGTCATCTATGTATGGTAGGTTGTTAATGAGTCTTCAAACAATCCTGATGCCTCATTCTTCTTCATATAGCCCAGCTTCTAGAATTATTTGCTTAGCATACAGATTGAATAAGCATGGTGAAAGGATACAACCCTGACGTACACCTTTCCTGATTCTAAACCATGCAGTGTCCTCTCGTTCTGTCTGAACGACTGCCTCTTTGCCTATGTACAGGTTCCTCATGAGCACAATAAAAATGACCTGGAATTCCCATTCTTTACAACATTATCCATAATTTGTTATGATCCACACAATCAAATGCCTTTGGGTAGTCAATAAAACACAGGCAAATATCTTTCTAGTATTCTCTGTTTCAGCCAAGATCCTTCTCACATCAGCAATGATACCCTTCATTCCATGTTCTCTTCTCAATCTGGCTTGAATTTCTGGCAGTTCCCTGTTGATGTACAGTTGCAACCATTTTTTAAATATCTTCAGCAAAATTTTACTTATGTGTGATATTAATGATATTGTTCAATAACATCCACATTCTATTGGATCTCCTTTCCTTGGAATGGCACAAATATGGATCTCTTCCAGTCAGTTGGTCAGGTAGCTGTCTTCCAAATTTCTTGGTATAGATGACTGAGTGCTTCCAGCATTGCACTCATTTGTTGAAACTTCTCAATAGGTATTCTGTCAATTTCTAAAGTCTTGTTTTTCACCAATGCCTTCAGTGTAGCTTGGGCTTCTTCCTTTAATATCATTGGTTCTTGATCATATACTACCTCCTGAAATGGTTGAACATCGACCAATTCTTTTTGGTACAGTGACTGTGTATTCCTTCAATTTTTTGATGCTCCCTGCATCATTCAATATTTTGCCACAGAATTCTTCAATATTGCAACTAGAGGCTTGAATTTTTTCTTCAGTTCTCTCAGCCTGAGAAATGCTGAATGTGTTCTTCCCTTTTGGTTTTCTAACTCCAGGTCTTTGTACATTTCATTATAATACTTTACTTTGTAATCTTCTGTTCAGCTCTTTTACTTCATCATTTCTTCCACCTGCTTTAGCTACTCTATGTTCAAGAGCAGTTTCAGAATCTCTTCTGGCATCCATTTTTTTTTCTTTCCTGTCTTTTTAGTGACCTTTTGCTTTCTTCATGTGTGATGTCCTTGATGTTATCTGACAACTCATCTGGTCTTTGGTCGCTAGTGTTCAATGCATCAAATCTATTCTTGAGACTGTCTCTAAATCAAGTGAAATATTATCAAGTTTGTACTTTGGGCCTCATGGACTTGTTTTAATTTTCTTCAGCTTCAACTTGAACTTGCATATAAGCAGTTGATGGTCTGCTCCACAGCTGGCCCCTGGCCTTATTCTGACTGATGATATTGAGCTTATCCATCTTCTCTTTCCACAGATGTATTTGATTTGATTCGTGTGTATTCCGTCTGGTGATGTCCACACGTACAGTCACTGTTTATGCTGGTGAAAAAAGTATTTCCAATGAATAGGTCACTGGTCTTGCAAAATTCTATCATGAGATCTCCAGCATCGTTTCTTTCATCAAAGCCGTATTTTCTAGCTACTGATCCTTTTTCTTTGTTTCCAACTTTTGTATGCCAACCACCAATAATTATCAATGCACCTTAATTGCATGCCAATTTCAGACTGCAGAAGCTGGTAAAAATCTTCAGTTTCTTCATCTTTGTCATTAGTTGTTGGTATGTAAATTTGAATAATAGTCTTTTTAACTCCTCTTCCTTATAGAAGTATGGACATTATCCTATCACTGACAGCGTTATACAGCTGGGCTACTAATCAAAATGTCAATAGTTCGAATCCACCAGCTGCTCCTTGAAAACCCTATGGGGCAGTTCTACTCTGTCCTATAGGGTTGTCATGAGTCGGAATTGACTTGATGGCAAGGGGTTTGGTTTTTTGGGGGGCAGTGCTAAACTTGAGGATAGATCTTGAAATGTTCTTTTTGACAATGAATGGGACATTTTTCCTCTTCAGTTCGTCTTTCTGGCAAAGTAGACCATATGATTGTCCAATTCAAAATGGCCAATACTAGTCCATTTCAGCTCACTAATGCCTAGAATATCTGTCTTCAAGTGTTCCATTTTATTTTTGACGGCTTCCAATTTTCCTAGACTCATACTTTGTGCATTCCACATTTCAATCATTAATGGATGTTTGCAGCTGCTTCTCCTCATTTTTAGTTGTGCCACATCAGCAAATGAGGGCCTCAAAAGCTTTACTCCATCCATGTCGCTAAGATTGACTCTAAGGAGGAGCCCTGGTGGCATAATGGTTAAGTGCTGTGCTGCTAACCAAAAGGTCTGAAGTGCAAACCCAGCAGCTGCTCTGTGGGAAAAAGATGTGTTGATTTGCTTCCCTAAGTCTAGGAAACCCTGTGGGACAGTTCTATTCTGTCCTATAGGGTTGCTATGAGTTGCAATTGGCTCGACAGAAATAGGTTTGGTTTTTGGTCTACTTTGAGGTGGCAGCTCTACACCAGTAGTATTTTGAGTGCCTTTGAACCTGAGAGGCTCATCTTCCAGTACTATACCAGACAATGTTTTACGGCTATCCATAAGGTTTTCACTGGCCAGTTTTTTTTAGAAGCAAAGCACAAGGTCCTTCTTCCTAGTCTGTCTTAGCCTGGAAGCTCTGGTGAAATCTGTCTACCACAGGTAACCCTGTTGGTATTTGAAATATCAGTGGCATAGCTTCCAGCATCACAGCAACACACAAGCCACCATAATACTGACAGAAGAGAATAGTAATTAAAAAAAAAAAAAACTTCAATGTGTTTTAAATAGGCTTTACATTTATAACTTAATAACGGTAATAACCTTATGAAACCTTATGAGGTGGGTAATATTACTATCTTCATTTTACAGATAAGAAAACAACCTCTCGGAGTCTTATTTGCAAAATGGGTCTAAATTATGTTACATCATAAGGTTGCTGTGAATATTAATTATATGAGATAACTTGTAAGCTCCATGAGGGCAACAAGTTTGCTTTTTTTATTCAGTGCTATATTCCTAGTGTCTAGAACAGTGCCTGGTATGTAGTAGTTGCTCAGTATGTATTTTTGGAATGAATGATTGAATGTAGTATGTTTGACATAATAGCTGGCAGAAATAGTACCTCCCTAAATCACAGCAGTTATTATTAAACTTGATTTGTCTCCCTTCCTCTCCTTCTCTCCTGGTCATCTAATAAATCATCAAATATTTCTCAAGTCTGGACCCTTCTCTGTTTGCACTGCTATTGCCCAAATTGGACTTCAGAATTACTCCTTATGTCCTTGGCCAAGGTCACACAGTTAATAACAGGGAGAGCCAAGTTTTCAGCCTAGGTCTGTCTGACCACCTTACTTTTCTCTCAGCTTCTGGTTTTAACCTCCTCTAATCCGTTCTCAATACTTTTTAATCCGTCCTCAATGCTATCAACAGAACTATCTCTGCAAATTACCGATATCAGATCTTGGTGTAATCCTTTAATGGCTCTGAAATTGCTTGTAGAATGATAATAAAAACCAACATTTATTGAGCATTTTACCATATGCCAGGCACTGTCCTAATTGCTTTATTAACTCACCTATGCTTTACAGAATCCTCCTTTTTTGCAGGTGGGGAAACTGAGGCCTGAGAGGTTGGGTAACTTGCCCAGTGTCACATAGCAGAGCCAGGATGTGAATCTATGCAATCTTATTTCAAAACCTCTTCCCCACACCCCAATCTGTGTGCCTGTGCACAGCTTTCCTGACTGCTTCAGACAATCACTTGTCCCTCCTTTGTGCTTCCTCACCTGTTTCTATGCTAATCTCTCTCAAGACATTATCAACTAGTACTAATTGTTCATGTATCTATTTCCCCTAAGAACAGCTCTTTAAAGGAAACTAGGTTGTTTGAACAGATGCTTGGTAGGTGTTAAATATATGAATGAACATTGGCAGGAAGATTCTAGAACTGATTCTGAAAGGAGAAATGATTCTGTGTGTGAAACTAGCCTGGGAAGAGAAGCTGCTAGACACCAAGATCTTTCTCTTCATTTCTTACTCAGCCAGACCCTGGGCAGCTTCTCAGTGATATCTGCATTTGCCATTTTTGGACACCAGAGAGCGCCACTGATAATGGGATTCCTAAACTTTTATGCGCAGAAGATTTAGGACTCTCCCTGATTACACTTCTGCCGAAGACTCTCACTTTCCACATGTAAGTTATTGGTGATCAGAGCCCCCATGGTGTAAAAGAAGGACAGCTAGGCTGTTAGACAGAGCACATGTTATTAACTCATTTGCTTAGGAAAATGTTTGAGTACCAGCTACGTACGGGGCAAAGCGCTAGTCTGTGAGACTGTAAAGACGAATAAAATGCAGTCTTTGGTGAGCTTAAAATCTTATGGGGTAAGATAGACACTCACTAACCAAAAAAAAAAAACCCAAACCAAACCCACTGCCGTCGAGTCGATTCTGACCCATAGCGACCCTATCGGACAGAGTAGAACTGCCCCGTAGAGTTTTCAAGGAGCGCCTGGCGGATTCCAACTGCAGACTTTTTTGGTTAGCAGCCATAGCACTTAACCACTACGCCACCAGGGTTTCCAGACTGGGAGTATAGGTTTAAAATAGACAGAGATGAGAAAAAAAAAAATGCTGTTTACTCCTCTCCATGTGTGGTGAGGGAGTTGTGTAGAGGCCACAGTCATAGGAGGACTCTTCACAGGGACTACTGAAACAAGAATAATAGCTTCTGATCAGGAGAGATCTAAAAGGTCTCAGAATTTCCTATCTAATATAATATTAGAGCTGAACTGGATCAATAATCTGGTATCTGCCCATCCTATGGTTGGGGAAACTAAGATCCAGAGGGGAACTAGATTTTCTTATGTCACATTATGAACAGGAGACCAGAATGTTCCCCCTGTTGTCCAGGCCATGGGCTGTGTCTCCAGATATCATTTTAGCCTCACAGAAAATGCAACAGTCTCCAAGAAGTTAAATAATTGTTCAAAGTCTTGGCATTAATGGGTAACAGGCTTCCCGCCTCCAAGAACCAGGCTCTTGCTAGCAAATGTGCTATGTGCCCATACACCAAAAGAAATCGTGTGGTAGCTATGAGAAATGATGCAGTTGAGTTTAAGGGAAGTTGTGTTAAGCATGCTTTACTTTTTTTCTTGTTATTCTCTCAACCAAGTGAGTACACAGGCAGGTGGGGAGGCTTAGGCAATCTGAGTAATTAATTTGGGCTGCAGCTGTGTTTTCTGTGACCTATATATGGTTTACAATTTTTAAAAAATCAGTTGCTAATGTTAAAATGAAGATGTCGCATAAAAGGCCAGATTTATGTCTTTTCTTAAAGAAGATCTGGTAATATTGGGTCTACCTTTCTGCCTGTTTTCCAGTGTGCCACGGTTCCCACCACTTCCCCACCTACTTCTCTCAGTTGTATTACTTACTTGTTCCCTTTGCCATCTGAGTTTAAAAATACCTGCCTCAGAGCATAGGTCTAGTAGAACCTAGGCCAGTGGTTCAACTTCTGTTCTGGCCAGTTTCCCAGTGCATAGATGTTACTCAATAAATATTTAGTGTTTTTTTTCCCCTTTATTTATTTATTTTTAAATTGTGCCTTAGGTGAAAGTTTACAGCTCAAGTTAGTTTCTCATACAAAAATTTATACACACATGGTTATGTGACCCTAGTTGCTGTCCCTATAATGTGACCACACATCCCTCCTTTCCACCCCGGAATTTCCCATGTCCATTCAACCAGCTCCTATTCCTTTCTGCCTTCCCATCTTGCGTCTAGACATGAGCTGCCAATTTAGTCTCATGTATCTACTTGAACTAAGAAGCACAGCCTTCATGAGTATCATTTATGCCTTGTAGTCTAGTCTATTCTTTGTCTGAAGAGTTGGCTTCAGGAATGGTTTTAGCTCTGGTTTAAAAGAGGGTCCGGGGGCCGTGTCTTCTGGGGTTCCTCCAGTCTCAGTCAGACCATTAAGTCTGGTCTTTTTATGTGAATTTGCGTTCTGCACCCCACTTTTCTGCGCTCTGTCAGGGACTCTCTGTTGTGTTCCCTGTCATGGTGGTCATTGGTGGTAGCCGGGCATGATCTAGTTCTTCTGGTCTCAGGCTGATAGATTCTCTGGTTTATGTGGCCCCTTTTGTCTCTTGGGCTAATACTTTCCTTGTGTCTTTGGTGTTTTTCATTCTCCTTTGCTCCGGGTATGTTAGGACCAATTGATGCATTTCAGATGGCCACTCACTAGCTTTTAAGACCCAGATGCAGAACATTTTCTTAATAAACTTTGTTATGCCAGTTTACCTAGATGTCCTCTGAAACCATGGTCCCCAGTCACCTGCCTTGCTACTCTGTCCCTCAAAGCATTTGATTGTGCTCAGGAAACTTCTTAGCTTTCGGTTTGGTCCAGTGGTGCTGACTTCCCCTATTTTGTGTATTGTTCTTTCCTTCACCTAAGGTAATTCTTATCTACTATCTGGTTGGAAACCCTGGTGACGTAGCGGTTAAGTGCTATGGCTGCAACTGAAGAGTTGGCAGTTCGAATCCGGCAGACACTCTTTGGAAACTCTATGGGGCAGTTCTACTCTGTCCTATAGGGTCACCATGGGTCCGAATCGACTTGACGGCACTGGGTTTTTTGGTTTTTTTGGACTATCTAGTTAGTGAATTCCCCTCTCCCTCCTGCCCCACCTTTGTAACCATGAAAGAATATTTTATTCTGTGTGTAAACATTTTCTTGAGTTCTTGTAATAGTGGTCTCATACAATATTTGTCCTTTTGCAACTAATTTCACTCAGCATAATGCCTCCAGATTCATCCATGTTATGAGATGTTTTACAGATTCATCCTTGTTCTTTATTGTTGCATAATACTCCATTGTGTGAATATAGCATAATTTGTTTATCCATTCATCCGTTGATGGGCACCTAGGTTGTTTCAATCTTTTTGCTACTGTGAACAGTGCTGCAGTAAACATGGGTGTGCATATATCTATTCGTGTGATGGCTCTGAGCACTGCTTTCGCTGTGTCCCAAATGTTCTGGTAGGATTGTTTTCATTCTCATTTGAGTCTGTGAATTTCTTTATTCAGTGCTTAACTTCTATAACCCAGTAGTTCTTAAGCAAGGTGTTGTTCAGTTTTCATGTATTTGACTTCTTTTCCTTGCCTTTTCTCTTATTGATTTCTACTTTTATGGCTTTATGGTCAGAAAAGAAAGATGCTTTGTAATATTTCGATGTTTTGAATTCTGTTAAGGCTTGCTCTGTGACCTAATATGTGGTCTATTCTAGAGAATGTTCCACATGTGCTGGAAAAGAAAGTATACTTGGCTGCTGTTGGGTGGAGTGTTCTGTATATTTCTATGAGATTAAGTTGGTTGATTGCGGCATGTAGATCTTCAGTGTCTTTACTGAACTTCTTTCTGGATATCCCATCCTTCACTGAAGGTGGAGTGTTAAAGTCTCCTACTATTATTTTGGAGCTGTGTATTTCTCTTTTCAGTGCTGTTAGAGTTTGTTTTATGTATTTTGGAGCCTTGTCATTGGGTTTGTAAAAATTTATTATGGTTATGTCCTCATGGTGTATCGACCTTTTAATCATTATATAGTCTTTCCTTATCCTTTGTGGTAGATTTTGCTTTAAAGTCTACTTTGTCAGAGATTAATATTGTCACTCCTTCTCTATTTTGATTGTTGTTTGATTGATATATTTTTTCCATCCTTTGAGTTTTAGTTTGTGTCTTTAAGTCTAAGATGTGTCTCTTGTAGGCAGCATATAGATGGATCGTGTTTTTTTTTTTTTTTAATCCACTCTGCCACTCTCTGTCTCTTCATTGGTGCATTTAGTCCATTTACATTCAGAATAATTATTGATAGGTATATGTATTTGTGTGTGTGTGTTGTTGACAGTTTCTTTGTTCCACTTAATTTTCTATGCTAAGTTGTTTTTCTTCATGGATTTTCTTTTCATCTTTTACATTGTTGTTGATTTTGTATTTGCCGAGTCTTTATGTTTTTCTCGTTTTTTATTTTGATGTATTGGATCGTTAGTTTCTTTTGTGGTTACCTTAATATTTACCCCTATTTTTCTAAGTTTAAACCAATCTTTTATTTCTTTATATTGCCTTGACTTCCTCTGCATATGAAAGATCTATGACTATATTAGTTACTCTTTTTTGTTTTAATGTTGTCATCTTTTACATATTGACATCTCTGTTTCCCTGTTTTCAGGGTTTTATCTTTGATTTGTTTTTGTGAGTTCCCTATCTGGGTTGATACCTGCTTGTTCTGTCCTGTGTTCTAGTCTTGGGTTGTGTTCTGATGTTATTGATTTTCTAACTGGAGGACTCACTTTAGTATTTCATGTAATTTTGATTTGGTTTTTGCAAATTCCCTAAACTTATGTTCATCTGGAAATGCCCTAACTTGCCATCATATTTGAGAGACAGTTTTGCTGGATATATAATTCTTGGCTGGCTATTTTTTTTCTTCAAGGCTTTATATGTGTCATCCCATTGCCTTCTTGGCTGCATAGTTTTTGCTGAGTACTCAGAGTTTAGTCTTATTGACTCTCCTTTGTAGAGACTTTTCATTTATCCCTAGTCGCTCTTAAAATTCTCTTTATCTTTGGTTTTGCCAAGTTCAATTATACTATGTCTTGATGACTTTCTTTTGGGATCTACCTTGTGTGGGATTTGATGAGCTTCTTGGATAGATGTCTTCTTATCTTTCACAATATCAGGGAAGTTTTCTGCCAAGAAATCTTCAACTATTTTCTGTTATCCCCCCATTCTGTACTTCAATCACTTGTAGGTTATTCCTCTTGATAGAGTCCCACATAACTCTTAGGTTTTCTTCACTTTTTAAAATTCTTTTATCTGATTTTTCCTTAAATAAGTTGGTGTCAGGTGCTTTATTGTCAATCTCACTAATTTTGAGTTCCATTTCCTCAATTCTGCTCCTATGACTTTCTACTGAGTTGTCTAATTCTGAAATTTTATTGTTAATTTTTTGGATTTCTGTTTGCTGTCTCTCTATGGATTCTTGCAGCCTGTTAAATTTTTCATCATGCTCCTGTATAACCTTAAGTTTCTCTATTGCTTTGTCTGTGTGTTCCTTGGCTCTTTCTGAGTTTTGCCTGATCTCCTTCCTGATCTCTTGAAGAGCTCTGTATATTCATCTTTGAATTCTACCTCTGGTGATTCCAAGAAGTTATCTTCCTCTGGAAGGTTTCTTGATTCTTTGTTTTGGTGGCTTGCTGAAATCATCATGGTCTGTCTCTTCAATAACATCAATAAGTTGTTATATTTATTTATTTATTTATATTCTTGCTTGCTGCATCCTAGCATCTTCTTTTGTTTTGATATACTCAAATAGGCTGGCTGTGTGAACTAGTTTGATTACTGGTGTCTTTGAAGCCCCCATGTCCTGTCTCTAGGGGCTAGAGCTGCTACTAGGTATGTGAGTCCAGGAGTCTATTTACTTTTCTTGTGTGGATTCAGCTCAGGTGTCCAGGTCATTGGTCACTGAGTGTGCAGTGCAGACTCACACCTACAGTCCCACGTGGGCAGGGTGATTGGAGTAGGCACAGGTATCTGGCTGCGGTAGGAGGTCATGTGCTGATCAAGGCAGGGGGCTGACTGCTGCCCCTGAGTGTCTGGGTAGAAAGCATGTCCCTGTTCCCCAGAGCACGTAGGTAGGTGGGCTTTGCAGCTGGACTATGGGCACCCAATGCTGTTGGCTGTTAGAACAGGGAGTCACCATTTATTCTCAGACCCCTGTTGCAGGTGGCTTGGTAGAGCGGGTAGAGCCACCAGTCCTCTGGCCCCTGATGTGGGTAGGTGAGGACCCTGCTTAATGGGCAGAGTGGTGTCAAATATCATGAATCTGCCACTCCCCCTTATAGATGATACAGGTGACAACTGGCATCAGGTTTATACCCTGTTGTACTGTGCTAATGAAGGCCTATGCTGTTGAAATGGGTTCACACAGGTGTATGCAGGGGTGAAAGGCATTCAAAGTCCATGGACCCCTTATTCCTGTGCCTAGGCAAAGGAGCTGTGCCTGCCCTGACTTCCGGGCTTAGGGGAGCTGGCAAGTTATTTTTTTCCCTGTTTGTTAATTTGTTCCCTCTCCAAAGCCAGGAGAATGGCTCAGGGTGCAGGATGGGTCCTACTTCTGGCCCATGGGGTGCAGCAATCACTGAAGTCAAACTGGGACCCGGAACAGAGTGGGGAGGGGGTAGGTAAATGGAAGAGAGGCACTTCCTGAAAACAGGGGTTTTTTTTTTTTTGAATCGTGTGGTAGGTTAGATGCTTGTACTTATCTTTCGCCAACTGAGTGCCATTTCTCACTGGTTCTGGAGGCTTGAGCAGACTGTCCATTCCTCGGTCTCTTCTGATGTGGAAAATGCACCTGGAGTGCCACTGCTTGACTCACCCCTCTTGCTAGCCTATCCAGCCTGCAGGGTGCTGGACCTGGTCAGGTCAGGCTTGGCAACTCCTCACTGCTTCTGAACCATCTCTCTCTCCCCTTGCTGCTCAGTCTAATTGCTCAACTTTGTCTTTGATGGCCAGGGCTCCTAGATTGTCACGTATAATCAATTCACTTGTTTTTCTCAGGTCTTTGTTGTAAGAGGGACCACAGGACGCGTCTAACTACTCTGCCACCTTGGCCCTGCCTCCTCAATAAATATTTGAATGATCAAATGAATTAACTCATATTGATTAGCTTTTACTGAGCACCTAGTAAGTAGGGTCTATGACTATAGGGTCTATAACTGGGTCCTGGTGTCACAGAGATGAGTAAAATTTCTGAAAACTCACAATCCTATGAGGGGAGACAGACATGTGCATGGCTCACAATAACACAAACTAGACAGTACTCTGCTATGAGTGCCCAGAAAAGAAAGGAGCCACAGACTTTGCATGAGGCATCAGGAAATGTTCTAGTTAAGGGGACACTGGAAAGAGCTGGTTAGTGTCACTTAAAGATGTTTAATTTCCAAACCACAGTTTCACTATTAGCTCCATCCCTGGTCCAATTCTGACCACAGACTGACCTTGGTGGGGTGGTCAGAGTAGGAGTCTCTGAAGAGGAGTTATTGAACTGTATCTTGAGGAATGAGAGCTCAAGCATATGAGAAGCTCAAGGACAAGTGTTTCAGGCAATAGCAAATATATAGTCTGTGAGCTGGCAAAGAGTTCGATGTGTTTGAGGAACTTAAAGAAGGCCAGTGTGACTGGAGCTGAGTAAGAGAGTGGTAGTAGATGACGTCACACATGTATTTTTATATCAACAGCCTAACCCTTAAGCCAAGCAGCTGTTAGGCAAATCCTTGTTCCCAGTCTCCACAGGGCTTGCTCAGAGCAGGTAGCTGGCTTTGCACTGCCAGAGGAGGGACTGGGTCTAATCCCTTCCCCTGCCTCCAATGCCAAGGACAGGGTAGGCAGTGAACAGGTTTCAGTTAAGATTTGCTGACAGCAGGCTTGAGAAGGGAACAGGAAGTGCAGGCTCTGTAGAAGGAGGCCCAGGCTCGGCCCTTTCTTTATTGGAGCATGCATTCTCAAGTCGCTAAACACCTCCTCCAGACGAGACCCAGAGCTGTGAGAGTGAGATGCAGGGAGGAACCAGCTACAGGCCTACCTGCAAGAACCTCAAGGGGAGGGTGTTTGAGAGGCATGTAGGAAAATGTGTGGTGAAAATTAAGGGAGAGCATCCGACTTAGTTTGGGGGTAGGAGTGGTCAGGGAAGGCGGATAGGACCCTTTAGCTGAGACTTCAGGGATGTGTGAGAGAATTGGTCAGACATTTCATTTTGCTTTCTGGCATCATTTCCTCTGAACACATTCGCGGGACTCAAAGGAACCTCCCCTGGGGCGGGTCCTCGATTCATTCCCCAGCCTTCTGCAAAGGGGCAGGGCCTCCCAAGAGCTTGAGTCCTGCGTGCAGCACCCGGATTTGCTCGCCAGGGGCCGCTGCGCACGGGGGACCGAGAGCGCGGGTTCCTAAGCTGCAGAGAGGAGAAAGCCGATTGGCTGCGAGGTGCGGAGGAAGGGCGGAGCCTGGAGAGCCTGCCCGGTGTGGGGGTTGGGAGCGCCGCGGGCCGAACCGGACTCGGTGGTTGTCGCCTGTGTCAGCTCCGGGGTGACCATCGTTGTGCCGGGAGCCTCTGTCCAGCCCGGCTGTAGAGCTGAGGCGAGTGCTGCAGGACGGAGATCCGGGCTGGGCAGCAGCTGTTGCCGCCGTCGCCGCTGCAGGCCTGGGTTACCTGAGCAATTGCGTGTCAGGCGCTGGCCGGCAGGCGGGCGGTTAGCGCGGGAGACACGCTCGTGGGGGAGAGGGAGGTCGGTAGCGACCCTTGGTGCAGGAGGAGGGTCCTGGCGCAGACAGGCGCGGGCCGGGGGACAGGAGAGCCCGCCGGGGCTGGGGGGCGCCGGGCGGTCGCCACCAACAGGTTATTCCGGGATAAACCAGGGCGCTGGGGCGGGACCGGGCTTCGCTGGGGGCCGGGCGGCGCGGGGCGGGCCTGCGGGAGAGCACGCCCCCGCCCGCCCCGAGCCCGCCCCGTGCCGCCCGCCCGCCGGGGAGCCGCTGTCCCGGGCCTGGCCGGAGCGCGTCCGCCTGCTGGACCTAGGCACCGCCGGCCGCCTGGGCACGGGACTGGGCGAGGGCACTGACCTCGGCCTAGAAGGCCTGGGATCCCGGAGCCGCCCGCGCCCACGGGTGCTTGCGAGTCGCACGCCGTCCCCGAACCCCTGCTGCTCACCGCTCCTCGGCGGGGCGAGGCCAGGTGCCCCCCTTCTTCGCTCCCTCCCCACCCGTGCCCGCGGGAAAGCTTGCCTACCCGCCCCCTCCCGCAGGGGTGTAGCCGGCTGCGGAGCTGACAGCGACCCTGCAGCCACCCTGCCCAAACTCTCCGGAAGCGGCCCAAGTAGACTAGTGCTCAGGCCGCCACAGTCCCTGAGGACCTACGGTTGGACCGGAGGCGCGGGCTCGGTTCCCGCGTCCAAACTTGGAGCACTTGACCTTTGGCTGTCGGAGGAGGCAGGCCCGCGGGTGGTTGGACAGCTGCGGCGCCGGGAGGGCATCTTGCCCAGAGTTCCGGGATCGTCGGCTGCACTCCCGGGCTCCTGGCTTTGCCTCAGGGATCCCGAGGTGTCCACATCAGGCGCATGTTGACTGAGACCTGGAGTCATGGATGTGTGCGCCCGTCTTGCCCTGTGGCTCCTTTGGGGGCTTCTCTTGCATCAGGGCCAGAGCTTCAGCCATAGCCACAGTGAGAAGGCAACAGGAACCGGCTCAGGGGCCAGTTCTGAGGAGTCCACCGCAGCAGGTAAGGCTTTGCCAAGGGCTCGGCTGGACTGGGGGCTGTAATTCAGAACTGAGGGGCACAGAGTGGGCAAGTTGAATCCTAGGTTTGTACCTGAGTGGTTGGTGGAAGATCCACACGTGGCACTGCCTTTTCCCAGAAGTCCAAGAAGTTCTTACTCTTGAGGAGCTATGGCTAGTGTCTCTTTTTCCCCTGAACAATTCTCCTTATCCCTTCCCAGGATATCTTTTGTTGGCAATGAGAGGAGGCCTGCCTTTTGGCACCCCAGTCTTTCAGACCAGCAAGCCAAAACACCTTCTCAGGACTACTTGTCTGAAAGAATGGTCTGGCCAGATAATAAGTCCATTGCTCCTGACCAGTTTCAGCATTTGGCAGCACAGGGGAAGCTGAGGCTGTTTGGGTTGGGCAGGGAAAGTCAGGGCTGGGCCAGTCTATTGGCTGATAGCCTGGTGTTCAGGTTGGCCTTTCTATCCCAACAACCATGGGAACTTAGTCACTCCCTTCACTTAGGTAACCTGCTGTCTCTAGGCCCATTTGAAATATCAAGGCAGTTCCTTAGACAGAACCCTATTTATCACCAAGGAGTTAAGTGGCCTTTTCTTGACATGGACACAATTCCCGAAACCACTTGTTGACGCCTTCTGTTTCTTCCGACTGTTGAG
Source organism: Elephas maximus indicus (assembly GCF_024166365.1). Lineage (NCBI taxonomy): Eukaryota > Metazoa > Chordata > Mammalia > Proboscidea > Elephantidae > Elephas > Elephas maximus. The sequence goes on from NC_064825.1 coordinate 53,177,186, forward strand.
GGTTGGAATTCCATGTTTTTTTTTTTTTTTTTATCTGTCCTGGTTTTTCCCAGGCACTAGTGGAACCTTGTCAGGCAACAGAAGCCACGGTGTTCTGTTGTGGAAGAAAAGAGCACTTTTAAAATTCAGTTGCTTTACACAAGGCATAGAAGGAGAAAAGATCAGTTCTCCTTCCCCACTTCTCTCACTCTGTTGTTGTAATCAGCCCAAAGCTGTGGAGCTGTAGCATGGGGACAATATATAGCTGGGTTGTTTCTAGGGGTAGGCAAGCTCAAGTGACAGAGGCAGCTTAGTGGGTACCCACTGATACAAGTAGGAAAAGGAAATACGGGTCATGGTTGCTGTATTTCATGGATGGATTCAGAGGCTGGCTCTTTCTTGGGCAACTCCCTCTTAGCATCCCTGACTGGGCTCATTGTGATGCCAGAAGCCTCAAGGACTGGGTTTCAAAGGACACCAGGGTTACCTTGTGTATAAAAAAGCATGGCATCTGGGCTGTTGCTTTTAAGATAGGTTTTTTCTGCATATTAATCCTATCTCTCCATAGGGAATTTCCTCTTTTTGGCCTCTAAAATCTAGCTCAAACCTTGGTTCTCTTTGGGTTGTGAAGGAAAAGGATAGTAGGCAGATGTAGACTGAACAGTGGAAAAGGCCTGAGGAGCATCTCTGCTGTCCCAGTGACATCCCTGTTTATAACTGTCAATATGTCCTTTCTACACTCTAAACTATGAGTATCTGACATAAAATGCATGTTTTGGGGGGCTGTGGGAGTGTTTTGTATTTTGTATTTTAGTTTTGAATTTTAGGAGGCAACCCTGGTGGCATAGTGGTTAAGTGCTATGGCTGCTAACTGAAAGGTTGGCAGTTCGAATCCACCAGGCGCTCCTTGGAAACTCTATGGGCCAGTTCTACTCTGTCCTATAGGGTCACTATGAGTCGGAATCGACTCGACGGTGCTGGGTTTGGTTTGGTTTTTTTTTTTTGGTTAGCTAGCTATCAGGAAGTTTTTGTATCCCTACCGGCCCAAGATAAGAGGCATTCTAGCATCCCTCAGAACAACCCGATGACTTAAACTTAAGGACACAGCCCTCCACGCAATTTCAAAGATCTGGCTGTGCTGATTATACCACTCAGACCTTTTTTTTTTGGTCTTTTCTTACTTTCGGTTCAGAAATTGGTTTCTGCTGTCGCAATAATGTTGAACCCCAGGAATGGCAGTCTCAGAGAGAGACCGAAGGTGCTGGGAATGGCTATAATTTGTGGGAACCATGGGGCTCCCACACTATTGTTCTGGTATATTGTCCCCTTGGACCTGTCTGGGACCTTGTCTCTGACTAAGACAGGGCCTCATTTTTGCAGAGAGGTAGCTCATGGTCTGGGTTCTGCCAAAGGACTTGGGGAGAAGCTTTCTACGCAACTAGGAACTCTTTTGGCTGTTCCAGCCCCTCTGTATCTCCAGAGCACCGGCACAGTTTTGCTTGTCCTTAAAGCTGCCACTTTTCTAAATCAGATTCAACATACCAAGTCAATTTGTGTGTTCCCGTTAGTTTATATTTTACTTATACAGCTATTTTTCCTACAAAATCTCACAATAGCCTTTGTGACACTAGATGGTGGGACAGGTAGTATTATCTCCATTTTTATGGATAATAAAACTGGGTCCTGTGTTCCATCTTATGGCAGGTCTTCTAATGCTTAAGTCCTGGATTTCTTCCATCTTCTCAGGCCCTACCCTATTAAAGGAGCACTAGGTGGGCCAGGAGAATTAGTTTTCCTCCTGGTGAGTTAGGCAGAGGCCCTGATGACTCTTTAGCTGAAATCCAAGAAAAGGGCTGTCTTTTCCTCCTCTTCAGAGTCTTCTACAGGGACCCAGAAAGTTGCATTTTTTTTCTCTTGTTGGATGTATATGCCCATCTGACTCTTTTTAGTCAGTTAGAAAATTTGATTCTAAAAATGATTTAGTCAGAATGCTTTTGGATTTACCATGTGTACACTAAACACTTAAAAAACTGACCCTGCTGTGAAGGCAGGTGCACTGCTACAAGACCCTCTGATTGGGTGTTGGAGAGGGCATTTCTGTCACCTCTTTTGATGCCTGCCTACCTAGTCATGTTAAGTCAGTCTCAGCAAAGACCTGTGCCTGGCTGTGTCAGGCTGGGTCCTGCGTTTCTGGAGATGGCCTAAAGTTGATTCTTGAAATATCCTTTAGGCTCTGGGCTTACTGCCTCCAGAAGCCCAAAATGTTTTCTGCGGAATTGTGTGAGGAGTCCCAGATGGAGCCTAGAGCTGTGGCCACCAGTGTCGGAGGTATTGAGGGCCTCTGATCAGGACCTGTGGTTTGGCTCATTACAGCTAGAACAGGGCCTTGGAGGATAGGCATCAGGGCAGTGTGAGGAGACCCTGTTGGAGTGAAGGGCTTGAGCCCTGCCTACCCACCCAGCTAGTTGCTGCTGCCTCCAAGGCTATAAATGGTCTGGCCATCTTGGTAGCAATGCTATTTTTAGCTGAGGGTGGCTCCCGGAACTGGGCTGGGGCCAAGGGTAGGTAGGTGGGGCTTGGCTGAGGCTAATACTAAGGGTTGGGGAAAGGGTCATACTAATCCTGGGACATTATTTGCTCCCAGGCCTCAGCTTTGACAATCACTCTTAGCTAGGCTAATTGATTCAGCAAACATTGGACAGTAACAGCCCATGTGCTATTTATTCAACAAATATTTGAGTGTTTGCCTGGGACGGGTACTGTATTTTGTGTTGGTAATCCAAGGGTGGAAACCCTGGTGGTGTAGTGGTTAAGTACTATGGCTGCTAACCAAGAGGTTGGCAGTTCTAACCTGCCAGGTACTCCTTGGAAACTCTATGGGGCAGTTCTACTCTGTCCTATAGGGTCGCTATGAGTCAGAATTGACTCGACGGCAGTGGGTTTGGTTTTGGGTTTTTTTAATCCAAGGGTAAACCAAACAGACATGTTTTCTGCCCTCATAGAGTTTACAGTCTAGTAGGGGAGACAATGAACACATAGGTAAAAATATTGTCATGTGGTAAGTGCTATGGAAGAAAACATAAACGAGGTGCTATGATGAGACTAGGAAGAGGAGAACTAGCTAAAGTAGGAACCCAATGCCTAGTAGGACAGATTAATGCAATAATAATAAATTATGTTTTTTTTTTGAGTGCTTTTTTCTATATACCAGCTATTATTCCAAACATTTTATTTTATTTAATTCTTACAACCATTCTCTGTGATAGGTATCATTATCCCCATTTTATAGATGATGAAATTGAATCAGAGACAGGTTAAGTAACTTGCACAAGGTTACACAGATAATAAGGCATAGAGCCAGAATTTGGATCCAGGCAGTCTGACTCTTCTCCCTACCCAGTTCCTATCCTCCCTCAGTCATGAGAATATACACTCTCTCAAAACTTGGTGATAAATGCTGTAATAGAGGTATTGTATATGTATACAAAAAGGCGTGGGAGGCCAAGGGGAAGAAGTGACTAACCTTGCCTGGGAAAGCTGGGGGAGGCTTTACAGTTTCCCCCCAAGTTTTTCTCACATTTTGGGGAGATCAAAAATGACTGCCTAATTCAAAGTTAAGAGGTGGAAACATCAATTAGTTCCACATACTTGTTTTTACATATGAAGAAAGTGATGCCCAGAGAGGCATCAAACAGAAGCTCCACAGTAGGTTATTGGTAGAACATAGTCATTTGAGTCAGGGACCTTGGCTTAATCAGCCATTCAATCCACAAGTCCATAATGAGTGCTTACTGCTTGCTTTGCACTGTGGAAGGAACTTGGGGCTACCAAAGAAGTCTAAGTCTGGTGGGACCATGTATATTTAGAGAATATTGAGTACAACATAATGCATAGCCTTAGTGAAGGGCCAAACATGCAGAATAGACAGTGTATGCTGAGAGTTAAGAGATCTGTGTGGGCTGGGCTCAGGTGGCTGTGGAGGGCTTCCTGGAAGGAGTGGGTGAGAGCAGGCAGGAGAGAAGGAGGAGAGTATAGTCTGACTTTGGGGAGGTTGGAGGAAAGGGCCACTGTAGATGTCTAGCTCATCAGTGTGAGCACATGGTATCTCACTGTTTGGCAACTGAATAATAATTAGAGTTGCTTCATAGTTGGTCAGCTACCTTGCCTGAGTGCTTGTAGACAGGAAGGTTGCAATCATTTGTGATCTAGTGGCGGGTCTAATAACTGCCATAACTTTGAAGTTATGTTGGGTATAAATTGTAAATAATATTTTGAGATATCTGCAACAATGCAGTGTGACATGGAAATAGCTATTATTTCTATTGGTGAAAAATCATAGTTACTGCTAATAATATTGTGGTTGGTTGCCTACATATATAATTGAAGGAAAGGCTAACTTTCGATAAGAGAATATTGAAAAAAAAATGTAATTTTTTCCCCTCCACATTCACCAAAAAAAAAAAAAACAAACTACAAAACCCAAACCCGTTGCCATCAAGTTGATTCTGACTCATAGCAGCCACCAAACCAAACCAAGCCCACTGCTGTCAAGTCAATTCTGATTCATAGTGACCCTACAGGATAGAGTAGAACTGCCCCACAGGGTTTCCAAGGCTATAAATCTTGACAGAAGCAGACTGCTACATTTTTCCCGCAAAGTGGCTGGTGGATTGGAAGCGCTGACCTTTTGGTTAGCAGCTGAGCACTTTAACCATTGCACCATCAGAGCTCTTCTACTCATAGCATAGGCCCACTGAATTCTGTCTTTGGACCCTCTAGGGGCCTGGGGTCTTTCTGTTAAGACTCTTATGCTCTCAGGCAAGAAGAGATGAGGCCCTGTGGAGGGTAGTGGTTTTCTAGGTCTCCACAGGATTTGGGTTTGAGCACCAAGGTGCCCCTCTGGTTTCCTGCTGGGGACTTTTGAGATATATTGCTGAGTGGACTCATTACTGGGACTGCTGTGGTACTTTTGGGAAATGATCCTCCAGGAAACCCAGCAGCTCTGGCTGTCAGACTTCTGGGGAGTGAGAAAGACACCAAACTGGGCCTCCAACAGAGCGTTCTTTTTTTGTTGCTACTGATTTAAAAAAGAAAAAAAACTATGAAATATTTAAGATATTCAACAAAGCATAAAGAATAATACATTGACTACCCATATGCCTGCAACACAGTTTAAGAAATAAGATAATAACAAAAGAGAGTGTTCTTTTTTGCTCCCAGGACACTTCCTATAAATTTCTAATGTAACACGTAGCACATTGTATATATATATGTTTGTTCCCTTACAAGTGTAAGCTCTTTGTAAAGGGCGGGGCTGTACTTTATTTGTTGCTGTTTTTTTGGTGCCAATCATGAAGCCTCCCTTAAGTTTGCGGGAAAAGCTGGACTTAGGACCTGTATGAATGGATCCTTTTTTCTCTCTTTCTTTCAAACCATCTCATATGTCTTGGTACAAATTCTGGGTCTTTCTTCAATGCTTGGAGGTGTTGCTCACTCAGGTTACTTTTTCTTAAGTTTCATTCAAACTCAGATCTTTTTATCTCTTTTCAGCCTATTCTTTTATTTTATCCTCAACTTTGGAATTAGGTAGGGCTGTGATTATTTATTCCCATTTTAAAGATGATGATTTGTAACTGAGAAATTTGTGTTCTAGGTCATGTTGCTAAACAGTGGTAGACTTAGAACTATAACTCTGGGAATCTATGCTATGCACGAAGCCTGTGTTTTTTTTTTTTTTTTTTATCAGACCACATTATCTGTCAGTATGTCCCAAAGAGGGGGACGCCTCACTGATCTGGCACTCAGAGCCTGTAACCTCAATGATCTGGCCATAGCCATAAACCTGAGGGAAATAACAAAGGCATTTGAGTACTCTAGTACCTATCACAATGCTGTGCTGCTCTGGAGGAGAGAGAGTCTACAGTCTTAACAACCGTGCTACATTGTTGGAGTTATTTGTTTATGTGCCTGCCTTCCTTGATGTATTATAAGCTCCTTAAGGGTTAAGACAGCAATTATTCAACTTTATACTCCTAGCTCCTAGTAAAAGGCTTGACACATAGTAGATTCTCTGTAAAGTTTGGAGAACTGAACCTAAGGAGATTGGTTCCTCCCTGCTTTTAATTCAACTGAGGTTTACTAGGCACTGATTAGAAGTTGAGGATTTTTCTTGGGAAGAGTTAGGTAAAGTTAAAGAAATAGCTTCATCTTTTTAGAAAGTTCACTCTTTTAGAATTCCTCTTTCCCTGCTAATGCTAGATAAATGAAGTCTTGCTGTCTTTGTCAGGGGGAAACAATCAGATTAGTTTGGGTCTTTCAGTCTCACTTCACTCAGAAGAAGATTGTCTAGGAATTTTATGAGGCCATACTCTTATTATTGGAGTTCTTACCAGGAGAATGCAATTAATAGGAGCTGGGAAACTCTCTAATTCCACAGCCACAGACGACCTATGCCATACATGTAAAGACTCTGGATGTGGTCAAACCAGGCTTACACTAGGCACTGGGGAAGCTGTTGGTAAAGCCTGGGTGCTGGTATCTGACCTTATTTCTGGCCTGTACCCCCTTCCTTTTACTGGATATAACCACTTCCCTGGCTCCACCAGCAGGCTGCAGATAGCTGAGCATGTAAGACTGGTCCCCATCTGTATTAGTTATTTATTGCTGTGTAACAAATAATCTCAAAACACAGGGGCTTAAAACAACACATGTTTGTTATCTCACAACTTCTGTGTATCTGGAATCTGAGTGTTGTTTAGTTGTGTGCCAGGGTCTCTCATGAGGTTGCAGTCAAGCTGTTGACTGGGCCTATGGTCTTATCTGAAGGTTTGATTGGGGGGAGGGGGTTTTCTTTCAAGCTAATTTACATGGTTGTTGGCAGGCTTCTGTTCCTTGCCACATGGACCTCTCCATAGGGCTGCCTTATGATGGCTTCCCTCAGGGCAAGTGAGCCAAGAGATAATGAGAGAAAGAGAGAGAGAGCTAAGATGGGAGCCACAGTCTTTTTAATCATGTAATTTTGGAAATGATCAGCGGTTACTTCTGCTATATTTTATTTCTTAGAAGCAAGTCAATAAGTGCACCCCACCCTCATGGGTAGGGGTTATACTAGGGTATGAACATTGAGAGGGCAGGGATCATTTTGGGCCATCTTAGATGCTGCCTGTGATGTTATGCTGGGGCCATGATTTTGGGGACAAGGGCTTCTAGGTGTTGTGGGCTCTTAGCTTTTCTTTGACTTCTTTTGTTTGCCACATAGGGTTTTTTTTTTTTAATAATTTTTATTGTGCCTTGAGAGTTTACAAATCAAGTCAGTCTCTCACACAAAAACCCATATACACCTTGCTACATACTCCCAATTACTCTCACCCTAATGAGACAGCCCGCTCTCTCCCTCCACTCTCTTTTTGTGTCCATTTCGCCAGCTTCTAACCGCCTCCACCCTCTCATCTCCCCTCCAGGCAGGAGATGCCAACATAGTCTCAAGTGTCCGCCTGATCCAAGAAGCTCAGTCCTCACCAGCATCCCTCTCCAACCCACTGTCCAGTCCAATCCATGTTTGAAGAGTTGGCTTCGGGAATGGTTCCTGTCCTGGGTCAACAGAAGATCTGGGGGCCATGACCACCGGGATCCTTCTAGTCTCAGTCAGACCATTAAGTCTGGTCTTATGAGAATTTGGGGTCTACATGCCACATAGGGTTTTGTGGACTCTTTTTGTACTCCCTTTGGTATTGGGGTTTGGGTTGGTATTGTGCCCTCTACACTCTCAGAGGACTCCTGGCCTCTCCTCCCCTGTCTTAGGTCAATCCTAAATTACCTTTTTATCTGAGGCTCTAGTCCTGCCTCCCAGTGCCTAGTTTGGTGACTTTGATTCTGGACCCCATTGTGTAGCTACTAGCCTTGGAGCCTTCACTGCACCAACTTGGCTTCTGAGAGCTAGATTTATAGGTGGTATTGAATTGGGACTTACCCACTGTCGTGGATTGAATTGTGTCCCCCCAAAATATCTGTCAACTTTGGTAGGTCATGATTCCCAATATTGTATGATTGTCTACCATTTTGTCATCTGATGTGATTTCCCTATGTGTTATAAATCCTATCACTATGAAGTTAATGAGATGGATTAGCAGCAGTTATATTGATGAGATATACAAGATTTGATAGTGTCTTAAGCCAATCTCTTTTGATATATAAAAGAGAGAAACAAGCAGAGAGACATGGGAACCTCATACCACCGAGAAGGAAGAGCCAGGAGAATAGCATGTCCTTTGAACCCGGGGCCCTTGCGCTCAGAAGCTCTTAATCCGGAGGAAGATTAACAAGGACCTTTCTCCAGACCTGACAGAGAAAGCCTTCCCCTGGAGCTGATGCCCTGAATTTGGACTTTTAGCCTATTAGACTGTGAGAGAATAAATTTCTCTTTGTTAAAGCCATCCACTTGTGGTATTTCTGTTATAGCAGCATTAGATGACTAAGATACCGACTGAGAGACTGAAAACTTAATTTGACCTTTTAGGCCATTGGTGTTAGATGCTAGGACTTATATCCTAGCACATCAAACCTGGAAGTGCTTTTAGGGTCTCTCTCTCCTAAACTTCTCATTTTACGTATGAGGGGAACAAACTTACCCAAAGTTTTGCTTCACCAGGGCTAGAATTTAGTTTTTCCTGATTCTCATTTACATGTTGTTCCCACTCTGTTGTGGACCCTCACTACCTTAATGCAGCCAGTTTGGATTGTTAGGGTATTTGAGACCCATACAGTGGAGATCAAGAAAGCAGTACACAGTGTTGTATTATGGTCACAGAAATTGGTCTGGGCAAAATTGGGGGTATATAAAGTCAGTGTTAGGTGCTACTTCTGAGGAGTTTCGAGTCCAGCTAGAAAGTTTTTGTATAACCAAAAAAACCAAACCCACTGCTGCGGAGTTGATTCCAACTCATAGCGACCCTATAGGACAGAGTAGAACTGCCCCATAGAGTTTCCAAGGAGCACATGGCGGATTTGAACTGCCGACCTCTTGGCTAGCAGCTGTAGCACTTAACCACTACGCCACCAGGGTTTCCAGAAAGCTTTTATATAGGCACAGAAAAAGAAGCCCCAGTAACATCTGTAGAATATGGTAACTAATATCTACACTCTGTACGACTTTCTTGTTACTCTCAGTCCATCGCAAGGAGAAATCTCTGTGTGTTGGGATGTGCAGGGGAAGTTTCTTGAAGGAGACGGGTTAGAGCATTATATTGCATGCCTTACCATTGTTTGATTCAGGCTGGCTGCATTGTGTATTTGGGGCCTTCAGCAGCAGGGTAAATGGCATCTAAAGCTTTTGAGGTTACTTGTGGCTACCTGGAAAGTGCCAAGGGGAAGCTTTCAGGGCACAGAGAATTTGACAAAGCCTTGCCTGTGCTGGCACAACCTGGTAGGGCAGACAAGTCTTGAATAGGGATGGGCATGGCTCTGTCATGCTGTCAGAGTGGAGCATATTTATTTTGTGTGAGAGGCCATGTAAGGAAAAACCTGAAATAAGTCAACAGCACTGTACCTTTTTTTTTTTTACTCCCTGCCGGGGAGCTTGGAATTGAGAAGGCACAGACTCTAACATCCCTCTATGGGTGGTGGTTGCTTTTCCCACCCAGGTCTCTGGCCCCTGGCCACTTTGCCCACTTCACCTCCCTTTGTTTCCTTCTCTGAATTCTTGGCTCAACCAGGCTTTTTTCTTTGTCCTGGTCCCCAGAACACACTTTATACTGCTTCTCCTTTGCCTTTTGCCTCATGTCATTTTACTCTTCTTCCGGAATGTCCTCCCCTCTCCTCCTTCCTACCCAATCTCTCGGTCTTCTGTGATGTTTTCCCTGACACTAATGTTAGCCATGAGATCCCTCTTATCTCCTATCAAACCCTTCCTGTAGCACTTTCTGTCTGTAACACTCACTATGCACTTCACACTTTGCTTATGCCTCTTATGGCAAGAGGCAGCTTGACTTATCAGGAGCAATGGTTACCGCTGGCTTGAGTCTTTATTGACAGTATGATTACAGTTTCCTCACTTGAGAAAATGGGGTTAAAGGAATTAATGTATGTGAAAGGTTGTATAAATTCTAAAGCTTTTTATTCCCCTCCTTTTTTTCTCCCTATTGTGGTCAAGAACCATCTCTGTTTTGCTGACCAGAGTATTTATCCTCTGTATCCATCACAGTGCTGGTCAGAGAGTATGTGCCTAATAGATATTTGTTGAATAAATGAATGAATGACAATGAGTTGATCCTTGGATTGAGTAGGCAGGGAGGGGGAGCACCAAGTAAATTGACATCAGTTCCTGTGAAAAGCTTAGACAAGTATGCCCTGGAATTGGGGGTAGAATTCACATGGTGGGTTTTCTGAGGCATTCTTTGTGTACCCTCTTTTCTGCCTGACCTAGCACCTCATCCCTATTTACTGAGCACCTGCCGAGGCTGTGCTCAGTGACAGTTACCAGTCACACGGGGGAATGGCTTGGCCGTTGGCTCTGGCTGGCAGCTTTTGTTTGCCACAGCAGCGGCTGCCCTGAGCAGGTGGTTGCAGTAGGAGTGGAGTAGGGCTGTGCTTGCAGAGGGCCGGCAGGAGACCTGTGGGCAAGACATCCTTGGGTCCTGCCACTCCTCTGTCTTTGGTTCCACAGCCTAGATGGATTTACCTCAGGCAAAACTTGAGGCAGCAGAATGAACAGAGTGAACTTTAACTGCTTTTCTTAGCCTGGCTTGTGGGTTGGAGGAGGGCGCCTTCTTTCATGGTTCCTGCTTCTGGGCTTTTTTTGCAGCAGGGGATGGGATAGCCCTGTGAAGATCACCGGCTTTTTAAATGTTATCTCTGGTGTTCAGAACTCCCTGGGCTCCAGAGAGCTCCAGCGTGAGCAGACTTCACTCCTGCTTTCCTTCACGGCATTGAGGAGGGAGGGGCTTTCATAGAGGTCAGCATAGGAGTATCATCTGTGCTGTCAGCATGGCCCAGTTAGGACAAACCTGTCCCTTTCCTCTGTTAGCCACATTTACACAGCTCCTGGCTGTCTTGTGCTGAGCTCTGGCCTAGGTGATAACCAAAAATGTGACTGGCAGACAGGCAGGCTTTCTAATCTCCTATGCCTCTAATTTTCTCTAGTGTGATTCAGTAGCTCTGCTCTTGTTTGGCCTCTCTGAGTTATCTCAGGCCTCTCAGGAAGCTCTTAGAACTCTCACCACTACAGTGTATTTTAAAACAAATGTGGCCGTCTTTGCCAAGTTCCCAGAGCCAGCTTCTGAAATGTACTCGTGGCCCAGGGAGAGCAGCGTCCTTCAGGTATGATACCTACCCAGGTTAGAAAGCAGTATGTGTCTGTGTGTTTGTTCCTGAGTAGTTGAGGGGTGGGGGGGGAGGGGGACTTCTTATTTCCAGAAACTTTTCCTCACAAGGGCAAAGGTTACTAGGACTCACACTTCTTATCTCTGAAGAAATAAATATGTAAGACAACTCTAATGACTTCAGTGATAAGAATGATGATGATATAGCTACTATTTATTGAGCACCTATTGTGTTCTAGGCACAGGGCTAGGTCCTTTATATCTGCACAACAACCCTTAAAGGTAAATATTGTTCTCATTTTACACATGAGGAAACTGTAACTCCAAGAATTTATGTAATTTTTTCAAGGTTACAAAACTTAGATATGGCTGAACTAAGATTTGAACTCATGTCTTTCTGACCCCAATGCCAGTACAGTTTCTGTTTTTGTGTGATAACTTGTGTGGAGGGAAAGAAACAGCTGCCTGACTTTAGGTAGAAACGTGTGCTTTGATTAAAAATTGTACATCTTATGGGACTATTAGTGGCATTGGTTTGTTTTATCACCTAAGTGGTGTGGAAGAAACTGGAATTTGGAGTTGGGGAGTGGGGGAAAGAAAGAGAGGCTATATTTCACTTGTGAATTCTGAATGAATAATATCACATCGGGAAATGTCTGGCTACAGAGTGGTATGTGTTCAGCTTGTATCTCCCCAAAATAGCACTCTGGTTGAGCTAGTCTAGATTTAACCCCTGGGATAGGGTCTGTTTCTATTAGTATTCTTTACTTCTTTTTTTTAACATTTACTATGTGTGTTATGGAGCCATGGTAATGCAGCGGTTAAGAGCTTGGCTGCTAACCAAAAGGTCAGCAGTTTGAATCCACCAGCTGCCCCTTGGAAACCCTGTGGGGCAGTTTTACCCTGCCCTGTAGGGTCACTATGAGTTGGAATTGACTTGACAGCAACTTTTTTTTTTTTTTTTTTTGATTAGTATGTTATGGAGTCCTGGTGGCGAGAGCTATGGTGAGCTATGGCGGCTAACCAGAAGGTCGGCAGTTCAAATCTACCAGCTTCTCCTTGGAAACCCTGTGGGTAGTTTTACTTTGTCCTGTAGAGTCACTGTGAGTTGGAATTGACTTGACGGCAATTTTTTTTTTTTTTAATGTTTGTTATTTGTCAACCTCTGTCCAGTAGAAGCATTCACTATAGTAGAGGAGTTAAGATGTACACCTACAATTTTTTTTGCACCTATATTTTTATCATAGTAAGAGCTCCTATTTATTGAGCACCTACTGTAAGCCAGAAGCCCTGGTGGTGCAGTGGTTAAGAGCTACAGCTGCTAACCAAAAGGTCGGCAGTTTGAATCCAACAGCTATTCCTTGGAAACACTATGGGGCAGCTCTCCTCTGTCCTATAGGGTTGCTATGAGTCGGAATCAACTCAACAGTGATGGGTTTGGTATTTTGGTTTTTACCGTAAGCCAGGACCGTGCTAGATACTTTCACATACATGATTTTATTTAATCCTCAGAACCGGTCTCCCATTTTATAACTTATGTACAAGGCAATCTATGTTCAGTGCCCTAAAACCCAAAAACCCAGTGCCGTTTCAGTGCTCTATGAATGATAATTATAGTGCTGTTGGAAGATGGGATCGCCTTCTCCTGGAGAGATTAGGTTTTTTTAGTGGAGGAGGTAGCAACTTTTTGAGTCTTCAGGAGGTGCTTCAGGCAGAAATATAAAGGAGGTTGAAGGACACATTCCAGTAAGAGGAAATGTTATGAGTAAAGAGTCTTTGACAGACATTGGTTAGTCCAGATTGGCTGGAGAGTAACATCTGTGAAGAAGAATACTATAAAATAAGGCAAAAAAAAAAAATCAAGGAACGATTACAGAGGGCCTCAAATGTCAGGTTAAAGAGTTTGGACTTTATTCTGCAGGCAGTAAGTAGTCCTTGAAGGTTTTGAGCAGGGGAGAGACATAAGCTGAGTTATGCTTTAGAAAGATTAACGTCACAGAGTATGCAGAATGCGTTGGCAGGGGTGAGGTTGGAGGTAGGGAGCCTAGATAGGAGACTTTGCAATTGTTTATGAGCAGAGGAGGTTACGGTCTCTGTTGTGGAGATGGAATCAATAGGACTTAAGAGTTTGAGTGTGAGGAGGGAAGAAAAGAGTCAAAGGTATAACAATGTTATAAGGTGGTGCCACTAGCAGAAAATATATGGCAGTTAGAAGGGGGATCGGGGCTAAGAGTTAATGAGTGGAAGGCTAGATGAATTTATTTGAAGTGCTGAGCAAGGGGCCACACTCCACAGCACTCCAGGAACCCAAGAATTCTCTTCCTTCTGTACTCATTTCACCTTCCTTCATTTTACAGATGAGCTTTCTGGGCCCAGCAGAAGTGAAACATTTGCCTAAGGTCATATAACCACTGCATGGTAGAATCCAAGCCTGAGAGTGAATCCAGGTCTCTTGCTTTTTAGCCATTAAGCTTTCTAATAAGACTTCATTTGAGTCTTCGAGACAGATAAACCTGGGTTCATCTCCAGGCTTTGCCATTTTCTATTTATGAAATCTTGAACAGGTTGTTTCTGAGCCGCAGTTTCCACATCTGCAAAAAAAAAGAGAGAGTGTTAATTCCTACCTCATGGAAGTTACGTTATTTTGTAAAACTCTTAAGTGCTGTGCCAGCGCGAAGGTATTATTCCAGGAATGATAATTACTGGCCGGTGCCAATATATATAGTGAGTATTTTAGTCAAATAAGAACAGACTCAAACAGTTTTTTGTGGAAGGTCTTCCTTCACTTTGTAGGCTGTTTAGGCTACTGACTCACCTGCGGTCAGGGCTTTCTGGTGTGGGAACATGCCCAAATTTCCCATTGTCACATGTTTCCAATTTTTGAATGGGAAATGAAGTTGTTGAAGGAACATTAAGTGACTGTACACTATCAGCTGCTCCTGTCCTGAGAGAAGATGATTAATATTCCTTTCCCAAAGGTATTTTGCCAACCTTCAGGTGGCTCAGGGTGTGGGGCAATTTAGGCTACGCTTACCCTCTGCTAGACTAGATTAAGCCCAGGCTTGAGACAGAGGTAGTAGGGTGCAGCTGCTAGTCAAAGCTAGTGCTTGGAGTCCTCATGTGGTCATCTCTTTGGTTTAGTACACATGTTCCTGAGTCCTCTTGAGAGTGAAACTAGGCTGCTCAAATAGGTGTATTGTCAGGTAGCCGGGCTGTGGCCTGTGTCTGTTCTCTGTCATGGGAGCAGGTCTAAACTGGCTGTCTTTTCTGACGTCTGGTCATATACTCTCTGAGAGTGAAGGGGGGAATGGAGGAAGATTTTATGATTAATAAAATAGCTGCTTATTGGTTTGCAGCTTCTGTCTTTAAGTATTTTCTTTCTCCATATTTCCTTTGAAATTTTTTTCTTCTCTCTTCCTAGCTTGGTTCTCTTGAGCCTTTATAGCTGTCTTTATGGCATACCTAGTTTAATAAAAAGAACACCAGATTAGGAATTAGGTGGATATAGTTTAGCTTGGGTTCTGATGCTCTTGGGTTTTCCGGGCCTCAGTTTCCTCATGCCCAGTACTATGGTGAAAACAGAATCTATCTCACAAGGTTTGCTTATGAGATAATATGACAGGCATTTGGTCTTATAAAAATACGAGTAATTTAGTAATTATTAGTTTTTCTCCTCTGACTTGTCTGATGATCTATTCTGTAGAATTCCCTGGTTCATCACCTCTCTTTACTACTCCTTATGTCTCCTAGGTTCTTAGCTCTTTCACTCTTCCTTGTAGCCTTACTTTTTTAACTCTTAATGACAAAAGGGAAAGTGTGGCTACATTGGCATTACACTTGGTACACTCGCAAGAGAGAGGGGCTGAGCCCTTGGGGAAATGTAAAGTTCATTGGCATTTGAGTGCAGCTTCTTGTCATTAACTTGAACAAATCTGTTTAGCCCATTGGGCCTCAGTTTTCATATCTGCCTCTTGGTTTATCATTATAGCTCCATTATTTTGAGTCTCGAAGTCACTTCCATTTCTGAGAGGCCGCCTTTAAAATGCAGGTATTACTGGGTTAAGGTTACTCTTGAACTCAGAATCAACAAATTCCTTTGCTAGCTTTTAGTATGGAGTAGGTTAGGGCATAAGGAACCTTGGTGGTGCCATGGTTAAGTGGTTAAGTGCTTGGCTGCTATCCAAAAGCTCAGCATCTACCAGCCACTCCTCAGGAGAAGGATGTGGCAATGTGCTTCCCTTAAGATTTATAGCTTTGGAAACCCTGTGGGGCAGTTCTACTCTGTCCTATAGGGTCACTATGAGTCTGAATCTACTCCAGGGGCAATGCGTTTGGTTTCAGCCTAGTTAGGTTAGGGCACAGCCGCTGGGAGAATGGGTCGCAGTTGGACTCTGGGGCGAGGGATGGAGCCTGGCAAGAGGGCAGCTCTTTCAGCTCAGTTTAGTGATGCAGGAAGGGTGTCAGGGCCTCAGGGCCCACACCCGGCTGCCTTCCTGAGCTGAGCTTGTGCCTGTACTTTCAGCCAGAAGTCAGAGCCTGGCGAAGCCTGATTCCCCCAAGAATTCAGTGATGAAAATTAGGGCACTTGAGCAAATATAATTGGCTGAGCTGTGTGAAGGGCAGAGGCTTTCCCTGGGGGCTCCTTTTAATCTCCTGTGATTATCGACTTTTAAGTTTGGACTAATTAAAATGTTGTTGGCAGCTGGACTTGATACTTTTGCTAGTACTAGGTCCTGCTCCATCCTCCTGGAGTATCAGAAGTTGGCACAGGCCTGTCTTTCCTGGGGAGTTGAGGAGCTGGTTTCTGTTTCCTCATCTACTAAATGCACTGTGATGATGTAGTATTTATCCAGAATGAGCTGTCACACATCTGGTAGTGGGAGAGATGCAGGCTGAGACGTGAATCCAGATCTGCCTGGAACTGCTATTCTCTAGGCTCAGGAGGTACCCTTTCAACTCTGTCACCTGTTCCACTGCTCTTAAAGGGCCCTTGTTGTGTTGACTGGAAAGTTAATTCCCATTGTCCTGGAGTATCCTTTCCTGGTGTGTTCTCCCATTCTAACCAGAAAAGGGGTAAAGAAAAGGATATTTATTAAGTCCCACAATGTGCCAGGTACTGGGCTAGTTTTTTTTATACAGCCATCTTTGTGTATGTGTTTGAAGATTTTATTTAATACATACTGAGGAAACTAAGCTGATGTTATAACCAGTTCAAAGGAGAATACAAAGAACAGACACATTTATAGATCAGGAATATAGAGATGAATGTATTCAGGAGGCAAAACTGGTTTTACCATGGCGGTGGGGAGTGAGGGGACGATGCGGGGAGACTTGGCCCTCCAGATGGATTTCATTTTTATGTCTATAGACAAGAAATATTTTGCATTGTTATCAGATGTCTATGATTTGACCAAACCAGTTGCCCTTGAGCCCACTCTGACTCATGGGCATCCATGTATGTACAGCCATCTTTTGTGTTATGCTTTATAATGGCCATTTTACAGATGAGGAAATAGACTCAGAGAAGGAAAATAATTTGTCTGATTATCCTTACAGCCTGTCAGCAACTGAACCAGAATTCAAATCCAGATCTCTCTCAAAGCCTCTGGTTACCTTCCTAAGGTAGCACAAGTAATTTTATGCCCTGCAATCCTCCCTTCTGAGCCTTGCTAAGCTTCTACCTCCAGAAAATCTTCTCTGATTCCTTCAGCCAGAATTACTTTCTTGTCCTGCTTTCCCAGAGCACTCTGCCCTTCTCTCTCTAATCTGGCTGATAACAGAGTCAGTGGGGTCTGGATCTACCTCTTTCATTTGGCTATTCCCACTCCAGCAAAGTGTGTCACTCAGGGTGTATTTGTTAAACTGAACTGAGTGAAGTTGTAGGGTTGAAAATTCAGGCGTCAGGACAGCCTGGTTAAAGGAACGGCTTTGTGCAGAGTCTTGGCTAGCTCCCTGAACAAAGCCAGGTCTGCTTTTTCCTAGTTTGCCCAGAGTAAACTGTTGTGTGCTGGAAGCAGTAGGACATTCTAGGCAAAGTGTCTTTTGGGCACCCAAGGAGCAGGCATCTCTTCCCTTAGGTTCTTTTCCTTGGCATCCTGCTTTAGAGTTTGTTTCTTTCTTGTTACCTCCTTGCAACCCAAAGAGCTAGGCTGCCTGAAGTGGAGTTGTGGGACAAGCTCTCAGCTTGGCCTTGGTTGCTGGATTATGCCTTTGCCTGTGGGTACTTGGGTTTTTTTTTTTTTTTTTTGCAAAGAGTGTGCCTAGTTATTAACCCTGCATTTGGGGCTTGGGGCTACACTTTTCTACAACTCTGCTGACTGTGTGTCACATTATAGGATAAAGGCTTTCCTGGAGAAGGCAAGCCTATAAAGGCATTTTTGTAAGTTGAATTACCTTTCTCATTGACTTGAAAAAAAAAAAGTGAAAAAAATATTTTCAAGCCTTTTTCTATGCATATATCATATGTGCTTAGTGTTTAACTTTGGAAGTTTGTTCTTTTGGGAATAAATGGCAAATTGGTACATAATGAAATACAGTTAAAATATCTTCAATGGGAAAAATGATAAAATATTAGTAACAATCAAAATAAATCCAACAATAGGGTGAAACACAATGTTTTTGTTTTGTTTTGTTTTGCTACAGTAGGAAATCTGAAATAGCTTAATCAGAGTGAATGAAATGGACAGCAACACCACACCCCTTTTGGCTTCTCTGATTTGGAGAAAAGATTTTGAAATGTTCTTAGGAGAAGGGGAGAAGAATGTATTGTGGGATTAGGGAGAACTGTTCTTTAGCAGAGTTCTACCACTCAATTGTGTCCTTAGGCTAGTAACTGTGCTTTCTGGGTGTCTGTTTGTTGCTGGGTGGAAACCCCAGGTTTTGCTCAGCATGACCCATCACAGCCAATAAACAAGACGATGAGGTGGGAGATTAGAAATGTACCTTTATTTCATTGCGCAAGGAAAGGAACAGTTGGAGCTGCTGCCTCTGAGACTGCCCAGCGAGAGCAAGAGGGAAGGTTACTTTTATGGGGTTTACAAGCAGGAAGTTCATACAAGTTATGTCAGCAACATTCTTAATCATACTGTGCAGGTGCGATGGAGTTTACATATAACTTCATGCATCATATGTTCAGAAAATGGCGGCTAAACTCAATCCAGATGTGGGGAAGTTATTATGTATGAGATACTTAATGAGCTAAAAGGTTATCCAGAATGTCAACATGGTGCTTAAGCCAGTTTCCAACGATTTTCTCTAGTTTTGGCCAGCAGTTAAGGAGAGGAGAGCCAGGATATTAATGTAAAACCCTGGGTATGTCAAGCAAGGGAACTAGGATGTTAACGTAAAACTACGGGGAGTGCCAAGCAAGCTGCTTGACGCAGTGGAATTTTCCACAGCCTGGGTATGTCCGTCTTATGTTTCCCTGTTTGTTAAATCAGAATTTTATGAGGATTAAATAATATATGTGAAAATATTTTGTAAACTCTGAAGTACTGTTATTTTCATACTCATTGGGTGGCAGGTGGCACTTTGCTGGCACTTGAGGGAAGCTTTTGGTTTAAGATGTGGCTTGACCTCGGTGGGAAGAAGGGTGCGGGATTGATAAACAGTTGAATGCTGTTTGGGTAGCAGCAGAGAGGAATTCCTCTGAGGTGAAGGAAAGAACCTAGTTCATTCCTTCAGCACATATTTATTGAGTCCTGCCTGATGGGGGAGAAAGAAATGCAGCTATGTACCTGTTAAATTGTGTGGTATGCTAAAATAGGGAGGCAGTTTGGCTTAGAATAAAGATCCACAAGGACAGGAGTTTTTGTCTGTTTTATGCACTGCTATATATCCATCCAAGAATAGTACCTAGCACATAGCCACCACCCAGTGCCGTCGAGTCGACATAGTAGACTCTTATTAAATATTTGTTGAAAGAGAGGTTAAGCTTTGGAATCAGGCAGACTGGATTCATAGCTGGGCTTTGTCCTTTACCAGCCCCTTTCCTGAACAAGTCACTTAATCTTTCTGATAGTCAGTTCCGTCATTTATAAAATGGGGCTAGGATTAGCTATCAAACATGATTATTGGGGAGATTAAAAAAATTAAAAGTTTACAAGCCTTTGTACAAAGCCTAGAATATAGTAAGTGCTTAATAAAAAGAGAGTTCCCTTCATGGTTTGCAAAGTACGATGGCAACACAGAGGAAGAAGCAGTTAGGTCTGCTGGGGGGAACCTAGAAGATGGTTTCACAGGTTTGATCTGATGATGTCTTCCTAATGTATAAGGTTTTTAAAGGGGGATTACTGATGTTATAGGTCCCTGGGTAGTGCAAACGGTTTGCCCTCGGCTACTAACCGAAAGGTTGGCAGTTGTGTTGCTGGGAACTCTGGGTTCTGCTTGATACAACTCCTTCCAGGGCCAAAAAGACAGAGACCGAGTTGGGGAGAATGAAAGGCAACTTTATCGGTTGGCCAAGCAAGGAGGCGGACAGGGCTGCGTGCCATCCAAGACTGCCTCGCAGGCAGCGTATTGAGACTGGTTTATATAGGCAGGATCAGTTTCAGAATACAAAATGGTATGCACACAGGTGCAGAGTGTTTTAGAATGAGTAAGCATTTTCCAAAGCCCAGGTTCGATTCCCTGTGCAGGAGGAATTTAGTCATTTTTGTTCATTAGCATGTCAGCAAAATCCACCCGGGGTGGAGAATTTACCATGCATGAAGCAGTTAATGAGCTAAAGGTCATCTGGAATGCCAGGATGGAGGGCAAGACCTCTTTCAGCTGATTCTGGCTACCTGGTGGCTGTTATTCTTTAAGGTGGCTCTAAGGAGGAAAAAGAAAGAACTCTAGGAAATGGACCGGGTGAGGGGCTGTCTTGAGGCTAAGAAAAATGGCTCTATGGTGTTAGCCCTGTCTTCGAAATCTTTCCAGTGGTGCTGCAGAAGAAAGTCCTGGCAGTCTACTTCCATAAGGTTACAGCCATTGAAAACGCTGCGTGTCATGAGGTTGCTGTGAGTCAGAATCGACAACAGTGGTTTCTTTTAACTGATGTTAGTTCCTTACAATAGGAGCTCCCTGGGGTTAAGCAAGGGTTTCGGAATTGGTATGCTTTGATTCCCTGCCTTTCCCTGGTCTCCATGGGAGGACTGGTTCTTGTTTCTTCAGGCAAGGTAATATTTGCATTGCAGGTTTATGCAGAGTTTGTTCTCAATTTATGCAGCTAGTGTCTGGGCTCAGCTGGTTTGAATTGGGCTTTTATAGCCAGCTATTACGCCCGCCCCCCCGCCCAATAATTGTTAGTTATAGCTTTGAAAAACGTGTACTAGCTTGACTCTGGTTCTGGATCAGTTGTAAATTCTCACAGAAGGTAAAGCAGAGCGTGTTTGCTTGGGTTAATCAGGCATTTATGAGTTGACCTTTACTTGTGAAAACCTAATTTTTCCCTCATGCCTGACTAACTCTAGCAGGCTGAGGGCCTTGTTTCCAGGCATTCCTGGAACTGTTGGGTGTTCCAGCAAGTTTGCCTGCCCTTGTCCTGTGTGCACAAGGACCATGGGATTTATCCGCCCTTCAGCAAGGGTGCCCAGCGTCTCTTCCTTTTATCCAGTGGTTTTAGGGCCTTGGGGATACTACTCTACTTTCTCTGATCAGCATTTCTGACTTCTGAGCTTTTTCTTCTGGTTTTCTTGGGAGGATGAATAAGAGGGAGGAACTGCCTGGTTGTGATGTAGAAAGGGCTTCTTGCTTGTGAATTGAAGCCATTTGGCAAGAAGAAGGTAAAGAACAACTTCCTGCATGGGAGCGGTCAGGGATTTGGTAAATTAGAGTTGGTTTGAAGGTTAAGGGGTCCTGTGCCTCTAGGAGTGGAGTCAGTAAGTTCACTGGCCATGTCCTGAGTGCCCTCCTTTGCCACAGAAACAAACAAAAAAAACCCCAAAAACAAACCCATTGCCGTTGAATCGATTCTGACTCATAGTGGCCCTATAGGACAGAGTAGAACTGCCCTATAGGGTTTCGAAGGAGTGGCTGGTAGATTCAAACTACTGACCTTTTGGTTAGCAGCCATAGCTCTTAACCACTATGCCACCAGGGTTTCCATTGCCACAGAGGATGTCTCAAATATGAGCTGGGGGAAGGGAAAAGGGGAGAGTTAAGAAAAAAAGAGATGGAAGAAAAGGGAATTTTGCTGAGCTGTTGCTCTATGCTAGGTGCTTTACACTATTTTCTTTAATCCTCAGAACAACCTGTTGAGGTGGCTGTTTTGCAGATTTGTTTAGCCCTGTTTTGCAGATGATGAAACAAGCCCAGAGAGGATAAACAACTTTCCCAAGATCACATAGCTGGTGTATGATAACAATAATACCCATCGCTGTCACGTTGATTCTGACTCATAGCAACCCTATAGGACAGAGTAGAACTGCTCCTACAGTTTCCAAGGCTATAAATCTTTTACAGAAGCAGACCACCACATCCTTCTCCTTCGGAGTGGCTGGTGGATTTGAACCGCTGATGTTTGGTTAACAGCTGAGCTCTTAACCACTTCGATGCCAGGGCTCCTCATTATAATAATAATTACCATTTATTGTATGTCTGGTGAAAGCACATGCCAGTTTTTTTAATGTGCTTTTTATAATTTAGTACTCACCGTAATTCTATGAAGGATTATTATTACTTAAGGATTGCAAATGAGGAAACTAGGAATTAGAGAGCTTTGGTTTCTTGCTGAAGGTCACTCATCTAGAAAGTGGCAACGCAGGGATTTGAACCCAGGTCTATCTGGTTACAAAGCTTGTTCCCTTGGTGTCCATGTCACTCTGCAAATAGAAGAGCTGGGATTCAAACACAGTCATTAGAGCAGAGGTTGTGTCTTTTTTTTTTTTTGGTGAAGAAACAACAAAACATACACCCACTCAACAATTTCTACATATACAGTTCAATGGTATTGGTTACATTCTTCACATTGTGTCACCATTCTCATTGTAGCTACCCATTTACCATCATTAACTTTTACTCTCTATGCCCCTTAAAATTCTTCTTTGTGCTTTCCAATAGAAGGTCTGGACAGACCTGGAGAAAAATGTAGAACAAAATTCTAACTCACAATAAAAGACCACACTTAGTGGCCTGACAGAGACTGGAGAAACCCCAAGAGTATGGCCCCCGGACACGCTTTTAGCTCAGTAATGAAGTCACTCCTAAGGTTCACACTTCATCTAAAGATTAGACAGGCCCATAAAACAAAACGAGGCTAAAGGGGCAAAACAGCCCAGGGGCAATGACTAAAAGGCAGGAGGGGACAGGAAAGCAGGTAACAGGGAACCCAAGGTCTAGAACTGAGAGTGTTGACATACTGTGGGGTAGTTAACCAGTGTCGTAAAACAATATATGTACTAATTGTTTAACGAGAAGCTAGTTTGTTCTGTAAACTTTCATCTAAAGTACAATAAAAAAAAATTCTCTGCTTTAGAGTTACTTTTGTCAATTTGATCTCATATAAATACTTCTTTAAGAGTGTGGTGATCAAGGCTGATATTCTGTATTTAATTGAATTAAACTATTGTTTAGTTTAAAGATGACTTCGTGGCATACTTTTGGTTCAAGGTTATTTCAGGACAGTAGATTCAGGGGTTCTCCAGTCTCAGTGGATCCAGTAAGTCTGATTTCCCTAAGAATTTTTTTTTTTTTTATTGTGCTTTAGGTGAAAGTTTACAGTTCAAGTTAGTTTCTCATATAAAAATTTATACACACATTGTTACATGACCCTAGCTGCTACCCCTGTTATGTGACCACACATTCTTCCTTTCCATCCCAGATTTCCCACATCCATTCAACCAGCTCCTATTCTGTTCTGCCTTCTCATTTTGCCTCTGGACAGGAGCTTCCCATTTAGTCTTGTGTATCTAATTGAACTAAGAAGCACATTCTTCATGAGTATCATTTTATGTTTTATAGTCCAGTCTATGTCTGAAGAGTCGGCTTCGGGAATGGTTTTAGCTCTGGTTTAACAGAGAGTCCGGGGGCCATGTCTTCTGGGGTTCCTCCAGTCTCAGTCAGACCATTAAGTCTGGTCTTTTTATGTGAATTTGCGTTCTGCATCCCACTTTTCTGCTGCTCTGTCAGGGACTCTCTGTTGTGTTCCCTGTCAGGGTGCTCATTGGTGGTAGCTGGGCACCATCTAGTTCTTCTGGTCTCAGGCTAATGGAGTCTCTGGTTTATGTGGCCCTTTTTGTCTCTTGGGCTCATATTTTACTTGTGTCTTTGGTATTCTTCTTCCTCCTTTGCTCCACGTGGGTTGGGATCGATTGATGCATCTTAGATGGCCACTTGCTGGCTTTTAAGACCCCAGACGCCACTCACCAAAGTAGGCTGCAGAACATTTTCTTAATAAACTCTGTTATGCCAGTTGACCTAGATGTCCCCTGAAACTATGGTTCCCAGACCCCTGCTCCTGCTACATTGTCCATCGAAGTATTTGGCTGTGTTCAGGAAAATTCTTAGCTTTTAGTTTAGTCCAGTCGTGCTGACTTCCCCTGTATTGTGTGTTGTCCTTCCCTTCACCTAAGACAATTCTTGTCTATTTTCTAGTTAGTGAATTCCTCTCTCCTTCCCTCCCCACCCTCATAACCATCAAAAAATGTTTTCTTCTGTGTTTAAACTGTTGATTGAGTTCTTATAATAGTGGTCTCATACACTATTTGTCCTTTTGCAGCTGACTAATTTCAGCATAATGCGTTCCAGATTCATCCATGTTGTGAGATGTTTCATGGATTCATCATTGTTATTTATTGTTGTGTAATATTCCATAGTGTGTATATGCCATAATTTGTTTATCCATTCATCTGTTGATGGGCATCTAGGTTGTTTCCATCTTTTTGTTATTGTGAACAGTGCTGCAGCAAACATGGGTTTGCATATTCGTGTGATGGCACTTCTCTAGGATATATTCCAAGGAGTGGGATTGCTGGATCATATGGTACTTCTATTTCTTTTTAAGGAAGTGCCAAATCAATTTCCAAAGTGGTTATACCAGTGGTTTCCATAAGAATTTGATGTTCTGTTCCATGTTTTTCCTACTTTTGATCATAATCCATCTATTGAGTCCTAAATTAAAACGTTCAGTTGGTTGCTGGATACTAACCATTTTTTTCTGGTCTCATGGCAAAGGAGGTAGTAGTTCCTGGAGACAGTTAGACCTGCAGTCCATTTCCTTCTCCGATTCCTGGGTCTCTTTCCTCTGCTGCTCCAGGAGAATAAAGACCAATTGTATCTTGAGTGTCCTCTCGCAAGCTTTTAAGACCTCAGGTGCTACTCATCGAACTAGGAGCTAGAGCAAAAACTCTCAAAAACAGTATTAGGTCAATTAACTGCATAGACCCACATAGCCATGACCCTGAACAGGGGTTGTGTCTTATTCATCTCTGTATCCCCAAAGCCTATGACAGTGCCTATAAATGTCAATAAATGTTTGCTGTGAAATCCAGAGCTGTTCTCCCCCATAGCTCATGCTGCAGTGGCTCTCTGTTGCCAACTGCATCCTGCTCATCTTCCCTCCACAGTCTGGCCTTACCCTATCTACCCATTGTGACTTTCTGGACCCCCCAACATGCAGCATCTGATCCAGGAGTGTTACTCTCCTGCTTCTTCATCCCTCTTTTCCCTGGCTACATACTTTCACTCCCACCGTTGCTCTCCATCACCCTCCGATCGTGTCTGTCCTTTTCTCTGCCTAATTTGAGAGACATTCCTTTTCTATAATTTGTTTAGTCTGTACCATATAATTTGACACCTAGTTATCTACTGTTTCACCTCCTAATGGTTCCATGGACAGTAACCTTCTCCCCAGTCAGCTGATGGTAGTCATATCATAATAACCCCTCAGATTGGTTTGTGCCCTGCACTTCACAAAGCACTTTCCTATTCAGGACCTGTCCTTTTGCCTATCATGCCCACAGCAACCCTGTGAGGTATGACGGGAGGGGATTATCTTCATATTATAGCAGAGAAAACTAGTGCAAAGAAAGCAGACAATTTCCAAAGGTCATATAGCTAATCAGGGGCAGGTCTGAGACTAGATCTTAAGTCTCCTGCTTTCCAGCTTAGTGTTTCCTCTGCCATGCCTTCCACATGCTTCTCCCTGCCATTTCCCCTCTGTGCCTTCAGGGGCCATCCATGGCACAACTTCTACCTTGTGGGCTTTTACAAGATTTGGTTGTTGACTCAGGAGTGGTGGAGTGACCCAGATAACAATTTCAGATACCTCTCTGTGATGTCAGTGCTCTGGTTGCTTTTGCTTGAGAGAGGTTCTGTCCCTGTGGCTACTAGGATTAATGTTAAATTAAGAAAAAAAAGCACTGGTTTATTCTGAATGGTCAGAGCATTCTCTCACGGAGATCCAGGAAATAGTTGGGGCAGGATGCATGTGGTATGAGTCAGTTTCGTGTTATAATGGCATGAGCTTTGGAAGAAGGCAGATCGGGGTTTAAAATCTGGATTTATTGTTATTAGCCTCATGACCCTGAGTAAATCATTAATTTCTCTGACCCTTAGGGCTATTGTGGAAGGTACTTGAGGGTCATGTTGTTGTTGTTAGGTGCTGTCAGGTCGGATCCAACTCATAGCAACCCTGTGTACAACAGAAAAAAACACTGCCTGGTCCTGCACCATCCTTGCAATTGTTGCTGTGTTTGAGCCCATTGTTGCAGCCACTGTGTCAGTCCATCTCGTTGAGGGTCTTCTTCTTCTTCGCTGACCTTCTGCCTTACCAAGCTCGATGTATCTCTCCGGGAGCTGGTGCCTCCTGATGTACAGAGTAAGCGAGATAAAGCCTCACCATCCTCCCTTCCAAGGAGCACTCTGGCTGTACTTCTTCCAAGATAGATTTGTTTGTTCTTCTGGCAGTCCATGGTGTATTCAATATTCTTTGCCAACACCATAATTCAAAGGCATTCTTCTTTGGTCTTCCTTATTCATTGTCCAGCTTTGGCATGCATATGAGGCAATTGAAAATATCATGGCTTGGGTCAGGTGCATCTTAGTCCTGAAAGTGACATCTTTGCTTTTTAACACTTTAAAGAGGCCGTTTGCAGCAAATTTGCCTAATGCAATATGTCGTTTGATTTCTTTTTTCCCCATTTTTTAAAATTGTACTTTAGATGAAGGTTGACAGAGTAAACTAGCTTCTCATTAAGCAATTAATATACACATTGTTTTGTGACATGGTTGCCAACCCCACGACATGTCAACACTCCAGTTCTTGACCTTAGGTTCCCCATTACCAGTTTTCCTGACTCCTCCTGCCTCCTTGTCCTTGCCCCTGGGCTGGTGTGTCCCTTTAGTCTCATTTGGTTTAATGGGCCTGTCTAATCTTTGGCTGAAAGGTGAACCTCAGGACTGATTTCTTGACTGCTGCTTCCTTGGGTGTTGATTGTGGATCCAAGTAAAATGAAATCCTTTACAACTTCTATATTTTCTTTTTTTATCATGATGTTACTTATTGTCCAGTTGTGAAGATTTTTGTTTTCTTTATGTTGAGGTAGAATCCACACTGAAGGCTGTAGTCTTTGATCTTAAAAAGGGAAGTATTTGTGGGTGATTTTTACTGTTAATACTACTATAAGTGTAGGGCACCTGAGGGGCATAAGGTGCCTGGGGAGGTTGTGCCAGTGACCATTGAAGGTTGGTCCTTGTGACTTGAGTTCCAAGCATCAGTGATGGCAATACTACACTGGAGTCTGCTGGCTGTTAGGGGCTGAGCTTGAATGCTGTGCCCAGAGTCTCTAGTCTCCAGATCTCATTGCCTCCTGAAGGCAATGAAAATAGTGCGTGGATAGCTGGGGGTGGTGGTTTCAGTGTCAAACATTGGGAGTAAAATTCCTGTTGTTTTTCTGCAAGACTTTGGCATTAGAATTGTTGCTTCTGGAAAGTCAAGAACCCAGTTGTTATTGTGAAATTTCAGTTATTTCTGAAACCAGATATTGCTCTAAAGCTGTTTGTTAAATACTTTTTTACTCTTCTTGAACCCCTGTGTCTCTCCAAAAGAAAAATAGATCAGATTCAGACCATTGTATGATGGTGGTGTCTTTGGTCTCCCTGGCCATCTAGCCTCCAGCTTCCTTCTGAGAGTTACCACCACTTCAAACGTCTGCTTCAGGAGAGGTCATTCAGCCCTTCTCTGCCTATTCCCCACTCATGACCAGCTCTATGTTATAGGGGAAACAGGACCAGAACACATGGGGCGTGCTTTCTCACTGAGGACTTTTGACTGCCTGACATACAGGAAATGATGAGAAAATGAGAGAAAGGGAGCGTAACTCAATGCTAAAATGGCAGGTTTGGATGGCTGTGGGATGGGAGGACAGTTCCTGGAGGAAGAGAGACTCAAGCAGGGGCAGCAGCTGGAGGTGGAAGTTTTAGTGGCTTTTGAATTTTCCTTTTAGAGTTTAGTGCTATGGCGGTATTCTTTTTTAAGAACATAATTTTGGGACAAACCTTCCTTGGCTTAAAAATCACTCATTAGTCTTTAAATATACTTAGTTCTTTTATTTCTCTGAGTCTGTGTAATGGAACACTTTTTTTATTGTCTGCCCCAAACCACTAGGTTGTGCTTCTAGAGTCATATATGCTTGCGTCTAGCATATGGCCTGGCATATAGTGGATGTTAATAAACACTGAATGAAATTTGAACATAGACAGGAAATTTGAGCATAGACTGAAGGCTGACTTGGCATAAATGGTTAGAGGGGATTAGTTGGGGTCTGCAGTAGATTCATTCATTGATGTAATAAATATTCGAGGCCAAATATTTGGCTGGTGTATACTTGTGTCGTGAACTCTGCTAGGCCCTTCTTATACCATAGAGCATAAGACAAATTCCTTGCTCTCTTATATTCACGTAGAAAGATAAGCAATAAACAAGTACCATATAATATAATGTTAGGTAATAATAAGCTCTAGAAAAGAAAATAAAGCAGGACAAAGGGTTAGAGAGTGATGAGGGTGCTATTTTAGGTGGAGTGGTCAGGGATGGCCTGTCACTGGTTGGGCCTTAATGTCGACTCACAAGGGTCTGGACCAAGAATCAGAGGCCTGGGTTCTTCCTCTCTCTCTCTATCTGTGTGACTTAGCAAAATGACTTACGTGTTTTTTTTTTCTGTGTTTAACTTTTTTTTACTGTGCTTTTTTTTTTTTTAAGTAAAAGTTTACAATTCAAGTCAGTTTCTCATACAAAAACTTATACATACATTGTTATGTGGCCCTACTTGCTCTCCCTACAATGTGACAGCACACTCCTTCTCTCCACCATGTATTTCCTGTGTCCCTTCAACCAGCTCCTGTCCCCCTCTTCCTTCTCATCTCGCCTCTAGACATGAGCTGCCAACATAGTTTCATGTATCTACTTGAGCTAAGAAGCACACTCGTCACCAGTATCATTTTATAGCAAAATGACTTAAATTTTTTAAGGCTGGAGTTTCTTCATCTATAAAATGGGAGCGGGAATCTCTGCCCTGGGATTGTAGGGGATGTTGTAAAGATTCAGGGAGTTAATGTGATTTTTTTTTTTTTTAAATAGTGAGTAGTGTGGGGCCTGGCTCTCCCTTTCCTAAGTCAAGAAGATGAGTGAGCTGTGTGGGGACCAGCCAGATGTTTTCAGCAGCTTGAATGCCAAAGAAACTGACTTCTACTAGAAACTCTTATGCCACCTCCCTTGGACACTGACTGATACAGCCCTGACTCAGAGGTTAAGTGACACCCATGCCCCAAGTGGAGCTCCGTGTGAATTGGCAAAAGGGTAACTTGGAGCCTGTTCTGCTCAGCCCCCAGAAGATAAGAATGTGGAGACCACTCTCCTCCACTCTCTCTTTTAGTCCCACCTCGTTCCTTGCTGACGCCCTGGTAGTGCAGTGGTTAAGAGCTATGGCTGGGAACCAAAAGGTCGGCAGTCAGAATCCACCCGCCACTCCTTGGAAACCCTATGGGACAGTTCTCTGTCCTATAGGGCCACTATGAATTGGAGTCAACTAGATGGCAATGGGCTTGTTTGTTTTGTTTCTTGCTATGTTTGAATCTAACCTAAGTAATAATCAGTAGTCCTCTGGAAATATTTAGATTGAACCAGTTTGCTCTGAGTTCTGTTCTTTGCTGCACTATGGGCCATACAAGGGCCTAAAACATAGTCTTTATCCTTGCTTTGGAGAACTTACAAATCAGTTAACTTCTTAATTAGCTTGAGAACAGCTAAATATAAGATAGTATGTTACAGGCAATCTAGAGAAAGGAGAGAATAGACTGGACTTAGAGTAATCCAAGAAGACTTTCTGAAGGAGATTGTGTTTGCTTGAGTGGGCTAAGTACAGAATGAGTAGATTTACATTAGTTTAAAAAAATTATTTTATTTATTTTTGTTGTTGAGGATATACTTAGCAAAACATATACCAATTCGGTAGTTTCTACATGTACAATTCGGTGATACTGATACATTCTTTGGGTTGTGCAACCTCTTTCACCCTCCCTTTTTGAGCCCTTCCTTCCCTATTAACATAAACTCACTGCTGCCTAAAGTTCCTATTTAATTTTCAGGATGCTCTTTGATCCTATGGCAGACATTCTTTACTAAGTAAGCTTAACTATTGTTTGGTTTTAAGAAGACTTCAGAGGATATTTTTGGTTTAAGGTTTAAAGACTATCCATCTCAGGGCAGCAGTTTTAGGGGTTCATCCAGCTTCTTTGGCTTCAGAAAGTCTGGATTCCATGAGAATTTGAATTTTTTTTAGGTTTCTCCCTTTTGATCAGGAGTCTCAGGAGCCCTGGTGGCACAGTAGTTAAGTGCTTGGCTGCTAACAGAAAGGTTGGCAGTTCTAACAAACCAGCTGCTCCATGGGAGAAAGATGTAGCAGTCTGTTTCTGTAAAGATTTACAGCCTTGGAATCCCTGTGGGGCAGTTCTACTTTGTCCTATAGGGCCCTTATGAGTTGGAATCAACTCGATGGCAATGGGCTTGGACTAGCATTCTTCTATAGAATCTTTGATCAAAATTTTCAGTAATGGTAGCTGGGTACCATATAGTTCTTCTTGTCTTATGGCAAAGGAGGCAGAGTTGTTCATGGAGGCAGTTAGCCACACATCCATATACTCCTCCTGTTTCTGACTCTTCTTCGTTTATTGCTCCAGGTGATTAGAGACCAATTGTGCCTTGGATGCCTCTTGCAAGCTTTGAAGACCCCAGGCACTGTGCAAAGAACTAGAAGGAAGAGCAGAAGCACGTTATTAGGCCAGTTAACTGGAATGTTCCATGAAACCATGACCCTAAACCTCCAGACCTAGGAACCAAATCTCATGAGGTGTTTGGTTGACCATAAGCAGCCTCAGCAGCTACTCTTTTTTTTTTTAAAGTTGTAAATGTATTTATCATACCTTTTGCCAATTCAGGTTCTTTTTGTATGCTTCTTTACTTAAGCCTTTTCTTTTTTTCCCTCCTTTGGTCTTTTGAAGTCCCTTAGCTCTCTTTCTGGACCTCACTTGTGGCAGTTAAACACATTTTGCCTTTATTACAATCATTTGTTTGTAATGCAGTGGTTAAGAAGCAGAAGGTTAAGAAGACTTTGGAGCCAGACTTCCTGGGTTTAAATCTTGGGTCTACTTACTAGCTATGTGACCTTGGACCAGCTCCCTAGCTCCTGGAATATTTTAACTCTTGAAAGCCTCAGTTTTCCTGTCTATAAAATTGGAATAATATTTACATAGTGTTGTTAGGATGATTTAAAGTGATAATTCCTGTACAGGTCTTGGTACAGTGTCTGGCCCATTGTAAACATTCATTAAATGTTAGCTATTAACCATTCTAAGGAGCCCTGGTGGCACAATGGGTAAATGCTTGGCTGCTAACTGAAAGGTTGATGGTTTAAACTCACCCAGCAGCTCTGGGAAAGAAAAGACCTGGCATCTGCTCCCATAAAGATAAAGATAAAAAAAGATTACATCCTAGAAAACCCTATGGGAGTTCTACTGTGTCTCATTGGGTTGCTGTCTTAGGATGGGTTCCCTAGAAAAGCAAAACCAGTAAAGTATATATATATATATATATATATATATATATACCAAACCAACACCAAACCCACTGCCATCGAGTCGATTCCAACTCATAGCGACCCTACAGGACAGAGTAGAACTGCCCCACAGAGTTTCCAAGGAGCATCTGGTGGATTTGAACTGCGGACCTTTTGGTTAGCAGCTGTAACATTTAACCACTATGCCACCAGGATTTCCAGGGTTTCCATATATATATATATATATATATATATATATATATATATATATATATATATATATATGTATGTATATGGAGAGAGAGAGAGATTTATATCAAGGAAATAGCTCACGGGATTGTAGAGGCAGGAATGCCCCAATCTGTGGGTTAGGATAGAGGCTTCTTCTGATTCCTATAGCTGCATGGGCTGGCAAACCCAAGATTGGCAGGTCAGAGAGCAGGGCTTTTGCTCACAGGCTGTGAAGATTGATGAATCCCAAGATCAGCAGGCAAGACTGCAAGGCTTCTCCTGATTCACGTAACTGCAGGGGCTGGTGAGCCTGAGATTGGCAGGTCGGAGAGCAGAACTCTTGCTCATGGGCTGTGAAGATTGATGAATCCCAAGATCGCCAGGTAGGCTGCTAGCTCAAGTCCCAAGAATTGGAGGTCAGACGAATAGGAGGCAGCTATGGGATCAAGAGAGGGCAAAAGCCAGAACATCCACTTATATTCAGATACAGGCTGCACGTCCAAGAAACTCCCTTTCAGCTGATTGGCTACTCACAGCAGATCCCATCATGGGGCTGATCACTTGTATACACTGAGAATCACGGCGCAGCCAAGTTGACACACAGTCTTAACCATCACAGTTGCTATGAGTCAGAAATTGACTCGATGGCATCTAATAACAACAACAACATAACCATTCTAAACATCTTATCCTTCTAGACAAGCACTGCCTAATAAAACTTTTTGCGATGATGGAAGTGTTCTATTCTGTGCTGTGTAGTACAGTAGCCACCAGCCAAGGCAGTACCCACTGGGCTCCTGCAGGTGTACTGGATTGTAGGACTGATTATAGAAGGTCTTGACAGTGAAGAAGGCAGAGGAGTTAATATGTTTTAAAAGGTAATTTGACTTAAAAAAGTTAAACATAGACATATTTCCTAGCAGTTCCTTTCCTATGTATATACCCAAGTGAATTGAAAACATATGTTCTTACAAAAACTTGTACATGAATGCTTCATAGCATTATTCATAATAGCCAAAAGTGGAAACAATCTAAATGCCCGTCAACTAATGAATGGATAAACAAAATGTGGTATATCCATACAATAGAATATTATTCAGCCATAAACAGGAATGAAGTACTGGTACATGCTACAAAATGGATGAATCTTGAAAATATTGTGTTAAGTGAAAGAAGCCAGTCACAAAAGGTCACATGTTATATGATTCCATTTATATAAAATGTCCAGAATAGGCAAATCTATAGAGACAAGAGAATCCCTGGGTGGGACAAATGATTAAGTGCTCTGCTACTAACCAAATGGTTGGCTGTTCAAGTCCACCCCAAGGTAACTCAGAAGAAAGGCCTGGCTATCTACTTCCAAAAGGTCACAGCTATTGAAAATTCTACTCTGAATCACATGGTGTCACCATGAGTCAGAATTGACTCCACAACAAATTAAAAAAAAATTTTTTTTTTTTTAAAAATAGAGACAAAAGGTAGGTTAGTGGTTTCCAGGGGTTGGGAAGAGGGGGCTATGAGAAGTCAGTGCTAATGGGTCTGGGGTTTTTTTCCGGGGTGATGGAAATGTTCTATTATTAGATCATGGTGATGGTTGCACAACCTTGTTAATATACTAAAAACCACCAAATTATACATTTTAAAATGGTGAACTACTTGGTATATGAATTATGTATATTTTAAAAAAGATAATTGGGGTTTACTGAGAGCTGTTGGTTTTAACAGTGGTAGAAAGCTATCATTTATTTTCTTTTCTGATTGCAAGCCTTCCCGCAGGAGTTCAGCCCGTACAGGTGAGGACCTATGAGCCCATTCCCACTTTTAGACATGCTCCCAAACATAATTATAGGCATGGGCCCACCAGTGGGTGGTACAGCATTGTCTTACTTTGGTGCAAGGGGACTTTTCCTGCCTTTGGCTGAGATTGGCGTGGATGAGTCACCCCCTATAGTCTGAAGGATGTGGGATGTGAAGAATGAGCTGTCATCTGTTGTAATGACATCTCGAGTATCACATAGTTGTAGGCCAAATATAGGTGCTGAGCCATTTGGCCTGAATTCTTTATGGATAATTCCCTGGGAATCAGCTGAGGATGTGGAGAGAGAGAGAACCTAAGCATGTCGGAGCTGCCAGGTGAGAGAGGCCAGGGACAGTCATTCACCTTTTTTATCTTTTTACAAATGAGCAATTGAAAACTCTAGGGAAGATGATTTTTTTTATTGTAAATAATTTTTTATGGACTTCCTTGTGGCTAGTGTTGTGTTCTGTGCTGCAAGAAGAGAGATATGGGGCCCTGTCCTCAGGGAGCCCCCAAATATAACCACAGGGTGAACAGACCTCTAGGATACCAGGGGCCCTGGGAATGGTTCAGATAGGATTGTGCATAGTTAGAGGAGGGAGAGATGGCTGTGATTTTGATTACAAGAGAGGAAACTAGGAAACGCAGCCTGAGCCCAGGATCTGAGGACAGCATTTACGGGGTGGAGATCTTCAGGGAGAGTAAGGCAGGATACATTCTTGTCCTTATTCTTCCTGTCCTATCTCTGTACCTGCTCACTTTTGCTCTGTAATACGTAGGCCTTTGAGCATCTGCTCTGAGCCTGGCCCTGCACTGGGCAAAGCTGCAGACACAGATTATGAGACCTGGGCCCTGCCTCTTAGAAGTTGTTAATGTGTTGGAGGAGACAGACTCAGAACCTACTGAGTCTAATGGCATGGGTCAAGGTGTGTAATAGACAGGAATGGACTTGGTTTCTGAGACTACAGATTAACTCTACTTGGAATTAGTAAGGCTGCCTGTAAACAGGCATTGAAGTAGGACCTTGATGGAGGAAGCTGTTAAGGTTATCAGCAGAAGGTGAAGCAGAGGTCCAGACTGCTGCTTTTGGAGTGTGGGCCGTTTTGGGCCTTTTATGTCACCCTTATATTTGATGAGGGAATAGGGTATCTGCAGCTGTGTCCAGGTGGGTCCAGGTCTTCAGAAGTATCCAGGAATAGTTCTCTCTCTCCCCCGATCCCTTCCAAGCAGTGCTAGGCTGAGTTCAGAAGGCCCTTTCCTATTCTATACTTGTTCCATTGCTGTTTTGGAAAGATGAAGCCTGAGAGGTGCCAGAGCTATGCCAGTTGCTATGGGGCCGGAAACAGGTGAGCCTTCTAGCCCTGCTTGAGTTAAGGAGTAAGGGGTTTGTCCTCTTCAGCCAGCTTAAGATCTGCCTTTGCTGTGAAACTGGATAAGTAGTCTGCATAGCTTGTTTTTCATTTGGGGCTATTTTCAGCCCTGGAGCCCAGCAAGGTGGAATGATTGAGATGTTTTTGTGGGGTTCATGCTTTTGCCAGGATATGGGCTCAGCCATTTCCCAGGAGATCAGCTTTTCCAAACAAGCAAGTGCTAAAAGGAAGGAGCATTTCCCCTTCCTTGTCAATGGGGAGCATAGGAAATGTGAAGGTGGGCGTTCACTTTAATATTACAACTCAGGTCCTAAATGGAGATGCTTCATGGTCTGGAACATTGCTGGGTAGTCTCTAGAGCAGTTCTGAGGAGCTCGTCTGCCTCCTTCTTGTGCTTATCTTGTCATCTCCATGGCTGGGCTCTACTGTGGGAGAGGTTCTGCAAATGTGTGGACCTGCTCCTGGCCGGGGACTTGATCTGAGCTGTGCCCGTGCACCTCCAGGGCTGGCAGAGCAGATCGAGCGGCCTTGCTGTACTGGCAAGTGACCCATCAGTGGTCCACGTTCAGTAGTGTTTTCAGGAGTTCCCCACTTAGTGAGTGCTTACTGCGTGCAAGGCAGCTATGGTGGGCATCATACTAGGTTCTGAGGTTCTATAAGAAAAGTCTGATCCCTAAGGTTACCACCGTGCCAACAAATGAATAAATACCTGTTGTTTAATAAATGTTGGGCCAATGAGTAAAATATTTTTTACAGAAACCCGGACAAACGGGATGCAGGAAGGGAGCTAGCAATCATTGAGTATCTACTGTCAGGTATTGTGTTAAGTGCTTTCACAGACATTTAATTTTTAAAACAGTCCTTAGAGGTGATTATTGTTACCAATATCTTACAGATGAAGAAAATAAGTGGTTAAATTACTTGGCCAAGGTTACTTTCTATCAGCCTTATCTAGACTCTTTCTTGAGGGACTGTCAGAGGCCTAACAGGGTACATGCATTTTGTTTTAGTACTGTGAAGGTGAGTAAGGTAAGTCCAAATTTTTTTAAAGTCAACAGGAGATGCAGCTATATCCCTAGGCTTTGAAGGACTACCATTGAGTAGGTGAGATAGGCAAACAGATATTACAGGACAGTAAGTGCTAAAGGAGCCATAAAAGCAAGGAGGGGCCCTTTTATCTTGTGAGAGGTTTGGTAGGCAGGATGAAAAAAAACCCCAAAAAACAAAAAATCAAACCTGTTGCTGTCTAGTCGATTCCCGACTGATAATGACCCTATAGGACAGAGTAGGACTGCCCATAGGGTTTCCAAGGAGCACCTGGTGGATTCGAACCGCTAGCCCTTTTGGTTAGTAGCCGTAGCTCTTAACCACTACACCACCAGGGTTTCCAGTGGGCAGGATAGGCAGGGATTTTTACTCTGAGGCCTTCTGTATCTTATTTCTTCTTCCTTTCCATACCTGTAGCTCTTCTTTGGAATTTTCAATACCACCTAACCATGTGTTTTGACAGTTTCATGATTATAAGTCTTGTCTTTTCATCAGGATTGCTACTCCTTGAGACTAACTGAAAACCCAAACCCACTGCCATCAAATCCATTCCAACTCATCATGAACCCATGTGTTACAGAGTAGAACTGCTCCATAGGATTTTCTTGACTGTAATCTTTATGGAATCAAATCACCAGGCCTTTTTTCCATGGTGCCACTGGGTGGGTTTGAACCACTAAACTTTAGATTAGTAGTTGATTGCAAACTGTTTTTGTTACACGAGGACTTTTACTCCTTGAGACAAGGTACTTTTTTTTTTCTTGCCAGCTGGGCCATGTCACTTACCCATTCTGGGCCTCAGTTGCATTATCTGTAAAACGAAGCTAATGATAATAGGTATATTACAATCTGAAGGCATGGGCCAATCCAGACGGTGAACTCCAGAGGTCTGCCCTATTCTCCCAAATCTATGATTTCTATGATCATACCCTTCTGGTTTTAATACAGGGCCGGGCATCCAGAGTTTTTGAGTTAATTGGTCACAGAGATTGCTGAGGGTGTCTTATGGCCCCTCAGGAGTCATCAGAATTTTTCTCCCTCACTCCTGTTAAAGCTGCTTATCCAGAGCACTGACAGTGGCTCTTGGCTTCTCCTGGCCAGGCTCTTGGACCAAATCAGCCTTTCCAGCCTGGCAGTGAGGATTGGACTGAGCTTTTAAACTCAAGAGAATATTGTATTAAATGTGTTTTCTAGGATGATTTCTTTCATTATCAGCTACGCCACACTAGAGGTAGTGGTTTCCTGATTTTGCTTCTGGAAGGTGTTGCTTGAATTGTGGCATAAGACCCTACCCTGAAGACTTTCACCTCTCTAGGCATTGGGCCAGAAATCTAAAGCTCCACGGAACTGTTTATGTACTATATACCCAGTTAAGCTCTAAAATTGAAAAATAATCAACTTTGATAAGACTTGGGGTCCTAAAGGACCCACCAGGAAATCACAAGAATGCTGAGCTACAGCTGTTTACCACTAGTCAGACAAATAATAATAATAATAATGTTAATTTTTATGATAAAAAATGCATACTGAGTACTTACTTATATGTTACTTATGTGTCAAGTATAATTACATTATTTACCTTATTTAATCCTTGCAATGACCAGGATTGAGATAGATATTGTTATTCTCATTTTTATAGATGAGAAACCTAAGGTCACATATCTGGTAATTGTTGGAAGTGGGACTCAACCTAATTTCAAAAGCCTACGTTCTAATTCTGAAGTCTGTGTTTTTAACCACTGCACTGTGTGTCCTGCACAGTGATCTGGATATGTGCTTTGACTTCCGTGGGCCAGGCTGCCTCTTTGGGAGGAGGGAGATGTGATTACAGGCCATCTCTTCTTCAGCACCTGGATGACAGTAAGTCATTAATTTTTGGAATGCCTGCTGAGTACCAGGCAGTGTTTACATACCAGGAGTACTAATTTTATTCATTGTTTTTATTTATTCAATAAAAAAGGTCATATAGCATAAAGTTAAAAGCATAGTCTTTGGAGCTAGATCCAGAACCCTGGCTCCACTCCTTACTAGTTTTGTGATCTTGGACAAGTTATCCAACTTCTCTTAAATAAATTAATATGCCTAAAGCTCTTAGAATAGTACCTGGCACAGAATAAGCGCTCAGTAAATGTTAGCTAATATTAGTAGTATTTCTAAATTAAGGACTAATAAATGTATCAGGCTGTGGGAATGCAGTGGTAAACAAGATAACACAACTCTTTCCTTACAGAGTTTATGATCTAGTGAAGAAGATAGATTTTTAAACAAATGATTAGAAATATGAATTCTGTGAAGAAGTACAGAGTGCTGTGGGTGCTTGTTGACAGGGGGACCTAATGCTGCGTGAAGGCTCAGGATTCTTTGAGTAAATGTTGAGGGTGGGATTTGAGATGGAACAGGAACAGCACAGACTCTGGGGCCAGACTACCTGGATTCAAATACCAGCTGTGCCATTTGTTAGCTGTGTGACTTTGGGCAAGTCACTTAATTGGTCTGTGCCTTGATTTTTTTCATCTGAATTATAGGCATAATAATAATAATATCTTTCTCACAAGGTAGTTATGAGGATTAAATAAATAATATTTGTAATGTGCTTAGGGTAGTTCCTGGCACATAGTAAGTACTAAAAAAAAAAAAAGGTACTATGTATGTTAAATAAATAGATGAAGCAAACTCTTTTTAAAGCATGAATCTTGGTATCCTCTTTTTAAAGCCTACTTTATTAACTTGTCCTGTCTTATAGGTTAAATCCAGCTTCTTTAATATGGCATATAAGTAGGGTGATCATGTTTGCCTGGGATAGTTCTTTTCAGCCCTCTTTTACTCTCAGAAGTGACTTTGTTTAGATCACAAATTATATGATCACTCTTCATAAGAAACCCTGCATGATCTGGCCTCTTTGTACTGCTCCTGTCTCATCTTTTGGCATGGCCCCATTAAAACTTTACCTGTTTCTGTGAACTACTTGTCATTTTTCAAAGGTGTGTTTTTTTTTTTTTTTTTTTTTTGCACTTCTGAACCTTTGTACATGCCGTCCCCCTGTCTGGAATGACCTCTGTCGTTCACCTCCATCTCTCTTGTCCTACCACTACCCTCTTGGCATATACCTACTCATTCTTCAAGGTGTACTTCAGTTGTCTTCTCTATGAAGTCTTGGCCTTGCATATCTACGTGTTTGCTTATTTTCTTTTTGTGCTATCACTATAATTAGTGTAGCCCTTCATTATGATTCTTATTATCACTGTATTGCAATTGTTTACGTTTGTGTCCTCTTCCTAGATTTTGAGTATTTTATAGGGCAGGGACTGAGAACTCTTTATTTCGTCAAAAAAAAAAAAAAAAAAAAGTATTGCATTATGGCATACATACACTAAAAAAAAATGACTGAATTTTTACATATTTATATACCCTTGTAGCCACCACCCAGGTCAAGGTACAGAATGGAGTCCTATTCTTTTCTGTATCTCCAGAGTCTAGCATAGAGGTTGACAAACATTTTCTGTAAAGAGCTAGATAGTAAATATTTTAGATGTGGTGGGCCGTATAGTCTCCTTTAAAGTGGCAAGTTATAGCAGTTTGTAAATGAAACTTTATTTTGTTGTCTCCGTAAAACTTTATTTACAAAGACAGGTGTCAGGCTGAGTTTGGCCTGAGGGCCATAATTTGCTGACTGCTGGTCTAGCATAGTGTCCAAGGACAGCATAGAAATTCAGTAAATGTTTGTTGTTCTGTAGACAAATACCTTAATCTTAGAATCTTAATCTTTTCTTGATTTTCCAGCAATAAGACCTCTTGCTTCTCCAGGGCAGGGCTGTGCTTTTGAGATGTACTTCCTGAAGCCAGTTTTGCCTTTTGACAAGTTGTTTGTGGTCATAAGGAAATAAAGATGTCATCCCTTCTGGCGCTCTTCTAACTTTGGTGACCTATGGTCTCTGGAAATTTAGGAATCCGTGAAAGCAGTAAAGGGGAGTATTTGTGTGAACCCCTTGAAGCTATGGACTGTATCTAATTTATTTTGTCCCTAGTACCTGGCTAGCAGAGCCCTGATGGCACAGTGGTTAAGAGCTTGACTGCTAATAAATAGGTTGGCAGTTTGAATCTACCAGCTGCTCCTTGGAAACCCTATGGGGTTTTACTCTGTCCTACAGGGTCACTGTGAGTCAGAATCGACTCAACAGCAACGGGTTTGGTTTTCTTGGTTTGGCCTAGCTAGCCCAGGGTCTTGAATGGGATTGCTTAGTAAATATTTGCTTTTGAATGAATAAATGAGTTTAAGTGTTTCGACAAGCCTAATGAAAACTGTACATTTACCTGTAATAAAAATGCCTTTGCTTTTGGCTTCAATCAGCTCTGTATGGTAACATTAATTTTTTCATGTGGATTGGTGCTTTGACTGGCAGTTGATGGCATCATAGGGCGTAAACCTGTCCAGTGAGTGAGTGACCTTGGACACAAGTATAGAGCAACAGCCAAAATAGGCAACTGGTAGCAGGGCCGGCCCAGTGCTTGAACAGCTAAGCGTTTACTTTCGCTTTCTTGCTCATTAGCGTCAAAGTCAGGATGGTGAGGTGTGTGATTTCACAATATTGTTAGGAATCTTTGATAATTGTATATGTTTGGTTAAAGTCTGGGTCAGCATTTTGAAAAGCAGCAGTAGTGATAATAAACACAGCTGAAAAGGTTGAATTATTACTCAATAAATGCACTTTGTTTATACACAAAATCACTCAAAACATGAGGGATTGTGAAGGAAAATAATCTGTGTTGATAAAAAGAATAGACTCCACTATTTTGAAAGGAGGAAGTAGTATATTTCTGAGTCAGTAATAAGCAGTTAAACTCTGTCATTAAGATTCCCTCCCCCGCCCCGCCCCCCCATGGTAGGCCCTTCAGATTACTTTTTTTTTTCTTTTTTAAATCTCTTGGGTCTGGTAGGTTAGAGATCTGATCCTGGGCTGAGGGTGAATTTTCAAGTAATCTCTAGCACATTTCCCTACCTTCTCCCTCCCCAGCATGCTCACACTAGAGCTAGCCAGGCCCATATGGGTTGCCTGCTTAGTTTGACTCTTAATTCCTGCTTTCTCTCATGTCTTCGTGGAATATTTATTTATGTGTGTTTCCTGAGGATTGGAAAGGCTTGGCATGAAGGGTTGAGATGGGGTGGTTGAGTAACTTTATTGTCAGGAATAGAAGGCAAATTGTTTCCTAAGTGGTTCTAATAATGATCACATATACTTTTAGAATGTAAAAGCTATTTAATCTCTTATAATAGTTGATCCTCCTTGCTATCCTGGGAGTATATTTACAGAAGAGTAGGAGGAATTTCAGAGAATTTTAGTAGCTTTTTTAAGGTGTTATACTCTTATTGAGGTGGCAGAGCCAAGATATGAGGCCAGGTCCTCTTACTCAGGTATCTGTAGTCCTTCCAATGCATTAGTGGTTTTTGAACTGTTACCAGGTGTCCTGGAGCTTCCCAGAGGTGCCTCAGGAACTACTACTGTTGGAGAGGTGAGTCATTGGGAAGAGCTCTATGCCCCTTTTCTCACGTATCTCAACCATAGCCCCTCTACTCTTAGCTAATTTTTTAACTTAAAAAAACTCTTATTATGGAAAATTTTACACATATTTAAAACTAGAGAGAGCAGTATAATGAATCTCCATGTGCCCATTACTCATCATCTACAATTATGCAGTCATAACCAATCTTATCAATCTTTCTTCATCTTTACCCTCTCACCCCCTTGGACTATTTTGAAGCCAATTCATTTCATTCATGAACATTTCTAAAAGAACTGTATTTGAAAACATAACCAAAATATCATTATAAACCTAAAACAAAACAATAATCCCTTATTATCCTCAACTATCCAGTCATGTTTAATTTTCCCATAATGACTCATAGATTTTTTTTTTCTAAGTTGGTTTGTTCATATTGGGATCAAAAGCAGATATACACAATGGTTGATTCAAATCTTAAGTCTTCTAATCCAATTTAATTTGTCCTGAAGAGATTCCTAATTTCTGGATTTTGTATTCTCTCCCAATAGTGTCATTCAACATGTATTTCTGCAAGTTGGTAGTTGGATCTAGAAACTTGATCAGATTCAAGTTTAGGTTTTTTTTTTTTTTTTTTTGGAAAAATGTCCAGCTGTATCTAGTTGTCTCACTTTTTGTGATGTTTAGATTGACAAGTGGGTTCAGATGTTGTCAGCTTGATTTATTCATTAAAATGTTTCTCATTATCTTATTGCCAAATGATTTTAGGAGCCATTGATAGCTAGATCTATTATTTCATTACGAATCTAATTAGATATTGGGGCTCCTACTTAGATTTAATTTGAACCTCATTTAAAAAAGGTTTTATTATTTAAAAATAAGGTTTGAAAGCCATTGAACTGCAGCTGTTCTCTCACAGCATCAATTAAGGCAGGGAATCAGGAACTGTGAAGTGGGGGCAGTGACTGTAACTATCTTGTAAGACTTTCTTTACTTCCTCAAGTTTGTTGTTTTAGGCTTGCATTGTTTCTTAACCCAACGGTCAAACCCTTACAACAAAAAAGGCCCATAGTTTTTAACTTTCGAAGAGGGAGATGAATGGACTGTCCCACCCTAGAACCAGGCTTGAGGGAGGGAACTGCAAGGGGTGGAGCTGGGGTTCTGCCCTAATGAGCAGAGGAAGTGGTTAAGTCCCTGGGCCCTGTGCAACCTGAAGAAGGACTTCAAAAGTGGCCTTGGGAGCTCCTAAGACTAGACACTTGCTTGTTGAGCATGAGAGGACTAGTCCCTTATCTTTAACTCTAAGGAAACTCCCTAGTGTGTCCAAAGGACCTGGCTTCAGTTGTGGCACATGTCCCAGGCCCAGGGCCCTGGTACCTGTGTTTAGGGCCAACTCCTAGGAATCCTGAGCTGATAACCTCAGGACAGGCTGAGAGTTCCTTGTTTTTGGCTTTATTCTAAAGAAGTCCAAGGGCAGGAACCCCTTAGCATTAGCTTTGGCTGATTCTTGGCCAGCAATACCTTATGTCACTCTGGCCAAGAGAAGAGCTGCTGTGGAGCACTTGGTGTTCTCTAGCCCTTGTGGAGGTCATAGGCAGGCAGGGCAGGGGAGCAAGGCCTTAATTAGCTAGGGACTTCTGGAGCAAAGCCACTTGGCAGTGTCTTACTTCAGCTCCTTCCTGTGAGACTGCCTTCTCCTAGTGACAGTGCAAATACTCCCTCCCTTTATAGCTTTTAGACCTCTAAGAGGTCAGTCTTTTTGAACTTCAAGACGCTTCTGTGCATCATGGTTTGGGCTGCTTTTAAAAGTCGGATAGGCAGGATGACAAAAATTTCTTCCACCTGTGCAGTACTTTTTAGCCATTAAAGTATGTTTTATTTCATTTGCTCTGAACTAACGATCCTGTGAATTGTGGGTAGTGTCTCCCAAATTTTGTAGATGAGGAAATTGAAGCCCAGAAAGAAGTACTTAACCAAAGTTATAGCTAATTAAATGCTGGATTCCCAGACTAGTGCTCTTTTTACCAGTGTATGTAGGAAAAAGGGGAAAGAGGAGGATGGTAAACAAATAAAACTCGGTAACTTATGTGCCAGGCAGTGTGTAA
This sequence comes from Elephas maximus indicus, assembly GCF_024166365.1. Lineage (NCBI taxonomy): Eukaryota > Metazoa > Chordata > Mammalia > Proboscidea > Elephantidae > Elephas > Elephas maximus. The sequence continues at coordinate 53,220,557 of NC_064825.1, forward strand.
GGTGCTTAGCTTAGTTTTTATACAATATTATGCAGTAAAAAATTTTAATCTCTGTTTCAACGATAAGGAATCTGAGCCTCAGAGTAGCTAAGTGAGTTACCAAAGATCTTATGACTAAGAAATGGCTAAACCTGGATTTAGATCTAAGTCTATTTGACTTTAAAGCCTGTGTCTTTCTGTTGTTATACTATACTCCTTGACAGTTGTTTATTCCAAGAAATCTTTAATGAGTTTCAGCTGCAATGCTAGCTACAAGGGAAACAAGGAAACAGAAGATTTCGTAATTTTGCCCTCATGGAACTCATAATTTGGTGGGGCTCACTGCTATGATAGAGGGAATATAGGGGGCAGTGGGAACTCAGGGGGCCTCTCTAGTCATTGATGGTGGGGGAAATTGTCAGAGAAGGCTTCCCAGAGTAGTTGGTGCCTAGTGCTGACGATGAAGAGCATGGCCCCTCGGGGTCAGCCTGCCAGGGTCTCATCCCTTGTTAGCTGTTAATACTTTGGGCAAGTTGTTTAACCTCTTTGAATTTACTTCCTCCTCTATAAAATGGAGATAAGTATATTATCTGTCTCATAGAACTGTTGTGAAGATTAAAATAAGGTAATCCACACTAAGCATTTAGAAGATAGAAGCACATAATCAGCCTTCATTAAGTGTTAACAATTGTAATTATTATTGTCTAATCTGTGTTTCTCCCTGTGATACAGTGAATTACTTAATATAGCCCTTCTAGCCATAGTCTGGAAACCTTGGTGGTGTGGTGGTTAAGTGCTACCGCTGCTAACCAAGAGGTTGGCAGTTTGAATCCGCCAGACGCTCCTTGGAAACTGTATGGGGCAGTTCTGTCTGTCCTATAGGGTCATTGTGAGTTGGAATCAACTCAGCAGCAGTGGGTTTGGTTTTTGGTTTTAGCCATAGTATTGGTAACTCTTACCAAATGATGGGGCGGGACTATGCAAATGAGGTGCCTATACCCACCAAGGGGATTGGATAGCTTGCTAATAATGTAAATAAGGTGCATGGCACCCTTGTGGGGGTGGGACCATGCAAAGAATGTGTATGGAACCCTAACAAGGGGATTGGTCAGTTTTGCCATCCCACTAGGCTCAAAATGAGCCATACCAGAGACAAGAAGGGAGGATCTCACCACTAGCAAGAGCGAGCCAGGAGTGCTGCTCATCCTTTGGACCCAGGATCCCTGTGCTGAGAAGCCTTGGAGCTAGAGCTGAGTACCTTCAGGCTGAGGCTTACTAGTGGAGTGGAGTGCCTCTGGGCACTTACCAGCAGAACTAAAAGAGCTTTGTAACACTTGCCTGAGCAGGGCAGAGGTTGAGGGGCCAGAGAGAGGTGTGCATGCAGGCATGGCTGAGACTATGCTGTCCTGATCGAAGAACTGTATCCTAAGCACCCCTGAAACTGAACTGTAACCTGTTATTTCCCTAATAAACCTTATAATCACGAGTATTGTCTGTTAGTTCTGTGTGGCCATTGCAACGAATTACCGAACCCAGCAGAGAAGTAGAGAGTGCGTGGAAGGAACGGTTAGTATCAGAATTGGTTAAAATTGTGGAGGCATGTTTGACCTCGGCTTCATAGGAATCAGCCTTTGGGCTTTGATCTTAATTGTCCTTCCCTCTTGTGAAGTTATAGGAGGAGGTCAGATGCTTCCACCATGCTGTTTTTACACTTCCGTATCTAGCTCAAATGGGGACAAATGAAGCTAGGCTCTTAGGGCTTCTTATTGTCAATAAAAAAAATAGTAGGGGTTTAATCTAAGTGATTTCAAAATACTCCTTTCAGGCCTATGATTCTGTGAAAGTAAAAACTGAAAAGTTAATGTTTCCAGGAGGTCACCTGTCAGGTGACTTTGTATTTAGTGCCAACCCAATCTTGGGTCCCCTAAAGCCATCTCTAGTCAGCCTCTAGAAATGCTACGTTTGATAAAGGCCCCTCTTTCTAGTAAAGGTCGCCTCTCCATTGGACAGACTGGAAATGGGTCTTGTCCCTGCCCTTCCCTCTAAGCTTATTGGGATGAGATAGTAATGCAATTTTAGTAGTCCAGGCATTCTCTCCAACTTTAGGGTCCTGACTCTTCTGGGCAACCCTGGAGTAACAGTACCTTTGTATATTTGTATTGTACACCATTTTTAAAAAAGTGTTCTTCAGAACACCAGTATCACATGAAAAGACAACAGGTACTACGCAATAAAAGAGCTCTGAGATCAAGTTTCAAAAAGCTGGGAATCTTTAAGAGGTTAACGAGTATCCTGAATCTCTAAGTGGGGGGGAGGTGAGCAGGGATAAGGAAAAGTATATAGGATTTCCTAGACTTTTTTGATTGTGGAGTCTTTTTTTTTCTTTTCTCCCGAGTAACACCTATTGACATTTCCTAAGACACCAGTGTTCCACGGAATGCAGTTGGGTAAATGAGCACAAAGTGGCCCCTGGCTTTTCTGTTATTAGGGCTTGAAGTAGTATGATGAGCTATCCTCCAGCTGTCAGGGTACCTCCGGGGCTCCTCTTTTTTTCACATACTGTGTCATTGTTACAGAAGTTGGAGATCTTGGTTAATCCACCAGTCCTGGTAATGTTCCAGACTCAGTGGTAGATTTAGCTAACTGAGCATTTATAGTTAGTTGGCCTAGGCTTTGACAAGGTGCTTCTAGAGGGAGTGGTGAATTCCTGCCTAGAGGAAACAAACATCCAGTTCAATCAATGCATTGACTCTCTGAATCCTTGGTAATTTCAGCTGGCCCAGAAGCCAGGGTAGGGGTTTGGGGGAATTGCATTCAATATTTTAGTCTTATGGTGGCATGGTGGTTAAGAGCTCAGCTGCTAACCAAAAGATCAGCAGTTTGAATCCATCAGCCTCTCCTTGGAAGCCCTATCAGGTGCTCTGTCCTGTAGGGTCGCTGTGAGTTGAAATCAACTTGACAGCAAAGGATTTGGTTTCAGATTGACTAGTTACCTTGTGATAGAGTGGGAGTTTTGGGTTCTAGCCCTCACTCTGCTGTCAACCAGCTATATGACTTTGAGTGAGCTACTTCTACTTTCTGAACCTAGGTTTTCTCATTCAAAGATGAGAAGGGTGGATTAGATTACATTCAATAAATATTTATTAAACATTTACTATGATGCAGTCACTGTTCTAGGGTAATGGGGACATAGTGATAGAAAACCAGACAGTGCCTCATGGAACTTAATCTAGTAGAGGTGATTAGATAATGTGAGTGTATATTAGAGATTAAGACTTTAGAAGCTGAGTGAAGGCAGACATTTGTATGAGTTACTCTAGTTTAGCAGGCTTCCTGGAGATGGTGAAACTTAACTAGCCTCTGAAACTCTATTGAAAGCTCATATACTGCAGAAGCACAAGGAGGCATTTGGATTGTGAAAATGACCTGAGTACAGGTAGGAGTGAGCATAGAGAAGAGAATGTTCAGGAGAGGTGTTATCCTGTACTGCTGTTAGGCATGGCGCCACCTATGGGGCACTCCACTGAGGGGGCTATTTCCTGGACAGCTGAAGGTAGCATTGCCAGAGGAAGAATTTGCAGCTAAGGACAGAGGGAGGGGCTGGGCTGATGGGGATTGGTGTTGTGGGTAAAGGAAAGGTATCGGTGATGAAGTCAGAAGTTAAAAGGATTGGGAACTGGTGAGTTGCGGAATGTGAAATAGGTCAGAGAAACAGTTTAAGTCTCAGGCTATGAATTACAAAGGGACTTGAAATCTAACTATATTTATATATAATTTACTAAGTTCTTACCATGTGCCAGATACTATTCTTAGCATTTCATACATATTAGCTTATTTAGCCCTCATATCAATCCTATGAGGATAACCTGTTGCTTTCGAGACGATTCTGACTCAAAGCAAGAGACCCTATAGGACAAAGTAGAACTGCCCCATACAGTTTCCAAGGAGTGCCTGGTGTATTTGAACTGCCGACCTTTTTGTTAGCAGCTGTAGCTCTTAACCACTAAGCTACCAGAATAAGTACTATTATTTTCCTATTTTGCAAATGAGAAAATGGAGGCCCAGGAACCTAATTTGTCCCTACTCACATGGTTAATAAGGATGGAGCTGAGATTCAGACCTAGGTGATCTGTTTCCAGAGCCCTATGCTATATGGTTTTAGGTAGTGAGAAGCCATCATAGATTTCTGACTAGTGAAGCAACTTTTTGCAAGTAGTGTGGTGCAGGGCAGTTTCCCAAGGGGTGAACTGAAGGCAAGAAGACCAGCCACAGACCGTTGTAGTACCTGTCCCAGTTGCTTTTGAAAGTATGTAAAGGTCTTCGAGTTATTTTACAAATTACTTCTGAAATAGACGTGGTGGTTGCCAGTCCCACCTATAATCTCAGCACATTTTAGAAATCGTTTCCCAAAGAATTTTAATTTGAAAGAAGATCTCCTCTCTCTATTGAACAAAGATGTTCCAAGCAGAGGGGCCCAGGAATCAGGTCCAGGAGTAGCTCCTCTGAGGTCAGAGTCTCCAAGTAGCTCCTAGAAGGTCTTGCAAGAGGGGCAGTTAAACATGTTGAGACTTCCTTTTACCATTAGTTTGCTCTCCTGACATTAAGGGAATATTGACCATCAGGATTGATTGGTCAATCTGGTTGCTCTTCTTGAGAGGCTGGGCAAGTGAGGTATAGAGATATGAAAGACATAGTTCCTGTCCATGAACAACCCACAGATTACTGAGAAGAAAATCACATAAGCAAGTGCACTCAATACAGTCACAAGTGCTACTACAGAAGTACTGGGAAAAGACAAGGAAGGAGGGTCTAAATGTTTAGTATGAGAGAGTCAGGGAAGGCTTCAAGGGTATTTAAGCTGGATCTTTAAGGATGACCAGAAGTGTGCTAGGCAGAGGGCTCTGAAATGCATTCTAGGCAGTGTGAGTAGTTTGGAGTTGCATAGCGTATTCAGGCAATGGTGAGTTGTCCCTTGAGCTGAACTGTTGGGTTACTTGGGATGGAAAGGCATGAATGAAGCTGGGTATATAGGAAGGGACAGATCCTGAATGACCTTGTATTTCGTGGTAAAGAGCTTGAACTTAAATCCTATATGGAGTTGAGCTTTACTGTAGATATTTAAGGGGAGTGACATGGTCAGATTGGTGTTTTAGAGAGATCTCTCTGGTGCGTGTACTTAGGATGGATAGGATAAAGCTAGAACCAAGGAAGGCAGCAAGAAGACTGTTGCGGTAGCAGATGATGAGGTTGAAACTAGGGCACTGGTGGTGGAGTTATTTAAACCGTGTGACTGAAAGGTAGAGGAGGAAGTGTTGGGTGGCTGGATTTCATTTTGGTGCTATTAACACATGGAATACAGGAAGGAGAGCTGGTTTGGAAAGTTGATGTTGGTTTTGAGATGCCTATGGGGGACACCCAGGAGAAAATATCTGACACTTCAAGGATAATCATCACAGCAGTGGGTCTTTTTTTGGTTTTCAAGGATAAAATATGAGTTTTGGAGTTCCTGGGAAAGGTAAGGACATAGACAAGGGAATGGTGACGTCTAAGCAATAGCAGAAACCATAGAAGTAGATGAGGTCACCTGAGTAAAAATCTGTAAAATGGGGAAAGGGAGAGGCTTGAGGATAGAGCCTAGGGGAACTCTGATATGTGTAGACAGAAAAGTTAGGGAAGGGGTCTAAGGAGGAGCAATCAGAGAGGTGCAATCAGACATGTAGGAGAAAGTAGTATCTGGGAAGCCAGGAATGGGAAGAGTTTCTAAAAGAAGGCAATAGTGCCTGTTGCAGCACAGAACAAGCAGGGTGAGCACTGAGTGATTGGTGAGCTTGGTGAGAGCAGTTTTAATAGAGCGGTGGGGACGGAAGCTAGATTGCTGTGGCTTAGGGAGGAAGTATGAGGTGAGGAAGTAGAGGCAGTAAGTATAGACTTCTCTTTTGAGAAATACAGTGGCAAGGGAAGGAAGAAAAGAGGGTAGTATTTTGAAGGGGAGGCAGGTTCAAATTTTTTTTTCAAAGTTAGGGGAGTGGAGTGGAGACTTGAGTTGGTGTAGGTGAGGGGAGGAGAGATTGAGAAATGTAGCCAGTGAAGGTGCCACATCTTCCTAATGTTCCGTGTTATTGTAGGAGCCCTAAACTGTGGCGATGTGTTGAGGTCTGTGGTTGTTAGAAAGAGTGTGGGATAGACAAGGGAGACTAGTGTCCTGAATTACCTAATAATAATAGTTAACGATTGTACCATTTCTTGAGTAGCTTCTTAAGTGAATAATTTCTTTTATAAGAATTAGCACAAAGCTGGTACCTATGAGGCAGAGGTTAAAGGTGTCCCAAAAGTAAAATACTAAAGTGCTGTACCACTCCGTCATATCTAACATCAACTACTTGCCCTCCCCTCAGTACTCTCCCTCCAGCCTTTGGGTTCAGTAATTCACTGCAGTGTCTCACAGAACTCGTGAACCGTACTTACAGTTAAGTGGTTTATAAGGAAAGTAACAAGATACAGCTCTCAATCAGGAATGACTCAGAAGTAACAGGAACAACTCAGGATACAGTTCTTGATCAGGACAGCTTCTTCTTGTCCTCTGCCATTGGGCCCTGCTCAGGGCCGTCTCTGGCAAGTGTTACAGCTCTTAGCTCTGTGGTTGGCAGGCTCTACTACAGGTGTCTTGCACTGCTGTCATTCTTGCTACTGCTGTGCCTCCGTCTCTCAGTGTCTTCAGTGTTACTGCTCTGTCTCCTGCGCCTTGGAGGTTCTCAGAGGGGGGAACCGGGTCCAAAGGACATCATGCTCTGTTCCTGGCTCTGCTTTCTTGATGGTAGTGAGATCGCCTCTCGTAGCCTCTGGGATGGCTCATTTTAAGCCTGGTGGGATGGCAAAACTGACCAATCCCCTTGTTTGGGTTCCATAGACCTTATTTGCATTAGTCACCTCCATAGGGTTCCACGTACCTTATTTGCATTATTAGCAGGATGTCCAAGTACCTTATTTGCATAGTCCCACCCAATCATTTTGTGGGAGTCATAAGACCATGAATGGCCAGAAGGGCCATGCTAAGTAATTCATTGTACCAAACCTCTGTATGCCAGGAACTTTTCTAGATGCTTTGGACATATCTCTAATGCTCACCACAATTCCTAGAAGTAAGTATTATTTCCATTTTCCAGATGAGGGAGCAGACGAGCACTCAAAAGGGAACATATGGCTGGTTAGTGCTGGAGCCAGAGTTTCAGTCCAGGTCTGTGGGACTCCAGGGTGTGCTCTTTCTAGCCCACAGTTCTATCTTTTCCATGAGGAGTTCAATGTTGAGGTTCTAAAGAGGCCCTTGAGTGGGCTGGGTATGGGTAGGCCTGAGGGACAAAGGTAGAGTTCTGAAACTAGTTCTAGCCTGGAGGGAACATGACAATCTCTGGGATGAGGGAGGATGGTCTCGGTCTGTCCTTGCTCTGCCATCTCTCTGCTTAGCCACTGATTTTGTGGGCTCCAGGCTTTTACTTTATTTTCTCCATCTGTCTGCAACTTCCTGTCAGGGCCTCTGAGGTCCCAGCTGCTGCCTGTTGTTGACTGTTTACAGAGCAAACGATAACCTCTAAGCCCAGAGGGACTGCTCCCTTTTGACAAGCTGCCAGTGAGGAATTGCTGGGCTGTAGGATGGCACTTGCTTGGCACAGGGCACACGGTATGCTACTCGATAAAGACTTTTATTTGAATTGAGTAATTTTGGTTCAGTGGAAAGAGCCATGACGCTGAAAATTAGAAGACATAATTTCCAGTCTAAGTGATCATATAGGCTATCTGGGGTAAGTCACTTGCCCTTAGAATATCCACTTGCCATAAAGTAGGAACTGTGCTTTATTTGTCCTTATATCCTGAATACTTGACCTGACTGACTGAATCGGTGTCCTGAAAAGTTTGCTATGGAGTAAGTTAATCTGCTCATCTGTTAAATGAATGATGAATTGGACTTTTTGGTTTCTAAATGTCTTGCCCAGTTCTAAAAGTGTATGGTTCTATGAGAGTTTAAGGAGTCCTGGTGGCACAGTGGTGAAGCACTTGGCTGCTAACTGAGTGGTTGGTGATTTGAACCCACCAGCCACTCCGAGGGAGGAGTATGTGGCAGTCTGCTTGTGTAAAGATTACAGCCTTGGAAACCCTATGGGGTAGTTCTGCTCTGTCCTATGGGGTCCCTATAAGTCAGAATCGACTTGACGGCAACGATTTTAATTATAAAGTAATAAATTCTGTCATTTATTAACAACTGCTATACACCAGGCACTGTGTAAAAGTCTTTACATATTATTATATTTAGATGTTTTTAAAAAAGAATTTTAAATTTTGTCTGGGTCCTTTATAAATATTATGGCCCTTTGGGCTGTAAGCTCCAAGAGGACAGTGCCTGTGCCTGTTTACTGTTGTTGCTCTAGTGCTGAACAGAGTGGGCAGGGCATGTAATAGATACTTGGTATTTGTTAAACGAATGAATGAATGGATGTCTTATCATTACAACAATCCTACTAGACAGGTACTATTAGGCCACCTTACAAATAAGAAAATTCAGGTTCAAAGGTCACAGAACTAGTAAATGTCTAAGATAATGAATTCAAACCCAAGCCTACCTAACTCTAAAATTGTGCCTTTACCACTCAGCACCATAATGCCTCCACTTACCTGGTTTTTTAAACCGAAAATTTAAAAGGAAGAAAGAGAATGAGGAAGGATGCAGAGTAGAAGTAAAATTTTCTTGAGAGGTTGGGAATGAGATTAGAGGTTGGGTTTTGAAGTTTAAGTCTTCACGGTAAGAGTTGGTAAGTATCTCTAGCACCCTTACGAAAAACAGGGGTTGTGATAGCAGTTACCATTCATTGAGTACTTCATTTATTTAGTATCTCATGGCATTTAAAAGTTATGTTCATGTTTCAATCATACCATCAATGAAAAGATGATATTAAAACTATGAACTATAACCCCTATTTTTCTTAAAGTTCTAGAGATACTTGCCAACTCTTACCGCAAAGACTTTAGCTTCAATGTGCAGCCTCTAGTCTCCTCCCCAATCCCTCATCTATTCATTGACTAAGGAGCCCTGGTGGTGCACTGGTTAAGCACTCAGTTGCTAACTGAAAGGTCAACAGTTTGAACTCACCAGCTGCTCTGTGGGAGAAAGTTGTAGCAGTCTGCTTCTGTAAGGATTACAGCCTTGGAAACCCTGTAGGGCAGTTCTGCTCTGTCCTACAGGGTCACTATGAGTTGGAATTGACTCTGTGGCTTGGATTTGGTTTTTGGTTTTATTCATTGACTGACATCTCTCAAACTTCTGTTTCCAGGTCAGACCTTTCGCCTAAACTTTACACTTGTATATCCAACCTCTTAACTGACATTTTGGATGTCTAATAGACATTTTAAACTTAACTTCACATCCTACAGTCTGTCAGTAAATTCTGTTGGCTCTACCTTCAAAACGTCTAAAATTCAGATATTTTTATCACCTTTCCTAACACCCTAATCCAATAAACTGCCACCATTTTCCCTTGCCTGGAGAGACAACAGCCTCTTAATAGCCTTTAACTGGTTACCCTGATGTTTGCCCTTGCCTGCATACTGTTTGTTCAAAAAGAGAAGCCAGAGTGGTCCTTTCAAAATGTAAATCCAAATCACATAGCTCCTTTGTTCAAAATCCCTCAATGACTTCCTCTGTCTCTCAGAGAAAAAAAAACAAAGTTCTTAGCGTAGTACCTGGGGTACCACTACAAGGCCACATGTGAGTTGGCTCCCTGTTACCTGTCATATCCTTGTCTCCTGCTATTCTCCATCTGCTCACCCTGCCTCATTGGCTTCTTCACGATTCTTTCAAAAGGGCATATATGCTCTTGCCACAGGGCCTTTGCCTTTGCTCTACCCTCTTGCTCTGATTTTCTGTACTACTCATTGCTTCATGTCTTTCAGATCTTTTGGGTGAATATTATCTTCTCAGTGAGGGCTTCTCCAATCATCTGTTTAAAATAGTAGTCCTTGCCCCATAGCATACCCCAACCTCTTTCTTTATTTTTCTTCATAGCGTTTATCACTAGTTGACATTTATTTATCAGGCCCTCCACTGTGCTACCCCATCTCCTGTAAGTTTCGTAAGAGTTTTATTCATTGTTGAATCCTCAGCGCCTAGGATAGTGACTGGCGCATAGTATATACTTTAAGTGTTTGAAGAACGAATGAATGAAAACCTATTTTGTTTGCCAGGCACATTGCTAGGTGCTTTATGTAAATTCATCTGTTTTTCTTCACAACAATCTTGCAAGGTACCAATATTGTTATTCCCATTTTACAAACAAGGAAAGTCTAGCCCAAGATCACATGGCTAGAAAGTTGTGAAGCCTTGGCCTGTTCTACTCAGTACATTGCTAAGCCCAAATAAAACATTATAGAATGATGGAGTCCAAATATTACTGCTACTGAATGTGTAAACCACACATGGACCTAAAAGTCAAAAGTCAAAGTCTGAGTATCCTGAATTGGACATTGCTCCCTTGCTTACATGGGAACGCACTGATCTTTGTGACTCTGCTGCAGCTAGAAATGTAAAACACCAGGAAAAAGGCCTTTCTTTGTGTGAGCTCTTTCTGTGCACCATTTAACACACATTTGGTTTCTATACACAGAAAGTCCAGGGAAGTTTTGTGATGATTTGGAGATTCTTCTCCCTCCTGGGAGAAACCTTCTTTCTTCAGTTTGGAATAGGATTAGGGCTGCTTTGGGCCAACTGTTTCACGTTACTTTTCTTCCCTGGTGTTTGGTGTCTGCAAGGCCAGAGTGCAAACTATCCCCAGGGTATACTGGGATATGACTTTCTCCATGGTAGGATGATTGGGGAGGCGTAGGTCAGAGCTGTTCCCAAGGGAGATGAGGTTGGGGTCAGAGATAGCTCTAGGATAAGGTGAAGCTGAGTTAAAGTGCCACCCTAATACAGGTCTGTCATTCCAGGGATCCTGTCAGAAAAGAAGGTAAAGGAGAAAGAATAAGATCAGGATCCATGCTCCCAGCTGACTGGATCATTGTAGTTCCTTCTAAATCCCAGGTACCAGCAACTTTGCGGTGAGGGGACTGGTGAAATCCTGGACCTATACAAGACCCAGACAGAGGGAGCAGAGGCACATGTATTCAGGGTAAGGCTGTTCTTAGAAATATGACAGGAGTAGAAGAGCAAGAGGTGGAAAAAAGTCATCCCATGGTATGATGTGGTCAATGACGCATCTAAAGAATAGTGAGTAGTGAAGCTTGGATCAGAGTGGTCCCCAGGGTGAAATGAGACTGGGATTAGAGTTGTTCCCAGGGAATAATGAGAACAGGATAAGAACTTTCCCCAGAGTAAGATAAGCCTGGGGGAAAAGTGTGTGGGGTGACACCATCATTCCCAGAGTGAAAGAAAAAAAAAAAAAATAGCATCTTTGAGCAAGTAGGGAGGGAAGCGTAATGAGAGGAAAGAATTTTAGGGCAGCATATTTGTGAAATGAGGCTAGAGATACAAGCAGATACCAGATTATAAAGAGTCTTGTATGTTATATTAAAGATTTGAGACTATTCTTTGGGCAATGCAGAGCCCTTTTAAATAAGGGATTCAAAAAACACCAAACCTGTTGTCATCCAGTTGATTCTGACACATAGCGACCCTATAGAACAGAGTAGAACTGCCCCGTAGGCTTTCCAAGGAGTGGCTGGTGGATCTGAACTGCTGAGCTTTTGGTTAGCCCAGCTGTTAACCACTGCACCATCAGGGCTCAGATAAGGGTAGACATGGTCAAATTTGCTTTCTGATCAAGATGCCCTGTGTACCCAGAAGAGTTGAGGTCAGAAAAAGTTAGAAAAGAGTATGGCAGTCTAGGGGCTCTAGGCAGATGTTCACCAAAAGCCAAAAGTGTCTGGCATATCATTCTGAGCAGAGCTGCCTGAAGAATGGATGAAGCCTGACCTCAGTGGAATTGTCAACAGAGGCTTTCCTGGACCTTGTCAAAAAGTAGGAACCTTATCCTGCTTCAGTGTAGGACTTGGCCTGGGATTTTTTTTTTTTTTTTTTAACTGTGCTTTAAATGAAAGTTTATAAATCAAGTCAGTCTCTCATACAAAAACTTTTGCACACCTTGCTGTGTACTCTTAGCTGCTCTCTCTTTTGTGAGACAGCACACTCCTCCTTTCTACCCTGTATTCCCCATATCAATTCAACCAGCTCCTGTCTCCCTCTGCCTTCTCATCTCACCTCCAGACAGGAGTTGCCCACATTGTGTCATGTATCTACTTGAGCCAAGAAGCTCACTCCTCACCAGTATTATTTTCCGTCTTATAGTCCAGTCCAGTCCCTGTCTGAGGAGTTGATTTCGGGAATGGTTCCAGTCTTGGGCTAACAAAGGGTCCAGGGATCATGGCCTCTGGGCTCCCTCTAGTCTCAGTCAGACCATTAAGTCTGGTCTTTTTACGAGAATTTGAGATCTGCATCCCACTGTTCTCCTGCTCCATCAGGGATTCTCATTGTGTTCCCTGTCAAGCAGTCATTGGTGGTAGGTGGGCACCATCTAGTTCTTCCGGTCTCAGGCTGATGTAGTCTCTGGTTTATGTGGCCCTTCCTGTCTCTTGGGGTCATCTTTACCATATGTCTTTGGTGTCCTTCTTTCTCCTTTGCGTTGAGACCAATTCATGCATCTTAGATGGCAGCTTGCTAGCATTTAAGTCCCCAGATGCCACTCACCAAAGTGGGATGCAGAACATTTTCTTAATACATTTTGTTATGCCAGTTGACCTAGATGTCCCCTGAAACCGTGGTCCCCAAACCCCCATCTCTGCTACTCTGGCCTTCAAAGCATTTGGTTGTATTCAGGAAACTGCTTTGCTTTTGGTTTAGTCTAGTTGTGCTGACCTCTCCTGTATTGTGTGCTGTCTTTCTCTTCACCTAAAATAGTTCTTGTCTACTATCCAGTTAGTGAATACCCCTCTTCCTCCCTCCCCTCCCTCCCCTCCCTCATAACCGTCAAAGAATATTTTCTTCTGTGTGTAAACTTTTTCTTGACCTCTTAAAATAGTGGTCTCATACAATGTTTGTCCTTTTGCATCTGCCTAATTTCACTCAGCATAATGCCTTCCAGATTCCTCCATGTTATGAGATGTTTCACAGATTCATCATTGTTCTTAGTCATTGCATTGTATTCCATTATGTCAATATACCATAATTTATCGGTTGATGGGCACCTTGGTTGCTTTCACCTTTTTGCTGTTGTAAACAGTGCTGCAGTGAACATGGGTGTGTGTATATCTGTTCGTGTGAAGGCTCTTATTTCTCTAGGATATATTTCAAGGAGTGGGATTGCTGAATCTTATGGTAGTGCTATTTCTAGCTTTTTGAGGAAGTGCCAAATTGATTTCCAAAGTGGTTGTACCATTTTACATTCCTACCAGAGGTGTATAAGTGTTCCAGTCTCTCTACAACCTCTCCAATATTTATTATTTTGTGTTTTTTGGATTAATGCCAGCCTCATTGGGGTGAGATGGTATCTCATTGTAGTTTTGATTTGCATTTCTCTAATGGCTAATGATTGTGAGCATATCCTCATGTATCTGTTAGCTGCCTGAATGTCTTCTTTGGTGAAATGTCTGTTCATATTCTTTGCCCCTTGTCAGAATTGTCATATTGGCCTGGGATTCTTTTACTGCCTGCCTTCTGCAAGGGCTTAGCTTATCAGTGTAGCACTGGAGAATTAGGGATGGTCCTAGGCATAGGGCAGGGACATGAGCCCAAAGCATGTCCCTTTCTTGCCCATCCTTCCAGTTGGCTGCCAGAGCCATCTTTCTAATAAGTCAATCTAACCACAGCTCTCCCTTGCTTAGAAATCTCTGTTATCTCCTTGTTCCTCAGTATCATAAAGTCTGAATTTGTCAGTCTGGGGTTTATGGCATTCCCTGATGTGGCTTCTGCATGTTTTCTTTTCAGCAAACACCTTCTCTTTATGCTTTTATTCATGTTTTCTGTGTGTGTGTGTGCATGCGTATGTGTGTGTTTTATCGTGTTTAAAAAAAAAAAATATATGTCTATTATAAAATTAGGAAACCTTGGTGGCATAGTGGTAAGTGCTGCAGCTGCTAACCAAAGGATAAGCAGTTTGAATCCACTAGGCGCTCCTTGGAAACTCTATGGGGCGATTCTGTCCTACAGGGTCGCTATGAGTCGGAATTGACTCAATGGCAACGGATTTTTTTTTGTTTTATCATAAAATTGGCCATTTTAACAATTTTTAAGTGTACAACTCATTGGCATTAATTACATCCACAGTGTTGTCCAACCATCATCATTGTCTGTTTACAAAACCTTTTCATCACCCTAAACAGAAACTCTGTACCATCCTTCCCATTTTGCTTGCAGTGTTTTACTACTACTTTTTTCTGTGTGGTGAACTCCTCAAGACTCAGTTCCAGTGTCACTACTTTTTTGAAGGCCTCTCAGGTCAACTTACCTATTCCAGGGCAGGGAGTTCATTCCACAGTTATTCTTTTACTGTACTTTATATGTCTCTTTGTAATTATCTCACTGTATCTTTTTTTTTATTGTGTAATTGCTTTGTGTGTGATTGCCACACAAGATGGGAGTTCTTTAAAGACAGGTGTCTGCTTTTTTTTTTTTTTCCCCTGTATCCCTGGCTTGTATTGCACTGAGACAGCTCTCACTGTTTTTTTTCAGAGCAACTTGTATTTCTGTTCCATAAACACCACTTCCAAAAGGCAAATATTAGAATACGTTGGTGTTGATCAGAGTAGTGAGGCTAACAGGGAGTGTCTATCAATAACTGTCTCTCTCTTTTCTTTTTACTCTACCCAGGAGGCTCCACTGAACAATAAGTGCAAACCTCAGGGTAGTCAAGCTTGGGAATAAGTTCTTTACTTAAAAGGATAAATTTAAAAAGTGATAATATCTGACGTGAGTTTGGCCGAGACTGCTAGTTGCCTCTGCCATTATCAACCCTCCCCTTCTCTCTTTAATGATAGAACACCTGAGTTTTGGCAGGGCACATAGCTGCCCAGCCGCCTTTGCACCTAGGTGTGGCCACATATCTAAGTTGTAACCAGTGGAATCTAAGTTCAAATGATGTGTCTACCACTTCTGGGTCCTGTCCTTGAAAAGAATGGCTGAGTGCCTCTCTTGCCCCTTTCTCCTTCCTGCTAGCTGGGAGATGGTGACAGCTGCAGCTCCTTCCTTGGCCCCAGAGATGGAAGCCTCATGTTGAGTGAGGATGGCCAAGTTCCCCTTTTAGCCCCAGACTGCTCACCTCTAAACTATTATATGAGAGAGAAATAAACTTCTGTTTAGTCTGATCGCTGTACTTGGAGGTGTCTTAGTTTGCTAGTGCTGCTGTAATAGAAATACCACAAGTGGGTGGCTTTAAAGAACAGAAATTTATTTTCTACTAGTTTAGGAGTCTAGAAGTCTGAATTAAGGGCACCGGCTCTAGGGGAAGGCTCTCACTGTCTACTCTGGGGAAAATCTGTGTCTCAGCTTCTCTAGCATTCTTCTTGGGGTTCCTTAGAGATCTCCACATGGCATCTATCTTTCCGCCATTGGAACTTGCTTGCTTCTGTGCCTATCTCCTTTTATATCTCAAAAGTAATTGGTTTAAAATACATCCCACACTGATATGGCCTCATTAACATAACAAAGAAAACCCTATTCGCAAATGGGTTAGGATTTCAACACATATTTTTGGGTGACACAATTCAGTCTTTAACAGGGGTTTTTTAGTTACAGGAGCTTTACTCGTACCTTAACTAATACAGTGAGGCATCAGGTTGTGGCTGTATTAAGTCACTTCTTGCTGGTGTTCCTAGGTTATCTCTTAGACTCTTTGCTGGGTTCCTGACCTTGTTTTGCCTTACCTTACCTCCTACCCTAATCCCTGCCGTCCAGATGATTCTCTGAATTCTCTCATGTACCTTTAAACCTATTGGTGTATGTTGTTGGAGTTTTCTAAGTCAGTAATGGTTTTTAGATCGTTAGATCCCCAATAGTTATGGGAAATGTGGTTCGGAGATATTTTAGCTGTGCTGGCTGTATGTAGCACAGCTTCTCACCAAAAGTGCATCCTAGAGAACATTTCTTCCTCCTCAGATCCTGTCCACTGATGTGCATTTGATAGGTCTAGGGGATACTTTGGGAATAAGGCCACTGACTTGTAGGGCTGTCGTTCAGTTCAGTGGCACACCCTAATGCACATGCAGTGGGGTTCTGTGCCATGCGCTTGTCTATGTCTCAGCCTGTGGAGGAGAGGGAGAAGGGTGAGGCCTGACTGAAGCAGGGCAGAGCTGCCAGGGGTCAAAGGAGTAATGTAGTCAGGTAGCAAGTCTGTGCTGAGCCCAGCCAGGTTCCCAGCCCTCTGTGTGATTTTCTGAGAACTGTGCGAGGCAGTAACGAGTAATGGAGGTTACAGTAATTTGGAGGCAGAAGCTTGATTTCAGTTTGGATAACTTCAGGCTAGTCACGTCTCTCTGAGCCTCAGTGTCCCCAAATATAAAATGTGAATGTGGTTTTATTGTTTTGTTTCGTGAAGATCTGATGAGGTTATCGATGGGAAAGTGATTATAATTTAGTGGGGAGTCAAAGAGAAGACCAAGTCACTGAGGAGCTTTTTTTTAGGTTCTCCTTCTGATTGTGCATCACAGTAAAAGTTTGGAGTTTATTGATCAGGTGGGTGACTTCTGGTTTTTTTTCAAATAATTTTGTATTTGTTGTGTCTCTTTTATTTACAAGGGGCAGAAATACTGACTTAAGCAAGAGAGGGGCTTTTATTGACTGAAATAACTGAAAAGTTCAGAAGTAGATCTACCTTCAGACACAGCTAGATCCAGGGAATTGAATGATGTCACCAGGACCTGATCTCTCTCCCCTTGGCTCTGCTTTCTTTTGTTCTGGTGTCATTCTTAGGTAGGCTCGTCCCTTGATGTAGCAAAGATAGCTATCAGTTTGGGAGTGCATTCTACCAGCTGAGCAACCATTATCGAAAGATAATACCTCTCTCCTGATGATGCTGGCATTCTAGGGTATGATTTTGGCTTGGATCATGTGCCTACCCTAAACTAATCACTATGGCCAGAAGGATGCTGGACTTTCATTGGCCAGTAGAGTTACATTCTACTCATGGAACCCAGGGCTCAGGGTCAGCTCCACTGGAACCATGTGGACTGAGATCAGGGAAGGGGTGTCTCCCTGAGGCAAGATCAAGGTGTATTTACCAAAAGAAGGGTTTAGGAAGTGAGGGTCGGGGGGAGATATTTTAAATCAGCAAAATCCATAGATGTTCACACATAATTGAGCCATTTTTATTTAAAAGCATATGTGGTATGTTCCCAATATTTAAAACTCAACCAAAGTAGAGCCACTCTGCTTAAAGAAGGGCTGGAGGGTCTGGCGTCCAGGCCTCTTGACCGAGTAGTCTCTGAGATATTGTCAAGGAACCCAAGTCTTCAGGGCCTAATTTGAAAACTGCTAGACTGTTTATCCAATAAATATGTTTGGGGTGTGATAGTCCCTGAATTATTTTTTCCTGTCTCTCTGGCTTTTTATAGTGTTGCTGTGTGCCATCAAATCAATTCCAACAGATAGTGGCCGTATGTGACAAGAATAGAAATGCCCCATAGGGTTTTCCAGGCTGTAAACTTTATGGGATCAGATTGCGGAGGCTTTTCTCCTACGGCTTTGCTGGGTGGCTTTAAACTGCCAACCTTTCAGTTAGCAGCCGAGCACTTAACCATAGTGCCAGCAGGGCTCCTTGCTTTTTATAGTAGAAATTGTATTTCCCTCGTAGTCAGGGAGAGTGAGGTAAGTAGCAGAGCTCGTTATTGCCTAACGGTGAAGATGCCAAGGGCCTTGATACTAAACTATGTCTTTTTTTAAAGACACCAGGAGCCTGTCACATTTAAATAGGGACTCACAGAGAACCGGAAGGAGTCATTTTACAATGTGTTGGTTAATGTGAGTGATGAAATATATCTGTACCTCAAGCGTTTGGCAAGGAGTATATATATATGCTAGGAGCCCTTGTGGTGCAGTGGTTAAGCATTTGGCTGCTAACTGAAAGGTCAGCGATTTGATCTCACCAGTGGTTCATAGGAGAAAGATGTGGCAGTGTGCTTCCATAAAGATTACAGCCTTGGAAACCCTATGGGGCAATTCTACTCTGTCCTATAAGGTCACTCTGAACAGCAGTGGGTTATATAAGTTAGAGTGTATGAAGCTGTGAGCTGGATTCTATATGGTAAGTTATGTGAGGGTGGAAGCTGCCCTTGCACACCAGCCAGCTCACTAGGCAGCCAACAACCATTCATTTTTTTTTTTTAATTGAGATAAAATTCACATAACATAAAAGTTACTGTTTTAACCAGGCCTGACAGAACCCAGTTCAAAATGATCAGTTCTGGATGCATGGTCACTTGAGGTCCCATAGTCAAACGTTCCATCTCTACCACGGCCCAGTAACATTCCAGGAGCTGTTTCTTGAAAGGTTTGTTATTCTCTGCTGAAGATGGCTTGGCTTTACTCCAAAGCCCCAGGAGCCTGTGGAGTGATTCTCCTACTGGGGTTTGTCATAAATTTCATGCTGCATTTTTCCCCACTGCTGACGTATCCAACACTTTAGGCCCAAGCAGCAGTGCTACTTGAACGTCAGCCTGGACTTACTATAGAGCCCTCTCCTGCCTTAGGCCCTACTCAGAGCTATGGACCTACAGAGTAACATTCCTAGAAATGTGTTACCTCCTGGACCCAAAGAAATCTAAAGGTGTTGTGCCTCCTTCTTTATGGTTAGGGATGTACGATTTAACAGTTCGTCTTTTATTTCGGAAGAGATGTTTTAGAATGCCCTGTCCACGAGACCCCTAAAAACTTTATCAAAGTGGCAATCTCCGAATTGAATATTCATAAGATTTATATCCCACTATGAAGCACAAACTGTTTTTAATCTTTTCTCATTGGGATAGAAAATAATGTATTCTCCGTATCAATGACCACATATCGTGTATCTAAGACCATATTAACCTGCTAAAGCAAAGATACCATGTCCAGCATGATAGCTACAACTGGGGTTATTAATTAGTTTGAGCTTGCAAGAAGTCTACTGTCATTCTCTAGGATCCACCAGTTTTGCAGGGGGCAGAGTAATGTATTAAATGGATAAGTTCTTCTGTATATAAACCAAAACTCCAAACTCACTGCCATCAAGTCGATTCCGACTCATAGTGACCCTATAGGACAGAGTAGAACTGCCCCATAGAGTTTCCAAGGAGCGCCTGGCAGATTTGAACTGCCTACCCTTTGGTTAGCAGCCGTAGCACTTAACCACTACGCCACCAGGGTTTCTATATATATATAACCCAAAACCCAGAGCCGTCGAGTTGATTCCGACTCATAGCGACCCTAGGGTTTCTCTCTATATATCTCCTTTATAATTAGTGCTCATTATACTTCAGTTACTTGCTCGATGGCTACCTTTGCTCCTGTGTTATAACCTTCATGAGGTTAAGGGCCTTGCTTTTCTTGCGCATCTTTTTATCCCTAGTTCCTAGACTAATGCCTTTCACATAAATAAAAAAAAAAAAAAAGCACTTAATAAATGTTTGTGAATGTGAAGTCTTGGTACTTGTTTTTCATTGCTGAGATCTGTTCTGTTATGAAATCTTACTGTAGCATCATGGAATCACAAAGCTAGAACAGATCTTAAAGATCATTGCCTCACTCCCTGACAGCTTCACCTTGCATGACATTTTCCTTTTGGTTATGCCTCATGCTTTCTATTCCTGCTACCACTAGTTTTCCTAAGGACCTTATTATTCATTTAAGGTTCCTGCCCCTGAGGCACTCTAATCTAGGGAAGGGAGGGCACATAAACAGTGAAAGTACAGTGTGCTGAGTTCTAGCCTTCCCTTGCTCTTCCAGGAGGAATAGTTCTATCTTCTAGTTGTTCTGCAATGTTTAGTATATCCCTCGATTATATAGCACTTATCATGCTTTTGGAAACCCTGGTGGCATAGTGGTTAAGTGCTACAGCTGCTAACCAAAAGGTCAGTTGGCATCTTGAATCCACCCAGTGCTCCTTGGAAACTCTGTGGGGGCAGTTCTACTCTGTTGTACAGTGTCACTATGTGTTGGAATCGACTTGATGGCAACAGTTTTGGTTTTTTTGGTTGTCATGCTGTCTTCAGAAGTTTCTGTCTTTTACCTCTGAATTCCTCAAGGTTTGTGTTTATTTTGATTTTCCGTAATACACATATGAGACATATATGTTTAAGTTTATAAAAAGTGTGATTATAGTTTTAAAATGAAATCATAGTTTATATACCACTCTATAACATACTTTTCGTACTATGCAACATACCATGAATGTTTTTCCATTTCAATAAATAGGTCTGCACGTCATTTTTAATGGCTAATTTTTTTATATAGTGTATATATATATTTTTTTATATCTCATAACATTATATAACTTCCTATTAGACATTTCCAGTTTTTCCACTATTATAGATAATGCTATGATGGTGCAGTGTGAGGGATCACTTTTATATGGCCTTTCTCCCTATGGTCTTGTAACTCCCACCAAAGGGGTAGAATTGTGCAAATGAATGCTTGTGGCCCACCAAGGGGATTGGATAGCTGGCTAATAATGCAAATATGGTGCATAGAGCCCTTGTGGGGAGTGGGACCATGAAAATAAGGTGTATGGAACCCTAATAAGGGGATTGGTCAGTTTTGCCATCCCAGAGGCGGACAGAAGGGATCTCATGACCACCGAGAAAGAAGAGCTAAGAATGGAGCACATCCTTTGGACCCGGGATCAGTGTGCTGAGACTTCCTAGACAGAGGTGACAGAGAGAGAGCACTGGAGACAGCAAGAGATGACGAGAAGCAACAGCAGAGAAATGGTGGCAACAGCAGAGGCAGCAGAACCAGGAGACTGGCAGGAGATGGTACAGTGGGCTTCCTAGCCCATGGAACGAGAGGGCTGAGTGCTTTTGGGTAGAGGCTTCCTGGCAGAGTGGGGTGCCTCCAGGCCCTTGACAGTGGAGCTGGGCTCACTGACCCACGGAACCAGGCCAAGGCTTATTGGCGGAGTGGGGTGCATCCGGGCACTTAGCAGCAAAGCTAAAAGAGCTTCGTAACACTTGTCCACTGCTATTCATAAGGTTTTCACTGGCTAATGCTTTTCAGAAGTAGACTGCCGGGTCCTTCTTCCTAGTCTGTCTTAGTCTGGAAGCTCAGCTGAAACCTGCCCTCCATGAGTGACCCTGCTGGTATCTGAATACTGGTGGCATAGCTTCCATCATCACAGCAACACCCAAGCCCCCACAGTATGACAAACTGCGCCATCCTCACAATTTTTGTTTTGCTTGAGCCCATTGTTGCAGCACTGTGTCAGTCCATCTCACTGAACGTCTTCCTCTTTTTCTCTGACCCTCTACTTTACCAAGCATGATGTCCTTCTCCAGGGACTAGTCCCTCCTGATAACATATTCAGTGTACATGAGACATAGTCTCGCCATCCTCGCGTCTAATGAGCATTTTGGCTATACTTCTTCCAAGACAGATTTGTTCTTTCTTCTGGCAGTCCATGGTATATTCAATATTCTTCTCCAACACCATAATTCAAAAGCATCAGTTCTTCTTTGGTCTTCTTTATGCATTGCCCAGCTTTCACATGCATATGAGGCCATTGAAAATATCATGGCTTGGGTCAGGCGCACCTTAGTCCTTAAAGTTACATCTTTGCTTTTTAACACTTTAAAGAGGTCTTTTGCAGCAGATTTGCCCAATATGATGCATCATTTGATTTCTTGACTGCTGCTTCCACGGGCGTTGATTGTGGATCCAAATAAAATGAAATCCTTGACAACTTCAGTATTCTCTGTTTGTCATGAGGTTGCTTTTTGGTCCAGTTATGAGCATTTTTGTTTTCTTTGTGTTAATGCGTAATTCATACTGAAGGCTGTAACCTTTGACCTTCGTCAATAAGTGCTTCCAGTCCTCTTCACTTTCAGCTAGCAAGGTTGTATCATTTGCATATTGCAGGTTGTTAATGAGTCTTCCTCCAATCCTGATGCCCCATTCTTTTTCATATAGTCCAGCTTCTCGGATTATTTGCTCAGCATACAGATTGAATAAGTATGGTGAAAGAATACAGTTTTGACACACACCTTTCCTGAATTTCAGCCACGCAGTATCCCTTTGTTCTGTTCGAATGACTGTCTTTTTGTGTTTGTACATGTTCCACGTGAGCACAATTAAGCGTTCTGGAATTTCCATTCTTTGTAATGTTATCCATAATTTGTTATGATCCACACAGTCAAATGCCCTTGCATAGCCAATTAAACACAGGTAAACATCTTTCTCGTATTCTCTGCTTTTAGCCAGGATCCATTTGACATCAGCAATGATATCCCTGGTTCCATGTACTCTTCTGAATCTTGCTTGAATTTCTGGCAGTTCCCTGTTGATGTATTGCTGCAACTGCTTGTGAATGACCTTGAGCGAAATTTTACTTATGTATGATAATGATATTGTTCAATAATTTCCACATTCTGTTGGATCACCTATCTTGGGAATAGGCATAAATATGGATTTCTTCCAGTCAATTGGCCAGGTAGCTGTCTTCCAAATTTCTTGGCATAGACAAGTGAGCACTTCCAGCACTGCATCCATTTGTTGGAACATCTCAATTGGTATTCCGTCGGTTCCTGGAGCCTTGTTTTTTGCCAGTGCCTTCAGCACAGCTTGGACTTCTTCCTTCAGTGCTGTTGGTTCCTGATCATATGTTACCTCCTGAAATAGTTGAACATCAACCAATTCTTTTTGGTACAGTGAGTCTGTGTATTCCTTTCACCTTCTTTTGATACTTCCTGCATTGTTTAATATTTTAATTTAACACATTGTCCATTTTGAATTGGACAATGACATGGTATACTA
Source organism: Elephas maximus indicus (assembly GCF_024166365.1). NCBI lineage: Eukaryota > Metazoa > Chordata > Mammalia > Proboscidea > Elephantidae > Elephas > Elephas maximus. The sequence continues at coordinate 53,243,505 of NC_064825.1, forward strand.
CCCTGGGAATGACAAATTGAAGAGGAATGGCGTTGTATTCATTGTCAAAAAGAACATTTCAAGATCTATCCTGAAGTACAATGCTGTCAGTGATAGGATAATACCCATACACCTACAAGGAAAATAGTCAATACAACTATTAATCAAATGTATGCATCAACCACTAATGCCAATGATAAGGAAATTGAAGATTTTTACCAATTTCTGCAGTCTGAAATTGATCAAGCATGCAATCAAGATGCATTGATAGTTACTGGTGATTGAAATGTGAAAGTTGGAGACAAAGAAGTTGACAGTAGTTGGAAAATATGACCTTAATGATAAAAGCCACACCAGAGATTGCATGATAGGATTTTGCAAGACCAACGGCTTCTTCAATGCAAATACCTTTTTTCAACAATGTAAAAGGCAAACTATACCCATAGACCTTGCCAGATGTAATACACAGGAATCAAATCTACTATATCTGTGGAAAGAGATGATGGACAAGCTCAATATCATCAGTCAGAACAAGGCCAGGGGTCGACTGTGGAACAGACCATCAACTGTTCATATGCAAGTTCAAATTGAAGCTGAAGAAAATTAGAGTAAGCCCACAAGAGTCAAAGTATGACCTTGAGTATATTCCACCTGAATTTAGAAACCATCTCAGGAATAGATTTGACTCATTAAACACTAATGACCAAGGCTCAGATAAGTTGAGAATGACATCAAGGACATCATACGTGAAGAAAGCAAAGTCCTTAAAAATACAGGAAAGAAAGAAAAGACCAAAATGATGTCAGAAGAGAGATTGTGAAACTTGCTCTTGAATGCAGAGTAGTTAAAGTGAAAGGAAGAAATGAAGTAAAAGAGCTAAACAGAAGAATTCAAAGGGCAGCTCAGGAAGACAAAGTAAAGTATTATAACGAAATGTGCAAAGACCTAGAGTTGGAAAACCAAAAGGGAAGATGTTTCTCAAGCTGAAAGAACTGGAGAGGAAATTCAAGCCTCAAGTTGAAATATTGAAGGATTCTACAGGGAAAACATCAAACGATGCAGGAAGCATCAAAAGAAGATGGAAGGAATAAGTGGCGTTACGTCCTACTGTATATAGCAAATCTCCCATGCTCCATAATTTGTAATAACATTTGTTTTTTCAAATCTAAAGTAATATTTTGTATATATTTTCAGCAGCATTTGCTGAATATAGATGCAGTTTTTTGTAAGTATTGCTTTCCATTTTCTATTTTATTTTTTATTATAAGAAGGAATAAATGTTTCATCCTTTTGTTTTTCACTATTAAGCAGGAAACCTCTAGAAAGACTTCTTAGTACTAGATTGCGTATCTCTAGAGTTTAAACATCATAGATGGAGGTTTATCTTCAGATTTAATTTTTAAATGTGTTTCAAATCACGATACCTTTATTTCATCATCATTTAATACAAAGGTCAGCAAACTACTCCTGTTTCTGTAAATAAAATTTTATTGGAACACAGCCACATTCATTCGTTTTCATGTTGTCTATGGTTATCTCCACACTACCATGGCGGAGCTGGTGAGTTATGACAGAGACAGGGTAGGCTGCAAGCCTTAAATATTTACTGTCTGGTTCCTTTACACAAAATGTTTGTTGACCCCTGATTTAATATATCAAGGCACAGTATACACTAAGGATGCAGTTCATTGTTAATAATAAATGTAAATATGTATTTTAAGTAGTCTTGATAATTTTGAATTTTTTGCCAACTTTATTGTTTGAACCAATTAGATTGCTTTTACCATGTAATGTAACTGATAGAGAACTTGGAAGTGTCAGCTCTGTCCTTTTGTTATTACTTATTTTTGTTGGTAATTTTAATATCATCTCCCATCTGTGGAGGTTGTTTTTTATCGTTTACTTATTTGCAAGAATCTTTTGGAGTCATTTATCTACATGGTGAGTGTTGGTTTAGTTCGAAAAAAAGATTGGAACTATAATTCCTAAGTCCATTTAAGCAGGCATGTGTTAATTGCAGTGTGTCATAGTGCCCTGAAAGCAAATGAGTGACTGTGGACACTGATGCTCTCCCTTGCACGCTGGAGTGCCACTTTAATCTCAGGGAAACTCATATGTGATAAATGATATGGAAACATCTGATATACAGACCCAGGGAGGGCACCATTGTTAGTCTGTACAGTTAATATTGGCAGAACATAATTCTTATATTTTAAAATTAAAAACAATAATAAAATAAAAATTTAAATTTTTTCTCTCTGTTCTGCTTTGAAAAGTCTTGCACACCCACTTTGGAGACTGCTGTCTTAATATAAATTGTTCGTGTAAAGTCTTTCTGAATGCAGACATAATTCCTAAATGTAAATAAATAGTTATAGTAAAGCAAGAATTGAGCTCTGAGTCCAGCAAAAACTTCTCTGTGTGGCTAGTACTGTCTGAAGCTATAGTTAGAGAATCTGGGGGCCAAGCAAAGCCCCACCTAGATGCTTTATCTGTTCCTGGCCTGTGTGGCCAGCTATCTCTCTTCCCATAAGATTTTGCTTCTGTGACTAATTAAATCAGGAATTTAATGTCTTCCTGCCAATCTGCAACTCACCAGAAACACTGCAATGATCAAGGCCACCACCTAAGAGGTCTCATTAGGAGAGAATTTACTTTGGGGAGATGACAAAAAAGTTCAAATTGGAATCACATTATGTGGGTTCAAAGTCTGGGCTTTTTATTTTATTAGCTGCGTATTCTAGGGCAAGTTCTCAGTACCTCTCTGTGCCTCAGTTTCCTCTTATGCTAAATGGGGTAATGGTACCCACTAATATGGTTACGAAAAGTTAGTTAATCCATATGAAGTGTTTAGAATAGTATGCTTAGTGAGTGTTATTATTTAACTGTTTGGGAGTTTAGATTTTGTCAGCATGCTGACAACATTTATTTCTTTCAGCAGACTCACAGTAACCAGGTTTATGAGGGTAATATATAAAACTAGAGTGCCAATTTTTATATTTACCTCAAGAAATGGGACTGTTACATACACTGGAATACTTGTGTAGGTGTGATCAGTACATTTTCCACCTTTGAGTGGCACTATTGAACATCATCTCCTAATCATAAAGATTATGGTGAATATAGAATCTGAATTAGGGGCATTAGGGCATTAGTTAGATAAATCCAATATTTTGTGTAATGACAAAATACATAAAATGAGTGTTTATCATCCTTCCCTAGGTTTAAGTGTCTCTTCACCTAAAATGCCAGGTCTTCACTTTCAACCTCTCGTGCAGCTTGTCCTAGGTTCTTTTGGTCTGATTCACCCACCATGGACTTTGACTCTGAAGACCTGGAGATAAAAGAAGCAAGGCCTACAGGGGTGGTGGTGCATGTGGCAAGATGGAGCTCCTGGAGCTACAGTGGCAGTGGTTATTATGGGGGCTAGGAACAGTGGAGGTTGGTAGTGGAAGCAGCAGTGTCCTGACCAGACTAGTTCTGCTACATGGTTTTAGGCATTGTTCTTGGCATCTATGCCTGATTTTATACTTCTTCAGGTGAGTCTGAGCTATTCTTTTAATAAGTTTTTTCTTCTCTTGAAACTAGCCAGAACCAGTTTCTATTGCTGAACCTACAAACCAAGTTGTTCTTGAAACTAAGAACCCTGACTGATACAGTGGCTACAATAGCCTAATACATTTGTTTCACATTAGGGATAGAAATGTCACGGGAAAGCCACTGGGATGTTTGAATTTTGCTGGCTAAGCCTGCCTCTCCTGTGGAGAGTGTTAGGACTGCTGTATTCCCAGGGCCTGGAATTGGGTCTGGCACATAATAGTCCTCAATAAACCTTTTTGGAATGAATGAATAATAAGCACTGTCAATACATGTACCTGTGACTCTCCTTTGCCTTTGTTTCCACAGCTGACCAACCTTCCTGATGAAGGATACATTTTTCTCTTTGGATGTGTTAATAGAGATGTAATCTGGTGTAGCAGTTAAATTTTATGGTTTGGGAGCCATTCTGTCTTTTAAACTCACTTAGTTTATCTGTCCCCTGTGGATATTTTTAGTTTAGCTCTAGAGTGTGTGTGTCTTCTTTCTCTCATTTTTATGTTGTAGGGGGATACTTCACAGAACCCCAAAGGATTGGCAAGATCTTGAGTCCTTTTCTGAGTGTTAAAAGGCTATCTAACTGCTTTCCTGGCATTCTGGAAGCTATTACTTCTTGAATCCCTTTCATGGGGCTCATTGGTAAAGAAAAGACCATACACCCATACACAATTCCATACACACACACACATATACACACACAAATATAGAGCTGTATTTAAATGTCAGATCTGCTGTCTAATAACTTTATGATTCTCGATAAGTTTCCTACAGATGTCCTAGTTTGCGCTTCTGGTGGTAGCGCTGAGATTGGGAAAGGCAGGAAATATAGCCTCTTTATTTTCGCTTTCCTTTTTTATTTTTAAAACAGACCTTTGCTCCAAGGCTGCCCTTTAAGGAATTGTAAGGGAACTGGCAATTCACACCTACATTCTGATTCCACAAGGTCATTTCCTTTGCATTTACTGAGCTCCTTGATGATGCTATGAGATGATGTTATTCTGTGGTTGGAGGTGCTGGGATTTGGAGAGACTGGGATCACTTGTTCCCAGTTCATTATGTTCCTTGTCTCTCTTCCTGGCTGAGTAGCTGAGGCTGGTGGCAGAGGGCAATTGATCTGAGATCCCTGTCTCTATCTGTATGACACATTGTTTTAGACTTTGGCTTTCATAAATCAGGGCTGGGACTTTTAGGTGAATATCTCTGAGCAAGCTTATCAAGATGTCGGGGTCTTCTGGCCTAGCCCTCTTGAGTTTCAGATGTAGAAACAAACTGTGACATGTCCAAGGTTACACATCAGTCAGGGATAGAGTGAATATTGAAGATATTTCTAAAGGCAAATTGGAAATCCCTGGGGAAGCTAAGCCCCGTCTGAAGTGTATTGTAACGTAAAGCTAGCAGGATTGGTGAGGGCGAGGGATTTATTTTGCTGTTTCCTTCTCTACATCTTGTGAAGGGTCACCACCTTACCTCTGGTTGCTTTGGTTTTCTCCCACATTTTATTATTCAGTGTGGATCTCAGGCAATCTTTGGTCTGAAACACACCCCAATCCTAAATTGCCTGTCTTGGGCCTTAGATTAGCAAATTTACAGACAACAATCCTGAGCCTCTGTAGATATGTGACCAGGCTAATAATAGATCTGAAGTTCTAGGAGGGCCTCCGCTCTTCCCCTACTTCAACACTCTGAGCAGGCTGCCTGCTGGTAATTTCCCCAGATCTCAGACAGCTGGAAAGAGAATGGAAACAGGGCAATCTGCCCATCCCCTTTTAGGAGGCAATGCAGGCCCAAGTCTATATGAGTAGCCACTGCCTCATGGGCCTCTGTGCTACTTCAGGTCAAGTCCAAGTGCTTAGCCAAAACCAAAAAAACCAAGCTCGTTGCTGTTGAGTTGGTTCTGACTCACAGTGACCCTATAGCATTTAGGGAGAAATGAAAAATACCTCTATGTCCTGAGTGGAAACCCTGGTGGCGTAGTGGTTAAGTGCTACGGCTGCTAACCAAAGGGTCAGCAGGTCGAATCCGCCGGGTGCTCCTTGGAAACTCTATGGGGCAGCTCTACTCTGTCCTATAGGGCCACTATGAGTCGGAATCGACTTGATGGCACTGGGTTTGGGTTTTGGGTTGGACCGTCACTGTATGAATGGCACTGTACTAGGCACTTTGCATGTGTTGTCTTCATCTTCCCTACAACCTTCTGAGATAGGTATTATTGACACTTTATAGAGATTACTAAAACTAAGAAAGATTGACTAATTGAGTAACTTAAGGTCACACAGCTAGCAAGACTTGAATCCAGGTCTTTTGACTTTGTTCTTCCTAAACGACAGCTTCCCTATTTGCATCTTTCTTTAGTAAAACTGCGCTAGGATAATTTGGGCAGGCTATCCCTGGAGGTGCTTGCATTATTGAATTTTCCCAGATAGCTCAGAGGAGTGGGGGCGAACCTGAAGGGAGATGTAGAAGGCCTATCAGTCTGTGGGCAGCAGAGGGAGCTCAGTGGATGGGTGTAGTAGGATGGCGATAGGCCTTTGTGGCCTTAGTGAAGCCAAGTCAGATAGTTGCTATCCTGTAGGCTAATAAGCTACGTTCCTTAGCATGGCATACAGGGCACTCTGAGGCGGGGTTCCTGCTTCACTATCTCACCTTCTCTCTCCGTACTTCCTATCACACAAACTTGTTGCTGTAGTTAGTTGCTGTCGAGTTGATTCCGACTTATGGTGACCCCATGTGTGTCAGAGTAGAACTGCTCCATAAGATTTCTAAGGCTGTGACCTTTTGAAGCAGATCTCTAGGCCTGTCTTCAGAGGAGCCTATGGGTGGGTTTGAATTGCCAACATTTTGGTTAGCGTTTGTGCCACCCAGGGACTCCATGTTATACAAACTATTCTTTGTTATATTGTACACTAGATCTGCCATCATTTCCATGCATGAGCATTCGTAAGCTTTAAGGTTCTAGTAAAAAAGTGACTTGCCAGCTTAGGACTGAGTAGATGGTTTTGAATTCCCAGTGACCCAAAAGTAATTTTGGACTGGAGTACTCTAATTCATTTATGCATTCACTCATTCAGTCATTCTTTTAACATATTGGGCACTCTGTGCCAGGTACTGTACTAGACACTGGGAATGAGTACAATGAACAAGACAGATAATGGCTCCTGCTCACATTTGCCCACCAGAAGGACTTACAGTATAGCGAAAATGAAACAAGTAATCATGAGTCAGAGCCTCAAAGGCAACCAACAACAATAATCACAATGGAATCTGATGAATGTCATGAAGTGGGAAATAAGGGATGTAATAAGAGGGCATATATAACAGGGGAACTTAATATTTTTTTAGGGTGAGAGGAAAGGCCTCACTGAGGGGGTGATGTTTAAATTGAGACCTGAAAATTGAGAAGTATTAGCTAAGTAAAGAATTAAGAAAGGTATTTCTAGGCAGCAGAAAGAGTATACGCAAAGGCCTAGAAGAAAATCAATAGGGATAAAACCATGTCTGTATCAGTTCATTTATTCAACAGCCATTTACAACTGGTAGCCTATCATCATACCCTGTGCTAGGCTGTAGGGATGTAGAAAACAATTAGACATGGTCCCTATCTACCATGAGGAAGTTTAGTCAGGAGCAGTGATGTCACTCCTTGGTAACCAGGGTACTAAGGTCACCCTAGATCTTGGACTCAGTCTCCTGGGTCTTGTGTGATAGGACTTAACATTTTTAAAGAAATTGCCTGCCCTTGAGTGTTTGGCTTACCTGTCAAGCAGATAGAACATAGACTTCAGCTGGAAACTTGTAGCATTTGCTCCCGTCTCTGGCCTCACGCTTGCCAGATCTTTGGTTGATGGGTCTCATCTATAGATTTGAGGTTGATAGAGGTCCAGAAATTGGCATTTGCCCCACTAGGAAACATAGGAAAGGCTTTCTGGCTGAGATGAAGTTGCCCTGGTTTCAGTTTCATCTCCCTGGTGTGTTATTCTCATTGGTTTTGTGGCTTCAGACCCATTCATTGTCTTGAATTCACCTCAGGTGGTATTTACAAAGATCCTACCAACTCTAGCAGCCATGCCACTTAGGAAGGCTGAGGGAATCTGTTCTCCCTGCACAAGCCCAGCCCCAATTAAGGAATTCTGTCAAACTAATTTCTAGTAAACTGTTTCTCTGAGTTATAGACAGAAGTCTTAGCAACTGGCTACCTTGAACTGTGCATTCCGTAACTCCAGAGTGTGCCGTTCACAGAGACTGTGTTGTGATTGGTGTCCACCCCCTTCCCCCAATTGTGCAACAGTGCAATATTGTGGCTCTAGTTAAAGGGAAGGGAAGTTATTTAAACACTGTGTGCCCCAGGCTACAAAAACCCGTTGCTGTCCAGTTAATTCCGACTCATAGCGATCCTAAAGGACAGAGTATAACTGCTACATAGGATTTCTAAGGAGCAGCTGGTGGATTCAAACTACTGACCTTTTGGTTAGAGCTGAGCTCTTAACCACTGCGCTACCAGGGCTCCGTATTATTTTATTTATTTATTTTTAGGCCCTTTATATTCTTTATTTTGTTTAATACTCCCAGTAATGCTATGAGGTAGATACTATTGTTATTCATTTTACAGATGAGGAGATTAAAGTTCAGTGAACTAAATAAGCTAGTAAGTGGCAGTCTGTGATTAGAGCCCAGATCTAACTCTAAAGTGTGTGCATCTCTCCCACTCCCAGTGTTTCCCAATGTGGGTACAGACTTCAAGCCTTGCCTCTCGTCTCATTTCCATGGCTTCTTTGGCCTTTTCTAACTGGACTTATTTGTGTGGCCTGTGTCAGTCGCCTAACGACTCTCGGCAGCCCCACTGAGGCTCAGGAGTGTGTCCTGCTTGGGAGATACTCTAGGATAACTTTTAAAGTGTAAGTCAGCTCTGCATTTGTTGGGCTGCCTTTCTTGCCAGCTCCCAGAGCATTTTCAAGAAGGTAGGAGCTGGGGATGGCTTACTAGAATTGAGTTTGAGTGAAAAGAATTGGGGCTAGGTTTGTGTGGGGAAAGAGATTCCCTCAGCCTTTGTAAGTGGCGTGGCTGCTAAGAGTCAGTAGGATCTTTGTAAGTTATTAACACTTAATGTCCCTTTCCAGAAGCCCTGCTGGTGCAGTGGTTAAGAGCTTGGCTGTTAAATAAGAGGTCGGCAGTTCGAATCCACCAGCTGTTCCTTGGAAACCCCATGGGGCAGTTCTACTCTGTCCTATAGGGTCGCTATGAGTTGGAATTGACTCAATGGCAATGGTTTGGTTTCTTTTTTTTTTTTTTTCATTTGGTCCCCTTTCCAGGGAGCCTGAGGTTCTTATTTCTTTCATTCCATAGGGGACTGTCCTCTTCAACTGGGCATTCTGGAGCTACTGACCTTGCATTTTGTCCTTCCCAGAGTTGCTGGGGTGTATGTGTGGGGTGGGAGAGGGATGTGTGTGTAGGGCAGAGCCTGGAGAAAGGTGGAAGGTGGAATGTGTATTTGCTTCCAAATTCAGCACCCTCATCTGCTTTTGAGCACTCTTTTTTCTCCTTCCTTGTTCTCTTGGAGGCTTTGCAGCCCTGTTTGAGAAGTAGGATCCTAAACAACACAAGGCTGTTCCATTTACCTATCCTGTATATCAGCTCCACCAGACTGCTTGCCATTCCTGAAGCACAACAGGCTTTTTCCTATCTCAGGCCTTTGTACATTCTATTCTGTTAGTAATGCCCTTGCCATCTTCTGTGCTCCATGTATACCTACTCATCCTTCAAGACCCAGTTTAGATGTCACCTTTTCAGTGATACCACTTTGGACCTCTTCTTTCTGTGGGCTTAGTCACACCCACCTTTTGTGCCTCCATAGCACTTCATACATAGCTGTCTACCCTCCTCCTGTCCACATCTTGGAACCTCCTGGGAGCAAGAGACTGAGTCAGTTCCCTCTTTCTTTAGCAAGCACGGGGCCTTAGGTATACTGGAGTTTTAATAGTGGTTGAATTGAATTACACTGATTCGGAAACCCTGGTGGCGTAGTGCTTAAGAGCTAGGGCTGCTAACCAAAAAGTCAGCAGTTCGAATCCACAAGGCGCTCCTTGGAAACTCTATGGGGGCAGTTCTACTCTGTCTTATAGGGTTGCTGTGAGTCAGAATTGACTTATCAGCAACAGGTTTTGGATGCCCACACTAGAAGTAGATGGTTGTTACCTGGATGACTATCTTGTGTACCTCCATAAACTAAAAAGGATTCTCTTCCATAAGTCACCATGTTATATATGTCCCAGACCCCATAGCCCTTCAAACATGAATGGGAGTAGCTGGCTTCCAGAGAGAACAGTGTTGTGATCCACAGATGTTATCTTTGCCTGCTTTGCTTTACCTTGCCCTTCACCTCAGAGTGCTCTTCTAAGCCCCTGGGCCTGACCCAGTGAATGAGTAGAGAGGAAATGCCAGAAATGTGCCACTCTTGGCATCCTGAGTCCTTGGTTTGCAGGTTTGGCCCCGTGGGGCAGTGCAAGGTGAGAAAATGGAAATGAACTGGCTCCCTGGCATAGCAGCTGGAGGAGATCTCCTCCAGATTATGATTGCCATCACTGGTGCTGCAACAGCTGCAACAAGGAGGCACTCCTCCTGTATTTTGTGTTCTGGATCTAAGACAGAATCAATTCTTCTAAATTAGCTCACTTGGCTCTCCCTGAAATTCCTCACAGGGCTGAGACTATGAAACAAGTCCTCTTACACTTGTTTTCCTACAATCCTCGGGCCGTAGACTGAGACTGTTTATCCTTACCCCTTCATTTTATAGATGGAGAAACAGTGGGTATGGATGTGACTCACTCAAGATCATGTGACTAGTGTCACCTGAAGCTAGACCCTGATCTTCTGACTCCCTGTGGGTTGCTCTCTTAACTATACCTTGCTGCTTCTAATATCAGGGTCTTTTTTTCTGTTTGTAATTCCTATAGATTATAAACTTGGTGAATGGGAGGCAGTCAGGGAACTTGATATCCTTCCCTTCTGTCACCTCCTGGCTCCTGCACAGGCTGGGCACAGGGGCATTCACGGAAAACTTGGCAAAGGACTGAATAAAACAGCAAGTTGGCCCAGGAAAACCTCATAATCTAAGCCAGACTAAGACTGAAGAAAGAAGATCCCTCCCAGTTTCACTGGAACATCTTGGGTATTGATGGTGATTCCTGTGGTTTGGCTTTCCCAGCATTAAATGTAACCTTGGCTGGAACATGGAAGAGGTGTGGTTTTGTGTGTGTGTGTGTGTGTGTGTGTGCATGTGTGTGTGTGTGTATTTTAGGTGAAAGTTTACAGCGCAAATTAGCTTTTTATTAAAAAATTCTGTACACAAATTGTTTTGTGACATTAGCTGCAATCCCAAAAATGTGTCAGTACTCTCTCCCTTTCCCTTTCCACACTGGGTTCTCCGTGTTCATATGTCCAGTTTTCCTGACCCTTCCAGCCTTCTCGTCTTTGTTTTTGGGCAGGTGTTGCCTGTTTGGTCTCATACACTTGATTGAACAAAGAAGCACAGTCCTTGAGTGTGTTATTGTTTCATAGGCCTGTCTAATCTTTGGCTGGAAACCCTTGTGGCATAGTGGTTAAGTGCTACAGCTGCTAACCAAGAGGTTGGCAGCTCAAATCCGCCAGGCGCTCCTTGGAAACTCTATGGGGCAGTTCTACTGCGTTCTATAGGGTCGCTATAAGTCAGAATCGACTCGATGGCAGTGGGTTTGGTTTTTTTTTTGGTTAATCTTTGGCTGAAAGGTGTACTTGGAAGTGGCTTCAGTTCTGAGTTAGCAGGCTGTCCAGGGGCCATAGTCTGAGGGGTTCATTTAGTCTCTGTCAGACCAGCAAGCCTGGTCTTTTTTCATGAATTTGAATTTTGTTCTACATTTTTCTCCCAGTCTGTCCAGGACCTTCTACTGTGATCCCTGTCAGAACGGTCAGTGGTGGTAATGGGGCACCATTAGTCTGGTGGAGGCTATGGTAGTTGAGGTCCATTAGTCCTTTGGACTAATATTTTCCTTGTGCCTTTGGTTTTCTTCATTCTCATTTGCTCCAAATCTGATGGAACCAGTAGATGTGGCTTCGATGACCGCTCGCTAACACTGGTGTTTTATCTGGTGAAAGCCAGGCCTGTAATGGAACTTCTGGGAATCATCACACCTGGACTACCTGAGGACACTTTTGGATCTCAGATCCTTCGTTTATTTCTCAGCAGCAACCACAGGACACAGATTGTGTACCGCATTGCAAACCCGTTACAAATAACATTTATTGAGTGCTTACTATGCTTACTCTGTTTTCTGGAATCCCTGGTGGTGTAGTGGTTAAGAGCTATGGCTACTAACCAAAAGGTTGGCAGTTTGAATCTACCAAGTGCTCCTTGGAAACCCCATGGGGCAGTTCTACCCTGTTCTATAGGGTCGCTATGAGTCGAAATTGATGGCAATGAATTTGGTTCAGGTTTTGGTTACTAAGTTTCCTGGTACTGTTATAGGTATTTTTAAACGCTTTAAATCCTCACAATAATCCATGAGCAATTACTGTAATTTTCCTTAACTTTTAAAATCTACTTTATTGAGATATAACTTACATATAATAAAATATGCTTATTTTAAATGTTTGGTTTCAGTTATGACAAATGTATACACCTATGTAACCTTTCAGCAGCAATCAAGATATAGAACGTTTCCATCAGTAGGTAAAATTATCTTCATTCTACAGAGGGAGAGGAGGGGACTGAGGAACAGAAAAGTTAACTGACTTGTCTAAGGTCCCATGGCTAGTTAAGTGATAGAACGAGGATTTGAACCCAGCTGACTCCAGAGCCCATATTCTTAATTCCTATGCTATACTGTCTTCCTAGTAATACATCTCTTCATTTATTGTTGTCTAGCCATTGCCCCTCTTGCCTTGGTGGCAAGTGCATCAAGAAGTAAAATGACTTAGGCCTAAAGTCTAAGCACTAAAGGGGTCTTGAGATCAGGAGGCCCAGAGGAAGGCATAAAATAGCTATCACAGTACCTCTAGAATCCCACAACGGAAGCAGGCAGAGCTACTTGCCTTTGACCCAGTCTTTGGCTCCTTCTGAAGTGTTCAAGAATTCTAAAAGCTTATTTAGTCCAGAGGGGTCAGTCTTACTTCCAAATAGAAAACTGGAGAATCTTACCAGCCTGCTAAGGGTCCCATTTTTAAGCTTCTGTTAGTGCTAAACAGTGTGGTTTTTTCAAAACAGATCTCTCACAGTATACTGATTGCTTATATACTGGTGCTATGAGGACCTGGTTATGCATAAGACACAGTGGTTCTTTAAGGAGGTTGATACCACTCCTTCAGTATCACACTTGGCCTAGGGTCCATCATGCTTGAGCTCTCAAGGTGAATGCACTTAAGTTTATATTTACAAGCTCATCCATTAAGGAGGGAATCCCTACAGTCTCTAGTTGCCTGGGTCTAGAAGTGTTTCTAGATTTAGCCACAATCCAGTTCCAGAACCAGCCTTGGCACATGTTCATTTTGGTTACAGTATTGAACTTGGAACATCAGTTCAGACTTTCCTTTACCCCAGCGTGAGCTTTCTGTTGTGTGTTAGTGTCCCTTCCTACCTTTAACTTCACTTAGGATCCCAACCTGTGAGAACAATTCTAATAGCATTGAGCTTAAAAAGTAAGGCAGGGGGCGTCAAGGTTTCAATCTGTGTTCCTTGGAAGGGTTTGGACCCTGTGCATATTCATTTTCCCCAGCTTTGCATAAAAAGGGATATTGAGAACAGTCATTTCCACGTCACAAAAGATCCTGTTGAATCCTTCCCCCCGCCCCCCCCCCCCCCCGCAGGGCAATGTGTACCCAATTTGCATTATACTTACATGGCTAAAAGGGGGCCCTTGAAGAAGGGTCTACCCCAAGATGGCTTGATGTTTCTAAGACAGAGAAGGGCTGACAACTTTAAAATGACAGTTTCTCCAACTAAAGTAGTTTGAATTCCTGTTTAACTGGGCACCCTGCTATACAAGGAAGATTTTTCAAACTATTAGAACTCCTAGCATTGGAGAAGGCCATCCAGAAATATGAGTGCTTTGGCATTTTAGCTATTAAACAGAGACTAGCTGCCTGGAGGTGCTGTGAGGAAATGCTGAATTTCTTCATAAGACCACCATCCAGAATGAGCAAAGTTTGCGTTAGAAGATGTGAGAAGGGCAGCTGAACCACACAGTCTGAACCTGGATTTTGAATCTGCTTTTTCCATGGAGGGACTCTTATTAATTATCTCCACTACCACCATATAGACTTCAGCAAGGTATTGCTTGCTCTCCCTTTATATTTAGGCCCAAGTTGGGCACAGGAATTTTCCTGCGTTCTTCCATATAAGGAAGCTTTGGGTAGAATGTTTAGGCAAGAATTTTCTGAAGACTCAGGGATAACAATACAAAAATAAGCATAGTTATTGAAACTGAATAATCTCGCTTACAAAACGTGGCTTGATCTCTTATGATCATCTGGTTATGTTCTGGAAGAGATATGAGTGTGAATTAGGATGATTTGGCCTCTCAGGGTCCTCATAGCTGAGATTCTGTGATTTTTTCCTAGGCTTTTCGAACTTGCAAATCCTAGAACTGACTCTGTGCTGTGATTCTTGGAAATATTATAGGCTCAACAGTGGGATCAGAAAAGTGGGTGACTGTGATGCAGTTGAGGTTACTACTGATCTCATTTCCGCATTTCTCCCAACCACTGCTCTACCCTTAGACCAGAGAACTACAGATATGAGATACAGCCTTATACTTTGCCCACAACATAGGTCTGTTCTTTCCTCATTTGACCCTTTTAGCATCTTGTGAAACAACATGCTTATTGAGCTCATTTTAGAGTTGAAGAAATTGAGTTCCAGAGACGTTAAGTAACTTACTTGTGCAGATTACACACCAAGTTGGACTGGTGTCCTCAGAGCTCTCAATAAATATTTGTTGAATAAATGAATGAACCAGGCCTAGAGCCCAGATTTTGTTTCCTAGTCCAGTATTTTTCCACCATATTTTCCCAAGTCTCTTGGGGCCTTCTGTGAGCATCTTTAGGGTTGGCTGTTCTTGCTGACTTTCCCTTTGGGATACCCTCATTCTGTAGCTGAAGCTATGTGCACTCTTTAAGAGCATTATCCCAATTGTGTTCCCTACAGAGTGGGAAGAGAAAAAACACTCCACCCACTGTAATTCTTTTTTTGTTACTTGTTTTCTGGGATCTTCATATCATTGCTGACAAGAGTGACTCATAGACTTCACTATATGATTTTCTTGGTTTAGAGAGCTTTTTTCCTTAGCTCTAGAAGAAGCTACTTAATAGTTACGTATGGTTAAGGCACAGCTGTTGAGCAGTTTTACTCAGAGCACAACAGTCCCCTCTTCTAGCAGAGCCCAGACCTTTTATTTTGATTGGTTGAAAACTTTGCAGCCACTGTGTGCCAAGCCGTGTGGTAGGTGCTGTGGGTGAGGAAGGGGGGCTCAGAGTCCAGCTGGGAAAAGGGTGAGGAAGGGGGGCTCAGAATCCAGCTGGGAAAATAAGACCCATATATAAACAGGAAAATAGTTTCAGACAGTTTTTAATAAAATGCAAAAATTAAATAGTATACATGTAAGTATTTAAATGCCAGGAATAGGTCATTAAGGGGCTTAGAAGGCATATAAGAAAGAACGTGCTTTAGAACTGTAGGCTATTGGGAGAGTTACCTGAACTCTCTGAAGTGTTTTTTCCTTATCTGTAGAATGGGGATGGTAATAGCAGCCTCATGGGGTTGTGAGGATTAAATGAGATAATGTGTGTAAGGCATCAGCATAGTGACTGATACATGGTAGGCTTTAAATAAAGGTGTATTTCTCTTTCTCCCATTTTCAAGCTTTCCTGGAGGAATGAAGCCTAAAAGGTTAGTTGGATTTGAAGGAGAGGGCAAAAGGGAAATGGCAAACCATGAATGAAGAGGCAGATCCCGTGTGAATGTCAATTTGGTGGAAGTGGAGGGTACATGGAAGAAGCAGTAGGAAGTAAAGCTAAAGAGGCAGAAGTTTGGGCTTTATTTTAAAGAGGTGTTTTTTTAAAAATAATTTTTATTGTGCTTTAAGTGAAAGTTTACAAATCAAGTCAGTCTGTCACATATAAGCTTATATACACCTTACTCCATACTCCTACTTACTCTCCCCCTAATGAGTCAGTCCGCTCCCTCCTTCCAGTCTCTCTTTTCATGCCGGTTTTGCCAGTTTCTGACCCTTTCTACCCTCCCATCTCCCCTCCAGACAGGAGATGCCAACACAGTCTCAAGTGTCCACCTGATACAAGTAGCTCACTCTTTATCAGCGTCTCTCTCCAACCCATTGTCCAGTCCCTTTCATGTCTGATGAGTTGTTAAAGACGTGTTTTTATGGAAAGTATTTTAAAACACTGTACACACGTGCATTTATACATATACAAATGCCCTTCTTGTACTTTGCAGTGTAGTGTAGGGGATAAGAGCTTGGACTCTAGAGCCAGACTACAAGTACCTAAATGTCACCACTTAGTTTACCTCTGTGTGCTTCAGTTTCTTGATCTGAAAAATGGAGATGAAGACTTACATCATCCTGAGACCAGAAGAACTAGATGGTGCCCCGCCACAGCCAATGACTGCCCTGACAGGGAGCACAACAGAGAACCCCTGAGGGAGCAGGAGAACGGTGGGAGGCAGACCCCAAATTCTCATAAAAAGACCAGACTTAATGGTCTGACTGAGACTAGAAGAATCCCGGCGGGCATGGTCCCCAAACCTGTTGGCCCAGGACAGGAACCATTCCCGAAGACAACTCATCAGACATGGAATGGACTGGACAATGGGTTGGAGAGAGATGCTGATGAGGAGTGAGCTATTTGTATCAGGTGGACACTTGAGACTGTGTTGGCATCTTCTCCTGTCTGGAGGGGAGATGGGAGGGTAGAGAGGGTTAGAAACTGGCAAGACGGTCATGAAAGGAGAGACTGGAAGGAGGGAGTGGGCTGACTCATTAGGGGGAGAGTAAATGGGAGTATGTAGTATGGTGTATATAAGTTTATATGTGACAGACTGACTTGATTTGTAAACTTTCACTTAAAGCACAATAAAAGTTACTTAAAAAAAATGGAGATGATAATACATCATAGGGTTGTTGTGAGGATGAATGAGATAACAAACGTAAAGTGCATAGAAGAGTGCCTGACGCAGTAAGTGTAAGCTGCTATTATTATTATAATGAAACACTTTTACAAAATAGCACACACCCTTACGATGAACTCTGATTAAAAAAAAAAAAAGCTGACCTACTGACTAAGGGATTGATACCTGCAGTTTTAAGACCTCTGCTGTAGGTGATCAGGAGTCAGCAAAGTGGTGAGCAAGGTGAGGCCTGTATAAAGTGGTGTTAAACAAAATAGATCTGATAGGGAAGTGCAGGATGGATTGCAGGGAGGAGAACTGGCGATCTTGAGGTAGGGCGTATCTAGGAGTATAATACATTTGTTGTATTTGAAGGTGATTTCTGGTGGCGATTAGCAGCAGATGTGTAGGACTTGGGCAGCCTTGTCAAAAAACATGAATTCCTGTGAGAGAAATGCAGTGTTACTGTTATAAACAATGCTGCCATATAAAAAGCATCTATAAGTATTTTTTGAGTGGATGAAATATTCAAATACAAATAGGGTGATCGTTGAGAACTGTAGGAGGTAGGGGCATCCCCTAAGAGAAGGCAGAACTTGCATTGGGCTTCAGGGTAGGGTAGGATTTGATTATCAAGGGAGACTGTATGGAGGTGAAAATTGGTGTGGTGTGTGATCAGACAAGGCTTCGACCCAGTTTCTGTGTTCCCTGCAGTGCTCTTTCCAGTGAGCTCTGCAGAACAGCACTCCTTAAATGGCCATGTAATATCTAGACTGCATGGGGCAATCTCACCAGGTAGGCTGCATAAGTAGCTCCCATTTCCTGGAAATAGTAGCTGTGTGGTGCCTAGGTGGCACATTGCTAGCTTCTCTGCAGATTTGCAAGTCCTGCAAGGCAAGGCTGAGCTTCTCTGTGGGGTGGGGGTGGGAAGGGTGCCCAGCTATTCTATTGCATTTGGATGGTGCCACAGGACCAGGGCCTAAGGACCTGCTCCTCTACCTTTCTTTCCAATGCAGCCAGTGCTGTGTGTCTAGGTAGGGCCTGATTGGAACATGGTTTTGGTGATGGGTGGGTGAGGTAGCATAGATCATTGGATTTTGGGCTTCCAGTGAATGGATTGGGGTTTGGTGTCAGTTGTTCCCAGCCTTTGCTTTTGCTGTATGTTTGTGCTTTGACTTTGACTTTCGTCTTTGGCCATGGAAACTCTGGTGGCGTAGTGGTTAAGAGCTACGTCTGCTAACCAAAAGGTCAACAGTTTGAGTCCACCAGGCACTCCTTGGAAACTCTGTGAGACAGTTCTACTCTATCCTGTGGGGTCGCTATGAGTCGGAATCAACTCGATAGCAACAGGTTTTGTTTTGTTTTCTATCTTTGGCCAGCTCAAGCTTAAACCACGAAAGGTTTCATTTGAGCTGAACCATTTCTCATTTTGGGTGGCTTTGTCTTAGAACCATTAATGGTGGCGTTGAAATGTTACTGGGTGGAAACCCCAGGTTCTTACTTGACATGACTCATATTGGCCAATAAATGAGTGACCGAGGTGGGAGAACAAGAAAGACACCTTTAGTTTGTTGTACAAGGAAATGGAGCAGTTGGGGCTGTTGCTGCCAAGGCTGCTCGCCAAGGGCAGGCAGGCAGGTTACCTTTAAAGGGGTTTACAAGTAGGGAGTTCATACAAGTTACATCAGCAATGTTCTTAATCATACTACACAGGTGCAATGTGGTTTACATATAACCTTCAGGCAAAAGCAGGATTCAAATGCAAAGCTGGGGTGGGGAATCCCAGCAAAGGAAAGGATTTTGCAATACAACACTGTAGGGGAGGAAGCCAGATGAAGAATACAGCACTGTGGGGGTTCTGTCTCACTCTCATTTCTTTTTGAACATTGGTCATTCAAGACCAGTGTCCATTTTGAGCTATAGCCTGGCTCAGAATTGTTTGGCATAGTTTCAGGGAGGGGCAAATATTGGACCCTATGCCTTTCATTGTAGCTACTGACCTCTTGTTGGTTTATAACTATTTACTAAATATTAAAAGAAAAAGAATGGCTTTTATGCCCTGTTTTTGTGAATGTCTTCCTAAAGATTTTTTTTAGATTGTCTTAATTCTTTAGGGCCCAGTTGGTGTGTCTTTATGAGTCTTTGTGAGTCCAGCTCCAGCTGTGTCACAGTCTCTGTGCTCAAGGACAGGGAATAATAATTCCAATATTATTTTCTAAGTCATTCCTTCCTGTTGATCAGAGATTGGAGATAACATATCAATGATCAATAAAGGACTTAGTCGAGGTCCTAACTGGAAGCCATTGCAGGCTCCTTAAACTCATGGTGCTGGTTTTCCACCAGAAACCATTTGGTTCTTCACCAGGATATTAAGAGTGATTTTCCCAATTGCATTGCTGGAGTGGGCAGACTCAATGTACATCAACATTTTAGCCCCAGGCCGCCTTTTGCCCTTTTAGGTGTGTAAGACACTGGAAGGTAAATTTTATTATGCCTAATACGATTAGGATGCAAACTAAGAATATTATTATCCTTTGCAGTAGTGATCTAGCCCATGTACTTATTCCTGATGGTAACCAACCAAATAAATCTGGTGTTTGTAAGGGTGTTACAGTGTATAACCAAGTAGCTTGCTGTCTAATTCTGTGTGTATCCTGCTCTGTTTCCCCTGTGTTATTTATCCAAATGCAACAAGAGGTATTTGCTACAGCACAGATTATACTTTCTTGGGCTAATAAAGAAATCTTAAGGCTATTTATGTATCTCATATCATTTTGGCTAATGAGGTCAGAAATTACTGTTGTGTCTTTATCTCATTAGCAACTTTGTTATTTGTCCCATAATGATTGATAAATTTCTTAAAGATTTCTCCAATTCAACTGTATCATAACTAGGAATTAAAGCTACCAACCATACCCTGAGTGTTGGACCAATGGGTTTCTTTTTGACCCTCGTTTTATAGTGTGTAACAATTTAACATTACCTTTTCAGTATTTACTAGTATCATTACTATGAATACCTAAAGGCAATATTAAAATTCTCAAAGTGCGTTGCCCCTGCATTTACCAGGAATCTAACTCACTGTCAGTTAGAAAAGGATCATTTACAACCAGTATAGTTGGGTCCATCACACACAAAGTTTGTCAGAAGAAACAGAAGGTATAGAAAAATTCACGTCACAACCAGATATTTATTAGAGAGTATGTGATTAATAAGATAATATAGGATAGACCTCTCCTGTTGGAGGTCTTCAGTTAATCTGTTTAAAACATACTAAGTGTTCTTCTTCATATAGTCCTGCTTCTTGTATTATTTGCTCAGCATACAGATTGAATAGGTATGGTGAAAGAATACAACCCTGATGCACACCTTTCCTGACTTTAAACCAATCAGGACTATATGGACTATATGAAGAATGGGGCATCAGGATTGGAGAAAGACTCATTAACAACCTGCGTTATGCAGATGACACAACCTTGCTTGCTGAAAATGAAGAGGACTTGAAGCACTTTCTAATGAAGATCAAAGACCACAGCTTCAGTATGCATTGAACCTCAACATAAAGAAAACAAAAATCCTTACAACTGGACCAATGAGCAACATCATGATAAGCAGAGAAAAGATTGACGTTGTCAAGGATTTCATTTTACTTGGATCCACAATCAACAGCCGTGAAAGCAGCAGTCAAGAAATCAAAAGACGCATTGCATTGGGCAAATCTTCTGCAAAGGACCTTTTCAAAGTGTTGAAGAACCAAGAAGTCACCCTGAAGACTAAGGTGTGCCTGACCCAAGCCATGGTATTTTCAATCTCATCATATGCGTGTGAAAGCTGGACAATGAATAAGAAAGACCAAAGAAGAAGTGATACCTTTGAATTGTAGTGTTGGCGAAGAGCATTGAACATACCATGGACTGGCAAAAGAACGAACAAATCTGTCTTAAATGAAGTACAGCCAGAATGCTCCTTAGAGGCAAGGATGGCGAGACTGCATCTTACATACTTTGGACATGTTGTCAGGAGGGATCAGTCCCTGGAGAAGGACATCATGCTTGGCAGAGTGCAAGGAAGACCCTGAATGAGGTGGATTGACACAGTGTCTGCAACAATGAGATCGAGCATAACAATGATTTTAAGGATGGCTCAGGACCAGGCAGTGTTTCCTTCTGTTGTGCATAGGGTTGCTATGAGTAGGAACCGACTCGATGACACCTAGCAACAACAACAACAACAACAACAACAACAAGTGTTCTTGAGGCAAGCTACCTTCCTTGGTTTACCTATTAACAGTTATGGGTCACTTTCTCAGAAGCAGTAGTGTCACAAAAGTGTTTCTATGAGAGAAGAACTTCTAATTCAGGAGTTGGAATACCTGAACCCATTAGTTAAATAATTTAGGAGAGGGGAAAATGGTTTCTTATGTGTAGAAAGTAGCACCTTAAACGTCAGCAATATTCCCACGTAAAAGCCATAGTCTCCTTTTGTTTACTCAGTCTTGTATAGTTAATTTCTTTTCTACGTGATTCTAGATTAACCACAGTCAGCTTCTGTGTAGGAGTTCTGTTCTATACAGTCCTTTTCACAAGTCCAGTATAGTCCATCTTTTTGTTGAGATATTTTGGTCAAACGTTCTCAGCAAATCAACAAAGTAAAAATGTATCTGCAGATGACAAAACTTAATATGCCCATGATTAACTTACAAAAATAATACTCTTATAATGAAAGACCTAATAGAAATTAATTACAAACATAACGTAAAGGCCAAATAAAATCAGTTAAAAAAAATACAACTTTAGATAAAAATATCCCTATATATAACCATTAACTGTATTTTTAAAGAGCTTCAGATATAATACATAATAATCTTGAGACATAATACCAGGATATAACAAGTCAGGATATACCAACAATATACCAAGATTCTCCCATGTGTTTGTCAGTTTGTCATACTGTGGAGGCTTGTGTGTTGCTGTGATGCTGGAAGCTATGTCACTGGTATTCAAATACCAGCAGGGTCACCCATGGTGGACAGGTTTCTGCTGCGCTTACAGACTAAGACTAGGAAGAAGGACCTGGCTATCTACTTCTGAAAAGAATTAGCCAGTGAAAGCCTTACGACTGGCAGGGGAACACTGTCTGATACAGTGCCGGAAAAAGAACCCCACAGGTTGGAAGGCACTCAAAAGACAACCGGGGAAGAGGTATCTCCTCAAAGTAGAGTGAAGCTTAATGACGTAGATGGAGTCAAGCTTTCGGAACCTTCATTTGCTGATGTGACACAACTCAAAATAAGAAGAAACAGCTGCAAATATCCATTAATTATCAGAATATGGAATGTACAAAGTATGAATCTAGGAAAATTGGAAATGGTCAAAAATGAAATGGAACCCATAAAGATTGATATCCTAGACATTAGTGAGCTGAAATGGACTGGTATTGGCCATTTTGGATTGGATAATCATTTGGTCTCCTATGCTGGGAATGAATGACAACTTGAAGAGGAATGGTGTTGCATTCATTGTCAAAAAGAACATTTTAAGATCTATCCTGAAATACAATGCTGTCAGTGATAGGATAATATCCATACGCCTACAAGGAAGACCAGGTAATACGGCTATTATTCAAATTTACACACCAACAACTGTAGCCAAAGATGAAGAAATTGAAGACTTTTATCAGCTTCTGCAGTCTGAAATTGATGGAACATGCAGTCAGGATGCACTGATAATTACTGGTGATTGGGATGGCAAAGTTGGAAACAAAGAAGAAGAATTGGTAGTTGGAAAATATGGCCTTGGTGATAGAAACAATGCCGGAGATTGCATGATTGAATTTTGCAAGACCAACAATGTCTTCACTGCAAATACCTTTTCTCACCCACATAAACCGTGACTGTATACATGGACCTCACTAGATGGAATACACAGGAATCAAATCGACTACATCTGTGGAAAGAGGCTATGGAAAAGCTCACTATCATCAGTCAGAACAAGGCCAGGGGCCAACTGTGGAACAGACCCTCAATTGCTCATATGCAAGTTCAAGTTGAAAGTGAAGAAAATCAGAACAAGTCCACAAGAGCCAAAGTATATCCAACCTGAATTTAGAGACCATCTTAAGAATAGATTTGACGCATTGAACACTAATGACCAAAGACCAGATGAATTGTGGAATGACATCAAGGATGTCATACATGATGAAAGCAAGAGGTCGTTAAAAAGACAGGAGAGAAAGAAGAGACCTAACTGGATGTCAGAAGAGACTCTGAAACTTGCTCTTGAACGTTGAGCACCTACAGCAAAAGGAAGAAATGATGAAGTAAAAGAGCTAAACAGAAGATTTCAAAGGGCAGCTCGAGAAGACAAAATATTAAAATGACGTGTGCAAAGAACTGGAGATAGAAAACCAAAATGAAAGAACACACTTGACATTTCTCAAGCCGAAAGAACTGAAGAAGAAGTTCAAGCCTCAAGTTGCAATAGTGAAGGATTCTATGGGGAAAATATTAAATGACACAGGAAGCATCAAAAGAAGATGGAAGGAATACACAGAGTCACTATACCAAAAAGAATTGGTCAATGTTCAGCCATTTCAGTAGGTAACATATGATCAGGAACCTATCGTACTGAAGGAACAAGTCCAAGCTGCACTGAAAGCACTGGCGAAAAACAAGGCTCCCGAAATTGACAGAATACCAATCAAGATGTTTCAACAAATGGATGCAGTGCTGGAAGTGCTCACTCGTCTATGCCAAGAAATTTGGAAGACAACTACCTGGCCAACCAAATGGAAGAGATCCACATTTATGCCTATTCCCAAGAAATATGATCCAACTGAATGTGGAAATTATCAAACAATATGATTCATATCACACGTCAGTAAAATTTTGCTAAAGATCATTCAAAAGCAGCTGCAGCCCTACATCGACAGGGAACTGCCAGAAATTCAGGCCAGATTCAGAAGAGGCGTGGAACCAGGGATATCATTGCTGACGTCAGATGGATCCTGGCTGAAAACAGAGAATACCAGGAAGATGTTTACCTGTGTTTTATTGGCTATGCTAAGCCATTCAACTGTATGGATCATAAAAATTATGGGTAATATTGCAGAGAATGGGAATTCCAGAACACTTAATTGTACTCATGAGGAACCTGTAAGTAGATCAAGAGGCAGCATGGTTTAAAGTCAGGAAATGTGTGCATAAGGGTTGTATTCTTTCACCATACCTATTCAGTCTGTATGCTGAGCAAATTTTCTGAGAAGCTGGACTAGGATTGGAGGAAGACTCATTAACAACCTATGTTATGCAGATGACACAACCTTGTTTGCTGAAAGTGAAGAGGACTTGAAGCACTTACTAGTGAAGATCAAAGACCACAGCAAAAAGAAAACAAAAATCCTCAAAAGTGGACCAAAAAGCAACAGCACGATAAATGGAGAAAAGATTGAGGTTATCAAGGATTTCATTTTACTTGGATCCACAATCAACACCCATGGAAGAAGCAGTCAAGAAATCAAAAGACACATTGCATTGGGCAAATCGGCTGCAAGAGATCTCTTTAAAGTGTTAAAAGCAAAGATGCCACCTTGAGGACTAAGGTGTGCCTGACCCAAGCAATCGTATTTTCAGTTGCTTCATATGCATGGGAAAGCTGGATGAATAAGGAAGACTGAAGAAGAATTGATGCCTTTGAATTGTGGTGTTGGTGAAGAATATTGAATATTCCATGAACTGCCCCCAAAATGAACAAATTTGTCTTGGTAGAAGCACAACCAGAATGCTTCTTGGAAGGAAGGATGGTGAGACTGTGCCTCAATACTTTGAACATGTTGTCAGGAGGGATCAGTCCCTGGAGAAGGACACCATGCTTGGTGAAGTAGAGGGTCAGTGAAAAAGAGGAAGGCTCTCAAGAAGATGGATTGACACAGTGGCTGCAACAATGGGCTCAAGCATAGCAACAATTGCAAGGATGGCGCAGGACCAGGCAGTGTTTTGTTCTGTTGTGCGTAGGGTTGCTATGAGTCGGAATCGACTCAACGGCACTTAATAACAACAACAACATGCCATAAAACAAACTGTTATTGAAAGAATGTTTAAACTTTCTAAGTTTTCGTTGAAATTTTACTGTTTCTCATAATTTCCAAATCTAATTTTAAGTGTTAAAGATTTTATCAGCTGGCTTAAGAAATCAAAAAGTCTCTGCTCAACTGACCAATTCATTGATATGGGTATAACCTAAAGTGTCTGGCTAGGGTTGGATACATTTTCTCAGCCCAATTCAGGTGTGTCTCATTGTGATATCTATGTGACCTTGGAGGCTGGTGGCTGGGGAACCCTGATAGTGTCCCACCCTCTTTATTTTTTGACTCGTGGTAGAAAACAAGATTGGGCCATTCTGATTCATTGCCATATGTTTATTTATATTGAAAGGCTATCTGCCTAGTAAATACCAAAACTCTTCAGCAATTTTGTAAATGAATCCATCAATTCTTAGCTAGGGAGACTGGGAGCTGGGGGGGGGGGTGGTGGCGGTTATCCCAGTTCCTTTACATATGTTTAAATTGATCTAGGCATTTTTGAAAGGCAAAAGATAACTAATTTCTTTCCCTTTTATTACTGCCTTGGCAGTTTTGCTTTCTCTTTATCAAAACCTTTTACCTAGCTATTAAATACCAAAGCCCTTTAGCAATTTTTTTTTTTCTGCTTTTTCACACTCTGGAACTGTTAGTTTTACTTTTAAGACAAAATTATCCTTCTTCTTTAAATAAAACACATTTCATATAATGTCTAGCTTATATAGAAAGGCTTTGTTTTTATGATTGAGTTAAACAAAGATTTTCAATATAGGTACTAAAAATCTAAATCAGACAGACATAACACACAGCTTTTCTTGGATGAGGAAAGAACTGAGGTTCTAAGACAGCCTTACAAAGAAAACAGCAATTCTCAGCCATAGCCTCCAACCTGATACAAGACAGAAACTTAGACAAAACGTTGTAGACCAGAAGCAAGCTCTCAGAACAAAAAGAGACAGAAAGACCACATAAACTCAACAAACAGTACCACACAAAAGAAGGATATGTGGATTCTAGTTTCTTAATGTGTATGTATTGTAATTTTTGGTAAGATTGACTCAATTCAATGGAAAAAACAGGTTCTAGATAAAACTTATTAACTTGCCAGAGCCTCAGATGGAGGAATTTCAAACCTTTTGACAAAACCTGATCATCAAGCAAAGTTCCTCAAAGAGGAAAAGACAGCACAAATGAAAGCTCATTTTCCCAAAGTAGTCACTGAAATTTCAAATTATTTCTAGTATACTCAGTTTATAGTGTTTTTAAACATGAATCCCAAACCAGTGTCTTAGTAGCAAGGGGGGAAATCCAGGTTCATTTATCAAAGATGTTAAGCTCTAAGGTTCGAGCTTTTTTGGTTTCTTTCTTTTTGAACTTAATTCATACTGATAGCTAGAGACCTAGTCTCTTATTTTAGACCTTAAATATACTAGTTTCTCTGATTGGAAAGTAAAGTATCTGCTTATGATTTTAATCTTATCATTGTGATTTTTTATTGAGAAGCTGTATCATAAAGCAGGTATGGAACTACCACATCTCCCTGAGAATTTGTCAAAACAGAGCACAATTTTCCAGGTTTTCTCTGGGCCATAAAAAGTAACCTAATGAGGAACACCGCAGGGTTTGAACAGTGTTTCGCTTAGACCAATGTGTACCTTCGTTGCATGAGAATTTTCTTATGGGTGGCTGGCAGCCTAGTGCTCTACCCTGTCTCTCGACCACCTTATCGTGTCACGGGAGTCTACAGCGTTTCTGTGACCTTAGTAAGGGTGTCACAATCTCACCCTAATCCTCTTTAACATAGAATTACAATCACAAAATGGAGGACAACCACACAATACTGTGAATCATGGCCCAGCCAAATTGATACACATGTTTTGGGGGGACATACGTCAATCTATGACACCAAGGGTGACTAGATATCACTCTTAAACCATCAAGCAAAAATCT
This sequence comes from Elephas maximus indicus, assembly GCF_024166365.1. Taxonomy (NCBI): domain Eukaryota; kingdom Metazoa; phylum Chordata; class Mammalia; order Proboscidea; family Elephantidae; genus Elephas; species Elephas maximus. Next base: position 53,270,254 of record NC_064825.1, read on the forward strand.
AAGTAACATTCTCCTTAATCAAAAACAATCATTTTTTCAAACAAATATGTTGAACAAAACAGGAAAATGTAAGAAAAAGAACAAAAATATAAGCAAAGGCTCATTTTCCGAGACCACTTCACCCCATGGGCATTGCAATAAGGGAGTTGGAGTGCAAATGCTTGGCTCCAGAAGATAGGACCTTTCCTTTTGCTGGCTTCTGCTCTGCAGTCCAGGTCTCCTCGAGGTTGACTGGATTCGTGGTTTTAGAATCCCTGTGGCAACTAACTCTTATAGGGCGAAAACACCACAAAGTTTAGTAAAGCAAAAAGAAAAGTTTTATTTGGCATATATTCAAAGTAGCAAAAGTGGAAAGCGGGCAAGCATGCTGCCAGGGCCATCTCTTTTCAAGTCTCCGTTCCTAGTTCTTAAGAGTGCATCTTATTGGGCGCATTTTGGGATCTCTTGAACGCTCTCCATTCTCTAGATACACACACTTAACTTACAGAACTTAATCTGGTGCACCAATTTAACAGGTTACCTGAACCTTTTATGCCCTCACGGTCAATTCTTCCCACTTCTTGGGACTCTTTTAAGGCCTCACCTAGGAATACCGTGTTACTTCGCAAATAACCTCAGATTCTTAATGCCTTCAATGATCAATTTCTCCAGCTTCTTGGGACTCTTCTAAGGCCTTACCTAGGCCCTTAGCAAACAATCCAGGTGTGTTTCATGTCTCTCACAGAGCCATTGTTTGGGTCCCACAGGGGACTGGCTTTCAGAGCTGCCTCAAGGTCCCTAGGTGAAAATTTCCTCGTGGCACCAGTCACTGGGGCTGTTCTGTTTTCCGATCCACCTCAGGAACCAAGCAGATGGCTCCTGGCTGGCTCACCAGAAATGTTACTGGGTAGAAATCCCAGGTTCTTACTCGGCATGACTCATATTGGCCTATGAAAGAGAGACAGAGGTGGGAGAACAAGAAAGGCACCTTTATTTCATTGTACAAGGAAATGAAGAGGTTGCAGCTGTTGCTGCTAGTACTGCTCCCCAAGGGTGGGTAGGCAGGTTGCTTTTAAAGGGGTTTACAAGTAGGTAGTTCATACAAGTTACATCTGCAACAGTCTTAATCATACTACACAGGCGCAATGGGGTTTATGCATAACCTCCAAGCAAAAGCAGGATTCAAATGCAAAGCTGAAGGCAGGAGGTATTGGGGAGTGGGGGGCGAAGCCCAGCAGAGGAAATGATTTTGCAATACAACACTGCAGGGGAAGAAGCCAGGTAAAGAATACAGCACTGTGTGGGTTCTGTCTCATACAAGCACAGTTCTTTGTAAGATAAAGTGACTCTGGCTGCTGTGGGAGCCAGTTTGCAAGACAGGAAGCAGAAGCTTGTGAGAGCAAGATAGAGGGAACTTCTTGTAGAGTCTCAAGCTCTGGGTCTCTTTGAGTGCAGAGTAGAGCTAAGTTGCTCTGGAGGGATGATATCATCGGTAAATTAACAAGGGCTGTAGCATATTTTGGGCTATAGCATATTTCTCTTATCACAACACAACTTTTTTTGCTAGGAACCTGGGACCCTTGTTGTAGGGTAAAAACAAAACATCATACAGTTTAGTCAAGCAAAAAGAAAGTTTTATTCAGTATATATTCAAAAAGGCAAAAGTGGGAAGCAGACAAGCATGCTGCCAGAGCTAATGTCTGCCTGAGTCCAAGGGACATTACAGAGTCATCCATATGTGTTAACACTACAAAATGGGAACAACCATTGAAAGCATCACCTTTTCACAGGTTGGCTAGAAACTGTGATCATATGTTTTGAATTGCCTTTCTTAACAATCATTGGTACAGGTTTCTATAACGACAATCAGGAGGGTCTTTATTGGTCCAACAAATTTTCTATTCACTAAATGTTAATAGAAAAAGAGAAGAGTGGAAAGTCTTTTGTGTTCTGGCTTATGTGAAAGATTCCCTAAAAGATATTTTCCAAGATTATCGTAGCTATTGTCTTTATACCTCAGGGCCCAGTTGATGTGTCCTTATGAGTCCTTGTGAGCCCTGCTCCAGCTGGGTCACATTCTCTATGCTCAAAGACAGGGAAAAATGACTTCAGTATTATTTCCTACATCACCCTTCAGTCTGCTCTTAACAACCTCAGCATTCTAGCATACCGATGTTCCGTATTGTCTCCGATCAAACTCCAGTGGCATCTTCTCTGGGAAGCCTTTGCCTGACCCCTAAGGGAGAGTTAGTTATCTTGCTCCTAAGAACCTGGTATATTTCTAGACTGTCGGTCTTTCCATGTAGCTTGAGTTAATGAATTAATGACAAATTTTAAGTAATTTTCCTTCTTATTAGGGGCTCAACATCCCAACTGAGTTGATTTGGTGGGTGGACTCAGGCTGGGGCCAAACTCCATGTCTTCTGTGCAGATTTAAGATTATATGAAATATTCTCCCCTCACACGGTATTTCCCCCAGCCTTTCCTTTTTCAACTGTTCTCTATTTTCATTAGCCGTCATTTAAAGATCTGTATACTATGGATGGGAAACCCTGGTGCTGTAGCGGTTAAGTGTCACGGCTGCTAACCAAAGGGTCGGCAGTATGAATCCGCCAGGCGCTCCTTGGAAACTCTACGGGGCAGTTCTACTCTGTCCTATAGGGTCGCTATGAGTCGGAATCGACTCAATGGCAGTGGGATTGGGTTTTTTTTTTTTTTAATGCTGTGGATAAGCTGGTAGAGGGGAATGTTTCCCTGAGGACATGGTGTCTAATGCAAAGACTCACATCTACTATCTCTGCAATTCGGTATCATAATTTCAGTAATTAAGCAGCAGGAGGGTGATCCTGGAGGCCAGAGAGTGTGTCTTACTTCTCTTTGAATTCCCAGTGCCTAATGTGTTGTTGGAAACCCTGGTGGTGTAGTGGTTAAGTGCTACGGCTGCTAACCAAAGGGTCGGCAGTTCAAATCCGCCAGGCACTCCTTGGAAACGCTATGGGGCAGTTCTGCTTTGTCCCATAGGGTCGCTATGAGTCGGAATCGACTCAAGGGCACTGGGTTTGGTTTTTTGGAATATGTTGTTATTGTTAAATAATCAGTCCATTCTGACTCATAGCGACCCTCTGTACAACAGAAGGAATCCTGTGGTCCTGCACCATCCTCACAATCATTGTTATGCTTAAGCCCATTGTTTCAGTCACCGCAGACAATCCATCTCCTTGAGGGTCTTCCTCTTTTTCACTGGTCCTCTACTTTTCCAAGCATGGTGTCCTTCTCCAGGTACTGATCCCTCCTGATAACATATTATGTGAGATGGAGTCTTACCATCCTTGCTTCTAAGGAGCATTCTAGTTATACTTCTTCAAGACAGATTCGTTCGTTCTTTTGGCAGTCCATGGTATATTTAATATTCTCTAACACCACAGTTTTTTTTTTTTTTTACAGTTAAAGGCCTCAATTAGTCTTCCGTCTTCCTTATCCATTCTCCAGCTTTCACATGCATATGAGGCAATTGAAAACACCAAGGTTTGGGTAAGGCACACCTTAGTCTTCAAGGTGACATCGTTGCTTCTCAACACTTTAAAGAGGTCTTTGCACCAGATTTGCCTAATGCAATGCATCTTTCGGTTTCTTGACTATTGCTTCCATGGGTGTTGATTGTGTATTCAAGTAAAATGAAATCCTTGACAACTTCAATCTTTTCTCCGTTGAACACAATGTTGCTTTTTGGTCCATTTGTGAGCATTTTTGTTGTCTTTGTGTTGAGGTGTAATCCATACCGAAGGCTATAGTCTTTGATCTTCCACAGTAAGCGCTTCAAGTCCTCTTCACTTTCAGGAAGCAAGTTTGTGTCATCTGCATAACGCAAGTTGTTAATGAGTCTTCCTTCAATCCCGATGCCCTGTTCTTCTTCATATAGTCTGACTTTGCGGATTATTTGCTAAGCATACAGATTGAATAGGTATGATAAAAGAGTACAACCCTGATGTACACCTTTCCTTTAAACCATGCGGTATCGCCTTGTCCTGTTCAAACAACTGCCTCTTGATCTACTTACAGGTTCCTCATGAGTACAATTAAGTGTTCTGGAATTCCCATTCTCTGCAATATTATCCATAATTTTTATGATCCATACAGTTGAATGGCTTAGCATAGCCAATAAAACACAGGTAAACATCTTCCTGGTATTCTCTGTTTTCAGCCAGGATCCATCTGACGTCAGCAATGATATCCCTGGTTCCACGCCTCTTCTGAATCTGGCCTGAATTTCTGGCAGTTCCCTGCTGATGTAGGGCTGCAGCTGCTTTTGAATGATCTACAGCAAAATTTTACTCGCATGTGATATGAATGATATTGTTTGATAATTTTCACGTTCGGTTGGATCACGTTTCTTGGGAATAGGCATAAATATGGATCTCTTCCAGTCGGTTGGCCTGGTAGCTGTTTTTCAAATTTCTTGGCATAGATGAGTGAGCACTTCCAGCACTGCATCCATTTGTTGAAACATCTTGGTTGGTATTCTGTCAGTTCCTGGAGCCTGGTTTTTTTTACCAATGCCTTCAGTGCAGCTTGGACTTCTTCCTTCAGTACGATAGGTTCCTGATCATATGTTACCTACTGAAATGGCTGAACATTGACCAATTCTTTTTGGTATAGTGACTCTGTGTATTCCTTCCATCTTCTTTTGATGCTTCCTGTGTCATTTAATATTTTCCCCATAGAATCCTTCACTATTGCAACTTGAGGCTTGAACTTCTTCTTCAGTTCTTTCGGCTTGAGAAATGTCAAGTGTGTTCTTTTTCATTTTGGTTTTCTATCTCCAGTTCTTTGCACACATCATTTTAATACTTTGTCTTCTCGAGCTGCCCTTTGAAATCTTCTGTTTAGCTCTTTTACTTCATCATTTCTTCCTTTTGCTGTAGGTGCTCAACGTTCAAGAGCAAGTTTCAGAGTCTCTTCTGACATCCAGTTAGGTCTCTTCTTTCTCTCCTGTCTTTTTAACGACTTCTTGCTTTCTTTATGTATGATATCCTTGATGTCATTCCACAATTCATCTGGTGTTTGGTCATTAGCGTTCAATGTGTCAAATCTATTCTTAAGATGGTCTCTAAGTTAAGGTCATACTTTGGCTCTCGTGGACTTGTTCTAATTTTCTTCAGTTTCAACTTGAATTTGCATATGAGTAATTGAGGGTCTGTTCCACAGTCAACCCCTGGGCTTGTTCTGATTGATAATAGTGAGCTTTTCCGTAGTCTCTTTCCATGCATGTAGTTGATTTGATTCCTGTGTATTCCATCTAGCGAGATTCATGTATATATATATATTTTTTATATAGTCATGGTTTATGTTGGTGAAAAAAGATATTTGCAATAAAGAAGTCATTGGTCTTGCAAAATTCAATCATGCAATCTCTGGCTGCAGCTACTTTTGAATGACCTTCAGCAAAATTTTACTTGTGTGCAATATTAAGGATATTGTTTGATAATTTCCACATTCAGTTGGATTACCTTTCTTGGGAACAGGCATAAATATGGATCTTGTCCAGTTGGTTGGCCATGTGGCTGTCTTCCAAATTTCTTAGCATAGATGAGTGAACACTTCCAGCGATGTATCTGTTTGTTGAAACATCTTGATCGGTACTCCATCAATTCCTGGAAGCTTGTTTTTCACTTGGACTTCTTCAGTGCCATCAGTTCTTGATCATATGCTACCTCCGACATGATTGAACACCAACCAGCTCTTTTTGGTACAATGACTGTGTGTAGTCCTTTTATCTTCTTTTGATGCTTCCTGAGTCGTTCGGTATTTTGCCCATAAAATGATACTGAGCTTTTCCATCTGTCCTTCCATAGATGTATCCAGTTTGATTCCTGTGTATTCCATCTGGCAAGTTTCACATGTATACTTGCCATTTATGTTGGTGAAAAAGGTATTTGTAATGAAGTCGTTGGTTTTGCAAAATTCTGTCATGCGACCTGCAGCATCATTTCTATCATCAAGGCCTTATTTTCCAACTACCGACCCTTCTTTGTTTCCAGCTTTTGCATTCCAGTCACCAGTAATTATCAGTGTACTCTGATTGCATGTTCCATCAATATCAGACTGCAGAAGGTAGTAAAAATCTTCCGTTTCTTCATCTTTGGCCTTAGTGGTTGGTGCATAAATTTGAATAAAATTCATATTAACTGATCTTCTTTGTAGCCATATGGATATTATCCTATCACTGACAGCGTTGTACTTCAGGATAAATCTTGAAATGTTCTATATGACGATGAATGCAATGCCATTCCTTTTCATGTTGTCATTCCTGGCATAGTAGACCATATGCTTGTCTGATTCAAAATGGGCAATACTAGTGCATTTCAACTTACTAATGCCTAGGATATTGATGTTCATGTGTTCCCTTTCATTTTTTACTATTTCAGATTTTCCTTGATTCATACTGTGTACATTCCAGGTTCCAATTATTAATGAATGTTTGTACCTGTTTACTCTCGTTTTGAGTTGTGCCCCGTCAGCAAATGAAGATCTCAAAAGCTTGACTCCACCCTTGTCATTAAGCTCCACTCTACTTTGAGAAGGCAGCGAATACCCTACTGGTATTTGAATACTGGTAGCATAGCTTCCAGCATCATAGCAACAGGCAAGCCCCCACGGTATGACAACCTGACAGACGTGTGGGGCAGTACCTAATATAGTGTTTAACAAAGAGCTGCTTGATAAGTGATAAATGAGTGTTGAAATGGTACCATGTGATCACCGGACTGGGGGTCAGATGCTTTTAAGTTATTTCAGTCAGGTGGTGTCATGGATTGAATTATGTTCCCCCCAAAATGTGTATATCAACTTGGTTAAGCCATGATTCCCAGTATTGTGTGGTTGTCCTTCATTTTGTGATTGTAATTTTATGCTGAGAAGGTTAGGGTGGGATTGTAACACCACCCTCACTCAGTTCACCTCCCTGATCCAAGGTAAAGGGAGTTTCCCTGGGGTGTAGTCTGCACCACCTTTATCTCTCAAGAGGTAAAAGGAAAGGGAAGTAAGCAGAGAGTTGGGGAACCCATACCACCCAGAAAGCAGCACTAGGAACAGAGTCCTTTGGACCCTGGGGTCCCTGTGCCTGAGAAGCTCCTTGACCAAGGGAAGATTGGGGACAAGGACCTTCCTCCAGAGCCAACAAAGAGAGGAAGCCTTCCCCTGGAATTGACACCATGAATTTGGACTTGTAACCTACTAGACTGTGAGAGAATAAATTTATCTTGTTAAAGCCATCCACTTGTGGTATTTCTGTTATAGCTGTACTAGATGACTAAAACAGGATATAGAAATAAAAGGGACAGCAAACAGGCTGTTTAGCAGATGGTCAAGGTCCCTCTGTGATGTAAATGGTTAAGCAGTTGATTACTAACTAAAAGTCTAGAAGTTCAAACCCACACAGAGACACCTTGAAGAAAGGCCTGGTGATCTGATTCCTAAAGGCCCCAGTCTTGAAAACCCTATGGAGCGCAGTTCTTCTCTGCAACACATAGGATTGTCGTTGGAATTGACTCGATGGCAACTCAGAGTCCGAAGTTCTGCAGAAGACCAAGCATTAGGCACAGGGAGTCAGAAAAGCTGGAAGCACCTGCATCAGATCCCTTCGTTATTGAGGTCATCGCCTCCTTCGTGGGGACTAGCTGTAGGAATTCACCATTTTCTTCTGGAAAGAGACTTCTTGTGTGATCAAAGTTTGAAGAAAAGAGTGCTGAGAAGAGGAAGAAGAGAGAAATGGGTCACAAGAAAGAGTAGGTGAGAGCCACCTGAGGAGAGATGGTTGAAGATTTCTCTATTTCCTCCTGCAAATGATCAGGTTTCTTATGTGTCAACAGAAGCATATTCTCTTGCTCTTTTTGCTCCTCCCAGCACAGTGTACCAGGGGCTCAATATTCCTTCCCTAGTGACTTTTTAACTTTGTTTCCAAGCCTTTGGCTACTTTTTGTCAGGGGGCTGGATATTGAAGAAGTTAAGCAAAGCCAGGAAGTTCTGTCTCATCCTGCTTGGGGAACGGTACAAATCCAGTTAGGACTTCTGTGTTTGCCCTTAATGGGCAGAAAGAACTAGATGGAACCCTCCCCCCTTTTCCTTAGTTGATCTTCGAGAGTAAGAGTTCCTAGTTCTAGAGAGCCCTGTTGCACGGGCTTATCCTAATATCCCAGTCATAGCCTTGCCACAGGACACGCCATAGAAAGTTAGTGTGGCTTCCATTCTCATTCTGCCACTACTCTGCTGGCCACCTAGGGTAAAAAATTCCATTTTATGGCCTCAGTTTCCTTCTCCAGGTGTGAAATGAGCAGTGGCCCCTGATGCCCTCCAAAGCCACTCCAACTCTGCCATTTGAAATCTATGCATAGAATGAGTGACCCCAACACCCCTTACTCTCATTCTGTGCCAAGAGCTTTTGCAAGATTGGTAAAAAGAACCCTTTGACTTCCTGGTTCTTTATAAGCCAAGCTATGTGAGATGCTGTACGTCTTTCCCTTGGGCTTTCTTTACTTGGGTTACCCTCTTTTTTGCTTCCATTGTCTTCTACCTGTTGTTCAGACTGTTATCTCTTGCTGCTGTCTCTCCTTAACCGTATCTTACTTTGAGTCTTTCTAATTCATTCATGTGCCCATTCTCTTAATACTTTTTGTTGGCAAGGAATGTGTTTGTTCATCTCTGAATTAGCATCTTCTTGCAACAAGTTCTTTTAGTTATTCATTTATTCATTCAACAAATGTTTATTGAAGCCCGACTGTTGTGCTAGGGATTCTGCTGTTGGCTAGAAGCTAGGATTCAGCCATGAACAAGACAGCCATGGTTCCTGTCACTGTGCACTATGGAGTTTAGTCAGAAAGACAGACGGTAAGCAACTTACCACACAAATAATTACAATTATGAAAAGTGTTATAAATGAGAAATATAGAGTGCTTTGGAGAATATGTAATGTATAATATGGGCCTAAACTAGTTTCTTCTTTGAAGGGAAGAAAATGTATTTAAGCTGAGATGAGCGGCATGAGTCAGAGTTTACAGGCTAAGAAAGAAAGAAGAGCCTTACATGTAGAAGTAACTGTTAAGTGGTTTTCAAGCTGTGCTACGTATTAGCATCAGCAAATACAAGAGAAGAGGTGAATCAACTGGAGAGATGAATCATACATTACTAGTAGGAGTGTAAAGTGATACACCTACTTTGGAAAACAGCTTGGCAGTTACTTAAGAAGTTGAACATACCCCTGTCATATAACCCAACAATTCTGCTCATAGGTATTAACTCAAGAAGAATCAAAATGTATGCCCATGCAAAGACTTGTATACTAATGCTCACAGCAGCTTTATTTGTAAGAGCCTAGAACTGGTGAACAGATCAGCAAATTGTGCTATATTCATTCAGTGGAATACTACTTTGCAATAAAATGGAACACACTACTGATTCATGCAACAGCATAGCTGAATCTCAAAAACATGCCAAGCAAAAAAAGCCAGATAAAAAAGAGTACATACTGATGATTCCATTTATCTGAAGTTCTAAAACAGGCAAAACTAATTTTAGTGACAGAAATCAGATCAATAGTTGTGTGGGGAGGGGGATGAAAGTTGGCAGGGAACGGGCATGTAGGAACATTTTAGGGTGATGGAAATGTTTCATATCGTGACTGGGGTGGTAGTTATACAGGTGAAAATGTTTTGTCAAACACATTGAACTCTACACTTAAAATGGAGGCACTTTTATCGTATGTAAACTATACCTTAAAAAATACCCATGCCCCGTTTATATGAAAGTGAAAAATAGGCAAAAGTTATCTATAGTGACAAAGTCAGAATAGTAGTTACCCCAGGGGGTGGTGGTAGTAGTACTGATTGGAAAGGGGCATGAAGGAGGGAATCTTCTGGGGTGTTGGAAATGTTCTATATGTTGGTTTTGGCAGTCATACGAATATATACACGTGTAAAAATTGATTGAGCTATATGTTTATTTATGTACTTTATTATATGTAAAATATATCTCAATTAAAAAAAAACCCATCCAAATCCATGTCTAGCCCCCCACACCCGTACTAATTTAATTGGGATGGGGTAGGACATGGGCAAAAGCAATTTAAGAGCTCCTCAGGTGATTCTAATATGCTGACAGCGTTGAGAACCACTGTTCTATGTGAGGAATCCCTGGTGGCGTAGTGGTTAAGTGCTACGGCTGCTAACCAAAAGGTCAGCAGTTTGAATTGCCAGGCACTCCTTGGCAACTCTACGGGGCAGTACTACTCTGTCCTATAGGGTCGCTATGAGTTGGCATTGACTCGACGGCAGTGGATTTTGGGTTCTATGTGGAAAGACTGAGGAGGAGAAAAACTTGGTGCATCCAAGAAGGGTCACAGGAAGCCGGAGAAGTTGCTGAAGATAAGGCCAGAAAGGTAGGCAGGTATAAGATATGGGCCTTGCAGGCCGCATAAAGAAATTCAAACTTTACCTTAAGAATAATGAGAAGTTCTTGAAGGATTACAAGTAGGAAAGTGATGAGGACAGGTATTTAGCTGGTATGCACTAGCACTGCCTATAGCCAGCATTTGTTCTGACTGATCGTTAAATATTTAGAATCTCTCACCTGGGAGTAACCTGCTGTGTGGAGAATGATTATTGAACTAGGATTGGTGATTGAGTAGATGTTGGTTGCAAGGGAGAGTGAGGTGTCAAGGCTTCTGACATGAGCAACTGGAGAAGTAGGAAGCTTAGGGGAGAGATGATGAGTTCAGATTTAGACATTATGAATTGAGGTACCTGTGAGACACTCATGTGGAGATGTCTAGTAGGAAGTTAAATCGTGTTGGTTTCTATGGAACAGACATGGACTAGAAACATAATTTTGGGAGTTTGTAATAGCTAGCAATTTCTTTAAACAGTGGTAGAAAGGGTGAGTTCACTTTAGGAGAGCGTAGTGTGAGAAGAGGGCCTAGGGCTGAACCCAGATTCTTTAAAACGCCAAAATTAAATGTCAGGAAGAGAGGAAAAACCTGCCTTGTGCTTTACGGAAGACAAAGATGCATTCATTCATTCAACAAATGTATATTGAATACCTACTATGCAGTGAACAGAAAAGTCCTGACTCTTGAAGACCTTACTTCTAGTAGAGGGAGATGGACAATAAAAAAATCAACAAATAAATATTTTATATGCCAGTTGGTAGTAAGTGCTATGAAAACATGAAAAAGACATGAACTCTGCCCTCAGATGTCCTCAAATAACTGCAGTTGTAAGCAGACTGAGGTAGGTGCCATGAGAGGTACAGTGAGAGGTGCTGATGGAACTTAGAGGTATGTCTCATTGTAGTGCTGAACATAGAGCTTTACATGTAGTCAGTGCTATGGGTTATATTTTGATGAGTGACTTCAGGTGGGTAAAGTGAGCTTGCTCAGAGTCAGAGTTTAGAATCTGAGATTATTTGTGTCATTGCTGTTTGGGCTAACTGAAACCAGTGACAGCTTTGTCCAGAGAAATGCTGTTCTGAACGCCTGCCCCATGCTGAGAAGAGTTGGGCTTCTTCTCGGATATGAGGACATGATGTGCTAACAGTGGCAAGTAGGCTGGGTTTTATCCAGCCCAGAGATCTGACCCATCTTGTCTCAGTGGCTAGGCCTACTATGTGCCTCAGCGGAGATGTTACATTCCGGTGGGGGCCTTTCCTGCCAGCTCCGGGGTCCAAACCAGTTCCCCTTCTCAGCTTCTGCATTTCTATCTAGAGGGTCCCCCCACTCCAGCCCCATCCCCATCCCCATCCCCATCCCCATCCCCATCCCCATCCCCATCCCCATCCCCATCCCCATCCCCATCCCCATCCCCATCCCCATCCCCATCCCCATCCCCATCCCCATCCCCATCCCCATCCCCATCCCCATCCCCATCCCCATCCCCATCCCCATCCCCATCCCCATCCCCATCCCCATCCCCATCCCCATCCCCATCCCCATCCCCATCCCCATCCCCATCCCCATCCCCATCCCCATCCCCATCCCCATCCCCATCCCCATCCCCATCCCCATCCCCATCCCCATCCCCATCCCCATCCCCATCCCCATCCCCATATTAGGTCCCAAGCTATTTTATGTCTCGAACTTCATGGTTCTTGGCCAAATCAGAAAGTCTTCCCAGGGCTAATGCTCTCAGTCTACAGTCTTTCAAGCCCTTTCCAAGAGCTCTAATCCCATCGAGGGTTGCTGCAGAGTTACCAGTCCTGTCTGGGGGACAGGGGGTGAAGTGGGATAAATTATTCTCACTAATGAGGCCCTTGCTGATAAAACTTGTAGTTTCCAGATTCCTCTCAGGTCCCAGCCAAGCAGTGAGGAGTAGTCTGGCTTGTGCTCTTCTCTACCCCTATCTGTATCTTCTTCTTTGACTGCTGTTTCCCTGACTTCTTTTCCTTTGTGCTGTGTCTCCCATCAGACAATCCATTGCCGGGCTGACTGTAGTGGCTCTGCTTTGCATGCCTACAGATTGCTCTGTTCCCTGGGGAATGAATTACTGTTTAATGATGATGAGAAACTGAAAGTGGCTGCAAGAGAAGAGCTAGGCATTTGCTACTCATATCTGATAAGCAGTAGGTAGGTGGTGAATATTGTGGATTGGTGGGTTGTACCTGAGGATTCTTTTACCCTTTGAGGAAGATACAGTTTGTTTTGATTCTGTTCATTCATGCGTTTATTCGTGTATTCATCCATTCATTCAGCCAGCATTTGCTGATTTCATACTTGACAGGGTGGATGTTAGTGGTGGTGCCATGCTGGGCCCTGGGGGATAGAGTGACTTTGAATATGGCATGTGAGCAACTCAGAACATGAGAACCAATATAACAGAGCTGTGTACAAAGTACTTTGGTGCATAGAACAGTGCACCACTGCTGCATATGCAGGAAAAAACTTTGTGGTTTTGTCTGTGCCGGTGATTATCAAAGCGTGTTCTGCAGATCATTGAGAATCATCAAGATCTTTTCAGGGGACCCAGAAGGTCCAAACTAATCTTATACTAAGCTTATAGTATTACCTGGTATGTGTATGCTAACCGGAGACTAAGATGTTACTTGTCTTTTTCACTGTGTATACATTTGCCCTGATGGTGCTTTGGTAAAACTGCTGGTGCCTTAACACTAATCAAAGCTGTGGCACCAAACTGTACTGATTATAATTGTATTCCTCAGTTCCATGCACTCTCCCTTTTTTTCCTTAAGTTTTTAATAAAGTATTAAAAGTATTAATTACATTTATCCCTGAGTACAAGTCTTTTTAGTGTTCTGAGTGATGAAATAGGAAATACACATAAAGCACTTTTGCTGCATCTAGACGTTTGATAGTTATCTCAAGGGAAAGCACTTGTGTGATGGAGTTGCAAGCTGAGCTACCTTCCTTTTTCCTGGAACGTGTTTCTACTTGAAAAAACAACTGACTGACAAACTATGGTTATTCAGACGTAGGTATTTGGGGATATTTTCTTAAAAATGAATGAAATGAGCCTGCTCCTTTAAGGAGAACAACTGCCAGTATTTGTTGCCAATGATAAAATTCACTTTTCAAGTGTAAGTTAGAATTTTGGACAGCTTGTATACTGCTACCATGAGTTTGACAGCTTTTCCAAATTAAAAACTTTTCGGAGAAAGTCAGTGGTGATATTAATAAATTTGATTATTTTGATAAAGCAGAAATGAGTGTCAACATTTGAAAGACCTGCGTAACTCATGGAACCAATAGTTTCCAAATGACCAATGTGTCATGTTAAAAATCATGCGTGGGGAAAAGATCCATTCAAAGTGCAAGGTAGACCAATGAATTTTAATATAATGGTGTAAAAAGCTCATCCATACAGCTTCAGATTTCGCATTGCAGCTAATCTTTAAGAAACCTTCCATTTGTCAAGTTTGGGTGTAGAATCAGAGAAGAATGTCCACGTTATCTGAAAAAGCTATTAAAATACGCCCCCTTTTTCCTTACTGTATGTCTATGTTTTGATCTTCAATCATAGCAACATTATCACAACAGATTGAGGAAGCAGATATAAAAATCTAGCTATCTTCTATGATGCCAGACATTAAAGAGATTTGCAAAAATGTACAACAATCCCACTCTTCTCACAATTTTTTTCAGAAAATATTATTTTTCATAAAAACATGTCATTTATATTTATGTATAAGAGGCTTATTATTATTTTAAAATGAATTAATAGCTAAATATTAACATTTATGTTTTAATTTCTCATTTGGTAATTATCAAAAAGTCCTTTGGAATCTTCAATAATTTTTAAATGTATAAAGGAGCTCTGAAACCAAAATTTTGAAAACCCCGACCTATGTATGATATTTTTCCTAGAATCCTTCCTCTCTTTCCTACTTAGAGAAATCCTACACATAATTGTGAAGTTGCTGTTTAATTTTTCATTCTCCTGAATGAACATTTACTGAGCATTCATCTAGAACTTTGCTCTTTGCTTACTGCTGGGCACTTGGTTCCAAACCCTTATGAAGATCACAATCTGATGGGGGAGGCAGACAGACAGTTACAACACAGTATGATAAATGTTACTAGTGATAGAGACATAAATGTTGGGGGAGCACAGGTCGTTGTCAGTGCTACAAAGAGCCCCCTGTCCAATCATGGAGAACATACGACTAATCAATTTGATTGGAGTATACCTCCTATACCTGATTCTTCATAGTCTGACAGGGAACAGTGGCAGAAATGAGCAGAAGAATGGGAACTGTTGACTTGCTATTCTGAGAGGAAAGAAGGAAACTACCATGTATTGAATGCCAGCTTTATGCCAGGCCCTCTGCTAGGTGTTTTAACAAATGTGATCTTATTTAATTCTCACAAAAACCTATGCAGTAGAGATTATCACCCCCATTTTGCAAACAAGAAATTGAAGGCCCAGAGAAGTTAAATAATTTGCCCAATATCAAATGGTTTGTAACTGGTAAAGCTGGGATTTTGACGTATGTGTTCTGACTCTTAAGTCCAGGGCCCTTTCATTGCAGTAATATGTTGCTAAATTGGTGGGTCTTCTAAGGTATTTCCAGATGGTTCTGGGAAACCTTGCCAGACTGGAGTGTTCAAGAGAAGATAGAAAATGTCTCAGGAAGGACAAGGAGACAGCTTAGAAAATACTTGGTTGAAGGAGTTATTTGTGAGTTTTGACTGACACGGTTTTTCTGGACAGGATTCTACAGCCATATGGGACATCAAGCTTTTGTACTCTCTGATCCGCAGTCCCTTTAATCCTTCCCTGTGCCAGATGATGCCAGCAGCAAAGGTCATCTGTCTATCTGATCGGGTTACAAACCAGAGCCTGGTGTTTGAAGCCGAAACTTCTTGGACCTGCGGGAGACTTTTGGGGACAGGCCCATGGTGCCCAGTCTGGAGGTCCCCAGCCCTTAGAACTTGATAAACTGTTTTTAAAAGACTACTAGAAGTTGTACGTTACTTAGGATGAGCCTGTATGTGGATACAGGCTAGTGAAAATATCGAATTTCTTTACTTTAGGTTAGAAATCTGTCGATTCTGTGTGATTAAGGTGTGCCACTTCGGTTTTTTAGAGCAAGGGTCAGCAAACTATGGCTCACAGGCCAAATATGGGCCACTGTCTTTTTTTAATAAGTTGGAACACAGCCACACTCATTCATTTATGTACTGTTTATATCCATTGTAGTTTTTGTGCTACAACTGCAAAGTTAAGTAATTGCAACAGATCCACAAATCCTGAAGTATTTTCTATCCAGTCCTTTACAGAAAAAGTTTGTTGACCGCTTCAGTAACCATGATTCTTTCCATCATGGCACTTAGCACATAGGGTTTTGATTGTCTCCCCACTTTTATTATTGAATTTGTTGAGAGCAAAGATGAGATCCGATTCATCTCTTTAGGCCCCATTCTGATGGTACCAAAAACCAAACCTGTTGCCACCAAGTCCATTCTGACTCATAGTGACCCTATAGGACAGAGCAGAACTGCCCCACAGAGTTTCCAAGAAGTGGTTGATGGATTCGAACTGCCAGCATTTTCGGTTAGCAGCCAAACTCTTAACCACTGCGCCACCAGGGCTCCGTTCTGATCATAAAACCAAAACCCACTGCCGTTGAGTCGATTCCGACTCATAGCGATCCTATAGGACAGAGTAGAACTGCCCCATACAGTTTCCAAGGAGTGTCTGGAGGATTTGAACTGCTGACCTATTGGTTAGCAGCTGTAGCACTTAACCATTACGCTACCAGGGTTTCCTGATCATAGGGCCTGATATAGGAAGAACACTCAGTAAGTGTTGTTTAAATGAGTGCATCATGTGCTGATCAAAAAGCTCTGATATGCCTTTGAGTAATATAAAAAACAGGTCAAGGAAGGAAACAGTTATGTTAGTTATGCTAATCTTAGTGTTAGGTGCATTGTCTGTGAACTAACCATTGAAGTAGTCATTATTCATTATATTTTTTTTTTTTGGAGGAAGTAGATAATTTTTTCAGCAATGGTGTCCTTGAATGAAACAATCATGCCAGGAGCTCTTGTTGGTGAGGAAGTTGAAAAACAGTGCCTTAATCTTTTGCTACACTCTACTCTCTCCCTCATACTTACTCTCTCTCACTCCCTCTCCAACTTGGCAGAATGAAATGTAGAGCAATATAAACATGGAGTTATTTGTTTTATATGCACGTTTGTCTTCATTTTTTGTTTTTTCTCTTATAAAGCCATTTATTCAGGGTATTTCTTACCAATATTACCATCTGTGGCTTCCAGAAGATGGAACCAAACCAGAGCTATCTGGTCACAGCGTAAAGGCAATCTAGGTGAAGAGCCTGTTTGGGAGTCAACAGACCAGGGGTCTTGGCTGTGACTCTTCATCTGCCTTTGTTTGACTTTGGACATATCATTTCACATCTGTGAACTTCAGTATTCAACAGATTTTTATTGAGTCATACCTAGAATACTTTAAAATTCACTGTTTGTACCCCTACCTTATCTTGAAAAGTATTTGAGCAACAGTCAGGCTATGTGTTTTCTAGGTTTGTAAGAGAAAATTCAGTGTCATGGAAAGAGCTGGGGTGGCCTATGCTCTTGTGACGGTTTTGTTGCTGTGTGGCTGTGTGATGATAGGCGGAAGAAGCTGCACTTCAGACTTCCCGAACTGTTATATCAGATGAGCTCAGGACCTCTAGACATCTAATAGACGTTTGCTGGACATAACTGCCTGTGGGGTTGCCCCAGTAAGCCTGTGGCTGGCATTGTATATATCAGCAGAGAGAAAGTGAACAAAAGGATAACTACCCATTATTCTGGCACTGGAACTAACTGCCTCTCTTCCTGTTTCCAGAAAGACTATTATTTTACATTACCACTAGCTATATGGGAGTACTTATTTTCACTACCTTTGACTTTATGGAGTTGCTAAATCTTTGTTTATTTGATTGATTAACAATGATATTTCATTTGAATATGTATTTTTTTGTTAGTAATGCGGTAAACTTTTTTCCTGTGTTCATTGGCCATTTGTATTTTCTCTCATTTTTATTTTTTTTCTTGTGAATTATCTGTGTTCTTTGTCCAGATTCTAGCATATTCCTAGCCCTATGCTTGATTTCCCTGCCAGGGAACTATCAGGATGATAAAGCACTGTCCCTTACTGGGAGAGCTCAGCACATTCTTAGGGAGGCAGTTAAACGTTAGATGAAACACTTCCGTCACTGTACAAGGAACCCATTCAGGGCCTCCATGAGGAGTCAGATGCTAGAAGCTAAGGACTCAGAGACTGGTGGGTGATGGAGGCTGGGTGGCTGCCCTGAGTAATGTTGTCTCTTGCTTTTCCTGTACAGAGTTTTGCCGGATTGACAAGCCCCTCTGCGACAGTGAGGATGAGAAGCTCAGCTTTGAGGCTGTCCGTAGCATCCACAAACTGATGGACGATGATGCCAATGGTGATGTGGATGTGGAGGAAAGTGATGAGGTGAGCTCTCTCACCCTGCCTGGCGTTCTTCTCTTCCTGGGTGAAACAGTCCCTGAAAGCTGCCTAGATGCACTCACTGTTCCCTGTGGAGAGATGCCCTGTGATGCTGGCTTGTTTTCTAGGAGCTCCTCCTCGTCAGGGGAGGTGGCTCTCAGCAGAGTAGCCCTCGAGGAGCTAGCTTGTCAGAGTGAAGGCCTTATGCCTGTATCTGTGCTTGGACTGGCTCCCACCTACTGCCTAGTAGCATGACGCTGACTGAGTGTGCTGCTTGGGTGGGAGAGGGAACTTCGAGGTTTCCCTGGATCCTTACTGTAATCCTGCTTGGATGGAGGTGATTGATTAGTACTTACTTTGTGCTTGGCATGTGGGAGAGAAGCAAGGCAGTCAGATCCTGACCCCTGGAAGCTTATGCTCTATTTGGAGGAAGAAACAAATGTTTTTATGAAGATCATTCTTGATTCCAGGTTCCAGGTGCTAGGAGCCAGTTGAGTGGTTCAGGTAGTAAGAGCTAGAGGGATCTCTAGGATGCAGAAAGCTCTGTTATTGTTTCATCTTTTGGCATTACTATAGCTCCAACTCCACAGAGCCCAGAGTACATGGTCATCATGTATGAGAAGATCTAAGAGTTTGGATTGAGCCAGCAGTTTGGTCAAGCTGCCATGTTATGCCAACCCTTCAGTAGTGATACGGTGTTTAAGATGAGGGAGGAGGAAAGTCTGGTTTCTCTTCCCTGTTTGTTAGCCCACCTTTGAGTTTTGAATTCAATTTTGGATCTCATATTGTCAGATGGTTTTGGAACAGTGAGAGCCTAATCAGAAAAGAGTGACTTGAATGATGAAGAGTATGGAAGCTATGAAAGGGAGAAAATTGGATACAATTCAGTAAACATTTATTCATGTCTGTAATATATGTGCAAGGCACTGGGGATGTGGCAGTCAATAAGACAGACACAGTCGGTTCTCATATAATTTACAGTCTAGTGAAGAAACTTTAGTCTGGAAAAGAAGAGATTCAGGTAGTATAATGTCTGTCTTCGAATATGTAAAAGTGGAGGAGTCAAACAAATAAAGATGATAATAACAGTGGAAACCATAGTACTATCATTTATTTAACTCACTCTGTGCCAGATTCAGTGTTATTAATCTCTTTGTATAGTTATCTTTTGACTTTCTTGACAGCCTTATGAAGTTGGTATTATTACCAAGGATTGGAGGGGCCTTGGAAAGTTTAGGCATTTTGTTCAAGGTCACACTGGATTTAAGCTCAGATCTGATTTCCAAGCCCATGCTCTCAAGCACTCCTGTATTGTTTCCCTTATTCTAAGGGCAAACCAGGACCAATGTGGGGAAAGAAAAGAATAGATATTGTCTTAGTTATCTAGTGCTGCTGTAACAGAAATACCACAAGTGGATGGCTTTAACAAACAGAAGTTTATTCTTTCACAGTTTAGGAGGCTTGAAGTCCAAATTCAGGGGGCCAGCTTTAGGGAAAGGCTTTCTCTCTCTGTCAGTTCTGGGGGAAGGTCCTTATCATCAATCTTCCTCTGATCTAGGAGCTTCTCAGTGCAGGGACCCCAGGTCCAAAGGACTCACGCTCCTGGCCCTTCTTGCTTGTTGGTAATGAGGTCCCCCTGTCTCTCTGCTCGCTTCTCTTTTACATCTCAAAAGAGATTGACTCAAGATACAACCTAATCCTGTAGATGTGTAGATTGAGCCCTGCCTTATTAACATAACTGTCTCTAATCCTGCTGATTAACATCATACAGGTAGGATTTAAAACACATAGAAAAATCACATCAGATGACAAATTGGTAGACAATTACACCATACTAGAAATCATGGCCTAGCCAACTTGACACACATTTTTGGGGGACACAATTCAATCCATAACAGGCATACTCTTCTAGAATAAAGAATTACCTATCAGAGCTATCTCATCATAGAAGAGTCTACTTTGGTAGATAACGGACTTTGTCACTGAAGATGGACGAATAGAATACAAAACTCCACTGACTGGTCAACAGAAGGGATTTATATTAAGTTGAACTGGATAATATCCAAGGAATTCAAAGTAGGAGGAAAACAGATTTCCTGGAGGAAAGGTAGGATGTGGATAGAGTGGAAGGGGTGGGCATCCTGAGTGGACAAAGATGTGGACATAGTAAGAAGCCTGGTGGGTTGGTTTGGTTAGGCAGACTGTGATAGAAAACCGCGGGACAAAAAGCTGGAGAGGAAATTGAGGCCCAGGCAACCAGGCTGAGATATGTATGCTTGTTGAGCAAGACAATTATAGCTTCTTAAGGAAGGAGAGCAACCATGATGAAAGTGCCTGAATTTTTGGTCAAATCTAGAACTGTCATTGGCTCTCAAAGGACAAAGAAAAAAAAGAATTTTTTTTTTTGGTGGTGAATCTTGGTAGCAAATGAGGCCTTGATGTGTCCTGTTCTCTCCCCTTGGGTCTGGCCACATGACAGGGAGGGATGGCAGTATGATCCAAGATTTACAAATTCCTGGATATCTTTGTCGTCCTCTCCTTTTTTTTTTTTTCACTTTCTACTGAATTGCTTTGTCAATGAAGGGAGGAAGAAAATGTTCCTTTTAGAGATATGTTACCACAATAAAAAGCTCATCAGCACAAACTGTTCCAAAATAACACAAAAGCTGCCACCCTGCTTTTCTTTGCGCCAGTGGTGAGCTGTTCTTTTTCAGCATAGCTTCTGTCTTGTGTTGGCTGCAGGTGTTCTCCCTGCCATCTCAGGACTGGTGGTTAGAGAGGCCCGCTAGTCTGGGTTTTCATGATCAGTTGCAAGCTATTGTCCTTGACAAAGAAAGTAGGGGCAGCAAATTGTGTGTGCTTAGGTCATTCCGAACATATATGAGACAGCTTTTGAGTTTAGGATCTAACTAGAAAGTTGGGTGGACAGCTCAGGGCTTAGAATTTTGGGTAATGGACTGTGAGGTACCAGTAATGAAACCCTGTTTCAGTTGGCCATCAAGCACCTGAGATTTTTATGACCCATTTAAAAGCATTGCTGATTACCCAGGGACCTTAGCAGAGGTCTGAAGGGATGATCATTTATTCAGTCTCATATTGGTGAGTTTTTCAGATAACTGAATTATAATCTCAGTGCTAAATCTTTTAAAACCTTAGCCATTTTTGAAAGAACTTTTTCTTCTTACATATTATTGTGAACAGTGTTGACTTCCTTTGAATAATTTACAGTATGTCTTCAGTACTTCTTACACTATGACTCCAGTGCCTAGATTCCTATATGCATTGTTGTGATTGTTTCTTATGGTTTTCCTGTCTCTTCTTTGATTCATTCTCATTTCTAATTGCTGTATCTACTCCACTATGAGCTGTGAAATGGTAAACTGAGACCCATCAGGCATTTTATAGAAAACATATAGTCATTAGTGTATAAGTTGGCCAGTTTGACTGCTCAAGTGCCATTTTTCTTGCTTCTGTTCAAGATAGCAGAGGCTGTGGATTGTGGGCCCTTCAGATGAGCAAGATGGCAGTATTGGTGACGGTACACTTTTTATAAAGCGAGCAGGGAGTTTTACTAGGCTGGCAGCGTGGAAGTTCATGACATGCATTCTATTCAGACCTTTAGGTCAGGACACTGCCATGAGCAAAGGCTTTGCTGCAGTGGCTTGGTACTGTTAGGTTGTCTTGACGGTCTGAGGTGGACCGACAAGGGCCTGTCTATAACCACTGTTCCCTGACTGGACAAGACTCTTTCAGAGCACTGCTGTTTTCTTCTTTGGAGCCTACATGGAAAATCATGGGGATTTATTCAGGTATTAAACAAATTCCTATTGAATATCTATTATGTGCCAGACACTGTTTTTAGGGCTAAGGATACCAGAGTGAACAAAATGGATAAGATCCCTGCTTTTATGGAGCATACGTTTGACAGTTTTTTATAAAGTTACATTATTTAACTATATGTCCCAGCAGTTCTACACCTAGGTATTTACTCTAGATAAATGAAAACTTACGTTCACACTGAAACCTGTGCCTGAATGTTTATAGCAACTTTATTCATAATCGTGCAAAACTGGACACAACCTAAGTGTTCTTCACGGTGTGATGGATAAACAAACTATGGTATGATCATCTATTCAGTTTTATATTGGAAAACTATTCAGCAATAAAAGGAATGAACTGTTGGTGCACACAGTGTGGATGAATCTTAAAGACATTATGCTGAGTGAAACGAATCAGTCTCAAGAGGGTATGTACTATATGATTCCATTTATATGACATTCTGAGAAAGGCAAAAACTATAGGCACAGAGGGTAGATCAGTCAGATTGATGGTGTGGGGAGGGTTTGACTACAAAGGGACAGAATGAGGGAATTTTTTCATGTGAAAGAACTTCCCTGTATCCAGATTGTAGTGGCAGTTACATGAATCTGAATATGTGTTAAAAATCATAGAGCTATACACACACACACAAAAATTAATTTAATGCTATGTTAATTTTAAAAAGTTCCGGTCTTGTATCCGACTCATAAGACAATCTCCTTTCTCTTTCTTCTGTGTTTCCAGGAAATCCTCCTGCATCTGACAACTGTATTTTAATGGTTGTCTGATTGATGTCTGTTTTCCTCACCAAATTGTGAGTCCTTTAAGGGCAGGGACTGACCTTATCTGCTTTGTTTCTGTTTCACCAATCCCCAACAGACCTTGGTCCAGAATATGTACTTCATTTCCTTGTTGAATGACTGACCAGTATTGTTCTAACAGCGTGGTGTCAGGCTGATATGGGAGTCCTGAGCAAAGGGGTGAGCATACATTGGTGGGAGTGGGGATGGGTAGTTAGCAGTATGAGCCCGGGAAGACTCCACAAGAATCTATGAGCCTGCAAGATCTACTTATGGTCCTGTTAGTGTTTGTGGTGTGTGGTGTAGAAGTATAGCACAGGGTTAAGAGCTTGTGAGCCTTAACTTTGGAGCCACACAGACCTGGGTTTGAACTTGGCTCTGCCTTTTAGGAGCTGTGTAAACTTAGAGAAGTTACTTAATCTTTTTCAGCTTCAATTTCTTCACTAGAAATTGAAGTAATAATAATAGTAGACACCTTATGAGGTTGTTGCGAAGATTAAATGAAATAATGCGTATAAAACAAGTAGTACAATGCCTGGCACATAGCAGAGGTTCAGTAAATGTTAGTTTCTGTTGTTCTTATTGTTGTTTTTTGTTATTATCAGTAAGAGCATGCGTTATGAGTCAGAGAGACTTTGTTCAAAACTTGACTTTGTCACTTATTAGCTATGTGACGTTAGGCAAATAACTTCACCTCTCTGAGCCTTGGTTTCTTCAGCAATTTGAGGGGGGTGGCCTTGGTGTCTTCAGCAGTGGTTCCATGGGAGAAAACACCTGGTGATCTGCTTCTGTGAAGTTTAAAGTCTAGGAAACCCTAAGGGACAGTTCTCTGTCACACAGGGTCCCTATAACTTGGAATTGACTTGTCAGCACACAGCAACAATTCCTTCTAGTGTTGTTAGAATTTAATGACAAGTTCCAAGCACAATGCCTGGCCCATGGTAGGTGCTAAGTCCATGTTTTTCCCTCCCTCAGTGGAATGGTGCAGAGAGGGAGGGCTGCCTGGATAGCAAGAATTCCAAGTCAGCGCTCTCATTATCCCTTGGTACCACAGCACTTAGCTATGGGAGCCAACCCCAGCTGTTTGGCTGACTTGACTGGAGCTGGGACGCTGTAGGGGGCAGTTCTATCTCTGCCTGAGTGGCTGATGGGGGAGGGCTCCATAATAAAAAAAAAATAGGGCCCCCCAAAACCCAGTGCCGTGGAGTCAATTCCGAATAGGGCAGGGCCACACATTTCTAGGGGCTGCAATTTCTCTGGCGGCTTACCCAACCTCCTGTCTCTGCATGTGTATTTTAAAATAGGTCTGAGTTGAGAACTTCTGATTTTTTTTCCCTACCCATCTGGAGGGCTAGAGGATTTCGAACAACAAAGCCATGTTATAGTACTGTTTTCAGGTCTGCTTTTTTTTTTTTTTGGACTTTAGTAGGGTAGAGACTAGCTTGTTTTCCATCCTTTTCTATTGTCCCACGTAGAACCATGTTAGGTCCTGAGAGGCTGTGAGCATTGGGGAAGAGTAGAAGCTGGGACCAGGTGGAATCAGGGCTGGGGGAACTAAGCCCTGAGGGGGACAGCTAACAAGCCCACTTCAATATCCAAAGGGGCAGGAAGAATGTGGATATAGGGAGGAGAGGGAAGCCCAGTTGTGTGGACTAATTTTGTGTGCGGGAGAAAGATTTGGAAGTCTGCTTCCGTAAAGATTTACAGCCTTGGAAACCCTATGGGGCAGTTCTGCTCTGTCCTATAGGGTCACTATGAGTTGGAATCAACTTGATGGCGACTTTTTTTTTTTTTTTAAGTAGCTGGGTTATGCCCAAAAGTTATTATCACAATTAATAATACTTTGTGTTCCCTCTTCAGGCTTTGGACCTCATTTCCTCATATTTAAATAGCTGCAGAGCCCCTCTCACTGTTCCCCTGCCTCTAGTCTCTTCCCCACCAGCCCCACCTGCTGCCAGTGATCTTCCTAAACTACA
This sequence comes from Elephas maximus indicus, assembly GCF_024166365.1. Taxonomy (NCBI): domain Eukaryota; kingdom Metazoa; phylum Chordata; class Mammalia; order Proboscidea; family Elephantidae; genus Elephas; species Elephas maximus. The sequence goes on from NC_064825.1 coordinate 53,294,806, forward strand.
TTTTGGTTCAGTCTCTCCTCCATGATTTCCTTTTCCTATTCCATTTCATTTCTTGTGCCTAGCCCCATCCTTTCAAATCTGGCTTTAGCCTTCCTTAAAATTCTCTAGACATGCTTCCTTCCAAACATCACTTTGATCTGGCTGTTTGTCTCATAGTCATGCCACAGTCATTTCCAGTCTCCTTTGTTTGCTCAGGTAGCTCTCCTTACCTGGAATTAACCTCTCATACCTCACTCCCCAACCTCTGGCTTTGTCTCATTTTTAGCTCTCCTGTGGAATGCTCCCGCCTCACTTTTTTCATGAGCCTTCCCTGACTTCACCATCCCCGCTGATCTCTCTCATCTCAGCACTAACTCCCAAAGCACAGTCTGTATCACCTAATTTAGCATTTAATTAGAAATTGTATTGCTTTGTTCCCTAAAGATTTTGACTGTATTGTCTTGGCCTGCAAGTTTGTCTTTCTGCACTGATACTAGAATTGCTAAAACACAACTCTTATCCGGTCACTCCCACCTGGTAAAGGGAGTAAGGTGGAAAGGCAATGTCCCTATCATGTGCCAAGCCCTGTGCCAGATGATTTCATGTACAGTTTCATTTACTCCTCAACTGATCTGTGAGCTAGGTGTTAACTTTATTTTAGGGTGGAAGAAGCTATAAGCGGGTGACTTACCTTTGCTTACTTAATTAGTGTAAACCCTTCTGGCTTTGGCTCACCTGGCTAGTTCACATTCACATTCCCTTACTCTGGGCTACAGTGATCCCAAATGTGCTCTTCATATTCCACCACTGTGCCTTTAAAAAAAAAAAAAAAAACTGTGCCTTTGCTCCAGAAAAATCCTCATTCTGGCATTTTTCACTTCCCATCTTTGCCTGTTAAAATTCCACTTGTCCATCAAGACCTAGATTGGGGTTCTCAATCTCAGCAGTATTGGCATTTTGGGCTAGATAACTCTTTGTTGTGGGGGCTATCCTTAATACTTGGCAGGAAAGTCTCATGGCATATTTCCGTGCTCTGTACTGTATTTAGTTGAGTCTACCGTACTAGATTGTGGTACCAGTTCTTATACATCACTCTTTCTCTCAATGTGCGTGGTGTAGGACCTTACACATAAAGGTGCAGAGTTAAATTTTTTTCTCTTTTTAATTTAAAAGCAAAGGCCTTATCTTATCACCCTGTGCTCCCTAAATTGGTTCCTTGGGATATAGCAAAGAGTTGGCTGGTCAGTGATTTGGAGGACAATGGTATTATGGGCTGGTCAGCGGTGTGGGGGAAAATAGTCTGAGTGCTTTGGCTTTGTGAGTTCCCACCCAGAGTACAGGATGAGTCAGTAGTGGAGTGTTTGGGGTTACCAAGGTCTGGGCTGTAAACATGTCAGTGTGTGTCTGGTCTCCTCTGTGGGCCACACCCATTCCCAACTCCTGTGAATCATATACAGGATCTAGATGGAGGTAAGATCACTGTAGTTAAAAGAACAGGAAAGAGAAAAAAACATATGCTAGAGAGGCGTAGATAAAGAGAAGAAAAAAAAAAGGCAATGAGAATGCTGAAATGAAAGACTGTGTGGCTAAGCAAAAGTATGTGCAAGCTTTGAAGCAAGAAAGATGGGGGTTTTAGATGTACTTCTGCCAATTATTAGTTGTATGACTGTCAAGGTCATGAACTTGGAAATTTTCTTAAATTCTTTGAGCTTCAGTTTTCTCACTGTCAATTGGGGGCAATAATCCCTACCTTGAAGGATTATGACAAAGATTAAACGAAATGTACATGAAGTGCCCAGCCTGTGGTCTAGTTTATGGTACTGGTGTTACTACTATTTCTACTCCTACTATTACTGCTACAAGGTGCTGGGCCTGTGCCGCGTGCTCTTACATACACTCTCTTATGTAATCTTTACAGGAAATCTGTGAGATAGATATGAATTTTTCCATATAGTCGATAAAGTGAGACTGAGTCGGCTCTTAATTATCCATGTTTTTTTGGATTATTGCAACCCAGAGCTGCATCAGGCTGACTTCCTTGGTCAGCTGCCCTCCCTTCCTCAACCTTTGGAACCCAGTGTCTCTGAGGATATTCTAGGTTTTTGGTCCAAGCTTCTACCCTTCCAGAAGACCAAGTGTTAGTATGAGACATGTTGGGGTTTCTTTTACTTTGTCCTCCTTCGAAGGTTTAGGATTGCATCCTATTTCCCTAATAGTCCCATGGCAGACAGCCTTGACTTTTAAGTGCAAACCAAAGTGAGACCTCACATCTGCATAATTTTTTTTTAGTTAAAAGTTACTTTCCTGTATATTATCTTATTTGATCCTTGCAGCCTTGTGAAAGAGATATTATTTTCTCTTCTTTTACATGAAAAGTAATCATGGTTTAAAGATTTTAAGTTACTTGCCCAAAGCTGCACAGCTAATTAGAATTATACCCAGATCTTCTGATTTTAAGTCTTATATTCCTTATATTACACTACAAAATAATTTTTTACAGTAAAATGTCAGGAAAATTTACCTTCTGTGAAAGGTTACAATTTTCAGTTGGTTTGGATTATTCATCACACAATTTCCTTCTTTCATGTAGTTTGTAGAATTCTACAAGGCCTACGCCCTGTGGTTTTCAACTTTTTTTTTTTTTAAAGCAGTGGAACCCCTTTTCTTTCAAATGAAATTGTACACTAAGGCTCAATATATAAAACAGATAAAAGTGGGGTTGCTAATTATTCATAATAGCCAAAAAAGTGGAAAGAGCCCAGATAACCATTAGCTGATGAATGAATAAACAAAATATGGTATATTCTTACAATAGAATATTGTTCAGCCATAAAAAGAACGAAGTATTGATAGATGCTACAACATGGATGGACTTTAAAATCGCATTGTGCTAAGTGATAAAAAGCAGTCACAAAGGACCACGTGTTGTATGATTCCATTTATATGAAATGTCCAGAATAGGCCTATCTATAGAGGCAGAAAGTAGATTAGTAGTTGCCAGGGGCTGTAAGGAGGAGGCGGAACAACTGGAACTATTGTTGGAGGGCATGACTACAGGGAGTGACTGCTAATGAGTCCAGGATTTCTTTTTGGGGTGGTGAAACTGTTCTGAAATTAGATTAGTTCTTTAATTAGAACTGTTCTGGTAATGGTTGCACCAAACCCCGTTGCCGTTGAGTTGATTCTGACTCATAGTGACCCTGTAGGACAGAGTAGAACTGCCCCATAGAGTTTCCAAGGAGCAGCTGGTGGATTTGAACTGCCAGTCTTTTGGTTAGCAGCTGTAGCACTTAACCACTACGCCACCAGGGTTTCCAATGGTTGCACACAACCTTATGAATATACTAAAAAAAAGTTAAATTACATACTTTAAATGGTATGTAAATTATTTCCAACAAAGTTGTTAAAAAAATAAAAATGGAGTTGCATTTATTGGGGTGGTGATCACCTCCCCATTGCCCTTCTGCAAGTCATCCCACAGGAATCCCTAGGGATCCCGTCAAAAACATTTAAAAAATCATGTTGATTCCTATCTCCACTTCCCAACTGCCAGCTTTGACAGAAATGGAGAGGTGCTTCCAAGTCTGAAGCACAATGGCTTCTGTAAGCCTAGATTCCTGGTTGGCTAACTGACAGCTAGGTTGCCTCTGTTTCTGGGCAGGTGTAGCTGGCTTTTGAGAACACTAGACTGCAGGGCCCTGGAACATTCCCTTTGGGAGAATTTTTTTTTTTTTTTTTGATAGCACTGCTTCTGGGGAATCTATGATGGCAAGGAAGCTGTAGGAGAAACTAGGTGGTAATTATCTCACCCATATACCACGTGACTGTCAGTTTGTCCTCTGTGGGGGCTTGTGTGATGCTGGAAGGCATGCCACTGGTATTCAGATACCAGCAGGGTCACCCATGGAGGACAGGTTTCAGCTGAGCTTCCAGGCTAAGACAGACTAGGAAGAAGGACCCTGCAGTCTACTTCTGAAAAGCATTAGCCAGTGAAAACCTTATGAATAGCAGCAGAACATTGTCTGATATAGTGCTGGAAGTTGAGCCCCCCAGGTTGGAAGGCACTCGAAAGATGACTGGGGAAGAGCTGCTTCCTCAAAGTAGAGTCGACCTTAATGACGTGGATGGAGTAAAGCTTTCGGGACCTCCATTTGCTGATGTGGCATGACTCAAAATGAGAAGAAACAGCTGCAAACATCCATTAATAATTGGAACCTGGAATGTACGAATTATGAATCTAGGAAAATTGGAAATCCTCAAAAATGAAAGGGAATGCATAAACATCAATATCCTAGGCATTAGTGAGCTGAAATGGACTGGTATTGGCCATTTTGAATCAGGCAATCATATAGTCTACTATGCTGGGAATGACAACTCGAAGAGGAATGATGTTGCATTCATCGTCAAAAAGAACGTTTCAAGGTGTATCCTGAAGTACAACGCTGTCAGTGATCGGATAATAGCCATACACCTACGAGGAAGACCAGTTAATACGATTATTATTCAAATTTACGCACCACTCAGTAGGGCCAAAGATGAAGAAATAGAATATTTTTATCAGCTGCTGCAGTCTGAAATTGATCGAACATGCAATCAAGATGCATTGATAATTACTGGCGATTGGAATGCGAAAGTTGGAAACAAAGAAGCAGGATCAGTAGTTGGAAAATATGGCCTTGGTGATAGAAACAATGCTGGAGATTGAATGATAGAATTTTGCAAGACCAACGACTTCTTCATTGCAAATACCTTCTTTCACCAACACAAATGGTGACTATACACATGGACCTTGCCAGATGGAACACACAGAAATCAAATTGACTACATCTGTGGAAAGAGACGATGGAAAAGCTCAATATCATCAGTGAGATCAAGGCCAGGGGCTAACTGTTGAACAGACCCTCAGTTGCTCATATGCAAGTTCAAGCTGAAACTGAAGAAAATCAGAGCAAGTCCACAAGAGCCAAAATATGACCTTGAGTATATCCCACCTGAATTTAGAGACCATCTCAAGAATAGATTTGAAGCATTGAACAGTATTGACTGCAGACCAGACGAGTTGTGGAATGACATCAAGGACATCATCCATGAAGAAAGCAAGAGGTCACTGAAAAGACAGGAAAGAAAGAAAAGACCAAGATGGATGTCAATGGAGACTCTGAAACTTGCTCTTGAGCATCGAGCAGCTAAAGCAAAAGGAAGAATTCATGAAGTAAAAGAACTGAACAGAAGATTTCAAAGGGCGTCTTGAGAAGACAAAGTATTATAATGACATGTGCAAAGAGCTGGAGATGGAAAACCAAAAGGGAAGAACACGCTCGGTGTTTCTCAAGCTGAAAGAACTGAAGAAAAAATTCAAGCCTCGAGTTGCAATAGTGAAGGATTCTATGGGGAGAATATTAAATGACACAGGAAGCATCAAAAGAAGATGGAAGGAATACACAGAGTCATTATACCAAAAAGAATTAGTTGATATTCAACCATTTCAAGAGGTGGCATATGATCAGGAACCGATGGTACTGAAGGAAGAAGTCCAAGCTGCTCTGAAGGCATTGGTGAAAAACAGGGCTTCAGCAATTGATGGACTATCAATCGGGATGTTTCAGCAAACAGATGCAGCATTGGAGGTGTTCACTCGTCTATGCCAGGAAATATGGAAGACAGCTTCCTGGCCAACTGACTGGAAGAGATCCATATTTATACCTATTCCCAAGAGAGGTGATCCAACCGAACGTGGAAATTATAGAACAATATCATTAATATCACACGCAAGCAAAATTTTGCTGAAGATCATTCAAAAATGGCTGCAGCAGTATATTGACAGGGAATAGCCAGAAATTCAGGCCGGTTTCAGAAGGGGATGTGGAACCAGAGATACCATTGCTGATGTCAGATGGATCCTGGCTGAAAGCAGAGAATACCAGAAGGACGTTTACCTGTGTTTTATTGACTATGCAAAGACATTCGACTGTGTGGATCATAACAAACTATGGATAACACTGTGAAGAATGGGAATTCCAGAACACTTAATTGTGCCCATTAGGAACCTTTACATAGATCAAGAGGCAGTTGTTCAGACAGAACAAGGGGATACTGATTGGTTTAAAGTCAGGAAAGGTGTGCGTCAGGGTTGTATTCTTTCACCATACCTATTTAATCTGTATGCTGAACAAATAATCTGAGAAGCTGGACTATATGAAGAAGAACGGGGCATCAGGATTGGTGGAAGACTCATTAACAACCTGTGTTATGCAAATGACACAACCTTGCTTGCTGAAAGTGGCCTTCAGTATGGATTGCACCTCAACATAAAGAAAACAAAAATCCTCATAACTGGACCAATGAGCAACATCATGGTAAACGGAGAAAAAATTGAAGTTGTCAAGAATTTCGTTTTACTTCGATTTACAATCAACAGCTATGGAAGCAGCAGTCAAGAAATCAAACGACACATTGCATTGGGCAAATCTGCTGCAAAGGACCTCTTCAAAGTGTTGAAGAGCAAAGGTGTCACCCTGAAGACTAAGGTGCACCTGACCTAAGCCATGGTATTTTCAATCACGTCATATGCATGTGAAAACTGAACAATGAATAAGGAAGACCAAAGAAGAGTTGACACCTTTGAATTGCGGTGTTGGTGAAGAATATTGAATATACCATGGACTACCAAAAGAACGAACAAATCTGTCTTGGAAGAGGTGCAGCCAGAATGCTCCTTAGAGGCAAGGATGGCAAGACTGCATCTTACATACTTTGAACATGTGGTCAGGAGGGATCAGTCCCTGGAGAAGGACATCATGCTTGCCAGAGTACAGGGTCAGCAGAAAAGAGGGAGACCCTCAACGAGGTGGATTGACACAGTGGCTGCAACAGTGAGCTTAAGCATAACAATGATTATAAGGATGGCGCAGGACCGGGCAGTGTTTCATTCTGTTGTGCATAGGGTCGCTATGAGTCAGAACTGACTCGACGGCACCTAACAACACAACAGCAACATACCAGGGGAATGCATTGAGTTCTTGGCCCTTACCAGATGGAGCTCCATGTGTGGAGAGATCAAATGCAGCTGCCAAGTAGTCCTGGTTTTGTTTTTCTTGGATTAACCTTGTGTTCAGGGCCCTCCGTTGATTCCTGCTGCTGCTACCATGTTGGCTGGTTGGAAACAGTGCTCTCTCTTGGTCCTGGACCCAATTGTGGACATAGAGTTTTTCCTCACTTCCCCTTTGCACAGCTTTGTGCAAAGCTAGAGCTATATCTACCTACCTACCTACCTATGTATCATCCACCCACCCACCCACCCACCCACCCACCCACCCGTCCACCCGTCCGTCCGTCCGTCCGTCCGTCCATCCATCTTCTATCTATCTATATATCTATCATCTACCTACCTACCTACCTACTATCTATCTGTCTATCAAATCTAATCTTGTCTGATCTATCTGTCTATCATCTATCTATCTTTCATCTATCTATAGATATTTTAAAGTTTACTATGTACAAAATAGAGCAAGAAAGAAATAATGGCAAACAATTATCCAGATAATCCCAATGTAAGTTTCTGATGTATACATTTCTTTTGCTGCAGTAATTCTTCTTTGACCCCCAAAGGCTATTGCATTTTGGAGGCATATCTCCCTTTTTCTGCCTTATAGCCTCCAGCCTGTGTCCTGGTGTATTCACCATCTTATCTCCTGCCTCATAGAACACTCTGGCAGCCCCGCCTCCCCAGCCCCCACCTGCCCTTAATCCAGGCAAAGCAGATTGAAGTCTGCCCAGATTGGTCAGGACAGAGATGACTGACAGCATGAATGGCATCACTCTTCAGGTGAAACCTGTTCCTTAAGGCTAAGGAAATATCCTGTGTTCATTCTTGTAAATAATTATAGAATGATCGTAGCATCCACCTACTAGGAGTCGCTCCTTGTCAGTTACAGGCTGCGACCCCATTGAGGCCAAGCTCTGTGACCTACTCATACATTAGCTCTAACTTTTGTGATTTTCTTAGAATAAATTATTTGGACATTGACTTCAGAAGTCCAAGTATTAGCTTTGGAGTCAGGCCTGCATTAAAATCCAAGCTCGTGATGTACTAGCTGAAAGGGCAAGTCATTTGAAGCCTTACTGGGTGGCGCAAACAGTTTGTGCTCGACTGCTAACCTAAAAGTTGACGAGTTGAACCCACCCAGAGGTAGTGTGGAAGAAAAGGAGTGGCAGTCTGCTTCCCTTAAGATTACAGCTAAGAAAACCCTACAAAGCAGTTTTACTCTGTAACACATGGCTTCATCATGAGTTAGAATTGACCTGATGACAACTAACAACAACAACAAAAAAATAGAGTTAAAAATAAGATACTCTTCTTGTCTTTGAGAAGCCCTCAGGCTAGTGAGAGAGGTAGGTATGTAACCAGGCAAGGCCAATAGCATGTTTTAAAGGCTGTAATGGTGATGTGCACAGGGGACTGTAGGATTTTCAAGGGGAATCAGGGTGCCCTGATATAGTATGTGCTGGTGTAGCAGAAGACACATTATAAGCTGGCACTCAGGCAAGGGTGCCAGTTGCCAGATAAGCTGAGCTACCCCTCGGAGGCAGTAGGCATAGTTTGTAATCTGTCCCAGGGCAACATCCAGATAAAAGATAAGGCAGCAGCAACCCCAGATGGTACCCCTCATGTTTCCAGGAAAACCCAGAAGGTGGCTTGCTTTGACAGACAGGGAAATTCTTTCTCACTAAGCAGACTGTTGTCTTTTCTTCCTCCCTCTTTGTGAGTGAGTCTGCCTTGTCTCTTCTAGGTGGGAACCCTGTTGATGACAGGGGCTAGGTGTACTTGTAAGGCTTCTCTGTGGTGTGCGTGTATCTGTATTTGTGTATATGTCTATATGTGCCTTTGTGTTTGTATTTCTTTGTATGTGTCTGTGCATCATTTTCTGCTTGTGGGGTATGCGTATTTCTATATTCGGATGTGCCTATGTGTTCAACAAGAAGTAGGAGGAAGTGAGGAATACTGAGCCAAGGAAGCAAAGGCTGAGAGAAAGTCTATAAACTAGGTCGTCTTAGTTATCTAGTGCTGCTATAACAGAAATACCACAAGTGGATGACTTTGACAAACAGGAGTTTATTTTCTCACAGTTTAGGAGGCCAGAAGTCCAAATTCAGGGTGCCAGCTCCAGGGGGAAGCTTTTTCTCTCTGTTGGCTCTGGGGAAAGGTCTTGACATCATTCTTCCTCTGGGCCTAGGAGTTTCTCAGCACACGGACCCCAGGTCCAAAGGATGCACTCCACTCCTGGCTCTTCTTTCTGGGTGGTAAGAGGTCCCTTTCCTCTCTGCTCACTTCTTTCTTGTATATCTCAAAAGAGATTGACTCAAGATACAACCTAACCCTGTAGATTGCATCCTACCTCATTAAATAACTACCTCTAATCCTGCCTCATTAACATCATAGAGGTTAGGATTTATAACACATCGAATAATCACATCAGATCACAAAATGGAGGACAACCACATAACACTGGGAATCATGGCCTAGTCAAGTTGACACACATTTTGAGAGGACACAATTCAATTCATAACACAGGTCAAGGACCAAGGCATGCAGTACAATGTGCAGGATATGGAGGTGAAAGTAGAGCCAGCAATATAATCAGGATCCCAAAGATGCTGTTAGTCTACACAGTACCTGGCCCCTAAAAAGTGGTAGATGGAACATAAGGGTCACATAGAATCTAGAAATGGTCAAGCCATTAGAGAGAAAAAAAGGCCTGCATCAGAGATTAAGCTTCTGATTCTTCCTGTCTAAGGGGAAATCAGTGCCTGGCTCCCTAAGCTCTGCTTACGTTCAGGTCTGACTGGTATCTGTGTGGTTTGTCTGTATGTGTATTTAGATGGTCTGTATATACATGTCTGTTTCTGCATGTGCATCATGTTCACCTTACATCATGGCATGAGGAAGTATTGGTTTCCAGTACAATATCTGTTTGACTTGAGTATCAGTGACATTCCCGTTATTCATTCTCGTGTTTTCTCCTTCCCTTCTTTTTCTTTCTTCCTTCCATAAACATGTTGAGTGTGTGTGAGGTGCTGAGGATGCAAATATTAATAACAGAGACAAATTCCCTACCCACAAGGGCTCACATATTCCCATTGCTGTTGCCATCGAGTCGATTCCGTCTCACAGCAACCCTATAGGGCAAAATAGAACTGCCCTATAAGGTTTCCAAGACTGTAAATCTTTATGAAGGCAGACTGTTACATCTTTCTTCCATGAAGAAGCTGGTGGGTTCGAACCACTGACCTTTTGGTTAGCAGCTGAGCACTTAACTGCTGCACCACCAGGACTCTCTTTGTTCACGTATTAGTGAGGCAGAAAGACATACATGTTCAATCCTGATATGACAGGTGTTGTGACAGGAGATAAGCTCTGGAAGTACAGAAGAGGGAATTTAACTCATGCTAGTATGTCAAGAAAGACTACCCAGAGAGGTGAAGTTTGAGATAAGTTATGGGAAATGAATAGGTGTTAACCTCGGGAAAGAGGTGAGAAGGATATACCAGGCAGAGGGGGGAGTGTGATGTGCCTAGGGACCTGCAAATCAGTGATACTTTTAACTTGAACATAGACTGTAAGAGCAGGGCAGGAAGGGAGAGGTTGAAGATGAAGTTGGAAAGGCAGGCGTTGGCCAGATTCTTGCCATACTGAGGAACTTGGATTTTGTCCCAAAGATGATAAGCCAGAAGGATTGTAAGCAGAGCTGGCTACAGTTTTGACTAAAAGTGTGCCAGAAGCAGACTTTTCAGAGAAGATGAAACTGGAACTTTGTTTTTAAAGATGAGCAGGAGTTTACCAGATGAAGTAAGGAGGCGTATTCCGGGAAAGGTGAACTTTATGAGTAAAGGCAGGGAGAGAAAAAACATGGCACATTTGGGAGACATCAGTAGGGAGATGTCTGGAGAATAGTTTCCTCATCTACAAGATAGGGACACCACTAATATATAATTTCAGTGGCTGGTGTGAGGCCCAAATAAGATAGTGGATGTAAAGAATGTTTCGTAAACCATAGAGTTATGTGCATATTTCAAAATAGTTATTGCTTCTTCTCTGTTCCTCTCAGTGCCCAGCAGCATCAGGCATCTCTAATAAAGGAAGGCTAATTTTTTAATGCTAAGGAAGGAGCCCTGGTGGTGCAGTGGTTAAGCCCTTGGCCACTAACCAGTTTGAAGCCACCAGCCACTCTTCAAGAGAAAGATGTGGCAGTCTGCTTCTGTAAAGATTACAGCCTTGAAAACCCTATGGGGCAGCTCTACACTGTCTTATATGGTTGGAATGTGATCAGTGACAATAAGTTTAATGCCAAGCAGGTCCAGATAGGCACGCACCTCAGCAGTTTGGCACTGGCTGGGTGAAAGCCATGGCCTCTTTCATCTAGCCACCTGTCATCTTGAGGAAGAGGAGCTAAGATTATAAGTTGCTGGAACCCAGAGGCTAAGTGGTAGTTTGGTCAGGATAAACCAGTCACCACAGTATGAGCGCTCTTGCCAAAGGACCCAGGCTCAGAATAGTCAAACATTTATTTGCAAGCCCCTTTTACATATAGAAGGATCTCTGGTGGTGAAGTGGTTAAGTGCTCTACTGCTAACCCAAAGGTTGGTGATTCGAACCCTCCAGCCACTCCACGGGAAAAAGATGTGGCAGCCTACTTCTGTAAATATTTATAGCCTTGGAGACCCTATGGGGCAGTTCTACACTGTCCTATAGGTTTGCTATGAGTTGGAATCAAGTCAATGGCAGTGAGTTTGTTTTTTTTTTTTTTTTCGGTTTTGTGTATGTAGGGACTGTGATGGACTGTGCCTTAAATTATGTCATTTTCTCCACATGGTAACTCTGAGATAGTTAGCATTTTACAGCTCAAGGTGACATAGATAGTAACTGATAGAGTTTTCAGTCTGTGTTAGTGAGATTCTTTTTCCTATATGATACTTGACAAGCCTTCTGTTATCTCTGGGTGGTGAGCAAGCTCCCTGATCAGTTGAGAATGGAAACATGTAAAAATGGTGTGGGGGTGGCATTTGATTCCTCTAACTTCACATGGGGGAAGAAGAATCAAGATCAGCACCTCAAGGCTGATTCCTATGAGGCAGAGGTCAAATATGCCTCCTTGTTCCTGCATCTTTATCAATTTTGATACCAGTGTCGCTCCCACAGCTCTCTCTACTCTGCTGGGTTGATAATTGATCACAATGGCCATGCAGCACTCAGACAATACTCATGATTATGGTGTTTATTAGGGAAGTAACAGATTACAATTCAGGTTCAGAAACACTAGAATACAGTTCTTCATTAGGACAGCTTCTTCTCACTGTGCCTGCAGGCACGCCTCTGGGGCTATAGGCCTCTGTCTTGCTTGGGCAAGTATTATGAAGCTGTTTTATATTCTGCATCCCACTTTGGAGAGTGGTATCTGGGGTCTTAAATGCTAGCAAGCGGCCATCTAAGATGTGTCAATTGGTCTGAACCCGCCTGGAGCAAAGGAAAATGAAGAATACCAAAGACACAAGGTAATTATGAGCCCAAGAGACAGTAAGGGGCACAAAAATCAGAGACTACATCAGCCCAAGACCAGAAGAACTAGATGGTGCCTGGCTACAACCAATGACTGCCATGACAAGGAACAGAAATCCCTTAAAAAGCAGGAGAACAGTAGGATGCAGACCTCAAATTCTCATAAAAAAGATCAGATGTAATGGTCTGACTGAGATCAGAAGGACCTCAGAGGTCATGGTCCCCAGACCTTCTGTTAGCCCAAGACAGAACCCATTCCCAAAGCCAACTCTTCAGACAGGGATTAGACTGGACTATGGGATAGAAAATGATACTGGTGAGGAGTGGGCTTCTTGGCTCAAGTAGACACCTGAGACTATGTGGGCAGCTCCTGTCTGAAGGGGAGATGAGAAGGCAGAGGGGGACAGAAGCTGGCTGAAGGGACATGGAAATAGAGGGTGGAGAGAAGGAGTGTGCTGTCTCGTAAGGAGGAGAGCAACTAGGAAGAGCAACTAGGAGTATATAAATTTTTGTATGAGAGACTGACTTGATTTATAAACTTTCATTTAAAGCACAATAAAAATTAAAAACAAACAAAAAAAACAAAGCTGTTTTAGTTCCACCAGTAAGTGCCCAAAAGCACCCCACTCTGCCACTAAGCCTCAGCCCGAAGGCACTAGCCCTAACTCCATGGGTCAGCAAGCCTAACTCTGTCAAGTGCTTGGAGGCACCCTACTCCACCAGCAAGCCTCCTGCCCAAAGGCACTCAGCTGTCTTGCTCTGTGGGTCAGAAAGCCCACCACGCTGTCTCTTGCTGACCTGTCTTGCTGCCATTTCTCTGCCACTGCTTCTCACCATCCTTGGTGTTACAAATCTCTCTTTTTCTCTGTCTCCTGGTTCCGGGAGCACCTTAGTGCAATACTCCGCTCCTGGCTGTTCTTCCTTGGTGGTGATGAGATCTCTCTTTTTCGCCTATGGGATGGCTCATTTTTATTTGTTTATTTTTCATTGTATTTTAGATGAATGTTTACAGAACAAACTAGTTTCTCAGTAAACAGTTAATACACATACTGTTTTATGACATTGGTTAACAATCCCACAACATGTCAACACTGTCCCTTCTCGACCTTGGGAACCCTATTATCAGCTTACCTGTTACCTCATGCTTTCTAGTCCTTGTGCTGGGACTGGTATGCCCCTTAATCTTGTTTTGTTTTATGGACCTGTCTAATCTTTGACTGAAGGGTGAACCTTGGGAGTGACTTCATTACTAAGCTAAAAGGGCACCAGGGGGCCATATTTTGGGGGGTTTCTCCAGCCTTTGTCAGGCCAGTAAGTCTGGTCTTTTTTTTGAGTTTGAATTTTGTTTTACCTTTTTCTCCAGCTCTATCTGAGACCCTCTACTGTGATCCCTGTCAGAGCCGTCAGTGGTGGAAGCTGGGCACTATCGAGTTGTACTGGACTCAGTCTGGTGGAGGCTGTGGTAGTTGTGGTCTGTTAGTCCTTTGGACTAATCCTTGCCTTGTGTCTTTAGTTTTCTTCATTCTCCCTTGCTCCCGAAGGGTGACACCAGTGGAGTATCTTAGATGGCTGCTCACAGACTTTTAAGACCCCAGACGCTACTCACCAAAGTAGAATGTAGAACATTTTCTTTATAAACTGTGTTATGTGGGATGGCTCATTTTAAGCCTTAGTGGAATGGCAAAACTGACCAATCCCTTTGGTGGGCCACAGTTGTCTTATCTGTACAGTCACACCCAATTACTTGGGCAGGAGTTACAAGACTACAGCGAGAAAAGCCATACAAACGTGATCCATTGCACCATACCTGTGAATTCCCAGGCAGCTTGCAGGTGGGAGTGTTGGGGAGGGACTACTAGGCTCTGTCTTTGGGATTGAGCCATATCACTTTCCTCCAAATAGAACAGTGATTCTTGGCTTCAAAGACTGACTCTCATGTATTGGTATCACTTAGTTGTTCTCAATATGTGTGATTAGTCTGTCTTCTGATCCCAGCACAGGAACCGTCACACAGTAACCGCTCAGTAAATGCTAATTGGGCAAATGAATAAACAATTACTGCTTCTTAATAACCAAACCAAACCAAAACCAAACCCACTGCCGTCGAGTCAATTCCAACTCATACCAAACCAAATCTGTTGCCATCTGTCTAGTCGATTCTGACTTATAACAACCCTACAGGTCAGAGAAGAATTGTCCCGTAGGGTTTCCAGGGAGCGGCTGGTGGATTTGAACTGCCAACCTTTTCGTTAGCAGCAATAGATTGCTCTTAACCACTGTACCACCAGAGCTCTGCTCCTTAATAAAGGCCTGTGGAATCCCACATGTCTGCACTACTCCTTTCTGCCTTCTCTTATGGTACTTTGGCAGTCTAGTAGGAGATTTTCTTCTTAAGAACATGTTGTTTTGTATTGCTTATTGATGCATAAACCTAAATTTTCCCTCTCAGAGTTGATTAGGAGTCAAAAGCTTCTTGAGGGGACCATGAATTTGTCTTATTCTCTTGTATTCTCTGCTTCCGAGTCTCTTCCCTTCCACTGCCCAAAGTGAGTGGCATTTAGAAGCAACGCATGGTGAGCTCTTTACTCTTTTACTGAGTTGATTAAAGTTTGTGTTCTATTTTGGAAATGGAGTCCGGGAGGATTTACTGCTGTTGAATACTTGGCTGCGTTTTCCAGTGTCCTGGGGTCTTGGAAAGCCATGCTGGGAGAGATAGTGATGGGGAAGATCTGCGAGGGGAATCAAGGCTCCCTCTTTTCCTGGGATTTGTAAGGGTGAAAGATTTTTTTAGTCCCTAAAGGCAGAATGGAGAGAGAATTAAGTGCATATAGCTCAGGGGTCAGCAAGCTATGACCTGCTTTGTGTTTTTACACAGCTTGTGAGCTAAAAATGGTTTTTACGTTTTTATATTGTTGGGAAAAAAATTCAGAGGAGAAAAAATGTTTTATGACACGTGAAATTTATGTAAAATTCAAATTTGAATACCCTTAAATAAAGCTTTATTAGCACACAGCCACTCCCATCATTTACGTATTGTCTGGCCGCTTTCATGCTAGAACAGCAGAGTTGAGTAGTTGTGACAGAGACGGTATGGCTTGCCAAGCCTAAAATATTTACTATCTGGCTTTTTATAGAAATTGGGTCTAGCCTATCAATTTTTTAAAACAGTGTTATTGAGATATAATTCACATCACATACAATTTACCCATTCAAAGTATACAATTCAGTGGTTTTTAATATATTTATAGGTATATACAACCATCACCATAGTCAATTTTAGAACATTTTCATCACCTCAACGATAAACTCCATACGCTTTAGCTATTGTCTCCCTAACCTCTCTCTCCCAGCCCTAAGCAACCACTTATCTACTTCTACAGGTTTGCCTATTAAGACATTTCATAGGACCCCTTGTGGTGCAATGGTTAAGCACTTTGTTGCTAAACAAAAGGTTGGCAGTTTGAACCCACCAGCCACTCCATGGGAGAAAAGACCTGGCAGTCTGCTCCCATAAAGTTTATACCCTAGGAAACCCTATGGGACAGTTCTGGTCTGTTCTATAGGGTCACTGTGAGTTGGAATCAAGTTGTTGACACACAACAACAACAAGGGACATTTCATTTGAAAGGAATCTATGTGTTTAGCATAAAGCTTTCAAGGTTCATCCATGTTGTAGCACGTATCTGTATGCCATTCCTTTTTATGGCTGAATAATATTCCATTGCGTGGATATAACACATTTTATTTATCCACTCATCAGTTGATTGACATTTAGGTTTTTCTACCTTTTGGCTATTATAAATAATGCTGTTGTAAACGTTCACATACCAGTTTTCGTGTAGACATATGTTTTCCTTTCTTTTGGGTGTATACCAAGGAGTTGAATTGCTAGGTCATATGGTAACTCTGTTTAACTGTGAGTAACTACCAGAGTAACTACTATTTTCTGAAGTGGCTGCATCATTTCGCATTCCTATCAGCAGTGTATGAGAGTTCAAATTTCTTCACATCCTTGACGATACTTCTTCGTTTCTGACTTTTTCGATATAGTCATTGTAGTGGATGTGAAGTGATATGTTACTGTGGTTTTTATTTGTCTCTTACCTGTTGAATTTTAAGAATTCTTTATATATTCTAGATGTTGTTGTTGTTAGGTGCCGTCAAGTTGGTTCTGACTCATAGCCACCCTGTGTACCACAGAACGAATCATTGTCTGATCCTGCTCCATGCTCACAATCGTTGTTATGCTTGAGCCCATTGTTGTAGCCACTGCGTCAACCCATCTGGTTAAGGGTGTTCCTCTTTTCCTCTGTATTCTAGATACAAGTTTTTTTTTTTTTTTTTATCAGATATTTGATTTGCAAGTATTTTTCCCTATTCTGTGGGTTTTTTCAGTTTTTTGATAGTGTTCTTTGAAGTAAGAAAGTTTTAAATTTTGGTGAAGTCCAATTTATTTTTTTCTTTTGTTGTTCCGGCTTTTGATATCATATACTCAGCCAGTGAAGATTTACCCATAAGTTTTCTTCAAAGAGCTTTAAAGGAATCTCAAGCTTCATGTGCCCAAAACTGGATTCTAAACATCACCTCATCTGAAACCTGCCTTTCCTACCTCAGTTGAAGGCAACTCCATTGTTTCAAGTGCCTGGGCCAAAAAACACTCTGAATTATTTGTAATTCCCCTCCCATCTCATATCCATTGTTAAATTCTGTGGCCTCTACCTTCAAAATATATACAAAATCCATCCACTTCTCATCACCACTCCACTACAGGCACTGAGGCCTAACAGACTCTGAATAGATCACCTTGTCTACAGTCCATTCTCAATGTGGCAGCCAGAAAGTTGTTTTTTAAAAAATGTAAGCCAGATAATTTTACTCCTCAGCTCAAAACCCTAGAAGAGCTCCATTTTCATTCAGTGTGAAAGTCACCATAAGAGTCACCAAGGCCTTATGTGATCTGGTCCCCAGTTACCATTCTGATTTCCTCTCCTACTTCTGTCCCCTGTGGTTGCTCACTCCAGCCACATTTCTTGAGTCCTCAGACACTCCACCTCTGCCTAGAATATTCTTCCTCCAGATAGCCACTTTACTAACTCCCTCATGCTACCAAATACTTTATACCTTGCTTATACTTCACCTTACCAATGAGACCTTTCTCAGACCACTCTATTTGATACCTGAACCTATACTACCACACCCCTGGCAATCAGATCTTCTACACATCTCTCTCTCTATTTTTTTTTTTTAAAGAACTTATCACCTTTTGCATTCTATCATTTGCTCATTATTTTACTGTTTATTGCCTAGACTATAAGGTCCATAAAGGCAATGGGTGTGTTTTGTTCACTGTTACATTCTTCGCACCTACAACAGTGCAGGTTCTCAAAAATATTGTTGAACGAATGACTGAATGAGTGAATAAATCTACTTAAAAAGAAACAGATTTTGTTTATGTGGATTCAAATTACTCTCTGGGGTTCAGCCTCAAGAACTTTCTTTAGTGTTTTGTAACATGTGTCTGCCAGCAATGGACTCTCTCACTGTTTATCTGGGAGTGTCTTTATTTCACCATAATTTTTTAAAGATAGTTTTGTTGAATATAATAAGATTCTTGGTTCACAGTCTTTTTCTGATAATACTTTGAATATGTCATTTCCTTGCTTTCTGGCCTCCATGGTTTCTGATGAGAAATCAGCAGTATGAAGCCTCTGATGGGGC
This sequence comes from Elephas maximus indicus, assembly GCF_024166365.1. NCBI lineage: Eukaryota > Metazoa > Chordata > Mammalia > Proboscidea > Elephantidae > Elephas > Elephas maximus. The sequence continues at coordinate 53,313,056 of NC_064825.1, forward strand.
ACCTCAGGGTTGCGGCCTTAGTATGCTCATAGTCACCCCGGGATGACAGTGGTTTTGGCAGGGCTCTCTTTGACTGTTTCTTTGTTTCACCACACCCAACTGCTAAGCTCCACTAAAATTGTTGGCTGATTGCTTTTTATTGCTTTCAACAATGCCCTGCAGCATAAATTGTTCCACAAATTGATCCAATCAAATCTATGCGTCTTTGAAGGGATAGTTCTTGAAGTCAGTGTTTGAGATTCATTCTCTCCTTGGTTCTCTCTGGTAAACTAGCCAGCCTACAATTTAGCCTATATCTCCAATGAATCTACCAATCCCTTCCTAATTGCCCATTACCACAACTTTTACTGTGTTTGAGAGTACCCTTACGCTTCTCCACACTGTTTTGCAAATTAAGTCAGTTCTTTTGAGAAGTGTTATGGAGCTCCCTGTTTTATGGTCTACTTTTACCTAAAACCCAGGCAAAATTTTAAGCCAGGGCTTTGAAGCTGAGGGTGGGAACAATGACATGCTTCTATCTCAGTAATACCTCTGCTTTTGGAGCTGAGTGCCTGGTGAAGGTGTGGACAATAGCCTCAGGTCTTCTTGACTTGCCCCACCCAGTGTGGAATTGACATCTTATGAACTAGGGGCAAGGGCACTTGGCATCCCAGTATTTTCAGTGGCATCAGGTCCAAGGTAGAGCCTCTATTTCATGAGTAGGGGCTGGGTGGAAGAAGGGAGCCCCCACCTCTTGGCCATTCTTTACTCAGGATTTAGCCTTGGCAGCAGGTAGCTGGGGGCAGGATGAGAAATGATGACGCCCAGCCCCTTCTGGGAAGATAAACCTCCACCTGGGAGCTGGGGAGAGAGGGGTACTATACTTTTGGCCATGTAAATCTTGAGTGGAATTTTCATCTTGCTGAGCTGGGAGTGGGGAGGAAAGGAGCAAGTCTTGGTTCATTCTTGCTGAGTTTTAGTAGATTTTCTTGAATAAATATTTCTTCATTTGCCATATGTCTTTAGGAACACTACTAGAGAGTTTAAATGGTTGTTTCTAAAAAATAATTTTCACAACTTTTTCTGGGGTGTGGGCCCACCTAGCTCCTCACACTGTTATGCAAGAACTTCTCTCTAACCCATTAATTTTTGTAAGCGTTCTTTCCCATAATGCATTCTGTCCCAGTGCTGTGTATTTATCCTGTGTGAATGTGGCAGTATTGACCCAAATTAAAAAGATAATCCCATCTCTCTCAGGAAATCATTTCTAATTAGTGATCTATTTCCATCCTCTTCTCATAAGACAAAGATTCCCTAACTGGTAACCCTTGGCTAGCTTGGATACTTTGGTCCTCCTGATAGTTTGCAAGCATGGAGGTATAAGAATTTCTTAGTCTTTGCCATCCTGGTCAGGTACCTGGCAAAGCTGCAACTTTAGATGCTGCCTCTAGGATTTGACCTGTGTCATGTGCCCAGTATGATGTCTGAGGACATCAAGGATGATTCCATGCCATGCATGGACTGAGCTTTCTTATCAACCCCAGAGGGATTCGCTGTACCTGCATGTGTGCTGGGTGCTGGAAAGTATAGGAGTAAGAGGAAAGGTGGAGCCCTGGTGGCACAGTGGTTAAGAACTCAGGCTGCTAACCGAAAAGCTTGGCAGTTCAAATCCACCAGCTGCTCCTTGGAAACACTATGGGGGCAGTTCTACTCTGTCCTATAGGGTCGCTATGAGTCAGAATCGACTCTACGGCAACAGATTTAAGAGGAAAGGTGAAGTTGCTGCCTTGGAAAGAATTCTCCTAGTGGTGGAGACAGGCATGTAAACAGATGAGGATACTGCAGTGTGATAAGTGATTACCGTGAGAGAGTCACAGAAGAGCAGGACCTAAGTTAGCTTTATCTGTGTACAGAGTCACTGATAAGTGATCTGGGTTTGAAGAGATGACCAGGAGTGAGCAGGAGAAGGAGAGCATTCTATGTGAGGGAGTATGGTGTGCAAAGATATTGGACTGGTGCAGAGCACGGTAATTTCAAGTAATTCATTATCATTGGGTATGGGAGAAAGTGGAAGTTGATGTGTCTAGAAGGGGCCGGCCCAGAGAGGGTCTTGCTTAAGGTCGTAAAGTTTAGATTTTAAAAGGATTTAGAGCTTTCAAAGTAAGAATCATAAAGTAAAACAGGAAGGACCTTAGACATCAGTAGACTAAATACAGTGCCTTGTTTTAATTCTGTCTCTGATTTCATTACACATGGCCTTTATATAGGAAAACTAAAAAAAAAAAAAAAAAGCAAATCCATTGCCATCAACTCATTTCCGACTTATAGTGACCCTATAGGACAGGGTAGAACTGCCTCATAGAGTTTCCAAGGAGTGCCTGGTGGATTTGAACTGCTGACCTTTTGGTTAGCAGCTGTAGCACTTAACCACTATGCCACCAGGGTTTCCTTATATAGGAAGCACTCAAGAAATATCCATCTTTTATCTCCTTTATGGATCTCCCTTACTTATGGGTTATACATTTTTAGTATCTTTATATTTTTCTTCCCCCGTATGTCTGTCAGTTTGTTGTACTGTGGGGGCTTGCGTGTTACTGTGATGATGGAAGCTATGCCACCGGTATTCAGATACCAGCTGGGTCACCCATGGAGGACAGGTTTCAGCTGAGCTTCCAGACTAAGACAGACTGAGAAGAAGGACCCGGCAGTCTACTTCTGAAAAGCATTAGCCAGTGAAAACCTTACGAATAGCAGCAGAACATTGTCTGATATAGTGCTGGAAGTTGAGCCCCCCAGGTTGGAAGGCACTCGAAAGATGACTGGGGAAGAGCTGCTTCCTCAAAGTAGAGTCAACCTTAATGACGTGGATGGAGTAAAGCTTTCGGGACCTTCATTTGCTGATATGGCATGACTCAAAATGAGAAGAAACAGCTGCAAACATCCATTAATAATTGGAACCTGGAATGTACGAAGTATGAATCTAGGAAAACTGGAATTCCTCAAAAATGAAATGAAACGCGTAAACATCGATATCCTAGGCATTAGTGAGCTGAAATGGACTGGTATTGGCTGTTTTGAATCAGACAGTCATATAGTCTACTATGCTGGGAATGACAACTCGAAGAGGAATGATGTTGCATTCATCGTCAAAAAGAACGTTTCAAGATGTATCCTGAAGTACAACGCTGTCAGTGATCGGATAATAGCCATACACCTACGAGGAAGACCAGTTAATACGACTATTATTCAAATTTACGCACCACTCAGTAGGGCCAAAGATGAAGAAATAGAATATTTTTATCAGCTGCTGCAGTCTGAAGTTGATCGAACATGCAATCAAGATGCATTGATAATTACTGGCGAATGGAATGCAAAAGTTGGAAACGAAGAAGGATCAGTGGTTGGAAAATATGGCCTTGGTGATAGAAACAATGCTGGAGATTGAATGATAGAATTTTGCAAGACCAACGACTTCTTCATTGCAAATACTTTCTTTCAGCAACATAAATGGCGACTGTACACGTGGACCTCACCAGATGGAACTCACAAAAATCAAATTGACTACATATGTGAAAAGAGACGATGGAAAACCTCAATATCATCAGTCAGAACAAGGCCAGGGGCTGACTGTGGAACAGACCCTCAATTGCTCAAATGCAAGTTCAAGCTGAAACTGAAGAAAATCAGAGCAAGTCCACAAGAGCCAAAATATGACCTTGAGTATATCCCACCTGAATCCAGAGATCGTCTGAAGAATAGATTTGATGCATTGAACACTAGTGACCGAAGACCAGACGAGTCGTGGAATGACACCAAGGACATCATCCATGAAGAAAGCAAGAGGTCACTGAAAAGACAGGAAAGAAAGAAAAGAGCAAGATGGATGTCAGAGGAGACTCTGAAACTTGCTCTCGAATGTCGAGCAGCTAAAGCAAAAGGAAGAATTCATGGAGTAAAAGAACTGAACAGAAGATTTCAAAGGGCGTCTCGAGAAGACAAAGTAAAGTATTAAAATGACATGTGCAAAGAGCTGAAGATGGAAAACCAAAAGGGAAGAACATGCTCAGCGTTTCTCAAGCTGAAAGAACTGAAGAAAAAATTCAAACCTCGAGTTGCAATAGTGAAGGATTCTATGAGGAGAATATTAAATGACACAGGAAGCATCAAAAGAAGATGGAAGGAATACACAGAGTCATTATACCAAAAAGAATTAGTTGATATTCAACCATTTCAAGAGGTGGCATATGATCAGGAACCGATGGTACTGAAGGAAGAAGTCCAGGCTGCTCTGAAGGCATTGGTGAAAAACAAGGCTCCAGCAACTGATGGAATATCAATTGAGATGTTTCAGCAAACAGATGCAGCATTGGAGGTGCTCACTCGTCTATGCCAGGAAATATGGAAGACAGCTTCCTGGCCAACTGACTGGAAGAGATCCATATTTATGCCTATTCCCAAGAGAGGTGATCCAACTGAATGTGGAAATTATAGAACAATATCATTAATATCACACGCAAGCAAAATTTTGCTGAAGATCATTCAAAAATGGCTGCAGCAGTATATCAACAGGGAACTGCCAGAAATTCAGGCCGGTTTCAGAAAGAGGGTGTGAAACCAGAGATATCATTGCTGATGTCAGATGGATCCTGGCTGAAAGCAGAGAATACCAAAAGGATGTTTACCTGTGTTTTATTGACTCTGCAAAGGCATTCAACTGTGTGGATCATAACAAATTATGGATAACATTGCAAAGAATGGGAACTCCAGAACACTTAATTGTGCTCATGAGGAACCTTTACATAGATCAAGAGGCAGTTGTTCAGACAGAACGAGGGGATACTGATTGGTTTAAAGTCAGGAAAGGTGTGCATCAGGGTTGTATTCTTTCACCATACCTATTCAATGTGTATGCTGAGCAAATAATCTGAGAAGCTGGACTATATGAAGAAGAACGGGCATCAGGATTCGAGGAAGACTCATTAAGAACCTGCGTTATGCAGATGACACAACCTTGCTTGCTGAAAGTGAAAAGGACTTGAACCACTTACTAATAAAGATCAAAGACCACAGCCTTCAGTATGGATTGCACCTAAACATAAAGAAAACAAACATCCTCACAACTAGACCAATGAGCAACATCATGATAAACGGAGAAAAGATTGAAGTTGTCAAGGATTTCATTTTACTTGGATCCACAGTCAACAGCCATGGAAGCAGTAGTCAGGAAATCAGAAGACGCATTGCATTGGGTAAATCTGCTGCAAAGGACCTCTTAAAAAGTGTTGAAGAGCAAAGATGTCACCCTGAAGACTAAGGTGCGCCTGACCCAAGCCATGGTGTTTTCAATCACATCATGTGCGTGGGAAAGCTGGACAGTGAATAAGGAAGACCGAAGAAGAATTGATACCTTTGAATTGTGGTGTTGGTGAAGAATATTGAATATACCATGGACTGCCAAAAGAACGAACAAATCTGTCTTGGAGGAAGTACAACCAGAATGCTCCTTAGAGGCACGGATGGCGAGACTGCGTCTTACATACTTTGAACATGTTGTCAGGAGGGATCAGTCCCTGGAGAAGGATATCATGCTTGGCAGGGTACAGGGTCAGCGGAAAAGAGGAAGACCCTCAACGAGGTGGATTGACACAGTGGCTGCAACAATGAGCTCAAGCATAACGAGGATTGTAAGGATGGCTCAGGACCAGGCAGTGTTTCGTTCTGTTTTGCAGGGTCACTATGAGTTGGGACTGACTCGATGGCACCTAACAACAACAGCATATTTTTCTTACGATATATTAAAAATATGTAAGTAATAGCATAAGAGCTCATTTTTTTCCAGGCAGTATTCTTAGTTCTTTGTGCAAATTAACTCATTTAATACCCAATCACCCCTCCAGTATGGGGACGTTTTGAGGTTTGATACTGCTGTTATCTCCACGTTACAAATGATGTGCATGATGCTCTGAAAGTAAGTGGTAGAACCAGAATTCAAACCGAGGTAGTCAGTCTGGCTCAAGAATCAAGGTACGCTGAATCCAAATAAGGGTAACCCTTGGGGTTCTAGCTAGATAACTTTGTTTTACATTGGCTGGCAATTTGGGGACCTTTTTCTTTCTTCTGTTCAGTAGATATAATATGCATTGACTAGCTACTTTAATTAAACTAAGCACTCCGCTGGGCGTTGTAGGGCAAACTCAAGTGGGGGAGACATTAATTCAGTTATCTAATAACCTTCTCTGTGACAGGCCGTATACTTGGAGGTAGGCTTACAGAATCAATTAATTATTCATTTTTGGTGTCCCAGAGATTATGCAAGATGCTGGATAAAGAGATAAATAAAATATAGTCTTTATTTTTGAGTTGCTTAGGTAGAGTAAGAGGTAGGTAATTAAATAGTAAATATAGTATAATGGGATAAGTCCTGTCATAGATGTATACCCTAAGAACTAAGGGAACAAGTATGTTAGGGCAATTAACTTGCCTGGGAGAGGTCTGGAAAACTTCACAGAGGCAGTGACTTTTTTTTTTTTTTTTTAGCAGACACAGTAGAGAAATCATTTTAAATGGGGAACCATGTGCAAAGGGATGGAGATATAAGAGCATACTTTGTTCAGGGAGTCTGAAGTAGCTTGATGTATCTGGAGCAGAGGGTGTCAAACTTTTTCTGTAAAGAGTGAGACTATAAATATTTTAGGCTCTGCAGGCCATACAGTCTCTGTCAAAAGTACTCATCTCTGCCTTTGTAGTACTAAAAAAAAAAAAACCCAAACCCATTGCAGTGGAGCCGATTCTGACTCACAGTGACCCTATAAGCCAGAGTAGTACTGCCCTGTAGAGTTTCCAGGGAGCGCTTGGTGGATTCAAACTCCCAACCTTTTGGTTACCAGCCATAGCACTTAACCACTACACCACCAAGGTTTCTTTGTAGTACTAAAGCTGCCATAAAACCAAACCAAATTTGTTGCCATCAAGTCGATTCTGAGTCATAGTGACCCTATATGACAGAGTAGAACTGCCCCATAGGATTTCCAAGGGGCAGCTGGTGGATTTGAACTGCCGACCTTTTGGTTAGCAGCCAAATGCTTAACCATTGTACCACCAGGGCTCCAAAGTAGCCATAGACAATACATGTATGAGCGAATGTGGCTGTATTTCAACAAAACTTTATTCACAAAAATAAGCAGTGGGCTGCATTTGGACTATGGCCATAGTTTCCTGATCCCTAGAGTGTAAGGTATCTGGTAGGAGGGAGAGTGGCTAGGAATGAGAGTGGGAAGTTAGTCTATGGGCCAAATTATAAAAGGCCTTAAATGGCAGGCCTAGATGTTGGGCTTTATCCTGTATGTAATTCAGAGCCATGAAAGATTTTAAGCATGTGAATTGATGCAATTAGATCTGTACTTTACAAGGTCATTCTAGTGACTAGTATGGTAGATGGACTAGCAAAAGTAAGACTAAATGTACAAAGATGAGTGAGAAATGTCTCTGCCCTCATGCAATGGCTTTTGATCTCATTGAATACATATACTTCATCCTATGAAATCCATGTCCCAGTACTCTGTATAAATGGCATTCAGAGCTGTCGTAACCAAAATGTGGGTCCTTGCTAGATGTTCAGGAGCTGAACAAGAGTTGGGAAACCGCTCACATCTGGGGTTTGTGATTTGTGGGTTCTAAACGGGTGGTAAATATTATGTGTGTAGGGAAGTGGAAGTGGAGGTGGTGTGTTTTAGTTTGGGAGACATAGAAGGTGAGCAGCAGCAAATAAGCTTGGAAAGGGGAGAGAGGAATAATGATTTCTAAGGAAGAATGTGGAAGACTTGCCCAGATCCATGCACCCAAAGATGTGCTCTTCGTCTTTCGAGTTTATGTCAGAAGATGGAGCTGGAGGGCCTAATTTGTGGGAATTCTAGAGAGATGTCTCCCCTCCTCTCTGCTCCCACCCATACTCCTTCACTGACACTTGGGATGAGGTTGCAGGCTTTGTGCCACTGCCAGGGAGATCACTTTTCTGAGCTTGGAGAACTAAATATACCAGTGACAGCTGGTCCCTTGGCTCTTCAGAGAGCTATTGAGCTGCAGCTCTAGCCAATGCTGCATTTCCCATGGTAAGGCAAGACTTTTAGGGAGCCTTCTTAGACCTTCTTGAGGGAGGAGCTGCTTGTTAGGAGTCTGAAACAGTAAGCTGCCTTTTGTATTTGTTTTTTGTTGCTTTGAAACTTTGTCTAAAATCAGACTTTAGCTATTAGCTGTATGTGAGACAGTGTTGAGAGTAAGATGTGGTAGTGCTTACCTTAGTATATTGGATAACAAAGTTCCAGTTCAGTACAACACACTTTATGTTATGTTTAAGTCCTGGTAACTGGAACCTTCTACTGGAGGTTTGCGATTTGGTAGGGGAGATAGACATTGTCTTAGTCTGGATTCTCTAAAGGAGTAAAATCAGTGAAGTATATATATATATAGTTTTATCTCAAGAAAATAAATCATGCAGATGTAGAGGCTGGCAAGTCCCAGATTCATGGGTCAGGCATCAGACTGGAGGCTTCTCCTAACTTGTGGGTTGCAGAGGCTAAAGAAACCCAAAACTGGGAGGTCAGGCAGAAGGCTACTGGCTTGTGGGTTTTGGGAGCTGGCTTGTGAATCCCAAGATCTGTAGGTCACGTGGTTCTACTCTGTCCTATAGGGTCGATATGAGTTGGAAGTGACAGCAATGGGGTTTTTTTTTTTTTTTTTGGTTATATGTATGTGTGTGTACACACACACACACACACACACACACACACACACACACGGAGCCCTGGTGGCGCAGTGGTTAAAAGCGACGGCTGCTAACCAAGATGTCGGCAGTTCAAATCCACCAGTCACTCCTTGGAAACCCTATAGGACAGTTCTCCTCTGTCCTGTTGGGTCACTATGAGTTGAAATTGACTTGACAGCAGCGGGTTTGGTTTTTGGTTTTATATACAGACACACACACACACACACGTAACAAAACGAGGAAGAAATACTAGAAACAATTACAGTCCTTGTTTCTGCCACTGGTCATGTGGTCGTAACTGGTGTTCAGAACTGCCTCTTTCCACCACCCATTCTGTATTCCCTTTACCCTCAGCAGGCACCTAAGATGTCGTTGTGGTTCTTTGCCTGGTGGGGTGACCCAAGCCTTCATTCCTGAAGGGTCTGAGCCTTTAGTAGTCATGTCAGAATTGGGTTGCTGTAGTTTTCCATTGACTTTAATCACAGAACATGTTAGTACTAAGAGATGCCCTAAGGGATCTCCTGCATTCCAGACATACTCTTTTCTACCTCCATTATGTAATATCAATCTGATTTCCCCTTGATAATCAGGATCAATCATACCAGCCAGTATGGTAACTTTCTTCTTTGCCTGTTGATCTAGAGGCATAAGAAGCCCAAAGTGGCAGGGTGGCATTTTAACTCTCAGTTCAGTGAAATCAGTGTTGTGTCTCCTGGTGGGAGCGTTCCCCCTTTGGAACTAAGACCCCTATGCAGACCATAGGGTCACAGGGACAGGAAGCAAAAAATTTGTGAGTGGGTCATTAGGAGTAATAGTGAGTGATGCTACTCCCATTTCCGCCCTTTGATTCCTGGACCTGTGAATCCTGGCTATGGGAGAAACAGTACCATATGTTGGACGCTGGTTTAGAGCATATACAACCTCCTGGAGAACATTGGCCCAACACTGCAAGGTATTGCCACCTACCTGGAGCTGTAATTGTGTCATTAGAAGGCCATTCCAGCATTGGTCAAACTAGTTGCTTCAGGATGATGGGGAACATGGTAAGACCAGTGAATTCCATGAGCATGGGCTCACTGCAACACATTATTTGCTGTGAAGTGAGTCCCTTGATCCGAGGCAATGCTGTGTGTGATAACATAGTTGTGGATAAGGCATTCTGTAAGTCCATGGATGGTAATTTTGGCAGAAGCATTGTGTGCAGGGAAGCCAAATCTGTATGCAGGGTGTCTGTCCCAGTAAGAACAAAATGCTGTCCATAGATAGAATCAGTCCAAAGTAATCAAGCTGCCACCAGGTTGCTGGCTGATTGCCCTGAGGAGTGGTGCCAAATCGGGGACTCAGCATTGGTATCTGCTGCTGGCAGATTGGGAACTCAGCAGTGGCTGTAGCCAGTCAACCTCGGTGAGTGAAATTCCATGTTGCTGAGCCCATGCGTAACCTCCATCCCTGCCACTATGGCCACTTTGTTCATGAGCCCATTGGGCAATGACTGGAGTGGCTGGAGAAAGAGAATGATTTTTCCACAGAGTGCGTCTTTCTAGCCACTTGATTGTTAAAATCCTCCTTTGCTGAGGTCCTCCTTTGGTGAGCGTTCATGAGACACTAATATTTTCACTTCTTTGGCCCATTCAGGGAGGCCTATCCACATACCTCTTCTCCATACCTCCATGTCACCTATTTTCCTATCATGTTCCTTCCAAGTCCCTGACGGTACAGCCAAACTACTGGCCCCAGCCTATGAATCAGTATACAATCACACATCTGGCCATTTCTCCTTCCAAGCAAAGTGAACAACCAGATGCACTGTTCGAAATTCTGCCCATTGGGAGGATTTCACTTCACCACTGTCCTTCAGGGAGGTCCCAGAAAGGGGGTACCGTGCTGCCACTGTGCACTTTTGAGTGGTGCCTGCGTATCGTGCAGAGCCATGTGTAAACCAGGCATGAGTTTTCTCTTTCTCAGTCAACTGATCATAAGGAGCCCCCCGTGAGGCCATAGTTGCAGACTGGGAAGGGGATGATAATGTGACAGAAGTGGAGACCATGGGCATTTGGTCTACTTCCTCATGTAACTTACTTGTGCCTTCAGGTCCTGCTTGAGCCAGATCTCTTATATACCACTTCAGTTTAATGATGGAGTGCTTTTGTGCATGTCTGACTTTATGACTCTGTGAATCAGACAACATCCAGTTCATGAAGGGCAGCTCAGGCTGCATGGTGACTTGGTGGCCCATGGTTAAGTGTTCTTTTTCTACTAAGGTCCAATAACAAGCCAAAAACTGCTTCTCAAAAGGAGAGTAGTTATCTTCACAGGATGGCAGGGCTTTGTTCCAAAATCCTAAGTGTCTGCATGTGATTAACCAAAAGGGGCCTGCCAAAGACTCCAAACAGCATCTCTATCTGCCACTGACACTTCAAGCAGCATTGGATCAACCGGATAATATGACCCAAGCAGCAGAGTGGCTTGCATGGCAGCCTGAACCTGTTGCAGAGCATTCTCGTGTTCTGGCTCCACTCAAAACTAGCAGCTTCCACAGTAGTCAAAACAGCCTGATACTGGTTCAACAACGGATACATAGACCAATGGAACAGAATTGAGAATCCAGACATAAGTCCATCCACATATGAGCAGCCGATATTTGACAAAGGCCCAAAGTCTGTTAAATGGGGAAAAGATAGTCTCTTCGACAAATGGTGCTGGCATAACTGGATATCCATCTGCAAAAAAAATGAAATGACCCATACCTCACATAATGCGCAAAAACCAATGCAAAATGGATCAAAGTCTGAAATATAAAATCTAAAATGATAAAGATCATGGAAGAAAAAATAGGGATAATGCTAGGAGCCCTAATACATGGCATAAACAGTGTACAAAACATTACTAACATTGTACAAACACCAGAAGAGAAATTAGATAACTGGGAGCTCCTAAAAGTCAAACACCTATGCTCATCCAAAGACTTCACCAAAAGAGTAAAAAGATTATCTACAGATTGGGAAAAAGTTTTTAGCTATGACATTTCTGATCAGTGCCTGATCTCTAAAATCTACGTGACACTGTAAAAACTCAACAACAAAAAGACAACCCAATTGAAAAATGGGCAAAGGATATGAACAGGCACTTTACAGAAGAAGACATTCAGACAGCTAACAGATACATGAGCAAATGCTCACTATGATTAGCTATTAGATAAATGCAAATCAAAACTACAATGAGATTCCATCTCACCCCAGCAAGGCTGGCATTAATCCAAAAAACACAAAATAATAAATATTGGAGAGGTTGTAGAGAGCCTGGAACACTTACTGCTAGTGGGAATGTAAAATGGTACAAACACTTTGGAAATCAATTTGGTACTTCCTTAAAAACCTAGAAATAGAGCTACCATACGACCCAGCAGATCCACTCCTTGGAATATACCCTGAAGAAATAAGAGCCTTCACACAAACAGATATATGCACACCCATATTCATTGCAGCACTATTTACAATAGCAAAAAAGATGGAAGCAACCGAGGTGTCCATCAGAGGATGAATGGATAAATTATGGTGTATTCACACAGTGGAATACTACACAACAATTAAGAACAATGATGAATCTGTGAACCATTTCATAACATGGAGGAATCTGGAAGGCATTCTACTGAGTGAAATTAGTCAATTGCAAAAGGACAAATATTGTATGAAATCACTATTATAAGAATTCCAGATAAAGTTTAAACACAGAAGAAAATATTCTTTGATGGTTATGAGGGTGGGGAAGGAGGGAGAGGGATATTCACTAACTAGATAGTAGACAAAAATTTTTTTAGGTGAAGGAAAGGGCAACACATAACACAGGGATAGTCAGTACAACTGGACTGAACCAAAAGCAATTTCCTTAATACAACCAAAAGCTTTGAAGGTCAGAGTAACAGGGATGGGGGTTTGGGGACCATGGTTTCAGGGGACTTCTAGGTCAATTGGCATAACGAAATATATTAAGAAAATGTTCTGTGTCCCACTTTGGTGAGTGGCGTCTGAGGACTTAAATGTTAGCAAGTGACCATCTAAGATGCATCAATTGGTCTCAACCCACCTGGAGCAAAGGGGAATGAAGAACACCAAAGAAAGAAGGCAATTATGAGCCCGAGAGATAGAAAGGGCCACATAAACCAGAGACTCCATCAGCCTGAGACCTGAAGAACTAGATGGTGCCCGGCTATCACTGATGACTGCCCTGATAGGGAACACTGAGAGTGAATCCTGATGGAGCAGGAGAACAGTGGGATGCAGATCTTAAATTCTCATAAAAAGACCAGGCTTAATGGTCTGACCAAGACTGGAGGGACCCTGATGGTCAAGGTCCCCGGACCCTTTAATAGCCCAAGATTGGAACTATTCTTGAAACCAGCTCTGCAGACAGGGATTGGCCTGGACAATAAGATAGACAATGATTCTGGTGAGGAGTGAACTTTGTGGCCCAAGTAGACACATGAGACTATGTGGGAGACTCCTGTCTGGTGGCGAGATGAGAAGGAAGAGGGGTACAGGAGCTGGTTGAAAGGACACAGGGAATACAGGGTGGAGAGGAAGAATGTGCTGTCTCATTAAGGGGAGAGCAGCTGGGAATGCACGGTGGGGCGTGTATGGCTTTTTGTATGAGAGACTGACTTGATTGGTAAACTTTCACCTAAAGCACAATAAAAGAAAAAAAAAAAAAAACTAGCTGTTTTTTTGAGTGACTTGATAAGTAGGCTGGAGTAGCACACCCAAATGAAAACTCGCCAAAATTCAAAGAGGCCCACCAGGCATTGTGCCTCTTTTTTAGTTGTAGAAGGGGCTAGATGCAACAACTTATCCTTCATTTTAGAAAGAATATTTTTCAAAAAACCTTTTCATAAAATTTTCTGATTTTTAAACATAAATTCAACTTCATAAAATGCCATGCAGGCTAGTAAAAGGCGTATCCAAAGGCAGTTTATGGCTTCTGAGAAAGTATCTTATTTAATCCTTATCACAACTGAGTGAGAGGTGTTATTAGCCCTCATTCTGAGGGAGAAAACAGGCTCAGAGGAGCTAGGTAGTTTGCCCAAAAGTCACACAGGAGGTAAATGATCTGATTCTACAAATTCTGAGCTGTTTGTATTTATAGTACACTGCCTTTTTGACTCTTCAGGCCTGATTGTTGCAGCTTCACTTCTTAGTTCTCCAAACAGATTACTTTCAGCATCAGTCCCTTCCTCTAGATAGAGCTTCTGTCAGCACACCTTTCTCAATTGGCACTATCTTCTCACTGATCTTGCTTTCTGACCCCACTCCTTTGCAAGCTTGATGGCACCAGTGGGGCCTCTATGTGAGCCCCTTTGCAGATCCTCCGTGTACTTTCTTTCCATGAACTTCTCTGTCCTTCACTCCCATAGTGATCTGACTTAGCTATGAAAGTAGCCCATTTCTCATTTGTTCTCTGTAAGCAGCTAGTGTCTCCCACTGGATGGTTTTTTGGAGTTAGCTGGTGGTAGTGGCAGGTGTGTATGAGATATATGTTTCTCTAGTCTCAGATTAAGATGGTCTGGGTCAGAGCCTATGAGGACCAAGGAAAGATATATCTTACAGGAGCTAATTAATCAAAACTAAACAAGCATGAGGATTACAGATTTAATCTCTTTAAAATATGTCCAGAACCTGACAACTTATCATTTCCACAGATACCACCTTGTTTCAAGCCACCTTTATCTCACACCTAGATTATTGCAGTAGCCACCTGACAGGTTTCCTTGCATCTGTCCTTGCCTCCTTACAGTCTCAACACAGTGTTCAGGAAAATCCTTTTAAAGATGTAGATGTGATTATGTTGTACCTCTGTTCAAATTCCTCCAAAAGGTTCCATCTCAGAGTGAAAGCCAAAGACCTTATAATGGCCTACAAGGCCCTTTAAGATCTGGATCCCTGTTGCTTTTCTGAGCTCATTTCCTACTAGCCACCACCTCACTTATTTCTTTTTAGCCACACTGACCTCCTTGCTACTCCCTGAACATACCAAGTATGTTCCTATTGCAGGGCCTTTCATTTGCCATTCCCTATTCTTGGGATACTCTTCTTCCAGTTATTCTGCATTCCTTTCTCCTACACCTTTTCAGCTATTTGCTCAAATATCACCTTCTTAATGAGACCTTCCTTGACTCCCCTAATTCAAATGGCAAGCCTGTAATACCACTTCTCTTGGCACTCCCTATTTCTCTTTCTGTTTATTTATATTTTCTCTTTCATCCCAATGGCTGTTACTCAATGAGGATAAAGATCTTTGTCAGTTTTGTTTACTACTTACTGCCTCTCTAGAGCCTGGAGCCATGCTGGTGCATAGAGATACTCATTAAATGTTTGTTGAATAAATGAATGAATGAGTGGCTGAGTAAATGAATTTTTGCTTTTAGACAGACTGTCTCAGACTGCTTGTGACCCTGTCTTCTTTGAGATGTTCCAATGTCTAACATTTAAGGTTCAGTGATCTCATCACTTAGGTGTCCGGTAGAAGCAACCAATAAAATTACTGAAATAGTTTTAAGATTCATTTTGAAAAATAAGCAGCTGAGAATGACAAGAAATATTCTGAAATAGAAGAGCCATGGGAAGGGGGAGTCGAGACATTAGAAATTTTTTTTTTTTAATTTTTATTGTGCTTTAAGTGAAAGTTTACAAATCAAGTCAGTCTCTCATACAAAAGTTTATATACACCTTGGTGTATACTCCTAGTTGCTCTCCCCCTAATGAGACAGCATACTTCTTCTTTCCACTCTCTCTTTTCACAGACATTAGAAAATTTTAAAAAGTGTAATAAAATAGTAAAGTGCTGGCACAAATACAGAAGTATGATTTAGTGCAAAAGAGTGGAAAAACTAGAAGTATATCTGCCTATATGTAAGGACTTAATTTATGATTAAATAAACATTTAAAAAATGTCTTTAATGAAAGATACTGTTTAGTGAATGAGATTGGGATAACTGGATAGCAACTTGAGAAAAAAAAAAAGTGTTGAGATTCACAATTTATAGCAAACGTCAGGTGGCCCACAAGGCTGACCATTAAAAAATCCGAATATATAAAATATGTTAGTCAATTTGCCTTTCTAAATATTGACAAAATTTCCTTGCTCTGAGTCCTTCAGGTCACCTACTTAATCCTTTAGAAAGTAGATTCTCTTATTCATTTCAAATGAGAGGTTGGGGAGCTGGAGAAGCTAACCCTCAGGTGTCAAAAAGATCTGAATTTAGTTGTGGCTGGAGGGCACGAAGAATTGTTAAACCTGCACATGCTCTCACTTTCTCATCTCTCTAGAGGTCTTGACTTCCCTGCACCATTCTAGCCTCAATGGGAGCCTAGCTAGGCCATCCCTTTCCAGTACCCAAGGTACTGTCTGTCCCATATGTGGCTAGCCACATGACTATTCACATTTAAGTTTAAATTATTTGAACTTTTAAAAATTCAGTTCCTCAGTCATTCTAGCCATGTTTCCGGTGCTCAGTAGGCATATGTGGCTAGTAGTTACCATGTTGAACGATGGGGATGTAGACCACTTCCATCATTGCAGAAACTTCTGTTGGACAGTGCAGCATTAGAGTATAGTTGTGGATGTTGTCAAGTTCCTGGTGCCCAGTAGCATACACTCTGGTAGGCTGAGAGTGCTCCACTGTGGACTGTCTTCAAACTTTTCTCCTGAGTTATTAAGCCCGGATATCTTCACGTCTGCAAAACCCAGGAGGAGAAATCACCTCTTGATTTTGGGCCCAGGAAGTCTGAGACTTTTCTGTCAGCCACCTATTCATTCAGTCAACAACACTTTTTGACATTACTCTGGGCCAGACCCTTTCCTGAACCTGGGAATAAAGACAGATGGATAAGAAATGGTTTCTGAGAATCCTACTAAAATGTGTTCTTGCGAGAGCAAGGGTAATACAGTGATCAGAATTTGTTTGAGGATCTAGGAAAGCATTGATCAATGTTCAGTCCAGTATATACTAACGATGTTAAGAATCAGGCTGAATGATTACTGATGAAGTTAACCACCAGTTAAATTTCTAAAACCTTTGTTTTCCTTCTTTCTTGTAAAAGTATAATATAGAAAGAAACATTCCATATGATTGAGGGATAGGATTTGCAGTGTGAAAGAAAAATTTGGTCTTTGAAGTCAAACATCTTGGTTTGGAATTCTAACTCCATCACTTAATGGGTGTAACCTTGGGCAAGTATTTCAGTTATCTCATGCTGCATAACAAACCTCATGTATCTGCAACCAACATTTATTTGGCTCGTGTATCTGCAATCTGGACATGGCTCAACAGAGACAGCTCACATCTGTGTCCACTTGGTGTCAGATGAGGTGACTCAAAAGGTGGGGGCTGGAATCACCTAAAGGGCTATGAACTCACGTTTCTGACATGGAAGACTTCAATAGCTGGGGCTGCTCAGGCATTTCTTTCTATCTCCGTGTAATCTTCCCACATAATCTCTACAGCATGGTAGCTTCTCAGTAGCCAGACTTCTTAAATGTTGGCTCAGTGTTACCCAAGGCATTATGTCCCAAAGAGAGAGAGAGCCAGATGGAATCTATATTGTCTTTTCTGACCTAGCCTTCGAAATCCTATGACGTTACTTCTGTGGCGTTTTATTTGTTAGAGGATGAGTCACTAATGTCGGCTTATATTCAAGCGGAGGGGAGTCTACCTTTTGTGGGAGGTGTATCAAAGACTGTGTGGACATATTTTAAAGTTAACATAGCAAATAATTTAACCTCTCTAAACCCAGAGTGATGTGGGGCAGATTGCATAATCTTCAAGAGATATTACTGTCCTCCTTTGTAAAGTGGGTGTGATAATTCATTGGTTACGAGGATTAGATGAAAAAATATTATGGAAGTTCTCAGCATATTGCTTAATGTATAAATAAGTTTTTGTAAAATTGTAAATTCCTTCTTCCCTCTTCTTGCTTATTGAAGTCCAGTTGGCTGTCATTTATTGTCTTTCCAAAATTTAATAAAACAATATGAGGAAGGACTTTCTTATTCACATTTTTTTTTTCAAGTGAAGCATATAACAAAGAAGAAAAGACAGTCTAGTTGACAACGAAGACATATGTGCATGGAAGGATCCATGAGCGATGTGATGCACTTGTGGGTTGGGTAGATGGGATGTGCGGTGGAATGCTAGAGGCCGATGACCTGTGTGTGGATCTTGGTGGGCTGGCTCCCAGGCATCTCTTGTAACTTGTGTGCATTTCCCTTGCAGTTCCTGAGGGAAGACCTCAATTACCATGACCCAACGGTGAAACACAGCACGTTCCACGGCGAGGATAAACTCATCAGTGTGGAGGACCTCTGGAAGGCATGGAAGTCTTCAGAAGGTAATAGACAGTCAGGTTGTTCAATCCTAATTGCTGGAATTTAGAGAAGAGAGAAGATGATGGACAGCAGCTTGGCCTTAAAAGGACATTAATCTAAAATGATTAGTAAAGGGCAAATTATTGAAATGATTTCTACATATAGTCACTGAATAAGACTGAATATAGTCACTGCTGGAAATGGGGACGTGTGCTCTAAACAGACCAGGCCTGTGAAGTTGTTCTTTATTAGAATGCTTTTTGAATCCCATCATAACCCTATTCTTCTCCTCACCCTCACCTCCCGCCCCCACAGGACTCTCCCAGCTTCTGCTACTTTACCTCCAGTGACAGGGAGTTTTTTGGCCTCTGAGCCAGCCCCCTTTTTTTGTAGCTCCCTGGTTGGCCTCAGCTCTGCTGAGTCCGAGATGATTCAAAGACAGAGTGGAAGTACAGATAGACTTTCCCCTGAGTCTTCTGTTCTTCAGGTTACATAGCCCTAGTTCTCTGAGGAAAGTATGTTTTTTCAGCCTCCTCCTCATCTTGGTTTCCTAACCGGGAACACTTTTGTTAATGTCCTTTTTAGATTCATGGCTCCTAGAAGTGGATGCAGAATCCCAGGCGTGGTTCATTAAGCACGGAGTTGAGCTGGACTGTCAACTCCTTGATTCTGAACCCCGTGCATGTGCGAATGCAGTCTGATTAGATATTCTGCTGACTCATGTTGAATTTATTATTAATGAAAACTTTAGATCTTTTTCATGTGTAAAACTGCTGAACCATGACTCTGGCCCCCCCCCCCCGCCACGTTTTTTCTTTTTTGAGCATTTGCTTTAGAGTTCTGAGTGAGAGACCTGTGTAAATTTTTAAAACTTGACTGGAAATGGAAAAACAAGACTTTAGCCTCCTCTCTATTTGTCTCTGTGACCAGAGCTTCCTTTGATGCCAACAAGATTGGAAGCAGTCTCTTCCCAGGGTCTCTTACAGCAGGTCTTGATGCTAAGAAGGGTTAAACATGAGTGACCCACCAGGGATGTAGACCCTGATTGTTCAGATGAAGAGCCTACAGCCCAGATTTTTAAAATTATTTGTTTATTGTCACATATATAGTTAATAGCAGAGCTGGAAATTAGACCTGGGTCTTCTGTTCCCTAGGCCAGTGTTTTTCCATACCATCTTTCCTTGTATTACCATGGTTGAAAGCACTGGTAGAGAACAGTTTTGGTAGGAATGAGGCAGTTTCAATTTTTATTTAAATTTTTAAATTAGTTTCTCCTTCAAAAATTTATACACAAATTAATTTTTATTTTAATTCTTACCTAAGATTATAGAGTTTTAGATCTGGAAGGGACCATCTATAATATAGATAGAGAAATATTATATTTAAAGTAGGAATATTTGGATTCTAATCCTGGTTCTTGGATAGACAAGTTGGGGCTTCTTGTTAGCTTTGTGTTTTATCAGTTTAGATGAAGCACTAGGCAGCTACAGCAGACAGCTTCCTGGAATTCTTTGGAAGCTGAGTTCCTTTTGGGGGCTTTTCTTTAATGGCGCCTGAGTAACTTAGGCTGTCTACTGATGAGAGGTCAAGCAGTGACTTGAGCTTTGGAATTTTCCCAGCACTGCTGGGAAAAATCTATCAGTATCATTTATTTTAGTTTTCTTATTTTTCTCTAATAATATCGGGGCTAAAGTGCCTGATTTTTAAGAGTGGTCTTCACAAATAGGTACTTAAAATGAAAGATGGCAGGGAGCACATTTCTGGCCTTTTCTGAAAGCTCACACAGAGGTAGCTGGGAAGGGAAAGTCACCAAGGGAGGGCAGAAACAGTATTATGAATCATAACACTAGAAAACAGCCCAAGGCATTTTTCTGGTAATAACTTTATTTCTGGACCCAACAACTATTTGGAATATTTCCACTGTGTTCTAAATTACAGGAAGATGTAAGACAATGGAGTGAGTTTGAGGAGGGGGGGCCCACTGATGATGAACAGAGGAAAACATTTCAGCGCACAGTGTTGTGGTTCACAGCTAAGATGTGAGAAATAAATACATGTCATTTCAGGATTTGCTCACTGTGTGTCATACCTGGTGGTTTCACAAACTAAAAGTGAGAATCATCTTGTGTCCTATTTCTTCCAACAATTTGCTTCAGTATTCAGAGAAAGGCAATGTCTTTGGAGTGATGATTTCCAGAGCATGTAATTTTCTGGCACTGTCCCGTCCTGCCTGGTGTGAGTTTAGCTAGATGATATACACAGTGGTCATTTGTGTTCAGAACATAAGCTGGCTAATGTCAATATCATCTATGTGGTTGATGTTGTTAACATTTTCTGACTAATGTCAGGAGCCAGTCTTTTCTCTCTGTTATTTAGATCTTAGCAGGAGAGTGCTAATCCCTACATTGGCCAGCTCTGAACTTTAACAATAAAAACGACTCAACATTTTTATTATGCTTACTGTGTGCGAAAATTTTTTTTTTTATGTGCAAGGCACTGTTCCAAGTGCCTTATGTATATTAACTCATTAATTTCTCAGAAGAACATTATAAAGTTTAGGTATTATTATTGTTCCCATTTACAGATGAGGAAAATGAGGCAGAGAGAGATTAGGTAATTAAGAAAGAACTGAACAAGCAGGCCTGAGGAAGGACCAAGAACATGAGCAACTCCAGGGAACCAGCTGCAGAGACTGGAGGATTATTAGCATTCTCTAACGGGCTGCTGTCCGATGACTTGGCTTCATTCGTTTCTCTTTCCTAAGTGTCTTTGGTGTAGAGTCTGATAGGTGGAGGAAGAATCAGATTAGCATAGTCAGGATCACAGACCTATACAGAGTAGTGATAGTGGGAGTGTGTGTGTGTGTGTGTGGGGGGTGGGGGGGATGCTGTGATTTGCAGTCTCTCCAGGACGATGTGAGATGGGGAGAGAGGTAGTTCTCTAAAGGAAGAGATGCTGGGTAGATTTTTTAGAATCTTAGAGCGTAGAATTGTTGTTTGCCTATTTGAGCCTGTGGAAACAGGAACAGTGGCCTGTGGGAGGCACTGACCCAAGGGGATTGACCTCCATAGGATGACTTTCATTCTTCTAAACCAAGTGCATCATTATTGTTTCTCCTCTCCCTTCACAGACACTAGATTTTAAAAGATGTTATCTGCCAAACAAAGTATGTTTCTTAAGTGATAATTTCCTTCTCCTTTTCTATGAATCAAAATATTTTAACTGTCAATTTTTTTGTTTTAATTAAATGATATGAGTCCAGCTAAAAGCAAAAGAACCTGCTATTCTAGTGGGCCTATGAGACCTTATCATGAGAAAATGTTTATTTTTTACTTGTTCTTAGGTGCTGTCGAGTCGGTTCCGACTCATAGCAACCCTGTGTATCACAGAACGAAACTCTGCCTAGTCCTATGCCATCCCCACAATCGTTGTTATGCTTGTGCCCATTATTGAGCCACTGTGTCATTTCATCTTGTTGAGAGTCTTCCTCTTTTTCGTTGGCCCCCTACTTTACCAAGCCTAATGTCCTTCCCCAGGGACTGATCCCTCCTGAACATGTTCAAAATATGTGAGATGTAGTATTGCCATCTTTGCTTCTAAGGAGCATTCTGGTTGTACCTCTTGCAAGACAGATTTGTTTGTTCTTTTGGCAGTCTATGGTATATTCTACTAGGCTTTTGGAAATAATAAGTTAAGCTCAGGGATCTCCAGTTCTGTCTGTGCCACTCTTGGGAGGACAGGATTTGTCTTCAGAAGGCAGTAGAACAGTGCTGGAGAGCCTTTTAGAGAGGGAACGAGCAGGGCTGGCCTCTCTCTGTTGACACAGCACAGGGGGATCGGATGGCATAGGATTCTGTTTAAACCATTTTAAAAGTCAGATCAACATGGAAGAGTTGGCATCCTTTTTTGTTTATATAAACTCAATGATAGGTGTGTTTATTCTGTTGTTTAGCTATTTAATTAAAGATTTTTTTTAAAGAAGATTGTGGTAAGTATATATACAAGAAAACATTAGCATTTCAACATTTTTACACGTGCAATTCAGTGATGTTAATTACGTTCATAATATTGTGCAACCAGCACCATTATTCCTTTCCATTTTCTGTCACCCTTAACAGAAACTCACCCAGACAAAAAAAAAACCCAACCCTGTTGTCACTTAGTTGATTCTGACTCATAGTGACTCTACAGGGCAGAGTAGCACTGCCCCATAGGGTTCCCGAGGCTGTAAATCTTTACAGAAGCAGACTGCCACCTCTTTCTCCTGCAGAGCGACTGGTGGGTTCAAACCATTGACCTTTTGGGTGGTGAGCAGCCAAGTGTAACTACTGCTTCACCAGGACTCCTTCAACAGAAACTCAGGGCCTCCTAATTAGCTATTTAATTTTGCCAAGCGAACCTTCAAGTCATTTAGTTAAATACCTCACCCATTATTTGCTCTTGGCTACCTTTCTTGGGAGAAACATACAATTGGCTTTGTCTTTCCCTTACATTCCTTTGGGTATTTATTTATTTCTGATAACAAAAAGCAACTAGCATCTATGCAGTGATTTCACATTTATCACAGTAATTTTTAAAATTTATTTTAAGTAGCCACTTGGGATAAAGGGTCTTAAATTTGTATCCCCTTTTAATGAATGAGAAAACTGGACATCTCTTACCTTACTTCTGTTACCAAGTCCTGAGGACCCTACGTCTGTAATACATCTTGTGTGCATCCTCTCTGACACTGTCTTATGAGACTTAGCTTCATCATTATCTTTAAAACAGTGGTTTACTGAATTATAATTGACATACAATACACTGTAAAAAAGTGTACAACTTGATAAGTTTTGACACGTATATAAACCTGTGAAACCATCGTCACGATCAAGATAGTGATACAGCTATCGCTCCTAAAAGTTTTCTCATGCCCCTTTGTAATCTCCTCCTCCAGACCTCCTCCACACCCCGATCCCAGGACTAGGCAACAATGATCTGCTTCCTGTCACTAGAGATTAGTTTGCATTTTCTAGAAGTTTACATAAATGGAATCATATATGTCCTCTTTTTTTAATCTGGCTTCTTTCATTCGACGTAATTGTTTTGAGATTCATTATGTTGCATGTATTAATAGTTTATTTCTTTTTATTGCTGAGTAGTATTCTATTGTGTAGCACACTATGCATTCACCTTTTGGTAGATTAGATGTTAGAGTTGTTTCTAGGCTTTGGCTGTTACAAATAAAGCTGTTATGAACATTTATGTACAAGTCTTTGTATGGACATGTATTTCCTTTTCTGTTGGGTAAATACCTATGGGTGGAATGACTAGGTCATATGGTACGTATATGCTTAGCTTTTTAAGAAACTGTCAAAGTTTTTCAAAGAGGCTGTATCATTTTACATTCCCATCAGCAATGTATGAGATTTTCAGTTCTTCTGCATTCTTGCTAGCACTTGGAGTGGTCAGTCTTTTTAATTTTAACCATTCTAATAGTGTGGTGGTATCTCATTGTGGTTTTGGTTTACATTTGCCTAATGACTACTAATGTTGGGCATTTTTCAAGTGCTGGGTTACCATCTATATCTCTTCTCTGGTGGCATGACTGTTCAAAATTTTTGTCCATTTTTAAAAATTGAGTTTTGTTTTTTTATTGTTGAGTATTCCAACAGACTTCTTGAGGACATAATCTTATATGATTATCTTAACACTTAGCACAGGGTCTGGCTCGGTGTATATATACAGAATTTTGTCCTTGGCTCTGCCCTTATGTGATCTTATACTAGTTATTTGGCTCATTCAGTGTTCCAGAGCCTAGATTCTCTTACTACTGTGCAGCATTTACCGCTTGCTAGGAGCTTCCCATATTTCACCACAAGCTTATGATATGAGTACTCTGACTCTCACCATTTTATAGGTGACAAAAATGAGGCACAGAAAGGTTAAGCAACTTGCCTGTAGTCATACATCTAGTAAGAGGCAGATCTTAAATTCAAATTAAGGTACCAGGCTCCAAAGCCCACGGTCTTAACCACTGTGCTGTATCTGGAGCCTTGGTGGTGCAGTGGTTAAGAGCTATGACTGCTAACCAAAAGGTTGGCAGTTCAAGCCCATCAGCTTCTCCTTGGAAACCCTATGGGTCAGCTCTACTCTGTCCTGTAGGGGTTCTGTAAGTTGAAAATGTCGGCAACAGGTTTGGTTTTTTTATTCTTACCCTGGCAAGAGAAAAGGTTGCTTGAGGCACATCTCTGGAGACTGTTTCTATAACTCTCTTGCTAGAGAGTAATGTTTACTGTTCCCTTTGTTTGGAGGAGTCCTGGTGGTACAGTGGTTAAGTGCTCGGCTGCTAGCCGAGAGGTCGGTGGTTCAAACCCACCAGCATGCAGCTCCGCAGAAGAAAGATGTAGCAGCCTGCCTCCTTCCATAAAGACTACAGCCTTGGAAACCCTATGGGATAGTTCTGCTCCGTCCTGTAGGGTCACTATGAGTCGGAATCGATGCGACGGCAATGGTTTTTTGGGTTTTGGCTTGTGTCTGGAATGCTCTTCCTCTGAGTATCCACGAGGCTTACACCTTCATTTTCTGCTTAAATGTCACCCCATCAGAGAGGCCTTCCCTAACCTGGTCTAAAATAGCACCATTCTTTATCCTCTTACCCTGCTTTATTTTTCTTCATTGTACTTATCACTATCTGATACATAATGATTTATTTATAGAGTTTTACTTTGTTTCCCTCCACCGGAATATAAGTACCATGAGATCTGTGACTCTGTTTTGTATCCCTAGATCCCTTGCAGTGCCTGACAAACAGTAGATGCTCAATAAATGTTTTTTTTTTTTCAATGAATAAATGATTTTGGAGCTTGAGACTACCTCCTTTCTAGGCCCCTTATCATATGGTCTCAGAAGTACCACCTTGTCCCTATACATGAGCCTTGGACTTGAGACAAACTGGAGTCAGTATACTCTGAGCATGCCTTACACTATAGTTCTGTGTCTTTGCTCCTGTTTCATTCCTCTGGTGGGCCTGCATCTCTACCCACCCAGATTCTGACAAGTCTTCAACCTCTACCCCTTATCAAATGAACACGTGTGTGAAGAAACAGTTACTACTGAGTCAGTATTAAGCCCTAGGCACTTTCAAACAAATGAACACGTTTAATTCAATAACTGGGAGGTAGATACAGCTCAATTCTAAGCTACATGGACATGGAGTCTTGGTGTGGTACAAATGGTTGAACACTTGGCTGGTAACAGAAAGGCTGGCAGTTTGAACCTCCCCAGTGGCTCTGCAGGAAAAAGACCTGCTGATCTGCTTCTGTAAAGATTACATCCTAGCAAACCTTGTGGGACAATTCTACTCTGTCACATGGGGAGCTGTGAGTCAAAAACGAATCCATGGTACCTACCAACAACAACAAAAGCTGCATGGGAGTAAGAGTCTCTGTTTTGGTCACTGCTCTGTTTTCAGTGCGTGGCACATAATAACCAAACCAAACCTATTGCTGTGGAGTTGATTCCAACTCATAACAACCTTATAGGATAGAGTAAAACTGCCCCATAGGGTTTCCAAGGAGTGGTTGGTAGATTTGAACTGCCAGCTTTTTGGTTAGCAGCTGTGGGTCTTAACCACTGCACCACCAGGGCTCCTGGCACATAATAGGTACATAATAAATGTTTGCTGAATGACAGGATGAGTATTTTACAGAAGGGGAAATTGAGGTTTAAAATGATTAAATGATTTACCCAAGCTAGGCCATGGCAGATAGGATAGAACCAAGATCTTCCAGCTTCAAATCTAGTGCTTTTTTCTACTACATTTTTCAGTAAAAACCCAGTCTTCCAAAATACCCAGGGCTTTTGCAGTCCTGGATAACTTTATTTTTGTGGTTATTTCAGAATAAAACAGAAGATTTTATTCATTTTTTGTTAAAAAAAAAAAAAACCTTTTTCAAATGAAAAAAGTGCATTCTATCTTTGAAATATAGTATGGAGGTCAGAATCTATGTTTATTATCTGAGAAACTACCAGAACATCAGTCTCTGGGGTTTGCTGCTTTGTGTGCATAAATAATAAGTGTTTTAAAAAATTTTTTTTATCTTTCCCTGCTTTACCTCCATAGAAAGTCTATGAGGGGGAGTGATGCCGGTTCTTGAGAAAACATAATGTAAATCCTGATGGAATGTCAAGAGGTGATACAGGACCCACAGAGTGCCATTATTTGTTCATTCACTCATTGTTCTTTTTTTCATTCAATACACTTTACAGAGTACTTAGAATGATCTAGCCCTGTGTTAGAAATTGATGGATACTTAGATGAAAAAGACATGGTCCTTACCACCAAGTAACTTATAGTCTAATGGAGAAGACAGATATACGACTAAATAATAACAATATAAGATGTTGTCGTTATTAGGTGCCGTTGAGTTACCTCTGGCTTGTAGTGGCCCTATGTATACAACAGAACGAAACACTGCTGTGTCCTGCACCATCCTCACAATTGTTGCTATCCTTGAGCCCATCATTGCAGCCACTGTGTCAGTCCATCTCATTGAGGGTTTTCCTCTTTTTCATTGACCCTCTGCTTTGTCAAGCATGATGTCCTCCTCCAGGGACTGATCCCTCCTGATAACATGTCCAAAGTATATGAGACGAAGCCTCCCCATCCTTGCTTCTAAGGAGCGTTCTGGGTGTACTGCTTCCAGGACAGATTTGTTCGTTCTTTTGGCAGCCCATGGTATATTCAGTATTCTTCACCACACCATAATTCAAAGGTGCCAATTCTTCTTCTGTCTTCTTTATTCATTGTCCAGCTTTCACATGCATAGGAGGCAAATGAAAATACCATGGCTTGGGTGAGGTGCATCTTAGTCCTCAAAGTGACATCTTTGCTTCTCAACACTTCAAAGATGTCTTTTGCAGCAGATTTGCCCAATGTAACATGTTGTTTGATTCTTTACTGCTATTTCCGTGGGCTTCGATTATGGATCTAAGTAAAATCCTTGACAACTTTAGTCTTTTCTCTGTTTATCATGATGTTGCTTATTGGTTGAGTTGTAGGGATTTTTTCTTTTGTGATGAGCTGTAATGCATACAGAAGGCTGCAATGTTTGATCTTTATCAGTGCTTCAAGTCTTCTTCACTTTCAGCAAGCAAGATTATGTCATCTGCATATCGCAGGTTGTTACACAGTAACAATGTAGGATACGTGTTAGAAAAAAAAACTCTGTAGAAAGGACCTGCTGAATAAACAGAGAAGGGGGAACTAGTACTTATTTTGAGAATTTTAGAGGCTAGAGTTCTGAAATGGGTCCCAAAGAGTTTCAAGAAGCAAAGAGGTAGAGCTGGGTTATGAGGATTAGTTGGTATTTAGCAGGCCAAGACAGGGAAAAAGAGCTTTTCTGGCAGAGAAAATAGCTGAGGCCTAGGAGCCTGAAAACAACGTTCCAGGATGTGTAAGAGAATAAGATACTGCCTGATTCTAGATGAGGACTGCTAAGTTAGGGGCTACGGCAGAGGCAGCCTCAAGGGCAAAGGTGTGAAGTTTAGGTCACCTGTTTTGGGGATGAATTACACTGTGAGTCCAGTGGTCTTCGGTTGGAGTATACATACTCTAGTAGAGCACGGATAAGGCAATTCACATGTCAGAAAAAAATATTAGAGCTTGGATTTATATTGTTTTTATTCTTACCTCATTATTTCTATGTATGTTTTATAATTTACCTAATGCCAGTTCATGAATCTAATTTATGAACAGATCTGCATGTATCAGCAATGTGTGCTCAAATTTTTTTTACAGTTAGGTTATTTCATTAAAAAGTTTTGGAGACTACAAAGAGTCACCTATTGTGTCTCTCTTGTGGAGGACCATTTGTTGTGGAACACTCCAGAGACTGGCCTTTTCTGATTCTCTGCAGCATTGTTCTTTGTTTTGCTGAGAGATGTGGTCTTTTATCTGGTTAGAGGTCACATGGACAAGGCTCAGGGGATGAGAGACTCATGACTTTAGAAGACTGTCTCTCGCTTGCATATCCTCCTGGGATTTGGGCCTGTGAGTCATTTAGAATTTGCATCTTTACTTAAAAAAAGCTAGCTTTTGCCAAATTCTGTAGCCTCTCTCTGACAGCCATAGCTCTGTGTACTTGCTGTTGCCTTTTTCCTCATTTTGACCCAGGGATTCTTACCATTTTCTCTTTTGGAATGAGAAAGCAGAACATGACTTTTAACTTCTAGGTTCTTAGAGGTAAGAGGCCCTGATAGTGGACCGTTGAATGATATCTTCTAGCCGGGGCACAGGATTGCTATCAGAGAATCAGTGCAGCTCACCCTGGCTTACTTTATTTAGACTGTAGTGACTCTGGGTAGAAGACACCATGCTGCCAAGCCCTGCCTAGGTAGGGCACCTGCCTAAATAACAGGACCATATTATAGAGCTCAAAAAACTGCCTTGAGGTTTAGCCTTTATCCTTTCTTTCCTACAGCTTAGCAATATTGGAGTGGTCCAGAATCCAGCCGCACTGGGGTGCAGTGGCCCCTTTTAGAGTCCTCTGCCTCACTTCATGTAGTATCTAGAGCAGTGGTTGTCAACTAGGGGTGAGTCCCCCCTGCCCCAGTGGTCATTTGACAATGTCTGGAGACACTTTTTTTTTGCTTTTTATTTATTTATTTTTAAAATTTTTATTGTGCTTTAAGTGAAAGTTTACAAATCAAGTCAGTCTCTCATACAAAAATTTATATACACTTTGCTCTGTACTCCTGGTTGCTCTCCCCTAATGAGACAGTGCACTCCTTCCCTCCACTCTCTCTTTTCATGTCCATTCGGCCAGCTTCTGACTCCCCCTGCCCTCTCATCTCCCCTCCAGACAGGAGATGCCAACATAGTCTCATGTGTCAACTTGATCCAAGAAGCTCCGTCTTCACCAGTATCATTTTCTATCCCATAGCCCAGTCCAATCCCTGTCTGAAGAGTTGGCTTTGGGAACGGTTCCAGTCTTGGGCTAACAGAAGGTCTGGGGACCATGACCTCCAGAGTCCATCTAATCTCAGTCAGACAATTAAGTCTGGTCTTTTTACAAGAATTTGGAGTCTGCATCCCACTGCTCTCCTGCTCCCTGAGGGGTTCTCTGTTATGGCAGCCATTGGCTGTAGCCAGGCACCGTCTAGTTCTTCTGGTCTCAGGCTAATGTAGTCTCTGGTTTATGTGGCTCTTTCTGTCTCTCGGGCTCATAATTACCTTGTGTCTTTGGTGTTCTTCATTATCCTTTGCTCCAGGTGGGCTAAGACAAGTTGATCCATCTTAGATGGCCACTTGCTAGTGTTTAAGACTCCAGACGCCACTTTCCAAAGTGGGTGCAGAATGTTTTCTTAATAGATTTTATTATGCCAGTTGACTTAGATGTCCCCTGAAACCACAGTCCCCAAACCCCCACCACTGCTACTCTAGCCTTCGAGGCATTCAGTTTATTCAAGAAACTTCTTTGCTTTTGGTTTAGTCCAGTTGTGCTGACCTCTCCTGTATTGTGTGTTGTCTTTCCCTTCACCTAAAATAGTTCTTGTCTACTATCTAATTAGTGAAAACCCCTCTCCCTCCCGCCCTCCCTTCCCACTCTTGTAACCCTCAATGAATATCTTCTTCTCTGTTTCAACCGTTTCACGAGTTCTTATAATAGTGGTGGAGACACTTTTGACTGTCAAGACTGGGAACGTGCTAGTGGTATCTAGTGGGTAGAGGCTAGGGATGCTGCTAAACATCCTGTAATGCTCAGGAAAGCCCCTCCCCATATACATACAATGAAGAATTATCCTGTCTCTTTTTTTTTTTCTTTAGGATGTTGATGATGTAGAGGTTGAAAAACCCTATCTAGAGTGACTCCTGCCTGCCTCCACTGTAGTGTAGGGTGCTAATCAAGGAGTTCTGCATGCCCAGGGTCTATGCCCAGGCTTGTATCAAGGAATCCTCCCAGTAGACAAAAGGTCCTTGAAGCACCACTGGCCTCAGGACTTTTTAGCAACAAAAAAAGTGGCCTTCTTTCTGTTCCACATGCCAAGCAGA
This sequence comes from Elephas maximus indicus, assembly GCF_024166365.1. NCBI lineage: Eukaryota > Metazoa > Chordata > Mammalia > Proboscidea > Elephantidae > Elephas > Elephas maximus. The sequence continues at coordinate 53,343,187 of NC_064825.1, forward strand.
AAGGCCCCTTTGTGCTGGATGAGGCTACACTCTCTTGGCAGCAGTGGCTAGACTGTGTTGTTCTCTGCATTTTATAGGCTAGCATTTGTCTGCCTGCCTCATTTGTGTATCACTCTCCTATGCCTTCATCGCCTGACACTCCAGGTTATAGTAAATGACCACATTTGTAAGCTGTGAGGATATATATTCATTTTTAGGAATAATGGCTAGTGCATTCTACTTTCCCTAACACTTTTTAACCTCAACTTTATTATCCTTCCTTTTTTGTTGTCGTTTGTTTGTAAGCCCACAGTCACAACATTCCTGGAACTCCTTATTCAGGGTAGTTTTTCTCTGAGTAAATTCTTACTGATGTTACTGTGTGCAAAACTCTATTTTAGGAACAGTGAAGTGAGGAAAATGAAGAGGACATGGTCCATGCCATAAATATTTGCTGACTGCTAATGAGAAATTAGACATAATTCTGACGAAAGACTATTTTTTTTAATTGTACTTTAGATGGATGTTTATAGAACAAACTAGCTTCTCATTAAGCAGTTAGTGCACATATTTGTTTTATGACGTTGGTTACCAACCCCACGACGTGTCAGCACTCTCCCTTCTGGACCTTGGGTTCCCTATTACCAGCTTTTCTGTCCTCTTCTGTCTTCTAGTCCTTGCCCCTGGGCTGGCATTCCCCTTTCGTTTCGTTTTGTTTTATGGGCCTGTCTAATCTTTGCATGAAGGGTGAACCTCAGGAGTGACTTCATTACTGAGCTCAAAAGGTATCCAGGGACTGTATTCCCAGGGTTTCTCCAGTCTCCGTCAGGCCAGCAAGTCTGGTCTTTTTTTCTGAGTTAGAATTTTGTTCTACATGTTTTTCCAGCTCTGTCCAGGACCCTCTATTGTGATCCCTGTCAGAGCAGTGAAAGACACGTTTTGATAAAGATATGAATCTTCAGAGAAGAGAGGGATGAATCTCACCATATCATTCTGCTTCAAAACATTTTTGGCTTCTTGCTCGCACTCAAACTTGAGGAATGTACAAATTCCTTATAAGGGAAATAACTTATCTTGGGTTTGCAGTGTTGACTTAAATTATTTTTAATGTTATTCAAATAAAAAAAATAAGATTTAAGTCACTGTATAAAATTTTATACAAATATAAACAGAAAAGGTTTATACATTAAATAAAAACAAACTTCAAATCCAGTAAATTGATACATTTTTGCTGAAGCTAAATTGTCCCCAGGCTCTTTCAAGTTCAGCATGCCTGTACTATTGGGTGCCATCTGATGACTCAGCCCTCCCACCGTTCTTCTCTATATAAGCTACTGTAAAAGTCTGATTTGTATAATACGTTATGGTGTCATATGACCTTCACTTGGCCCGAACACATTCATTGTGTATTAAGTGTACTTCTATTCCTTTATAATTGATTCTTGATAAAGTATAGAGATAAACTTATTATTTATGTGTCTAAACACCATACAGATATCCAAATGGCTTAAAAGGGATTCTTCTTATGATTATCTATTAAAAAAAAAAAACAAACCACAACATTATAATATTAAGGAACAGTTAGCTACAGTGTTCCACGTATGGTGATGATGTGATTTGCCATGACTGCTCAGTGATTATTTTAGTTACAATTATTTCCTCTTGACAAGATTGAAAATCCTCTCACTCTGACCTAAGCAAAAGGGGAAATTTATTTGTTGCAAAAAACTGAAATTCCTATGAATAGGGCTACCTGTAAGCATGGCCTGACTCAGGGCTTAAATGATGTCATCTGGATCTATTCCTTGGCTCAGCTTTGCCTCAGCATGAAGGCTTCCAGCAGCATCAGGGAGGCAATATATAACATAATGGCTTAGAGAGTGGGATATGGAGCCAGATGGGGTCCAAATCTTGGCTTTACCAGTTCCTACCTGGGTGGCTTGGGAAAGTTATATAACCCTTCTGTACCTCAGTTTCTTCATCTGCAAGATGAGGATAAAATGAGGCTACCTATTTCACGGGGTGGTTGTGAAGATTAGTGAGTTAATATGTGTGAGGTGCTTAGAAGAGTAGTTGTCGTACAGTAAGTGCTATATAAGTGACAGCTTCCAGTAATATTATTATTTTTTATTATTGATATTATAATTCAGGATAATTTCATCCCAGATACCAGTATAGTGGAAGAATAAGCTCACCTGTAGTGTGTAGGTTAAAAAAAAGAAAAGAAAAAAATCCTAGAATTCAGTTTCTTTGGCTTTGATTTGGATTTTGTGGCCATTTCTGAACCAGGCACCATGGGCAGGAGGATGGAATGTGCTGATTGGCTTAGCTTGGGTTTGTATTCTGTCCCTAGGGGTTAATTTAGCTTTACCCCATGCATACTGGCCGAGAGCAAGAGTAGAATGGTTCTCCTAATACAAATTCAGGATATTGTTGCTACCAAAACGGGGAGCAAATGATGTTAAAACCGACCCATGTCCATTATAGTGCTATCAGGCAGGTCATAATAGGTCATTGTGTGATGTTATGACAGCCTCTCTGGTGATGCACCAAGTGGGGCAGTTCTTGGTGGGCAACATTTGTCTTAAAAATTTGAACTGCAACTATGAAAATATATTTTCAGTAAAAACATCAGTTTGGTCTCTGGGCTCTTTATATGCAGATATCTGAATTTAAGACATATTATTGATTCGAACCACATTATTACCTAAAACTCTACAAAATGGTCTACTATTATAACTGCTTTGCATTAACATAATTAGAAGCACAAAGGCAACATGGGCACTGAAGTTGAGAGCCTATACTCTTATAGACCTAGATCCAGAATATAGTTGTTTTTATTGTTATTTCTAGATTATCTTCAGAATAAATATGCAAAATGGAAACATTTTCATAGCAAATTATCTTGACCAGTGCCGTCCAATAGAACTTTCTGTGATAGTGGAAATGTTTTGTAATTTGTGTTGTTCAATACACTAACCACTAGTCATACGTAATTATTGAGCACTTGAAGTGTGGCTAGTGTGATTGAGGCATGGAATTTTTAATTTTTAAAATTTTAACTTAATTAATTCATTAATTAAACATTTAAATTAATTTAAATAGCCACATGTGAAAGGGTGGGACCTCACTTAAGTGACCAGAACAACCTGAGGCAGGCCCACCTTAGAAAAATATAAATGGCATGGCAGTCAAGGCCCTGAGTGGCATGGCTTCACCTTTCTTTGGCTGCTACTTTCCATTTATTCTATGTTCTAGACACATCACATTTCACATCTTTTCCTTATACCTGCCTTAATTCTACATAGAATAACTTCCCCTCCCACACCCACTATATATGTCAGATACGCTGTTACTAATCTTTATGTTGCAGTTCATCATCTTCTCTGTGTTATTCACTTTCTCTGTGTGGTCTATGTACATTCCTTTATCTACTGATGCTGTTTAGTTTTTGACCACTTCCACTGAACTGGGAACTAATTGCCTGAGGGCTTGGGACTGAGTGGGCTCTTTGTGATTGTTAGTTAAGTGGATGGAGAGAGGGAGGGAGGGAGAAAGGGATGAATGGAAGGAAGGAAGGTTCTCAACCCTAGTCACACTTAGTTTTTTTTTTTTTAAATGGTTTTAAAATCAACTTTTTCAAGGTATAATTTGTGTATAATAAAATGTACTTAAAAATGTACAGTTAGATGAATTTTGATAAAATATCACCTATGTAACTACCACTGCATTCAAGATATAGAACATTTCCATCACCCCAGAAGGCTCCTTTGCACTCCTTCCCAGTCAATTTTCAGCTCCCACTCCTGGCTCTTGTCAAAACTGATCTTTCTATCACTATATATTTAGCTTTCTAAATAGACTCATGTAGCATGCACTCTTTTCATGCTTAGGATTTCATGGGGGAGAGAGCTGTCGAATACATAAACATATGTGGTAAATGTTAAGGTCAATATGACTGTGAAAAAAAGTACAAGCAGTGCTTGGCATTCTGGAATCATGGCTTTGCTGTGTCTCCCCACAGTGTATAACTGGACCGTGGAAGAGGTGGTGCAGTGGTTGATCACATATGTGGAGCTGCCTCAGTATGAGGAAACCTTCCGGAAGCTGCAACTCGGTGGCCATGCTATGCCGAGGTCAGGAGGGTACTGGGTTTCTCTCACTTGTGGGTGCGGGGAATGGGCTGGGTGGACCTGCCTTCAGATGTTTTGGCCAGTTAAGTCAGGGCCCACCCTTTTCAGGTCAGAGACTGTAGACCGCTCCTCTTCTTACATCTGTTGTGTGCCTTTTAAAGAGCATGATGGGCACTTTGCATCCATTCTTTTCTTTAATACTTTTATCAGTCTTGGGAACAATACTAAGAAATGCCGTTTTTGGAGTGCCTACTATGGGGCAGTTCTAGTATGTCCCATAGGGTCGCTATGAGTCAGAATCGACTCAACGGCACTGGGTTTCTGGGTACTATGTGTGTGCCAGGCCCTCTACTCGACACTTTTTATACAGTATCTCATTTAATTTTTACATCAATTCTGCAAGGTAGGTATTATTCTCCTCATTTTATAGATGATGAAACTGGTTAAGTAACTTTTCTAAGGTCACATGGCTAGTTAGGGGAAAAATTGTGATTTGAATCCCAATCAGAGTAGACTTCAAAGCTTGTGGTGTTTCTGTTTTCTTATTCTGTCCCCCAGCAGCTGCTTCTTTTGTCATCCAGGAGCCTTGGGGCCCTTTTAGCCTCCCTTAGATTATCCTTATGCAGTTTGTCTACTTGAACTAAAATGGTACAGAGGTGGGGGCTAACTGCCTTGACCCCAGACTCCTCTCTGGGATAACTCCTCCAGCAGCTGTTATATCACAAGTCTTTGCTTCCTTTGCAGTCACAATATGCTAGGGCTTGGAAAGGGGATGGGAAGGGGATAGAATACTGCTTGGAGTCTTGTTATATCAAACTAGTGACATCTGTCATCTAGTCATTAATCCATTTACTTATTCATTCAACAAATATTTACTGGGTACCTGCTCTGTGCCAAGCACTTGTGCTGGGTGCTGGGGATAAAGATGACAGCTACCTGCCCTTACCCTCAAAGGGTTTACTGTCTGGTAAGTGCTGATTGTGTATGATCTGTCATCTTATTATGTAGGTGCATCTGGTTATGAGCTTCAGCAAAGGGGAAAGGGGAAGGTGAAGCTGTTGGAATGCCCACACATTGCAGTCTCCAGTCACAGAGCTACCAGGCACTGCTGCCGAGGCCTAGCTGAGCTGGCTGTTCCCTCCTCTGCTGCCTGCAGCCTCCTCTTCACAGCTTCTCCCCACTCTGAAGAGAGTAATAATCTCAATGTTTGTACATCCCTTTCTAGAGTGATGTTTCCTATTATTTCAGTTGATTCTCACAACAATTCTGGGAGGAAGGAATTACTAACCCAGTTTTTGGGTGAGCAAACCGAATCTCAAATATTTTATTATTTATCCAAGCTGGTAAGTGGCAGAGCTGGGATCTGAACCTGGGTCTGCCTGGCTCTAAGTGTCCTGCTTTTTCACTGCACCTTCCTCTTGGCACATGTGGTTGAAGATAGGCTTCCTAGTAATATCAGTTTAGTTCTATTTAACAAAACTTTGCTGAGCACCTATCATCTGCCATACTCTCTGCTGGGCCCTGAGGACAAAGAGATGCATTAGCCCTGACCCCTGCCTTGGGGAACCCCATGTTTAATGGTCTAGCTAGGCAAATGAAGCTTTAGGGTTTAGATTTCTTTTCTCACCTCAAAAGCCTAGGCTGCTTGTAGAAATAGTAGTATTGCCTTGTGAATTCCTGGACCAATCCATCTTGGGGAATGGCTATGGCTTGGATTAAAACTCCAAGGTATAGTATAGGAAGTCAGTTCTCAAGTCATGGTCTCACTTGGTTCTCCTGTGGCTGGTATTAGACCTAAGACCAGGCCCAGGCCCAGCCAGGCTGGGCACAGGAGTAGAAGATGCCAAACTGTGGTACCTTGGTGACAGCAGGAAGCATAGAGTCTTCATTGCATAGGGTGGGGATGGTTCTAGGCCCATTGCTAGGCAGCATGGTATAATGGGAAGAATCTAGGAGATTTGAGTTTGTTTCCTGGCTTTACTACTTACTTGCTTTGTGACTTTGGGCAAGTTATGCAACTCTGAGTCTCAGTTTTCTTATCTATAAAATAGAGCTAATAATAGAACTGAGTTCTGTTAAGGTTGTTGTGAGAATTAAGTGAGGTATTTTGTGTAGTGTGGGAACAGTGCCAGATACACAGTAGTTGCTTCGTAAATATTATCATTTCTTTCACTGCTTAGATGTAGATAGCCCTGTAGCTCATAGGGTTCTTTGAGCAGAAATAGATAAGGTGAAAAAGTTTATTTTGATCAGCTAGATGAAGTCCAGTATACTTGGTGATGTGCTCTAAAGAAGAGTCCCAAGAACTCTCAGGCTTGTAGGAAGGTCTGGTTTTACCTCATTTTATAAAGGAGGAGGAGTCTCTGGATGGTGCAGATGGTTAACTCACTCGGCTGCTAACTGAAAGGTTGGAGGTCTCAGTCCACCCACAGGCACCTTGGAGAAAGGCCTGGTGACCTACTTCCAAAAAATCAGCCATTGAAAACTCCATGGAGCGCAGTTCTACTCCGACACACATGGGGTTGCCATGAGTTGGAATTGACTCCAGAGCAACTGTTTTTTTTTTTTTTTTTTTTTTATGCAGAAGGAAACTGAGACCCCAGGAGAGGGGGGCAGAGCAGCTTATGATCAGAGAAGTGAGCCATTGGTAGAACTTGGACCAGAAGGCAGATCTCCTGATCCCCCTGATCTCAGTGCCTCACTGTCTCTCTCATAGGTGGGCTTGATTGCTTTCCAAAGCCAGAGAAGGAAGTAGTTCCACCTGCATGTGCAGGCAGGAGTATAAATCACACACTGTGATGTCAGAAGCATCATTTCTAGCTGGGGAGGTACAGCTATGCATCAGAAAAGAGCACTGACCTCACAGGGTCTTGTAGTATCAAGTCCTCACTTGCGGAGCCCAGACAAGTGGTTCTCAACCTTTCCTATCTTATAACCCTCTCCTCCTCTACCCACTGAGTTCCAGCAAAAGAGAAACAAATGCCAGTTTTTCCCAGATCATTTTCTTTTTTACAGTCTCTCTATTATTACAGTTATCATTGACAGTGTGGTTGAAGGTCATAAAAAATTACAGTAATCTGGTTGGGAGTAAATTGTATTTCAGTGCCTCAAATACAAGCTAACAAGACTAATGCACTTTTTGTCATCAGCAGGTTTATATATAATGTACAGTGGAATAGGATAATTCAGAGGTCCCCAGAATCACTGGGTAATGTTGTGTAAGGTTTTGACCCAGGCTAGACAGTGGAATAAATTTACCAGTGGTGGGAGTATGGAGACAGATGTATAATGGATAATCCCTGGAAGGAGAGGCATAACAGAAAATTTACACTTGGGTGTGGGAGTGGTGACTGATGGGTAATCCTTAGAGGGTGGGATACTCAGGAATAGTGGATATGGGGAAGGAAGGTGAGAAAATCCTTGGTGATGTATCTGCGCATACTCCCCATTAAGATCCACTGGTGTAGCCTCTTTGTTCTAGAATGCATAGGGGAGCAGTCATCAAGAGCTAGAGGTCATGAGAGTGTTCCTGGAGTAGGTGGGCATCCTACTGGGATCTTTCCTGTCTTTGCTGGCAGAGAACTGACCCCCTACTCTTTGCTTCAACAGGCTAGCTGTAACCAATACCACCATGACAGGGACCGTTCTGAAGATGACAGACCGGAGCCATCGGCAGAAGCTTCAGCTGAAGGCCCTGGACACAGTGCTTTTTGGGCCTCCTCTCTGTGAGTCTTGTGGAGAGAAAGGCTGCTGCTGTGCCATGGACCCCAAGGCTAGGCAGAGGTCCTGGGTCTCCTAGGCACACCTCCAAAGCAATGCCTCCACTATTCCCACTGGCGCTGAAATGTGGCATGATCTTGTATGTAGTCCACCCAGACTTCAGCACCCATTTATTAAAGACAGTCAGGAAATACTTACTTTGTGCCAGTGCTGTGCTGGACCCTGTAGGGAGACCTGGATGAATCATATTCTGCCCTAAAGGGAAAAAGTGAGTGTTCTAAAGAGGTACACAGTGCTTCTGGGGCCCAGAGGAGGGATAGAGAAGGTTTCCTATAGAAGTGTTGTGTGATTTCTGCCTTTAATGATGGGTAGGACTTTATTCCATGAAGGTGGCATGAGAGAGCAGTCTAGGTGGAGGAAACAACCTGAGTAAGAATATAAAGGCTAAAATGTGAAAGATAAGTTCAGGGATAGCAAGTAACTCATAAAGAGCTGAACATCATTTAGGTATTCCCTACTGTCAGTGTAGACACACAGAGTATATGAACTGATTGCTTGCTGAACATCTTTGGGTCTTTGGATAACCAAGAGGGCTAAGTGGACTTGCACTGAAGCAAAAGAGACACACTTAGGCCTAAGGTAGAGCGGTCTTTTCAGTGTGTGGCTAGTTAAGAAAAGTAGGTAGTTCAGCTCCAGAGACCTGTAAGATGGATTAGCCAACCCTGCCATTCTTTTTCTTATTCTAAGTGAACTCCAGGGGGAACATACTTAGTGAGATTTCTTAGAAAATCAGCCTTGACCAAGCAGACTGTCAAGGCCCATTCCCCTGCCCTTTGGGAGCTGTTGACATCAGTTGAAGGTGCCAACAGCAGAAAGGTATGGAGCCAGGAACCAGTCTAGAGAAGCAGCTGACAGGCAGGGTCAGAGGCAGTACAACATTTCCCTGTCCATGCATTTGGCTTGGCAAGTACCCAGGCTAATGTATCACTACAGCTGGGTCTATGCCTTTTGAAAGAGTGGAATAGAGCAATGTGGGAGATGATTTTTCCCACCTGCTTTGTTGCCTTTTTGTTGTTGTTGCTCCTAGGACACATTTTGCTTACTGTTAACTGGTAGATTTTGAACGAATGACACATGAATGATTGTACCCTTTATGTGAGGCCCACTTTCTATACTGAGCAATGGCCTTTCATTCATTCACCAACATTTATTGAGCATCTACTATGTGCCAGTATAAATGGCAGGGTCCCTACTTTCAAAGAGTTTGCCTAGTTGGAGATAGAAGTGTCAACAATATAGTAAATGGTCAATAAATACAGTAAATGTTATAGGTGTCATGTAAGTCTGTCCATTGTTCAGTGAAGGGCACAAAGTGATGAGTATTTCTACTAGAGGTCAGGAAGCTTTATGGAAAAGATAATTCTGGAGCTGTGTCTTGAAAGATGAGAAGTGGCCTTATTTAACTCCCCATTAACAGCTTATACGCCTCTTCTCCGCCAGGCGCTCCTTGGAAACTCTATGGGGCAGTTCTACTCTGTCTTATCGGGTCGCTATGAGTTGGAATTGACTCGACGGCACTGGGTTCTGGTGTACACCTCTTCTTATACACCAGCAAGAGGACTTACTCAGAAGACTTACTCCATCATCCCTCAGGAAGGGAAGGCTTCAGCTGCCTGAAATTCTTCCTTAGTCTTCTAAGGTGTATTATCAGGCTGTTTTGTGTTCTCTTTTGAAGCAGAACTCACAATATCTAAAAGGATGCATTAGGAACTGTAGGTTAAAGTAGGCAAGGATTCTAATCCTGGAAAATCAGTTTGGGCTGGAGAGCATAGGAATGAGAGTCCTCGATCCATGGTACTGGGTCCAGGAGATCAGAGTCAGCAAGAGGGGCCCTAGTGAATCAGGTTAGACTGATACCAGGACAGAGATATATTCTGCTAGGCCCATTTCATGTAGACTATGGGCTGTGTGTGACCTAACCTAAGGGAATTCAGAGGTCAGCAGGAAAACTCTTGTTTCTGAAAGAAATGAAACAAAGTTATTAGAGCTAAGAAGAGCTCATCATGGATCTGTCTCCAATTCAGCTGAATAGACATTTATTGAATGTTTTCAAGGTGTCAGGCACTAAGTTAGGAGCCCTAGTTATAGAAAGGTGAATAAGTCATAGCATCTGCCCTCAAGGAAGTAGCAGTCTAATTAGTGAGATGAACATATAATCATACAATTATATTACAGGTAATCTCTGACTTATGACATTCAAATTATGAAGAACCACACTTACGACAGTCTGGTTTTTCGGTACATCTTATTGTTAGTAACATGTACTACATACAGTGTTGCAGCATGTAATTTGCTGATGTTATCATTCACATGCCTACCCCCAAAGACAAAGATTGGATTTATAAAGATACTGTTAGTGGTATTTGACTTACGTCAGAACTGATTTACGACGGAGTCATCGGAACAGAATTTATGATGGGGACTACCTGTACAGTGATATAAAAGCTATAATGGAGGAGAGGGCTTGATAAAGTTGTGACCCAAAGAAGGAAGCATTTCTCTTAGCTTGAATGAATGAGTCAACCTTCATAGGTTTGATGGAGGAGCAAGGAAGGAAATGAGTTCAATTTTAGACATGTTGAGTTCAAAGGACTGAAGGACATCCAAGAAGAAAAGCCTTGTAGAGTTGAACATACACTCTGGAGCTCAGAAGGAAGTTTTAGGGGACTTGAAATATAGATTTCATAGACTTATTGTATAGAGGACCAATATCAGCTATTGCCACAACTGATACAGAAGCTTAAAACAACAACCTTTTAGTATTGCTCACAAGTCTACAGATGTACAGAGCAATTTTGCTGATCTTGGCTTTTTTTGGCTGAGCTCACTCATGCATCTAGTCAGCTGTTGGTTGGCTAGGCAGCTGATTGGCTGGAATAACTGGGTTCTTGCTCACTGTGTCTCACATTCCTTCAGCAGGCTAGCCCTGGCATGTTCTTATGGCAACAGTGAGAAACAAGAAAAAGAAGACCCAATCATTCAAGAGGGCAAGCAGAAGCATGCAAGTACTTTTCAAGCCTCTGCTTGTGTCACATTTGCTATTGGCCAAGCAAGTCACATGGCAAAAGCGAGTTATATGCTAGAGTTACTGTGAAAAGACACCACACAAAATGCATGGATACAGAGAGGCGTGAAAAACTGGGCACAGTGATGTAATAAATCTATCATAATGGTCTTGAATGGAAACAGAGTTACTTCCCTGGACTACATTAGCCAACTTAAAAACCAATATTTTATTCTCCTTCTTCCTTCTCTCCATTTACTCATTCACTTATTCTGTCTATTGAATATTTACTTTTTGCTGAGCACTGTGGTTGACACTGGGAGTGTGCAGTTAAATAAGATGGCTCCTGTTCTTGGTGAGCTCTCAATCGAGTGGAGGAGAAAGAAATTCAGCCCAATCATATTGGGTGCACAGGAGAGATGACATATAGGCAGTGTTTGAATGATGACTGGGGTCTTACCAGATAGAGAAGTGGCAGAGCACCCTAGAAAGAGGAAATATGATGTACGAAGGTTTAGAAGTATGAAAGAGGCTAGAGTGTCGAAAAAGAGGAGGACCCTCAATGAGATGGATTGACACAGTGGCTGCAGCAATACGCTGAACCATAACAATGATTGTGAGGATGGTGCAGGACCGGGCTGTGTTTCGTTCTGTTGTACATAGGGTCGCTATGAATTGGAGCTGACTCAACAGCGCCTAACAACAACAACAGCAGAGTGTAAGATATGTCAAAGAAGGTGGGCGGGAGAGTTTTATTGAGCTGAGTGACACAATCAGGTTTGCAGTTTTGGAGAGATTACCCAGACTGCATTGTGGAAGATGTATTGGAGTAGGGTAGGGTAAAGGGAAGAAGGCAGTTAGGAAATGGGGAAGGGGGTGGTAACAGTGCTGAAGAGACATGGTTAATTTAAAACTCATAGGAATGGACAGGAGAGGGAGGGGATTTGAGAAAGATTTAGGAGATCAAATTATAAATAGGTAACTACATCAGAATGTGGGAAAGCATGTGCAAAAAATTATGATTGCAGAGATTGTGGGAGGAAGCAGTGTTTCCCTGGGCATGAGGCTCAGGGAAGTTTTCTAGAAAGAGTGACATTGGAACAAGGCTTAGATGAATAGTGAGCAATTTTCCTTCTGCCCCACAATTCTGTAAGCTCTTGGTGCCCTTCTTTTTGCATTGACTGTGATGCTAGTACTTCCTCTTGTGTTCTTTCCAGGCCTGTTATCTTCATTTCCTTTCAGGCTGTTTATAATATATAGAAGCAGGGGTGGGGTTGTCAGGTGGCTTTGTTGTCTAGGATTAGCCATGAATTAGAGTTTATGGACTAAGTTCCAACCAGGATGGGCTGCACTGTGCAAGGCATAAAAGTCCTGCAGTCAGCAAAAAGGCACAGAGGGGGCTCTGGCCTGGCGCATATTTCCGCCTCATTCTCTTCTACCTCTGTCTCTAAGCTGTATGTAAGAAGAACCTTTGCTGTCTTTCTACCTTTGCCCTACCTTGCCTGGGATTTTTACTGACTCAGAGAGGGAAGACAAAGGTCCCAGCAGATTGAGTCTGGAGCTCAGGGGCATCTCTGCCAAGGAAACCCCACAGCCAGCTGATCTCCTACCCTCTGTTTAGCAGCTACAAGCAAGGTCTTTGGCAGGGAAATAAAGAAGAGGAAGGGACTGACATCCGTAACCGAAAACTACTTCTTATGGCAGATGAATTTCTTGTAATACTTCCCAGCTAAAGATCTGTTAATACCTCAACCAGAAATCATAGGCTAGTGGATCTGGACCCAGTTGTCCTTCTTTGCCTGCCTAATGGGAGAATTTTGCGGAAGACTGAGAGTGATCTATCTGGAAACAGCTTGGAGTGATGTCATATGGAATGGAAGAGTAAGGATCTTCAAAATCCTCTCCTCTGTAAAGCAATGAAAATGCTGGTACAAAAAAAAAAAAAAAAAAAAAAGTCAAAATAAACTTATTTAAAACTCTGGAAATTAACCAAAATATTACAACAATGTGGGGAGGGTTTATTCATGAAAAATGGCTGAATCTTGGTAAGAACAGTCAACTTTGTAGCATTTTAACTTGTCCTATCACCGCTTCCTTCTCCCTAGCTCTGTGGTAGCCTTGAAAACCAACAGCTCACAGTCATAATGAAAATCAGCAGCCTAGCAGCTACTAAAAAAAAAAAATTTTTTTTTGAGCAGTCAAAACCAGGCAGGAGCTCTTTCAAAGCCCCATTCTCGGAGAAGGGTCACTTTTTGACTTGTCTGGCAGTTCCCTGGAACACCTCACTACCAAGACTTGTCTTTGTGTGGCTTGACTCAGAGCTGACCCAGTGCCATTTGTCAAAGACAGCCAGTGGCAATTTTTTAACATGGAAACTGCCTGAGGCCATGAAAACAGTTGAAGCAAACAATAAGCTAACCAAAAAACCTAAAAGGAAAATCTGGGGAATGAGATGTCCATATGGTGCTTTGAAAAGCACTGACACATTCCTGGGAATCTAAAAAGCTATGCATATGATTTCTTAGATATGACCCCAAAAGTGGAAACAATAAAAAAAAAAAAGGTAAATTGGACTTCATCAAAATTAAAAACTTTTCTGTTTCAAAGGACACTATTAAAAAAGTGAAAAGACAGTCCACAGAATGGGAGGAAGTATTTGCAAATCATTTATCTAATAAAGGTCTAGGACCCAAAATATGTAAAGAATTCTTACAACTCAACAGTAAAAGGCAAATAACCCAATTAAAAGGTGAGTAAAAGATACTTAACATCATTAGTTATTAGGGAAATGCAAATCAAAATCCCAGTGAGATACCACTTCTCAGCACTGTTGTTGTTTGCCATCAAGTGGACTCTGACTCTTAGGGACCATAAAACTGCCCCATAGGGTTTCCTAGGCTGTAATCTTTACAAGAGCAGATAGCCAGGTCTTTTCTTCTGTGAAGCTGCTGGTGGGTTCGAACCACTGACCTCTTGTTTAGCAGCCAGAGTGGGTAACCACTGCGCCAGCAGGGCTTATTTCTCACCCACTAAGATGGCCATAACCAAAAAGACAAATAATAACAAGTGTTAACGAGGATGAGTAGAAATTGGAATTTTCATACATTGCTGGTAGGAAAATAAAATAGTGCAGCCACACTGGAAAACAGTCTGGCAGTTCCTCAAGAAGCTGAATATAGAATTACCGTAAACCCACTGCCGTTGAGTCGATTTCAACTCATAGCGACCATAGAGGACAGAGTAGAACTGCCCCGCAGAGTTTCCAAGGAGCGCCTGGTGGATTCAAACTGTGGGCCTTTTGGTTAGCAGCCGTAGCACTTAACCACTACGCCACCAGGGTTTCCAGAATTACCATATAACCCAGCAATTCCACTCCTACTTATATGTCCAAGAGACTTGTATGTGGATGTTCATAGCAACATTATTCATAATAGCAAAAAAAAAAAAAAAAAAGCCAAAAATTGGAAACAACTCAAATGCCCATCAGTTGATGAATGAAGAAACAAATGTAGTTTATCCATACCATGAATAAAAAGGAGTAAAAAAAGGAATGAAGTACTGATACATGCTACAACATGAATGAACTTTGAAAAACACGCCAAGTGAAAGAAGCCAGACATAAAAGGCCACATATTGTTTGATTCCATTTATATGAAATGTCCAATGAGGCATATCCATAGAAACACAAAATAGATAAATGAATTCCAGGCCTGTGGGGAGTTAGGAATGGGAGGTGACTACTAATAAGTATGGGATTTCTTTTGGGGGTAAAGTCGATTGTGGTGATGGTTTTACAACCTTGTGAATATACTAAAAAGCACTGAACTGTATATTTAAAAGAGTGAATTTTAGGATATGTGAATTACATCTGGTCTCAGTCAGCTGTATCCTTACCCTCTCTCTCTATTCTGTTATGCTCCAGCTCACGCTTCAAGCCTTCTGTAGGATGCCAGCCTCTCCCCAGGCATGCTCAACTCTTCCTTCTTATTCTCCTCTGGAGCTACAGCCCTTTGCACCTGCTTTCTCTGTAACACTCAGTTTTCCTTTCTATTACCCATCAAACTGGGAACTCCTTGAGGGCAGAGACAGTTTTATTCACCTGTCATCAGCACTCAGTATCAGATCCAGCATGGATTAGGTGCCAGTTGTATGCTGGATGGATGTAAGCGTGAAGTTATGCAGAAGGAGGAGGCATATCCTCTCCAGAGATACAGGAGAGAGGAGAGATGAGTGTGGAATCTGTCCCAGCCTGGATGTGGGGAGAACTGTTACCTACTGAATGTCTGTAAAAGCTTGAGGCACTTAGAGCAGTTGTTGTGTTATAACTAGAAGGGAGAATGGCATAAGAATTGCCCTTACAGGTTATAGAGACACCCCAGCACCACAGAGCGTTGTGTAAATGACAAGAGAAATTCTTAGCACATATTTGGGCAGTGAGGGATGAATATGTATCTACCCGGGGCATGAGGTTCAGGGTACTGTGGAGAGAATAGACTGGGAGAGGGGATTCCAGAAGGTGATAATGATTAGAGGCTCACTTTCTCAATGCTAACTGGTAGCTTGAAAATTCTCACCATTACCCCTGACTCTGCTAACATGTCAGCATTTCATTTGTTTATTTCCACCTTCCCTGCCTCAAGCCTGATTGTGTTAACAGTTAACTTCATTTTGATAATATGTATTTGCAATATTCAGGCGGGGAATTCTGCCACCTTCTGACTCCCTGGGTCCTAACCAGCCTGAGTTAGCTGTCACCTAGACAGCCATATCTGTTCCCATGAAACCTTCATGGTCTCTCTGACTCTGGCTATAATTACTGGGTACAAGGTGGATTCTGAGAGCTGAGCTCGGGTGGGGCTATGCAGGGCAGCTGTCCTTACTCTTCTTGGCCTCTGGAGCTGTCTTTGCCCTTCATGTGCACTTAATGTTGTACTCCCTGTTGTGGGTTGAGTGTGTCCCCCAAAAAGATACGCTGAAGTTCTAAAGCTTCGGTACCTGTGAATGTGGCTATTTGGAAAGAGGGTTTGTATAGATGTAATCAAGTTAAGGTGAGGTCATACTGGATTAGAGTGGACCGTAAATCTAATAACTGGTGTCCTTACAAGAAGGCCATGTGAAGATACAAAGGAGACACAGAGGAGAAGACCATGTGAACATGGAGACAGTTATGCTGCTACAAGCCAGGGAACACCAAGCATTGCTGGTGACCACCAGAAGGTAGAAGAGGCAAGGAAGGATTCTTCCTTAGAGCCTTTGGAGGGGGTATGGCCCAGCCAACACCTTAATTTCAGACTTCTGTGTCCAGAGCTGTCAGAAAGCAAATTCCTGTTCTTTTAAGCCACACAGTTAGTGGTAATTTGTTACAACAGTTCTAGGACACTAATATAGGTTTTGGAACTGGGAAGTGGGGTGCTGCTGTGACAAATACCTAAAGATGTGGATGTAGTTGTGGAAGTGGATAATGGGCATAGGCACATGGTAGAGAAGGCTTAGATTGCCTTGAAGACACTGTTGATGGAAATATGGAGATTAAAGGTACTTCTGGTGAGGTCTCAGAAGGAAATGAGAAGCATGTTATTACTGGAAGAAAGGCAGTCCTTGTTACATGTGGCAGAAAAGTTGGCCCAATTGTTCCTAGTGTTGGGTGGAAAGTAGAACTTTTCAGTGATAAACGTGGATATTTAGTTGAGATTTCCAAGCAAAATGTGAGAACAAAGTGATATATTGAAGAAGGAACTGTTAAGCAAACAGGACCCAGAACTTGATAATTTGGAAAATTCTCAGGAGATGCTAAGGCATTGTTATGGATTGGATTGTGTCCACCCAGAAATAGGTGTTATATATCCTAGCCTCTATGCCTGTGGTTATAATCTCATTTGGGCATGGGTTGTCTTTGTTATGTTAATGAGGCAGGATTAGTGTAGAGAGTACCTTGAGTCAATTTCTTTTGAGATATAAAAGGTTAAACAAGCAAGTGAGAGTAGCAGAGATAGGGAAAGATTGATGCCAAACCACATGGAGATCTACAAGGAACCAGGAAACAAGCTGAAGAGACAAGGAACTTGCCCCAGAGCCCACAGAGAGAGAAAGACTTTCCCCAGACCTGGCACCCTGAATTCAGACTTCTAGACTCCTAAACTGTGAGAAAATATGTTTGTTAAAGCCATCCATTTGTGGTATTTCTGTTATAGCAGTACTAGATAATTAAGACAGGCATGCTCTGAAGAAAACATCAACGGTGTGACTGGACAACCTCTTCTGCCAGAGAGATTACATGTGTGACTCATTTATCCAGTCAACCATCTCAGCAGAAGCCAGGGGTAGAGGTGAGGGTATCCAGGAAGAATCTGTGGAGAACTCTTATATCTAAAGGCATGGATCCCCTTGACATATGCAGTAGACTCACAAGGGTTTTCAGAATGGTATACCACCCAAAACACCACCAGCCTGGACTGAAGGGGATAGAGATGGGATGAAATGAAGGAAAGCTATTGGACTTCTGGAATTCTATAGGCAGGAAATGGGCAGATAGAGTTATTTGACTGTGAACATGTGTTATCCTTCAAAAAAAATGGAAGAATGACTCCAAGGTGGCTCAGAGTCTAGTGGGGCTGGTAGCAATTCTGTGGCCCAGTGGGTGGGTCCACTGGGGCCTCTGTGGGCCCAGAGGGAAGAATATCAAGCCACAGAGGATTATTCTCAGGCTTTGAAACCTAATGGAATTTGTCCTGCTAAGGTTTGGACTTGCTTGGGACCAATGACTCTCTTATTCCTCCTAACTTCTCTTTCTATGCCATTCCCACCATCGTGTTTTAGAAGCAGACAACTCGTTTTCTAGTTTTATAGGTCCAGAGATGGAGGGAAATTTTGCCCCAGGATGGACCATACCCAGAGTACCATACCTAATTTAGATGATTTAGAAGATGAGATTTGGGACTTTTTGAATTGATACTGTTTAGATGAGATTTTGGAATTAGAGTTGATGCTGGAATAGGTTAAGATTTTGGGGTTGTTGGGATGGGATGAATGTATTTTGCATGTGGGGAGAATGTGGATTTTAGGGGGTATGGGGTGAACTATTGTGGTTGAATTGCATCCCCTAAAAAAAAAGATAGTTGAAATCCTAACTCCCAGTACCTGTGAAGGTGACTTTATTTGGAAATAGGGTCCTTGCAGATGTAATCAAGTTAAGGTGAGGTCATACTGGATTACGGTAGACCCTAAATCTAATGACTGGTGTTCTTTTTAAGAAGGCCATATAAAGACACAAAGGAGATACAGGAAAGAAGGCCATGTGAAGATGGAAGCAAGGATTAGAGTTACATTGCCACAAGCCAGGGAATGCCAAGGATTGCCACAACTACCAAAAACTGGAAGAGACAAGGAAGGATTCTCCTTCAGAGGCTTTAGAGGGAGTGCGGCCCTGCTGATACCTTGATTTCAGACTTCTAGCCTCTAGAACTATGAGAGAATAAATTCCTTTTGTTTTAAGCCACCCGGTTTGTGGCAGTCCTAGAAAACTAATATATTCCCTTTCCTGCTAAAACCTGCCTTTCTCCTTCTCTTTTTGTCTTTTCTACTTTTGCTAAGTACCTGCTCTGTTAACGCCCTGTGCTAAGTATGGGTCTACAGAAATCAGTAGGTTCTGTGCCTGGCCCTGAGGAGCTCACAGACTGACATGAAAGCTGAAAAACCACAAGGCAGGCTGTGAGATAGCAAGAGATAACCCATGTTTCCTGTCCAAAGAGTGGGCTGATCATGGAATCCCTGCTCAGAGGAGAAGGACTGGAAGGACCCCTGTGGGCTGCGGTTGGCTGGGAAGGTAGTAGGAGTTGAAGAATGGGGATGGGATAGGATGAGAAGAAGTACATCATTAGTAAAGCATAGGCTGCCTGTTTTCCTCTCTCTTTCTGACACAGTGGTTTATATATTCCTTTAGGGCTAGGGAGTTCAACCCAGGGCTCTACTGATGGGACCTGACAATTCTCACATCTACTTATCCAGCTGCTTTCTTTTCCTTAAGCTCTGCATCCACATTCCTAATGGCCTTCTGGGATGTCCATCTGAATATCTCCAGGAACCTCAAAGCTTTCACTTACAACTGTGCATTTGGTCTGTGAGATAGGTGCATGACCATTTTATAGCTGAAGAAGCTGAGATCTAGGTGGGGGAGGGGAATTTTATAAACAGTTGTGGGTGGAGGCAAGCATACAACCTAGACTGTCTAACCTTCACAGCAAGACGCTTCCTTTGATGACACAAGAATTTCTCTACATGAGGCCTTAATTGGTTAAATCATTTGGCCCTGGAGTCTTCTCTGTCCTAATAGCGATGCCGCAGTTAGCTCCTAAGGTGTTGTTTGGGGGAAAACTCAGAATTTGGAACTCTGAGTCACACTTAGGCTAGATCAAACCAGTATATATGTATCTCCATGGTGAGAAAGGTTTGCATGTAAAAAGCAGAAACAATACTTGCTCCAAGAGTGTGAAAGTTGTAGTGAAGAAATATAGTGTAGCAGAAAGACCACAAAGTCAGGCAATGTGAATTTGAATCCCAGCTTTGTCTCTTTTTATGAACTCCAGCAAGTCATTACCCCTCACTGACTGTCAGTTTCCTGGTCTACAGAATTGTAATAATAATACCCTACTTGGTAGAGTTGTTGCGAGGGTTAGAGATAATGAATACAAATGCCTGGTAATTTTTTGTTTTATCTCCCTTCTTTTCTTATATGTGGATTAAGGGGAAAGAGATATTATCACACTTGAGACTTAGCAGTAAAAATTCTACCCTACAAAGCTTTGAGTGCCTTCTCTGTGTCAGTCAGTGCTCTGCCGGGCACTGGCATACAAGCAAGTGATGGTCAGTAGACGCCACCAAGTGTAAGTCAGCCAGAGTAGACTTATTTCCTTCCACTACACTTGGTAGTCCGTGGGATATTACAGGCAGTATATCTGGGCTTCAGTTATGCACTTGACCAAACAGAGGTATGTATGGGGTGGATGTTTGTACATTTAAGTAGAGCCAAACAAAAGTGATCAAAGGAATCCAGAGGATGCTCATAGGTAGAACATTATTACCTTAGAGGAAGGGGTGACTGTTAGACTCTGTTCTTGGCCCTGGTCATTCATTGTTTTTATTCGTGACTTGGGTGCAAATATAAAGGCAGGGTGATACGCTCTGGTTTCAGAATGATTTGGACAAGGCAGAATAAGGGATTGAATGGAATAGCTAAGGGCCAGTGGGGCCCAAATTGCATACCTACCTTAATAACTTTGAAATGCTGGAGGTAATAGACTGAGGGTGCTGGTTGCAAGGCTTAACAAAAGTCCCTTTGATTTTTTAAAAGCATATAAAGGGAATGTTGGAGTTGAGATGCCCTGAGAAACCAAAATTGAAAATCTTTTAACAAACAAAGGAGACATGAGTACCCCAGGCTCTGGTAGAAGCTGCTGAGGAGGGAGAAAGGCAGGCAGTTAGTTGTGCTGCAGAGATACCTCCTCCTCTTGGGATCTGAAGGACAGGGAAGTGAAGGCTTGAGTATGGCTGGAATGTGCATGCCTGCCTAGAGGCTAGGGGATGGCTAGGGAACCCTCTGTTTTCTCTTTCCGAGCCTGGCATAAACATGTGAAGGACATGACTGCCACCCTGGGCCTAGTAACTCCCCTCCCTTGGATAGAAATAGAATGGACTAATCTGCCTTTGACCCCATACCATCCTCATGTCCCACTGTCCAGCCTTTCAGTGAGGAGCAGTGAATATAACTCTCCCCCCTCCACTCCTTTTTTTATTGTCAAGCTGTGGGCCTCACACAGTTTTCAGCTGTTTGTGTCTTTTCGTGCTGTCTAGACCTTGCCTTAACTTGGTGGCTTCACCTGGGTCCTTTTGGAGTTCTTTCAGCCTATGGTGTAACTCCCCCTCCCTCCTTTTTTCCCTTCCCAGACTCCAATATCTAGGGCTCTTCAGAGCCTACAGGTACTGTCTCCCAAGTTGAGCGCAACTCAGGCAGGGCCTGTAGCAGCAACCCTCTCCTCCTTAAGGTATCTTTTTCAAGTCTCCTATACTGTAGTGCAGAGGCCAGATCTGGCATACCAGGAGTGATGTCAGGTTCCCACAGTGCCCCTCTCTTTGTTTGCTTGGTTCTCAGGATGTGACTTTTGCTCTTACCTTCTGCCATTGTTTCTTCCTGATTCCTTGTCTAGCATTTCAATTTTGGTCTGATGACTGGGCTTTGCTTTGAACCCCAGCTGGCGACTAAGGCTGTGACTTTTCACTTAAGTGCTGCCAGGCCTTTTCTGGAGGTCTATTCATTCCTGTATTCCTGGGATGTTTAATGTCTCATATATGTAAATCTCTTAATGCTATTCCTATTCTAGACTCTTGATTGAGCCACAGCCTAGAAATGCTCTCTATAGATTGAAACTTCCAGACCGTTACCTGATACGGGCTTTGGACCTTGTGCCTAGAATGGCCTAGCAGTTGAGAAGACTCAGCTCGTGCAGTCATCAATCTCATAGGCCAGACCTTAGGCTCTAATGATGCTGCTTTCTACTCTCCACAACCACCCCTGTTACTGCTCTCATACCCAGCACTGCTTGTCCTGTAGGATGGAAGCCACTGTATCTGGCTGGGATGTATTGAGAAGTCACTAGTTTTCTCCTTACAGCATCTTAGGGAAGTATGATTTAATATGCTTCCTGTATTGCTCTGAGACATCTCATCCTTACCAAACTAGACTTTGACTAGCAGAGATATAGGCACAGAGTTTACTGTAATAGTAAACTAGTTGCTTCCGAGTGGGAGAGAGTGTCTGGAAAGGCTTCATTTGAGGGGATACCTAAGCTTAGCCTTAAAGGATGGGTAGGAATTTATCAGGAGCAAAGGGATAAAACACATTCCTGGCAGAGGTGCTAGCCTGTTTAAGAGCATGGTGGTTGTTAGAAAGGGAGAGAGAAAGAGGGAGGAAGAGAGAAAGAGGGGGAGAGAGAGAGAGAGAGATAGTTATTGATAATCTGTGTTGAGCGCAGTGGGAGAGGAGGCAAGAGAGGTAGGTTGCATTCAGATGATGGTCAAGATGAGGAATTTAATGGTGATCTCGTAGACATGGGGAATTTATAAATCAGGGCCAGATAATGTGCCCAATCCCAGGGCAGTGGGAGCTCAGAAACAAGAGAGAAATGGATATTGGGAGTTAGGGAGGTGTTCCTGGGAATGCAGTGGAAATTGCAAGGCTGAGTTGCACTGGGCCCCCTGACTCACCATCTCTTCCCCTTTCTGGCAGTGACCCGCCACAGTCACCTCAAAGACTTCATGTTGGTGGTGTCTATTGTTATTGGTGTGGGCGGCTGCTGGTTTGCCTATATCCAGAACCGTTACTCCAAGGAGCACATGAAGAAGATGATGAAGGATCTGGAGGGATTACACCGAGCTGAGCAGAGTCTGCATGACCTTCAGGAAAGGTAAGGCCCTGCCCCCACCCCACAGCCCTTTGCTGCCAGCTCTTGGGAGCTTCCTGTTTCCACCTGAGTTGTGGGTCACCTGGCCGCTGAGACCATGCTGACAATGGGCTGCCTGGGCCGTGTAATCCTTCCAAAATTACATTGGGAGCCTAAATTCCTGCTATTCCAATTGCCCTGGGTATTTATCCTTCCTCGGGAGAAGCTTATTTCTCTCTTTCCTGCCCCTGAACTTCAGAGGAAGAGCTGTGTAGCTGTCAGAGATTCTGAGCTTCCCAGCTTGGGTAGACTTGTCAAGGGCCTTTCTGTCCTTTGTCCTGTTTCTGGACTGCTTCTCTTCCCATATAAATAGATATAACTAACTGTTCTTCACTCTTTCCCAAAGAAACATACCTTTTTTCCTAGTGCCCCTAGTTCTTTCTTAGATGGAACCTAAATCTGTTAGTAGTACTGAATTGTTTTATGAGCTTGGGTAAATCCCTTTCCCTTCCAGGACTTATATTCTCATCAATAATATGAGGGTGTTGAACTATGAAAGCATTAAGGGCCTTCTAGCTCTGATGGTCTGGGGTTTTGTTTAAATAAAGCATAACTTAAAAACTATGACAGAAACTTTAGCTGTGAGGAGAAAGTTCCAGTCAATCAGTCACATAGTCAATCTAAGTACTTCCTGACATATTCTAGAAGCCAGATCTATGTTGGGAATTATAAGGAACTCCCTGCTAGTGGGACAACAAAACTCACACACAAGAAGGAGCAGTAAGTACACTCTTGGTGTAGTCACTCAGTGCCAGCCTATGGGGTGAGAACTGTAAGGACTGGAGGGGCACAAATGCAAGAGATGTGTGGATGTAGGGCTCTGAGGGGGTGCCTTGAAAGATGGGTAGGGAAGTCCGCGTAGTTCAGGTTGAGTGTATGGGGCAGGGCCAGATCCCTGGGACCTCCCTGGGAGGAGTTTAGTAGGATGCAGAAGGCAATAGAGAGTTAACCTAGGTTTGTTTTGTTTTTTTGTTTTAACAAGGGTGGAGGACCTACTTCAGGACTGTCTTTTAGGGCAATGATTCTGGCAGCCTAGGGACTCCAGTTTGGAGGTCTTGAATGAATTCATGTAAACAGGAAATGAAGCTCTTTCATTTTTTAATGACAGATAAGATTTCATTTTTTGAGAGCAGGGATATCTTAGGAACCAGGCATTGTTAAGCATTTAAATGCATTGTCGCTCATAATAACCAAACCCTTTGAGGCAGATGCTATTATTATCCTTATTTTGGTGTTGAGGAATGAAGGTTCAGAGGGGATAAGTGCTTTGCTAAGGCCACATGTCAGTAAGTGAGCTAGGGCTTTTGACACCCAGAGGGTGCTGACTTTACTGAAGCAGCAGCCTTTTCAGGTTCATTTCCATGGGCTGGAGCCTGTGGCTGTTAAGAGGTGCTGAACTGGGAGTCTGATCTTTGAGCTGATTCTGGCTACCCTGCTGGGCCCCATGCTTCTGGGACCTTTGCCATCTGGGGGCTAACTGCTGCTGTCTAAGAGGTCCCCATACTTCATTTGTCTGAAAAAACATGTACTGTTTTCATTCCAAAGGCAAAATAATCTAGGCAGGAGACATTCCAAGTTTGGGGATAAAACTAAGCTCCCAGCAGCCTCCAGAGCTAAACGACCAGTGGGGCATTTAGAAACACACACACACACACACACACACACACACACACAGGCTTACACATGTGCTCACCTCTGACAGTATCCAGAGCCCACATGCCACCTTGTCTTCTATCGTCCCTTACTTTAACAGGCCTGCACTGAGCCACCACAGAGCTTTACAGAGCTCCTGGTATTTTGGGTGAATAAATGTAACACTACATGTGCATTCCAGTTAGGATTTCATTGGGTTTTCAAGATAATTCTTTGTGGCAGGCGGGGATTTTGATTCCCATTTTACAGTGAAAATATAGGCCTGGTAAAAGGAACAGACTTCTCTACAGCCACACAACTACTTAGAGCCAGGACTTGTGATCAGGCTGCCTCATTATCTTACTTGTAATGTTACTTGATTGTTATTTTCAAAGTACTCAGTCTTCTTGGGGTAGATGGGGTGGGGCAGGACATGATTGTACGTTTATTTGTGGCTTTCTGCACCCAACAGTATTTATCAATCTCCATCTCTACTAGCCCCTCTTGGGACTATGAAAGTGAGTCAGGCTTGGTTCCACTTTAAAGGAGCTTGCTATTGTAGGGGGAGGACAGACATATCACAGTATTGGCTTTTCTAAAAGACTGCTTTCACAGAGAACAGTATTTCAGTGAAGACTTCAATCTCTAAGGGTGGGATTTCAGGCAATTAGGTCATGGAAGAATGCAGTAAAGGAGAATGTTCAGCAAGGGAAGGAAGTGAGGGTTGGGAAATGGCGCCTCTGATTTGTTTTTAGCTATGCAAATAGTGCCATCTGGTGTACACCTCCAGGAAGTTCAACTCCTTTTCTCTCCTGAAACAAACACCGCCCTCCCCCCCCCCCCCCCCCGAAAAAACCCTTTGCTGTTGTTGATTCCGACTCATAGTGACCCTATAGGACAGAATAGAACTGCCCATAGGGTTTTCAAGGAGCGCAAAGTAGGCAAGAGACTGCAATATGTCAGCAGGAAGCTTGCAGCCTAGACATTTCTTTTTCTTCCCTCCATACTTGTCCCACCACATCTTTTGATACTTCAGCCACTGACAGCTCTGTCCATACTTGGGGCTTATTAGAAGTTGAATTTTTGTTTTGCTACTTTTATTTCATCTACTTAGTTAACTCAGTTAACTCAGTGCTCAGTGCTCTCTTTGGTGGGCCCTTCTTGTTTTGTAGCTGTCCTTTCTTTTCTACACTGTAAACCTAAACCATGTATATCTCTTCTACCTCATCACCCTAACTCGGTGTTTCCTGTTAAGGTGGAAAGACCTGATGGTAGCTAAGTACTTTCTTCCAGAGGCATTAGCAAACTTTTACTCTTTCTTTCTGGTCTAGCCCAGTCCTCACCTCCCTGACTCCTTTCCGACAGAGCCGATCACTCCATCTTTTGGGCTCACCCAACACCTCGTATATCTCTGTAGAACTTATCACACTGTATGTAGTTATCTGTTTACTTGTCTATGCTGGACTAGATCATGAGTTTCTCAGTGGCAGGGACAGTTTTCTGATTCATCTCCATATATCTAGTGCTTAGCAAAGGGCCTGGCATTCAGTACTTGGTGAATGAATAAATGAACGATTGAGTGGATTAACATAGAAATATGGAGGGAAGAAGGCAGGAGGCATGGTTGGATGGATGAAAGGTCTTGTCAGTGGACAGAAGGAATGTACAGGTGGGTCCAAGTGTAGATTTTCATTATAGCTAATACCTTTGAGATCTTTCCTGCCACAAAAGACACTTAGGAAAGGAACTCAGGACCCAGGGGTAGCAGAGGGCTTTCATAAGCCCTGCCCAGCCCCCTTAGCTTTCATTTTCCTGTGCTTCTGGGAGCAGGTACTCAGGAATCCAAGAGGTCCAGCCCAATAGTTCCTTTCTCATCTTCTTAAAGCCTCCCCCTACCACCACCCCAGTCATATCTCAGCCATTAGGCTTTCCTTTGATCTTTGTCCAGCTTGCAGGGTATTTTACAGTTATAGAAACTTCCAGATAACCTAGTATAAGAGGGACTAGGGGAATTTGGACTGATATAGATTGGAGTTCTAGATCTCGTATCTACCCGAAAGTCACTTCCCCTTTTTAAGCCTTCGTATCTACATCTGTCCAATGCTGATAATGATACTAATATATCATTATCTTCAGGGAGGACCAATGTGAAATACCTTATAAATTATATTTGTTATGATTTTTATCATGTGAAGCACTTTAAAGGAGGAATTCGGATGCTTGGGGACCTGGTTTTAAAGCCTTGGTTACTGACAGCAAAATTATCACCAATGTAAGAGTTAGGGTAAGGATGATGGTTTTGTTGGTCCTGGGCTAGCTCAGAGCCAGATAGTCAGCAGAGAAGGGAGAACAGGTGCTGAGTGCTGGAGCCCCCATTTTCCTCTTTGATGCCATGACTCATGGTGTGTTGGCCGGCACCCCCTTGCCTGGCCTCTCCCAGCTCCTTGCATCGCCCCCCAGGCTGCACAAGGCCCAGGAGGAACACCGCACGGTGGAGGTGGAGAAGGTACATCTGGAAAAGAAGCTGCGTGATGAGATCAACCTTGCCAAGCAGGAAGCCCAGCGGCTGAAGGAGCTGAGGGAGGGCACTGAGAATGAGCGGAGCCGCCAAAAATATGCTGAGGAGGAGTTGGAGCAGGTAGGAGAGTCTGCTAACTCCTAGATCTCTTGAGGGGTAGAAAAAGGGCAGGGCAGGGGCCAAGGGTGTTACTGGAAAATTTCACGTGTGAGGACTTTGAAGTATGGCTCAAGGAATATCTTCTGGAGTCATTAGACTCTTACTGATACGAGCGCTGAAAAAGTCGAAAACAATGGTCACCATGATTTTCAAAGGATAGTGATAACAGTTATTTTGTTTCTTTTTTATTGAGATATTTATATGAAATAAAATGTACAAATCATAAATATACAGCTGGAAAACCTTTATGTATGCATGTGACCACCACTCAGGTCTAGGTACAGAAATTTTTAAGCAATCCTGAAGGCTTACTTTTGAAGTTACCCAGAAAGGTATCTTCTGTCAGAATCTCTAAACCATAGATTTTAGTTTCACCTGATTTTGAACTTCATAAAAATGGAATTATACACTTTATACTCTTTTGTGTTTGGTTTCTTTCGCTCATCATTATGTCTGTGAGATTCATCCACGTTGCATGTAGTGCTAGTTGGTTTATTTTCATTGCTGAGCAATAATCCATTGTATGAGTATACTGTAATTTATCTATCCATTCTCCTGCTCGACGTTCTGGGTTGTTTGCAGTTTTTGGTTTATTTTTATTATTATTATTTTGCTTCTATGAATAACACAGCCACAAACCTTCTTGTACGTGTCTCTTGCTGGGCATACTCGTTTCTGCTGGGTGTGTAATATTGTTGTTAGTTGCCACTGAGTTGGCATCGACTCCTGTCAACCGTATATATGAGACTGAAGTGTTGCCTGGTCCTGTGCCATCTCCATGACCTTTGGTGTGTTTGAACCCATTATTCAGGCAATTGTGTCAGTCCATCTCATTGAGGGCATATAATAGGGTACTTATGTATTTAGCTTTATTAGAAACTGGCAATTTTCCAAAATGATTGTACCAATTTATACTGCCACCAGCAATGTATGAGAGTTCTAACTGACATAAAACCTTTGTATTTTTAGTCATTTTAACTTTAGACATTCTGGTAGGAGTGTAGTGGTATCTAATTGTGATTGTGATTTACATTTCCCTAATGACTAATAATATTAAACACCTTTTTATAAGTTTATTAGCATTTGATTTGAGAAGTATTTATTCAAATCTCTTCCCTTTTTTAAATTGCCTTTTTCATATCAATTTGAAAGAGTTCTTTGTATATCCTAGATATATCTTGTGTGTGTGTGTGTGTATGTGTATGTGTATGTATACACACACATATGGAGCCCTGATGGCGCCGTGGTTAGGAGCTTGGCTGTTAACCAAAAGGTCGGCAGTTCGAATCCATCAGCTACTCCTTGGAAACCCTATGGGGCAGTTCTACTCTGTCCTGTAGGGACGCTATGAGTCAGAATTGACTCAGTGACCACAGATTTGGTTTATGTATATATATGTCTTTGTGTGTATAATCCAGCTGTCTATTATATCAGACATTAAAAGAGATTTGCAAAATTATAAAAAGTTACTCTTATTGTTTTTATTTTAGAAAATAGTCATTTTTTATAAAAATGTGTTCTTTATGTTAACATGTAATGGATTTAATATAGTTATTTTAAATGAATTAATGAGTATTTTAAAATTTTCTCAACTATAACCTCTAATAGGATAATATATCAACATATAACTCATGCCATTGAGTCGATTCGGACTCACAGCAAGCCTGTAAGACAGAGTAGAACTACCTCACAGGGTTTCCAAGGCTGTGGCTGGTAGGTTTGAACCACCAATCTTTTAGTTAGCAGCTGGGCTCTTAATTACTGTGCCACCAGGGCTCCTATATCAACATATAGCCAGCCCCCATAAACAAATGTTCTTTGAGGTCTTAAATAATTTTTAAGAGTAAAGAGTAAAGAGGTCCTGAGACCAAAAACAACTGGACTAGGTGAGCAAAAAAGCCCTTCTAAGGTGAGCTGACAATTGTGAAACATTTTCTTCTGTGGAGGTATTTGACAATCCTGGGTGATGGCTGAGAATTGGGCTTGGTTCAAGCAGAAGAACTCTGCTGGAACACAGAGAAACGGGTCTAGCTTTTGGTGGTAGCGTGGGAGTGGTATGATAAATTGGAAATTACAAGGTCCCAAACATAACATCAGTTTTTCCTATGGGGCCTTTACTGAGTTCTGGGGCTTTGCAGGAGACTAGGTTTATAGCCTATGTTCTCTGACCACAGTAAAATTAAAACCAGAAATCAATAAGAGGAAGATAACTAGAAAAGCCCCCAAATGTTTGAAGATTAAGCAAAACATTTCTAAATAACCAAGGGTCAAAAA
The DNA here is from genome assembly GCF_024166365.1 of Elephas maximus indicus. Lineage (NCBI taxonomy): Eukaryota > Metazoa > Chordata > Mammalia > Proboscidea > Elephantidae > Elephas > Elephas maximus. The sequence goes on from NC_064825.1 coordinate 53,372,158, forward strand.
AAAAAAAAAAATCACAAGGAAAATTAGAAAACCTTTTGAACTAGATGAAAATGAAAATGTGAAATATGAAAACTTATTAACTGCAGCTAAAGCAGTGCCGAGAGGGAAATCTGTAGCTCTAAATGCCTATATCAGTCAAGATTAAAAGTTAGAAAAATAAAAGCAAGTTAAAATTAAAAAAAAAAAAAGAAGTGCAAACCCTCTGTACTGAAAACCACAGAACAGTACTGAGAGAAAGGAAAAAGACCTAAATATATGGCAAGATAAACTATGCTCATGAATTGGAGGAGTCATTTGGTTAAAATACCAATTTTCCCCACATTGCTCTCTAGATTCAATGCAAACACAATCAAAATTTCAGCAGCCTTTTTTTTTTTTTTTTTTGAGGGGGGAGGTCATAGGGAGGACAGCAGAATGACTAATATAGAAATGCAAAGGCCCTAGAATAGCCAAGTTACTTGATAGTACCAGATATCAGGACTTACTGTAAGACAATGTGTGTAAGGATAGACAAATAGATTGTAGAACTGGAACAGAGATCCCAGAATGATCACCTGATTTTCAGAACTACTACAATTCAATCAAGAAAGGACAATCCTTTCAATAAAAGTTGCTGAACTAATTGAAAACTTGGCAGAAAAAAAAAGAACCTTGATCCCCTACTTCATATCATATGGAAAAATTAACTGGAAATAAACCAGATCCGTCAATGTGAACAATAAAACAGTAAAGCTTCTAGAAGAAAATTTAGGAGACTATCTTGGGGATGGGGAAGATTGCTCAAACAAGACACAAAAAAGCACCAACCATTAAATACAAAAAAAGATTGATTAAATGGAACTTCATTAAAATCAAGAACTTCTGTTCATTGAAAGATAATCTTAAGAGAGTAAAAAAGCAAGCCACAGGTGGGAGAAGAGATATATATATATATCTACACACCGTTCTTCACGATGGCTGTGCCATTTTGCACTCCCACCAGTAGTGGATGAGAGTTCCAGTTTCCGCACAACCTCACTGACATTTGTTCTTTTCTGTTTTTTTTTTTTTAAAGCCATCCTAGTGGAAGTGAAATGATATCTCATTGTGGTTTTGATTTGCATCTCTCTGATGGATTGAAGTTTTACACATATTTTGGTTATTAGATTCTTATTGGATATATGATTTCTGAAGATATTCTCCCAGTTGGTAGCTAGTCTTTTCACTTTTTTGGTAAAGTCTTTTGATGAACAAAAGTTTTTAATTTTTATGAGGTCCCATTTATATCTTTTACTGTTTGTGCTTTTGTTATTATATTAGATAATCCATTGCTAAAAGCTAGGCCTGACAGCATTGCCCCTGCATTTTCTTCTAAGAGTGTTCTGGTTTTAGTTTTTCACATTTAAGTCTTTAATCCATTTTGAATTTTTTGATGTGAGGCATGGATCTTGTTTTGTTTTTCTTCATATGGAAATCCAACTTTCCCAACAAGGTTTATTGAAGAGACTCTTCTTTCTCCATCAAATCGACTTCCCATACCCGTTGCTGTCCAGTCGATTTCGACTCATAGTGACCCTATAGGACAGAGTAGAACTGCCCATAGAGGTTCCAAGGTTTCCTCAAATGGACTTAAACCTAAGCCAAACCCACTACCGTCGAGCCAATTCTGACTTATAGCGACCCTATAGAACGGACTTAGCACCCTTTAAAAAATCAGTTGAGCAAACATGTGTGGGTTTGTTTCTGGACTCTCAGTTCTATTCCATTGGTCTATGTGTTTATTGTTATAATAGTACCAGGCTATTTTGATTATTGTAGCTGTACAGTATGTTTTAAAATGAGGAACTGCGAGTCCTCCTTTGTTCTTCTCTTTCAACATTACTTTGCCGTTCAGGGCCTCTTACCATTCCATATAAAGATGAGGATTGGTTTTTCCATTTTTGTAAAGGAGACTATTGGAATTTTGATAAGAATTACATTGACTCTGTAGATCACTTTGGGTAATATTGACATCTTAGCAATATTAAATCTTCCAATCTATGAACATGAAACATCTTTCCATTTATTTAAGTCTTCTCTAATTTCTTTCAGCAGTTTTTTATAATGAAAATAGTTTTGACCTCACAGATGCTCTTGGGGTCTTGGGGACACCCAGGAGTCCCAGGATCATACTTAGAGACCTATAGACCTAGCCCTTGTTGCTTCTACAGCTCTCTGATGTCTTTGAAAATACTGTTTTCATAATTTATACAGCTTTTTCTAGTTCTTGTATTAGAGCAGAATTGTTCTTCTGCAGTTGTCCTTCTGCATCCTACTGGGAAGTGGAAGTCAGGTGATAATCTTTAAAATATGTAAATCAGTGGCTGCGTATTAGAATCATTTGGAGAGCTTTAAACATTTTTTGAGGCCCATGACAGCACCCCAGATCAATGAAATCAGAATCTGTGCTTTGGGACCAGACATCAGTATTTTTAAAGTTCCCCAGGTGATTCCGGTGTGTGACAAGGTTGAGACCCACTACCATAAACTAAAAGAATAAAAATCCATTGACTTGATTCTGACTTATGGAGACTTCACATGTGTCACAGTAGAACTGTGCTTCATAGGGTTTTCGGTGACCGATTATTTAAAAGTAGATTGCCAGGCCTTTCTCCAAGGTGTCTCTGGGTGGACTCAAATCCCCAACCTTTTGCTTAGCAGCCTAGTGCATTAGCTGTTTGTACCACCCAGGGAATTCAGACTAAAAGACTTGACTATCTCACTTTGACTTAACTTGTTCCAGCCATTATCTGTTGTGTTCGTCTCTTTCAGGCTTTCATTACTTGTGTGTGGCAAGAGGTGTCTATCTTTGTTTCTCTTCCTCCCGTCTCCCTATTCTGTAATTCTTTCTCTTATTCAACAGTTTTTGAACCTGCTAGGCCAGTCCATTTGTGTGCCTCTCCCACCATCATGCTTCCCTGTATCCACTCCCTTTTCTCTGTGCATTCTCCCCTTGTTAGCTTATCCCATTCCTTTAACTGCCTTTAATATAGAACTTGATTATAAATTTTCAGACTTAGTGTATTAGTCTCTAAGGTATCTGTTCTTCATTTTAAATCTTGAAAGCAAGGGGTGCACCATTTTACAGTTTCTTTTTCAAGAAATGAAAACCAGGTGAAGGCCGGCCCTCTCATTGGCCCTCGAAGGAATAATGGTGTTCTGTTCTTAGCTAAAGCACTCCTGGTCTGTCTTAGGCTATAGAGAGGACCTCAGGCTTGCTGTGGGATACTTGCTTCATTGGCTGAAGTTGGGGATAAGGAGACTGCTCTCATCCCTTTTCTCTGGGATCCTGGCTAGCGGAAGGTCAGTTTCCAGATGGGGGAGTTGGGGATCACTTATGCTGGTAATCTGGGTGAGATAGCAAGGAATCCAGTCTGTACGTCTCTATATACCGTCAGATCTCTTATACTGAGTGCTTTGTTTCTGCTTCATTGTGCACTCTGCAGAGAAGTCAACGAGGAGGTTTCTGCTTACACACTGGTCTTTTCATGCCTCTGCGGTCAATGCCCATGTTAGATGTGGACATGCTTATTGTCTCCCCACCTTGTAGAGTTCTCTTCAAAGCCTATGTGCTATGCTCGATGAGAGAACTACATGACAAAGTCTCAGCACTAGAGGAGACTTTGGAGAGCACTCAGGCCAATCCCCTCTGGAGTAGCAATCATTTTCAAGGTTCCTCTGACACGAGCTCTTCATATACCTACCATGATGGAGAGCTCACTCTCTATTGAGGTAACCCCTTTACTTATGGTTTGGTTTTACATGGGAGAAAGGCCTTCCCCACACTCAATTGAGATCTGCTATAGGAAGCATAGGGTCATACAGCCAGCTGAGTGACAGACCAGTGACCATAACCAGCTTTTCAGACTCCCAACCAAATGTTTTTTCTGCCACATTGTGATGTCTTGAGGTGCAAGCACAGACCCCCAACTGTCAGAAGGAAGATTTTCTGAGCTGGCCTGTACCTCAAGAGAGCAGGTAAGATTGCTGAGTTTGATTGTATGACCAGGAGAGTCAACTGATGTGATGGGAAAAAGAGCATTCGTCAGGGAGCAAAAAGATCTCAGTTTGAGTTCTGGTTGATACTATTGACTGTGTGACCTGGAGTTAGCTTACTTTCCTTCTCTGAGCTTGTTTCCTTATATATAAAATACGGAGATTAATTCTTGCACTTTCTGCCACTGAGGGAGTTGTAAAGCTCACATGGGATAGGCATAAGAACTGTGAACTCTGAAGCATCATCCAGAAATGTTGGAGAAGGTGGTAGTGGTAGTAAATGGACTCATATCCTTCTGGCTGCACAGGTTCGGGAGGCCTTGAGGAAAGCGGAGAAGGAACTGGAGTCGCACAGCTCATGGTATGCTCCAGAAGCCCTTCAGAAGTGGCTGCAGCTGACACATGAGGTAGAGGTGCAGTACTACAACATCAAGAAGCAAAATGCCGAGAAGCAGCTGCTGGTGGCCAAGGAGGGGGTGAGACCTACCCTCCCGATACTTTCTTTCTTCCTCCCTACTCTCTTCATTGCCCTCCTCCCTTTTACCTATCCTTCACCCTTTTCTCTGCCTCTGTTTGTCCTTCCCACTGGGCACCTCAAGTGTTTAGATGTTATCAGGAAAAAGAGATCACCTGGTGCTGGGTTCTGTTTCTTTTCCTAAACGTGTAAGAGCTCCTGATGATGTCCTCAAGCTTCTGGAGGAGGGAATGGGGGTATGGGGGTGCTTCCACCTGCCTTCTGAGAAAGATGAGGCCAGTGGAGACAGGTAGAGGGAGGGCTCTGCCAACTGTAGACTACCAGCCCCAGACTTCCACGGGGACAGAGAGCCTCCTGGGGCCAGGGTACTGTCAGGAGACCGCTTTGCTTCTTTTATTTCCTCTATTGCTTCCCCTCCCACCCTTTTCCATTCCTTTGCCTTCCTTTTTCCCTTTCCTTCCTTCTTCTCTTCCTTTTCCTTGTACAGCCTAAGCTCTGCTAGGAGGAGGGGAACCCAGTCATAGAAGGGCCTTTCTCATTTCTTCTAACCTCTAATCCCTGCTCTCCTTAAGCTGGGGGTCTCATCTTTGCAGGCTGAGAAGATAAAAAAGAAGAGAAACACTCTCTTTGGCACCTTCCACGTTGCCCACAGCTCTTCCCTGGATGACGTGGATCATAAAATCCTAACAGCTAAGTAAGTAGCTCTGGCAATGCCTGTACCATCCTCAGAGCTTTGGGGATCTACAGGGTTTCTAATCCCAGTTCTATTCATTCACTGTTGGAAGGACAGCTCTGTTCTCCTGCTGTAGCCCTTGTTCAGCTCTCACCTAGCTCTTAAGTTTATGATTCTGTTGTTTTTCTGATCCACATTGTATCTTCCGAACTTGTTCCTCCAAGAAGAGCCCTCATTTTTCTTGGGGCTTCCATTCAGCCCATGCCTGCAATTCTCTTTCATTTGTCTTCAGGCAAGCACTGAGTGAGGTGACAGCAGCACTGCGAGAGCGCCTGCACCGCTGGCAACAGATCGAGATCCTCTGTGGCTTTCAGATTGTCAATAACCCTGGCATCCACTCACTGGTGGCTGCCCTCAACATAGACCCCAGCTGGATGGGCAGCACCCGCCCCAACCCTGCCCACTTCATCATGACTGACGACGTGGATGATATGGATGAGGAGATTGTGTCACCCTTGTCCATTCAGTGTAGGTGACCTCTTCCGTGGGGGTGAGGGAAGGAGCCTTTGACGCACAGGTTGATAAGTCCTTGGTCTCTGCTGCAGCTAAATAGCACATGAGGCAGATACCAAGTACGATAGTATAACTCATGGTCTTGGTTAATAAAGCTCAGTTGCATCAGGGTATTTTTTTATAATGGTCTTTTTGCTGATTTTCCTTGCTGTATGCTCTGTCTGCCTCTCTGGGTCTATTGTGTTATATGTGTCTCCCTTCACTCTTTGTTTTTCTTTATCTCTTTATCTTCCTTTTTCTCCTATCTACCTTTATAAAGATAATCTCTATTACCCGTTGCTGTCAAGTCGATTCTGACTCATAGCGGCCCTGTAGGACAGAGTAGGACTGCCCCATAGAGTTTCCAAGGAATGCCTGATGGATTTGAACTGCTAACCTTTTGGTTAGCAGCTGTAGCACTTAACTACTACACCACCAGGGTTTCCAGTCTCCTTTAGTGGTTTATAATGTAAATATGGCATTCATTTTGACTATTTATGGCATTTGTTTGTTTTTATCTTATGTTCCTTATTCCTAATTGCTGGAAACCCTGGTGGTGTAGTGGTTAAGCTATGGCTGCTAACCAAAAGCTCGCCAGTTCCAATCTACCAGGCACTCACTGGAAACTCTATGGGACAGTTCTACTCTGACCTATAGGGTCGCTATGAGTTGGAATCAACTTGATGGCAGTGGGTTTTTTTTTTTTTGGGTATTTTTAATTGCTAAAGTAGGTGAGTGGAATGGTGTCTGTCTTTTTCTTTGCCTTTTTGTGTGACGCCCCATGAAGTATATAGTCCCTTAAAGCGATAGAGACCTAAGTCTTCCAAGCCGGAGAGGCATTCTTGCCCAGGAGGAATCTCCTGCATAAGCATGTCTGGCTTCCCACCTGAACTCTTGGACCTCCCCTCCTCTGTCCTGGGTCTTGCCTCTCCTCTCCCCTGCGTGTGGTGAGGGCTGAGTAGAGCAGTGCCAAAAGGGATAACACCCATGGAAGTTCTTTAGTGAATGAAGGGAATTTTCCCTTACTGACTCACAGTTGAATTTTCTTTAGACCCAAGGCTCTTATAGGTAAATGTTGTCGTTAGGTGCCATCAAGTCGATTCAGACTCATAGCAACCCTATGTACAACAGAACAAAACGCTGCCCGATCCTGTGCCATCCTCACAATCGCTGCTATGTTTGAGCCCATTGTTGCAGCCACTGTGTCAATCCATCTCATTGAGGGTCTTCTTCTTTTTTGCTGACCCTCTTCCTTAACAAGCATAATTACAGGTAAATAGAATAGGCTTTTATGGAAAAGCTGTTGTCGCAGGCCCTTATCCCACCAGTACAGGGAGATGGCAGAAAGCTGGGGCTAGGCTAGGGGCTCACTTTCAGAAAGCCAGATTCCTGCTCCAGACAGGATTTATTTGTAAGTTTCCTCAATGATTCTTTGCCCCTGGCCAAGCATCTTTGCCTCCCTGATCAGACTCTTAGCCAAAAGACCTAACAGGGTTAGGATCAGTGACAGGCAGTGCGTGCTTCTGTCTTACTGATCTAAAGGCTCCTACGTTCTCCAGGTTGGGGGAGGGACCTTTATTAGCTCTGAACTACCCGCTCCTTGTCCCCTGGCCCTTCCCTTACCCCATTGATGGACAGGCTGAAGCCCTCTGTAAATCAGATTCTCTTCTCCTTTTGGCCTGGCTGTTGGACCCTAGATGCTGCCTGGCTGATGGGGCGTAGGTTCAGTGACCGCTCTCTCTGCTCTGCATCCGCCGGCTCGGATGATCAGTCCCTCTGGAAATACCCGGGTTTGAGGAGCCCCTTTGGGGCTTTTGTTTTTCCCATTTTTGGGACTAAACCAACACTCCTACCCCACGGGCCCCTTTCCTGCCTGCCTTACACCTCTGCCTGCTTCCCCTATCCCTCAGCACTGTCCCTACTAACTGCAAGGAGGGTTCGGGGGCAAGAAGAATCAGCCTGATCAGCTGAGGGCAAGAGAGAGAGCACCCATGGTGACAGAAGGCTTAGGCTTCTCCCTTCAGCCCAGCTAGGCAGATATCCTGATGGCCCTTCTTCAGCTGGGCTGGGATGGAGAGAGGGAAGGAGAGATCACCCTCCTCTTTTCTTTTTTTCATGTTTTTCCCCTTCCTCCTTGTTTTCTTCTTCTTTCTCCCTCATCCCCTACCTTTTCCATGCTTTCTGTTACCCTTCAGCCTTCTTTTCATGCCTTGAAAGCCACCAGCCATCAAAGCCCTGCCACCTCAACTCTCCATCACCACGGAATTGTGCTCTTTCCCTGGTGGCCCTTTCAAGGCTCCTGCACCCTTGTAACCTGGCCCATTCTCCCACCTGTAGGGAGAAGGCAGGGTGACCTATCTATCAGGGTAGAGAAGAAAGAACAAAAGTCTGAGTTCTCTTTTAAGCTGCAGCTAGGAGTGAGCCCAGGGGATCCCCTTGGGGATGAGCTCTATCACATTCCTGAGTTACTTGGTGCCCTTCACTGGGCATGGTGACCTTCATCTTCTAAGAGTCTGACTTGCAGCATTGATCCAAGAGCTGGTTGTTTGTTGTTTACATGCTTATTGGGTGAAATTTGGAAAATAAATAAGAGTAAATATGAGCAGAAGAAAGGCATCCATTTTGCTGTATTTCAGCATCTTCTCTTTCAGTGAAAAAAAGATAATAACCACTACCATTTATTAAGTGCCAGCAAAACTGTGTCATGTACTTTAAACATATTGTATAGAACCTTCAAAACAACCCTGCGGGATTTTATAAATTTGGAAATAGGCTCAGAATGTAGAAGTAAGTTGCTCAAGGTCACACAACTAGAAAGTGGAAAGGCTTGGTTTCAAGCTCTAGACTCTTGTACTCCAAAGCTCAAGGTTTTTCTATTACATATGATTTTGTATCCTGTTTTTTTTTTTTCAACTTTGCATTTTAATAGGTATTTCCCATGTTCTTAAAATCTTTTCATAAGCATCATTTTTAATAGCTCTCTAGTCTTCCAGCAACTGGATATTATTCTTTCATTGTTCCACCTTTATGTTTACTTTCATACAGTTATTAAGTGATGTGATGCATGTGTTTGTATACAGATCCTGGTCGAAGTTGTGAATTATTATCTGAGGTTGGCTTTCTAAAAAGGCTGGTTCTTAGTGCTCTCCCGGACCTTGCCCCAAGCCCCTATCCTACCCTCCCTTGCCTGTGTTCTCCCACTAACTGCCTTGCCACTTCCCTTTATAGTAACATTGATCTTAGGTCTCCTTCCATTGGAATTGCCACTAAAACTGACCTGAGCACCTCATCTTCAATTTCCCCTTCCTTTCAGGACCCTTGGTGGGAGGTTTCTGGGAGGAGGTGCCGCATTCTCCAGATTAGGCACCAAAGGCCCAGAGTGGTCTCCAGCAGGCATTTCTCCATGGGCAACCCTGTTTGCCTGACAGCCCAAATCCTGTCCTTCCTCACACTTTCTTCACTCTCCTTGCAGCCCCCAGCCTGCAGAGCAGTGTCCGGCAGCGCCTGACGGAACCACAACATGGCCTAGGATCTCAGAGGTTGGTAGAGGGTGAGGCTGGCCACTTCTTGACAAGCCGGGTATCTCTGCGGCGAATGCGCAGCTTTTCATCTGGACAGTCTTTCAGTTCTGAAGGCCACGGGACCAGCCCTCCATCTGCCTCTGCTTCTTCTTCCTGCTGCTCTTCCACCACCACCAACACCACCATCAACACCGTCCATGTCCACCCTGTCTATTACCACCACAGCACTTCCTATTTCCTCCAGATGGAGGCCTACCCTGACCCACCCCCTTCTGATAGCACCGCTGTGATGCCTGGGCATTCAGAGAGCTTGGGGTATCAGCTGTCTCTCTTCTCTTCCTTTCTTCCCTTCCCTCCCTTTCTGCTGTTTTTACCTTGTTTTCTGTCTGCTGGCTGCTGCTTGGTCAGTTGTGAGTATGTGTGTAATGGGGAATCTTCTCCTTGTCCTGTCCTTTCCTTGTTCTGAGATTCCTTCCTAAGAGCAGCATAACTCCCTACACCTTTCTCCCCTGCTTTGTCAGTCTGGAGTTTGCTGCCTCTAAAAATGAATAACAGCCCCCCTTCCTCTCAGCCCTATAGCACTTTGGACTAAAATACACACTTTCACGTCAATTATATAAGTGGAGCCCCCAGTTCGTTTACTTCTTCAGCAAACATTTGTTGGTATCTACTCTGTGCAAAAAAAAGAAAAAAATTTTTTTTTTTTTTTTACTCTGTGCAGTCCCATCACTGACCACAGTCTGGTCTGGGAGAAGTACATAAATAATTATGGAACAATTGGATAAGTGCTGTGGGGGTGTTGAGGAGGGAATGACTAACAGTATGCACCTGGGATGGAACACTTCATGAAAGCGATGACATTTGTGCCAACACCTTGTGTGTAGGGAAAGAAGAAAGAGTATTTTAGGTAGAGGAAACATGTGCAGAGGCATGGAGATTCAAGAGAATATGATATATGTGAGGCTAGAACATTGGGATGCTTTGGTGGGAAGGGGTTGCAGATGAGGCTAGAATGATGAAGAGCCCTGAAAGGCTAAGGGCTTTGGCCTTTACCCTTTAAGAGATGGAGAGCTGCAAAAAGGTTTCTAAAAGAAAGGCAATTGGTCAGATTTGCATTTTAGAAATACCGTTTCAGTGGCATGTACAAAGAAGGGGTTGGAGGAAGAGACTGCAGGAATATAGAAGCCATTACACACCTAGCTGCTAACCAAAAGATTGGAGGTTCTGAGTCTATGCAGAGGTGCCTCGGAAGAAAGGCCTAGTTTTACTTTCGAAAAATCGGCCATTGAAACCCCTATGGAGCACAGTTCCACTCTGACACACATGGGGTCGCCATGATTGGATTGACTCAATGGTAACCGTTTAACTGGCAGTAGACCAGTAGGGAAGGTAACAAGGTTTTGGGGTGGAAGAGAGGATTAATTTGGTGGCTGGCTTCAGAGGATGAAGGAGAGAGAAAAATCTAGGATGACACTCACCTTTGTAGCTTGGGTGACTGAATGGATGTAATACCGTTCAGGGAGTTAGGGAAAAGAAGAGAGGAAACAGGTTTGGCGGGGAGGTAATTTTGGCTTTGGACAAGAAAAATTTACAGGTAGGGTAGGAATTAAAATACTCATTCTGAAAGGTTAAAATTTCCCCCCAAGTCTCATAGCTAATTAGGAGCAGAACACAAACTACAACTTGTTTTTCCATCCTAGGACACTCTGTTGGACAGTTTTGTCCTTCTACAAAGTCTGAATAAGTGACCTGCAAAAGAATTGGTGAAAGACTTTCTCCCAGTGCAAGGACTTTCCCTGCTAATACCTCAAAATGCTAGGCTGCAGTCAGGAATAGTAGCCTTGACCTTGCCTGGAACAAGCTTAGGGGACCCTCAGAAAGTCCCTCTCCCCTGGAAGGACCTCTCTTCTCTGAAGTTGTGATCATAATCAGTCCTGGCCTCTGGGCTGTAGCTTGCTTTCCCTGTTGCTTCCTTTTGGTCCTGCCTCACTCTGGTACCAACCTCTGTCACTCTGACCCTTGAACCTCTGGATAGTTATCCCTGGGGGCTTGTTCCTTTCTCTTCCACAGAAGGGCTGCCTTTACTAGGGTCATCACTCGGCAGAGCTATTCATCTTCACTCTCATCCTCATTTTCATCCAAAAGCCTAGGCAGGGCGACTGCTCCTCCCAGTACAGACGGAGAGGGCTGAATGGGGTTGGGGCCTGGAATCTCGTGCCTCCAGAACTAAGCTGAGGGCAGAGGGGAGGAGGGGTGGGAAGGTGCCTGCGTCCACCTGGCCTGTTCACTGCTTAATTTTCTTTTGCACCATGCATCAGAGGATCGGCTCTAAAGGCAAACAGGCTCTCTAGTAAGGTTAGTAGCTTGGGGATGGGAACCTAAGGCAGCCCAGCCTTTGGGGAGGGACACCCTTGGCCTGAATGGTCTCAAAGATTCAGGGAAGGAAGGTGAGCCTGCACTAGTTGGCCTTTTCCCTTCTATACCTACTCAGGTTTCCTCCCAGGTTCTTCTCTTGCCTTGGACGTCTCAGCTTTTTAGTTGATAAGGGAGACATGGAGGTATAGGGGGATGGGAATGAAGACCAAATGTAGCTGCAGGCCAGGAGGAGTTAGGCTGGGAGGGCCTCAGCCTCTTGACCTCTCTTCCTTGATGTTACAAAGCTAGGTTTCTAGGATCCTCACCTCCTCAGCTTAGAGGGCCCTTTCTCCTTGTGCAGTTGTTCCCCAGAATTTCCTTGACACCTTGCTCAGTGCTTTGTGTGTGTGGAGAAGACAGGAGATGGAGAGGATCATTTTGGGGCACAGGTAGACAGGGTACACTTTTGTAGAATCCAGGATGGTATTAGATGTATGAGATCAAGTAGGAGACTGAATATTGGTAAATGCTGGAATATGTGGCTGGAACAGTGTTTGTAGAAGAGAGGTAGGAGCTGGAATCGTTCTCTCTGCTCTCCCATGTCTCGAGGAAGGTACTGGCCCACAGGGTGGCTGCTTAGTTAGTTGTTTCCTACTAAGACTTAAATCTGCAACAGCTATGAGCTAACCCCATGCTTTTGCTCATTTCAGGGCCCCAGTGCCCTCCTGGCTTCCAGCCTTCAGCATCCTTCTTTGCAGATCCTGTGGTACTCTCCTCTCCCATTCATGACTCCTTTCCTTTGGCCTCCTGACTCACATGTTTAAACATTTCCCTTAGCCCCATCCTCTGCCCCTGCCATGGGTTCTCAGGCCTCTGGGAAGCAGAAGGAGGGTTCATGGACAGGTTTCAGGACCTCCATATATCTACCCTTTTGTCTGTAGAGGCAGTAGGGGGTGGCATCCAGAACTAGTTCATAGCCTTCTTAGGAACAGCCAGCCACTTAAAGGGTCTCAAGTTCCTAGTTAAGCCTCTGCGTGTGCATGTCCAGTGTGCAGTGGCATGTCCCCATAACTCAAGCCTTGCAAAAAGAAGCCCCTTGTGACTCGCCCACATGCAGCCCCCTTCCAGCTTGACTGGCCTCATCATCTTCATTCCCTCAATACTTTCTACATTTACAAGTGCTTTGCCAACATATTAAAAAAAAAAAAAAAAACCCAGTTGCCAACATATTAGATACTCTGAAAAGTCTTGCAAAAGCACTGAATTGATATTATCTTCATTTGGCCAAAATTGAGGACCAGCAAAGTTAGATGACTTGTCCAAGATCACATAGCAAACCTCAGGCAGAGATGGAAATCGAACCAGATGGAAATCTAGACTCCCAGAGTTCGTCTGAACCACTGCCTCTTAAAGGCCAATGCCTGTCTTTCTACACCTTCCTATAGTCTCTCTGTCAGCAGAGCTCTGAAAGACACCCCACCCTTCCTGCTGCCACCACAGAGTACTGTTTCTACTCTTACAACATTTTTCTCTGTGACCTCATTTGAGTCCTATGAGAGGGTTGGAAGTGTCAGCATCCTGGCCTTTCCGGGTTGGCAAGGGATTGTTTGCAAGGCTATTCTTTCTCCTTCCTAGCCTGGGTCAGGCCCACTGACTGCATGTGCCCTGTTCCTTGGGGCCTGGCCCAGAGCTGGATGTATCCCAGGGTGACAGAAATAGGTGGGGGAGGAAGCCATTGGAAATGGTGGCTTAGAGGTGGGTCAGAAATAGATGGTTCTGTGTTAGCTTAGGTTTGAGTCCTAAGAAATTGAGCCAGCTATGGGAAGGAGGATATTTTATTGAGAAGGACACCTATAGGATTTAAGCTTATAATTGCACCAACTTAGGGCTTGGGCATTCAGCAGGAGAGCCCTTTGCCAGGCAGATGATCATATAATGACATTTGTTTTTGTTTCTTATTGTCTGTCTCTTCTCTCCCCTCACTTTCCCTTTTTTTTTTTTTCCTTTCACCCCTTGGTCCTTCTTATATCTATCTGCTTTTCCTTTTGCTCTTCTCCCTCCCCAATTCTACGGTCTCTTATTCAATCTATCCCCATTCTCTCTTCCTGTCTCCTCTTATCTTGTACCTCTGGCCTGCTCAACTTCCTTCCTTCTGTTCCTCTTTCCTCTCTCCTTCCCACCTACCTGTTCATTCTATTTTCTTTCTTCTGTCCCTCTTTCCATCCTCATTATCCTGCCCTGTCCTTGTCTTCTCATATTGTCCTTTTCTCTTCCTCAACTCTTTCCCTGTCTCCTATCCTGTGTGTGTCCTTTTCTTTCTCTCTTCCCGGTGTCTTGCAGGGATTTGACCCATTCCGATTCGGAGTCCTCCCTCCATATGAGTGACCGCCAGCGAGTGGCCCCCAAGCCTCCTCAGATGGTCCGTGCTGCAGATGAGGCTATCAGTACCATGACTTCCAATGGCAGCCACCGGCCGATTGAGGGGGTCCACCCAGGGTCTCTGTTGGAGAAACTGCCTGACAGCCCTGCCCTGGCCAAGGCACTACTGGTGCCGAACCATGGGCTGGATAAGGCCCACAGCCTGATGGAGCTGAGCCCCTCAGCCCCACCTAGTGGCTCACCACGTTTGGATTCTTCCCGTTCTCACAGCCCTAGTCCCCTAGACCCAGACATGCTGTCTTCAGTTGGGGACACCCGAGCCCTGCAAGCCAGCCGAAATACACGCATTCCCCACCTAGCTGGCAAGAAGGCTGTGGCTGAGGAGGATAACGGCTCCATTGGCGAGGAGACAGACTCCAGCCCAGGCCGGAAGAAGTTTCCCCTCAAAATCTTTAAGAAGCCTCTTAAGAAGTAGGCAGGATTGGGGTGGTAGTGGTGGGACAGCTTGTCCTTTTCTGGATCTTCTGCCTCTCCATCCCCTACCCCCAAGATACCAAGGCCCTAGAGTGGGGCATGGGAGGGGCTGGCCCAGGGGCCTGGGCACTGTACATACCCACTCCCCTTGTCCTTGGGTCCTTCAACATTATTTATTAACTGACCACCATGGCCTGCCTGCCCTGACTTCCTTCCACCCATGGGCTGCTGCTGTCACTCCCTCTCCACTTCAGTGCATGTCTTAGTTGCTCTCCCCTCCACCTCCTCAGCTCTCAGCTCCACCTCTGGGGTCCAGCTTTTGCCTCTGCTGTCCCAGTTTTGAGGTTTGGTTTCTTGTTTCTCTCTGTCTTCTGCTTCCAGGCCCCTCCCCTCCTCTACTCCTCAACTTCCCCTAGCAGCTTTGGGGAAGATACGTGGAGTAACTTCTGACGCTTGTGTCTCAGATCAGTCCCACCCCACCACGATGGTTCTTTTTGCCCCAGACTGGGGCTAGGACCTAGGGCCTAATCTTTGGGGTTTGTTCTTTGGGAGTGTGGTGGACCTGAAGGAACCTCTGCCTGGAGCTCCCTCAGGTCTCCAAAGATCCATGGGGAAGTGAAGCCAACTCCAGGGAACAAGCCACCAAAGACTTTTGAAGAGAGGCCAGGCTAGAGAATGGATAGGGAGAGACCTCTCTTAGTTGGAGGATGAGTAGATGCCAGACCTGTGTGCTACAAGGCAGTCACCTTTCTTTCACCCACACCTGCCACCCTCTTCCCCCTGCTTACTCACACTGCAAGAGGGTTTGTCTCTAAGAGGTGCTGCCCTAATGCTCCCCAAGTACCAATACTTCTGGGGCTCAGGACAATTGGCTGCCTGGCCATGGGAGCCACAGCCATGACATAGGGCTCCAATGGGGCCCTGTAGCTTTTGGGCAATGATGCTGTTGCATTTGAACCAAAACAGTTTAAAAGTGAAAAAAGAAATCTGAATTTCCCAAGTGCCTGCACCACATACTCCCCTTGTCAGATCCCATTTTCATGTTTCTGCATAGCCTGGGCCAGAGGCTCCAAAAGGAGACAAGCAGTTTGGGGAAGGGTTGGCTAAGGAAGATGGTGTTGGTGAAGGTGGCTGTGTGACCACTCCCCTCTCCCTTCCCAGCCTCTAGACAACCCCCTCCCTTACCTGTTTTTGCTATGGCTGTAAAGGTATTTTCCTTCTGCCCCACTCCATGTCATGCCCCTACCCTGGGATCCTATTTGGGGCCTGGGATGGGGGTACCTGGGGCTGGTCTTAGGAGGGTGCTAGGTTGCAAACTGCCTTGTACCCTCTGGACCCTCTCATGTGGGTTTTTCTGTGCCATTTCATAAGACTCTTTGAAGTCCAATAAAGCATGTAGGAGATTTTAACCTGTGCTGGCTTTGACTCTCATTTGTGTTCTTCGTGCTCTCTGGGGCATAGCAGGCAGGGGATGAAGAAAAGACTAATCCTCCACTGTCAATGGGAAAGTAAAACTTGAATGTATATACTCAGAAGCTTTCTGGGTAGGATTACAAGATAAAATACAGGATGCCCAGTTAAAGTTTACATTCAGATAAACAATTTTTAGTACAATCATGTACCATGCAATACTGGGACAATGTTTTTATTTGCTAAATCTGATATCCCTATTTCTGGGCCATCTTGACCGCAATTATCTTACAGCTTCGTCTATGGCCTCCTACACCTTTAGTAGAATTACCTCATAGGGAGCTTGGGCTACATGTACAGGGCACTGAGGAACCAATGAAAGATTTTAGTGAGGGAATGCCACAGATGAGATTTCATAAAAAGCAGTTTGTGTAGCCAAGATCAGAAACTTGTACATAAGCCTTGTATATTAGGCTTCTGTTTTAGTCCCCAGATTCAAACACTCTCCAAGGGGTAGCCATTCTACCTCCACAAAGCAACAACTGCCTTATAGCTGACCTTGTCTTTGCCACCTGCCATTTTTATCCACTGGAGAGCTCTAAAAGCAAATGGGCCTTGGCCCTACCCTGTTTAAAACTCTCCCAGGGTTCTCATTTCCTTCAAGATAAAATCCAAACGTCTTTGACCTAGTAAGATTCTCTTCCAACCCTACTGAATGACAAGCTTCTGGCCAACCTAATAGCCGTAGGGCTCCCAACTGCCCCCGGTTGTAGATCCTAGGCTAGAGCCCACGTCGGACTGCAGTCTCGGGTTATCATAACGGAATAGTCATCAAAACGAGGAAATATATTTTGGATGCTGGGATTTTTGTTGTTATCTTAAAAATATTTGATCCCCGTCTTGTTTTGGCGGGAGGGCCTGACGAGCCCTGCGTGCCGTGCGCTGCTGCGGGGCCTTACGGCTTTGCCCACACTCTGCATGGCGGCGGGAGAACAGCGTTCCTGCCGGGAATATTCACAATCAATGTGGCCGCAGGACAGGCGCAGTCTCCTGCGCTCTGCCCATACTCAATATGACGGCTATTCGGGCAACCCGCTGGTCCTGCCCATCCGGCCCCGGGTATTGAACGTGTCGAGTAGCGTCATTCGAGCTCCGTCGCGCCGGTTTTGCGTCACGGGTAGCGGGAGCGGGAAGGGGATTCAGATTGCCGCGCCTCTGCTCTGGTGAGGAGAGTGCTGTCTGTCCCCAGCTCCAGTTCCTGCCCATCCTGAGCCCCTTTCCAGCAGTCCCTGGAGCACGACACTTCGCACTGTGCCACCTTCGCCATCTCGTCAACGCCTCAGCTGCAGTCCCGAGTCCAGTCTCTCAGCACCTCAGCCAGTAGCTGCGATGCATGTGATTAAGCGAGGTGAGAGGCCGGGGAAGGGGCGGCAGGGTGGGTGGGGAAGGCAGAAAGAGGACGCGGTGTGTGGGGAGGGGAGAAAAGGGACGCCGTTACCCACCGCCGCCGCCGCCGCCGCTTCCCGCCCTTCCCGCCGTTGCTTCCCGCCCTGTCAGCCTGCGCGGCCTTCTGTCTTCGATCAGCCTGCCCCCCATCCTCCCTTGGACGTTCAGTCTGCGCCCTTCGGCTTTGTCATCCTGCTGCATTTCAAAAGAACAGCCCCTACACTTTATCCAGTAGTTGCTGTGTGCGCCCAGCACTTTACAGGCTTTATTTTATTCCTCACCACGAGGCTCTGAGGTAGGGATTACTAGCTCCGCTTCGCAAATGAAGAAACTGAAGCTTGGAGAGAGGTTCGGTGACTGGCCCAAAGTCACCCCGTTAGTTGATAATGAGGCCAGGGTTCGAACCCGTAGCTGACACTAGAGTTTTATTTGAAAGGTTTATTTGAAAACTTTGGGGTTGGTAAGCTGTCCTAGGCACGTCGAGGAGCTAGGAAAGAAGGGATTCTGTACCTTACACGGGCTCCTGGCAGTTTTCTGAGCTGTTTCGTAGGTTGAGATAGAGGTGTAGAGTGAAAAAAGCAAGTATACAGTTCCCTGGAGTTTGCCCTTTGTGGGAGATTGTGTTGCCATATGCCCCAGGCATAGTCCCAAAGGAGACTTTGAGACAGGGACTACCTGTCTGTTTTTCTGACGAGAAGAGATACTGAAGGATGGCCAAGATATCTTCCGACAGGCTGGGACGGGGAAGAGCCAGGGGTTTGGACTCCTGCTCAACATTAATTTCCCATTAGACTTGCTGAGTGTCTCCTTTGTGCCCAGCCCAGTGCTTGGCTATGTGAGCTTCAAAGAGGAGACAAATCCCTGCCTTTGGAATAGGTTTAGTCGGGTTGGTAAAACAACAACACACACTTAGAGCCATATGAGACAGGTATGAACAAATTTTGAGTTAAATCTACTTGCCTGTATTAAAGCAATTATTTCAAAATTGTTAGGTTGATTTTCACCATGAGTTGATTTTTGACTCATAGTGAACTCATCTGACAGAGTAGAACTGGCCCATAAGTTTTCCAGGCTGTAGTCTTTACAGGAGAAGATTGCCAGGTCTTTATCCTGCAGAGCTGCTGGGTAGGTTTGAACCGCCAACCTCTTAGGCACTCAGTAAATTGTAGGCACTCAGCAAAGACAGGTTGTTGACTGAAATGTTCCTGTTTTGTCCATCAGGCTGTGAACATTTCAAAGACAGGGACTTTTCTACCTACACTTAGCATAGGACCTACTATCAATAAGCGTTCAAAGAATTAATGAGAATAATTAACATCAAAATGTAGGATATGACGAGTGCTCTGTGTAGGCAGGTAGCCGATTTGGTTTGTCCAGACTGGTTTAACTACGTTGAAGAGATGGAAAGGTGGACAGTGGCGGCCCTTCTTTTTGTTTTTAGTACATGAGAACACTGTTCTCTGAATTTCTCCAGTCCCTCCATTTTAGCTAATGAGACTGAAGACCAAAATACATAGTCAGTTGATGTTGAGTCTACCTGGACTCATGGCAACCCCGTATGTGTCAAAGTAGAACTGCTCTGCAGCATTTTCAGTGGCTGGTATTTTGGAAGTAGATTGCTAGGCCTTTTTCCCAAGGTGCGGCTGGGTGGACTCGAACCTCCAACTTTTTGTTTAATAGCTGAGTTCGTTAACTGTTGGTACCTTATTGGTTTGTTCCTGTGAGCGAAAGTTTTTTAGGCCTTTTGAAAGAGGTATTTGAAGACATTCTTATGATAAGTCTTGTAAAAAAGATGAAATTAAAACTTGTAGACATAGATTACTTGAGTAGTTAACACCTCAGATACCTCTTTGTTGAACTTTTAACCTTTTGGGTCCACTTAGGGATAGTGTAGTTTAAAAAGCCGTACCTACAATAATCTCTAAAACGCAGGGCTTATTTTGTTTCTTATTCTTTCACAGAATGTAATTTGATCCAGATGTTTCACTGCCCTGGGCCCTACCAGTGTAACTTCAGCATCTGTTATGCTTTGATTCAGCGAGGCCTCTTAATATTAAAAATTGTACTCTTTTTTTTTTAAATATGCTTTGCCTTTTTTTTCCTCTAATTTTTGCCATGTCAGTGTAATGGCAGACTAACTCCTGTAGTGTTTGTTAATGTAATTATTTAGGAGGGCACCTGGTGGTCAGCCTACAAGTATTTATTGAATGTGCTGGTATCTTGTTAAGCACTGTGAAGGAAATAATAGAGGGAGAAGGCAGCTCCATCTTCAGAGAGCTTACGATTGTTAGGGGTGTAGAAAGAATCCATCTGAAAATTGTTAGATAACAGAAGGGAATAGTAGATGAGTTTTTCTTATCTGCTTTATGAGCTATTTTTCCTAATGAGGGAGTATTATATCCTTCAAGGAGATAAAGGTTAAAAAATAAAAGTTAAGAACTTACAGTGAATGACAAAGTAGCCGACTGAGTTGTAAACTGTGCTTTGGAATTTAGTATAGTGTTTTCAAAACTTTGGATTCTATTCCAAAGTAGAAAATGCATTTTTATATCATGACTGAGTATATACACATGTATACGTGTATATCCATAGAACTGAAACAAAAGTTCATGAAATAATACCTTCTCAAGCATTTGTTTGCACTCTGATAGCCTAGGTCCTTTCCCTTCCCCTTTCCTTCGCCTACCCTTCTTTCCTAATGCTGTTTCCGGCCCACTATATTATTTTAAAACTTCGTGTGCTGGCTTTTGTGCTGGGCACTGAGATTACAGTGGTGAGTAGGCAGACCTGGTTACTGTTTTTGAGGATCTTAAAATCAAATGGGCAACATAGGCAAATAAAAAAGTAATTACAATAAAATATGATAAATACTCTGGTAGATTAAGTATAGGCTTTAGGAGCCTATTCATGTAATTACTTAGAGAACATTTATTTAGCACCTCTTGGTACTAGGAATTCTTTTAGGTGCTGGGGATTCAGCAATGAACAAAGCAGGCTGGATCCATTTTCTCGTGGAGTTTACATTCTGGTGTAGATGGGAGTAGTAAGTTGTACACAAGAAACAAGAATCAGATAATTTCAGATGGTGATTAGTGAGATGAAGATAGTAAAACCTGGTGATGTGATAAAGAATGACTGAGAAGATAGTGTTGGATTGGGCAATCAGGAAAGGCTTCTGAGGAGCTGACATTTGAGCTGAGCCCTGAATAATAAAACTGTGTGGAAATCTGTGGCCTGAATGTTCCAGGCAGAAGAAACACATCCTTGGTCTTACAGGATTAGCGAAGACGTCCTGAAAAGAATTAAAGAAGACACCTTGTAACCAAGGAGGAATCAGACAATTAGTGGATTTCAGAGGAGGCAGAGGTTAATGTGAGGTAAAATGGTTTGGGAAGGCTTCTTGGAGGTGGTGAGATATGGAGGGTGAGTAGATTTTAGATGTATGGAAAGGTGGAAGAGGGACTTTTAGGCAGAGTAAGGTATAAGCAATGATGCAGATGTGGGAATGGAGGGCCCTATTAGGACTTAGGATATTTTATAGGTAAGTATAGGCAGGAGCCCTGGTGGTGCAGTGGTTAAGAGTTCGGCTGCAAACCAAAAGGTCAGCAGTTCAGATCCACTAGCTGCTTCTTGGAAACCCTGTGGGGCAGCTCTGCTCTGTCCGATAGGGTTGCTGTGAGTAGGAATCCACTCCAAGGCACGCAACAGCAGACATTCCCTGGGTTTCGAACGAGATCTCTTCCTGAGTGTGTCTTTAAGAAATTGTAGGTAAGTCAGAATAGGTGCATACAGTTCTTATTTAGCCTCACTTCAGTGCAAGAAAAAGGAGCACTGGTGGCGAAGTGATTAAAGCAATCAACTGCTAACCGAAAGGCCGGCGGTTTGAAACCACCAGCTCCTCTGTGGGAGAAAGATGTGGCAGTCTGCTTTCCTAGAGATTGACAGCCTTGGAAACCCTATGGGGTCCCTATGAGTCAGAATTGACTCGATGGCTATGGGTTTTAGTGCAAGAAATTGCTCAAAGCGTTTTCAGTGGTTTAAAAGCTGCAAGTGCAGCAAGTGAAGGTGATTGTGCTGAAGAATTTGTTGCAAGTAGGGGTTGGTTCAGTCCTTTTAAAGGGAGGGCAAATTTACATAACGTTAAAGGGTAAGTCCCAGGTTCCTAACCAGGGGACTGCCTATATAGGAAAGGGGCCAAATTAAGGAAGGCCTTGCTTGAGAGAAGAGGGTAATGTAGGCAATAAGAAGCAGGGATTAATGATGTGATAAAATCGCTTGGGTTGAAAAATTAACCAAGTGGAATGATAGACTGGAGAGCAGTGGGCCAGTGGACCTTTAAACCTTTTAAGTCTGCCTCCCCTTCTCCAATGTGAGTAAAGACAATTGCCATTATATTTTTTTGTCGGTTTCCTGATTAATTTCAAAGCTTTTGGCAGCTACAGAATTCTCAGTTGCTAATGTTGCTTTGTGGTCACTTGTCTGCCTAGTTAGCCAGTTGGTAGAGCACTGAGGACTCAGTCCCTGTGTGGGCCAGGAAATTTACTCTGTTCCAGAAAAACATTGCATCTTTAAGTCTGGTCCGTAAAGGTGATCACAGTGGTGTTCAGAAAGAGGAGGGCCACCTTAGTGCTTATAAGTCAGTGTGGAAAAAAAAGTACATATCCTATTGAGGTAGATAAGTAGTGGTTTTATTGCTCATTCAATCTTTGTCAAATGTTTGAGAACCTTGTGCCAAGCACTGAGCTAGATTTGAGAATATAGATGTGAATGGTAAGGCCAAATGTGAACACATATTTCACATGTTGCCTGTTAGCTAGTAGTTACAGAGTATTGTAGGAACACAGAGGAGACAGAAACTAAATCAGTCAGTATGGGACACTTACATTTATTGAGTGCCTATTGTGTATCAGATAACTGTGATCAGTGTTTTCCCTGTAAAAGCATTATTTTTTTTTTTTAATTTTTATTGTGCTCGAAGTGAAAGTTTACAAATCAAGTCAGTCTCTCACGCAAAAATTTATATACACCTTGATATATACTCCTAGTTGCTTTCCCCCTAATGAGACACTACACTCCTTCCCCCCGCCACTCTATTTTCATGTCCATTTGGCCAGCTTCTGTCCCCCTCTGCCCTCTCATCTCTCCTCCAGACAGGAGCTGCCCACATAATAAGAGCATTATTTTTAATGAGATATAATAGTTATAACTCTACCAATGTTATAACAAAACCACCTTTTACTTTATTTAATTATAACAATAAACTGGTGAAGGCAGCTGAAATAAAAAACCCAAACCAAACCCGTTGCTGTCCAGTCAATTTTAACTCATAGTGACCCTATATGACAGAGTAGAACTGCCCCATAAGGTTTCTAAGGAGCAGCTGGTGGATTTGAATGGTCGATCTTTTGGTAAACAGCCAGGCTCTTAACCACTGTGTCAATAGGGCTCCAAGTAAAATAGGTATGATAATTAACCCCATTCTATGAATAAACATCGGTAAAATGACAGAACATGTTATGAGGTTGCTGAAGTTTAAGGCTATTTAGTGTTTGGATATGTCCACTATTCCTGGTGAGAGTAAATAAATGAAAGTTGTATGTAAACTAAAACTAAAACCAAAACCAAACCAAACCCACTGCTGTCGCGTTGATTCCGACTCATAGCGACCCTATAGGACAGAGTAGAACTGCCCGATAGCGCCTGGTGGATTTGAACTGCCGACCTCTTAGTTAGCAACTGTAGCACTTAACCACTATGCCACCAGGGTTTCTAAACTAAGACTAGAAGGACTTTTTATTGGGAAGGACTGTGATCTAAGTCCAAAAATGGTGAAAGGACTGGGTAAGGTACATATGTATTTGCTTACCATATTCCCACAATATTAGAACTAAGAGTGCCTCTGGACGGTCTTGAATTATAAATAAAAAGAAATACTTCTATACATAATGTGAAATAAATTCAAAACTGCTAATTACTGTAGGAGGCCATGCAAGCAAGTTTATTATGAGGGCGTTAGAATGGAGGCAAGTTTATAAATCATTTAGCATTCAATAAATATTTGAGTGCCTACTGTGTGCCATCTGCCATTTGTGAGGACAACGAGGACAGCTGCCTCTGCCTGGGAAGTGATGTGTTTGCTAATCTGAGTAGACAGGTGTGTCACAGGCAAGTGACGCTGCTTTCTATATGACTTTGCTGCTCTGGTCGTCACCTCAGCACAGGCCTGCAGGGGCCACAGTCTCATTTTCCCACCAGCCAGACCCTGGGCACCAGGTCAATTGGGCCAAGTCTGACAAACCCAAAAAGTATCAGAAGAGGGAGGAGCACAGGGACGGACACCCCGAGGCTTGAGACAAATTCCAAAGGCAGACAAGGAGCCTTGGGCTCTGGCCCTGGTGGCGCAGTGGTTCAGTTGGCTGCTTACTGAAAGGTCAGCATTTCGAACCCACCAGCCAGTCTTCGGGAGAAAAAAGTGGCAGTCTGCTTCCATAAAGATTACAGTCTTGGAAACCCTATGGGGCAGTTCTACTCAGTTGTGTAGGGTCGCTATGAGTCTGAATAGACTCGACGGCAATGGGTTTTGGGTACTATGTGCTCGGCCTTGGTCTAGGCATTTGGGAATACATTGGTAAATAAAACATACAAAAATCTTTTTCCTTTTGAAAGTTATATTCTAATGGGTGGCAGGGGAGCACACAGTAAACATATAAGTAAACGATGTAGTATGTCAGATGGTGATAAGTACTATAGAGAAAAATAGAGCATAGAAAGGGAGGGGCTAAGAGGAGTAGGGTTATGTTTGGGGTATTGTAATTTAAAATAGAGTGATCAGGAAAGGCCTCCTTGAGAATGGAATGTTGAGCAAAGGAGATATGGATAGCAAGGAGGCCGGGGTTACCAGGGCAGAGTGAGTGAGGAGGGTGGGAGAATAGAAGGTGAAGGTGGTGGGTGGGGGAGGGGCAAAGAGCAGGTTGTGTGGGGTCTGGGTCCTATGGACTATTGTAAAGATTTTGACTTTTACTCTGAAGGAGATGGGAAACCACTCTTAGGGGCTTTGCATGGTGGTAGTAAATGATATGATTTTTAACTTAAGTTTTAAAGGATAGCCCTGGCTGTTGTGTGAGACAAGGGGGAAAATAGATCAGTTGGGAAGTTATTGCAAGAATCCATCTGATTTTATAATGTAAGGGAAGGGAGAGCTTTCAGTGTAGTATCCCTAATTTTTGAAGATGACATCAGGGAAGACAAAAATAATCTCTTGATGAATCTGTTGGGGGTCTGAATCTTTTATCTTGATAGTAGGATTTCATGTTGTTCAGTTTAAAAAGTTTAGAAGTTGGTTACATTTTGATTCTTTGACATTGCATCTTAATTAGTTCTAACATGAGTTGTATGATTTGATTCTTCAGATGGCCGCCAAGAGCGGGTCATGTTTGACAAAATCACTTCTCGAATCCAGAAGCTTTGCTATGGACTCAATATGGACTTTGTTGATCCTGTAAGTAAGCAGGGTTT
This sequence comes from Elephas maximus indicus, assembly GCF_024166365.1. Classification (NCBI taxonomy): domain Eukaryota; kingdom Metazoa; phylum Chordata; class Mammalia; order Proboscidea; family Elephantidae; genus Elephas; species Elephas maximus. The sequence continues at coordinate 53,396,972 of NC_064825.1, forward strand.
ATATCTTGGGTTCCTTGCTTCATATGATTTTTTCTACTTCTCTTATTTTTGGCCCTTTACTTACCTCCTGGGGTGTGTGTGTATATATATTTTTTTCTTTTTTGAGGGGGATGAGCCTTAGTCAGCTGGGAAATATTCATTTTCTGTTAAGATTGGCTGATTTTTAAAGGTGCAGTAAACACATACACATATATGCAACTTATAATTTGTTTCTCTTAAAAATGTATTTTTTTAAAGAGAGTTAATATGGTATTAAGTCGTGCATTGTATGTTTTGAAAGTGGAACCTCTTATAATATGATCTTGATAGCAGTGTAATGCAGTGAGGTTGAATGGAAGATTTGGATAGTAATATAACCTTGGGCAAGTCCCAGTAACCTGAGCCTCAGGTTCCTCATGTAAAGTGGTGATAGTAATAATACCATCTCACAGGGTTATTGTGAAATATCAGAGAAGATTATGAAGGTTGACATTTTGTAATTTGTGAAGTGCTAAAGAAAGAGTAGTCATTAAAAATTACTTGATGAACCCCTAAAACTATTGCCCTGAAATAATCTTTAAACCAGAACTATCCCCTGAAGTCTTCTTAAAATCAAATAATAGTTTAGCTTAACTACTAAAAAAAAATGTCTGCCTTGAACATTGTGCTTTTTTAAGAACTATTTATATGGGGTCAAATTAACAACAGCAACTTGAAAGATTAGATAGGAACCTTAGGATGTAGTGAGTTTATGTTAATGAGGGAGGAACAACTCAGAAAAGGAGAGTGAGAATGGTTGCACAACTTGAAAAATGTAATCACTGTCACTGAATTGTACGTGCAGAAACTGTTGGGGGGGGAAAGCAAAAATTGATGACTCAGCCCCAACTTTCATTCAGACCTTCATCTTTCTCTCTTTTTTAAATTGTGATAAAAGTATGTATAACAAAACCCTTCTAATCTAATAGTTTTTACGTGTACAATTCAGTGACATTGATTATGTTCATTGTGCTGTGCCATTGATAGTCATCACCCATTACCACTGTCCTTTTCCAGATTATTCCACCACCATTAACAGAAGCTCAGCATCCCCTAAGCAATGACTATCCTTTTCCCTTTCCTCCCCGCCCTGGTAACCACTGATAAGCTTTGCAGACCTTCATTTGCTTTAATTAGAATGATTAAGGTTTGATTAATTTTATTTCCTATACTTGTCCTTATGTGGAACTGGCCAAAGGTGAGTAAGGATGTAGCTGGCGCCCTGATCACTTAGGGAGAATTTCAATGAAAGGTGAGGAAATACTTACAGAATCATTGGTCTCTCTTCAGCAATTTCCCTATGAGACTTAATCTTTTTAAAGACTACCATTATTATTTTTTTTAAGTGACACATTTTCATTGTGTTTGTAGTATGTGTTTTCTGGCAGTTCTTTTGGTTTATTAATTCTCATTACTATGTTTTCCACAGCCCACCTTTCTGAAAAATAGTTTTTCCAAAAAAGTAGTTGGCTGTTTTATTATGATGTCAATATGGTTGTTTTCTTTATTATTATTTAAAGGAAAGCTGCAAGTAACTCTTGGCTTTGTTTTTGTAGGCTCAGATCACCATGAAAGTAATCCAAGGCTTATATAGTGGGGTCACCACTGTGGAACTAGACACTTTGGCTGCTGAAACAGCTGCGACCTTGACTACTAAGCACCCTGACTATGCCATCCTGGCAGCAAGGATTGCTGTCTCTAACTTGCACAAAGAAACGAAGAAAGTGTTCAGTGGTGAGTCTGGGGTGAGAAAGTTAGAAAGACTTTAGTATTCTCAGAAAATTTTTAAAGGGACTAGAGAGAAACCTTGAGTGTCAAAAGAAAAGTTACATCTTGTTTATAATAGCAAAATGTGCAAGTTAGTGGCAGAGAGGGGACTAGAACTTCCGGTTTCTCCATGCTGGTATCTACTACCTGGAAGGGTCAGTGAATCCTTGTTTTTTTACCTTTTTGTTCTTTAAAAAAAAAAAAAAAAGCCTGTCTTTTGGCAGCTGGCGGCGGGGTGATTGGAAATGCCATAAAACCATGTAACAGTGGATCTCTTGTCACTACTAGGAAGCACTTTATTTCTTCACTCCCATTTTACAGCTCAGGGAATGTGGACAATGGAAGGTTAATTTGTTCAGTTTGTAAGAAGCCAGCTGGTGGACTAGCTGGGGTTAGAAATATTTCAGCTCTCAATTCTAGATCTACTATATAAGGCCTCAATCATATCCTCCCTCTTCAGGAGATTTATTGTAAAGATGTCAGTCCTTCTGAAGTTGCTCTGTAGGTTCAATTCAGTCCCATTCAAAAATTCAGCATTTTTTGTGTGTGTGTGTTTTATATGTAAATGCATAGTGCTAAGAACTGCTATGATGTCTTGAAGAAGTGCAAAGTGAGAGAGCTTATGAAATATGCTTTTATGGAAGTGAAATGCTTGGGATTCTAGATCCTGAGTTTTAAGTTGAGTTTCTGTTCTGTTAGGATAAAAACAATTTGTGAGATGATAATTTCTGAATTTCCTTATTTTCAATGGGGATAAGGTATAACACACCTGGGAATCCTTTTCAATCTCCAAGAGCTTACACACATGCTAAATCTTGAAGATCATTTCCTTAAGTGAAACATTATGATATATTTATTTAGCGTATATATGTTTATTGAGCACCTTCTATGTTAGGCACTGGGTGGTGGGGAGGAGGGTTCGAATGGAAAAAATAAGGGTTGAGAGCCATTGTTTTAAACTATTACCTAAAGTTTGAATTGTCTGTTAATGGTTTTGTGACATTTTCATTTTTTTAGATGTGATGGAAGACCTGTACAACTACATAAATCCTCATAATGGCAAACACTCTCCCATGGTGGCCAATTCAACACTGGATATTGTTTTGGCCAATAAAGATGTATGTATAATGCTTTCCTGGTAAATGTTTTTTGATAGTTTTTTTTTTTTTTTTTTTTAAATAACATATATACGTTTAAAAATTTAAGCACTACAAAGAATATAAGGTGAAAAGTATTCTTCTTGCTCTGCTCTGAATCCTGGTTTTCCTCTCTGGAAACAACATTTTATCATTTTTTAAATGTATTTTTCAGAGCTACTCTATACATACACGTATCTGTGCACACATTTATTTTTCCTTTTAGTGGTAGCATTCTGTTCTCGCTGATGCTTTTTTCACTTACCAGTATGTCTTAGAGATTGTTCTGTATCAGCATTTATGAATTTACTCTGTTCTTTTTAATAGCGGCATAGCATTCCATTTTATATATTGTTGTATGAATATGCAAGCATTCCTCTATTGATGAACATTTAAATTGTTTTTCATTTTTTGCTGCAGTGAATATCCTTGTATGGTAGGTCTTTTAATCATATGTTGATACAATAAATACCTCAGGTAGAATTACTGAGTCAAAAAGTATATGCATTCAAAACTTTGATAGACATTGCCAAACTGACTCCCGAAAAGGTTGCTTAGGTAAAATTGTGAAAGATCTTGCTCAGCAACTTAAAACTTATCCACTTAGATTCCAACTTCTTTCTTACCTAGATCCCAGAGGATAGAAGGGAAAAGATATGCAGGTCTAGCCATCTCCCTTGTACACAGGGTTTATTTTCCATGGATATCTGGAAAGATAAGAAGCCAGCATTAACTTTAGGTAATAGAATGGTTAGTTGATTGTCTAACTATGTATCTGGTGCAGAAGAGACTGAGAGAAAATTCTTCCTTAGCTGTTCGTATGTTGTTCAATGACAGGTTAAAACAAAAATAACAGCAAAACCTGTGTCTAAAAGGTAAACATTGACAATCAAGTATTTTGGTTCTCCACTATTCAAGCTAGGCTTACCTGCCTTTGACAATAAAGATGTCCTTAAAAATTTGGGAAAGAGGAAGCAGAGTTTGGTGTAGATTTTCTGTAGTCCATGGACATGGATCATTATGCAGAAACACTGCTCATATTTTGAAAAACCAGCTCCATTTCTCGCTATCCAAATGATTGTTTTTACCTCGCTGCTTTCATTTCCCTCCAAATGGCTTTATAGCCTACAAAAATTCTGTGACAATGGCTAATTCTACTATAAAATCTTACTGTCACAGCAGTAATTTGTTTAAAATCTGTTGAAGACCATAGATTTGAAGAGCTTTAGCAGTAGTGAATCCTGCCTCCTGTCATTTATATATTGTTACATGCAGTTTAAAATGCGCTAATTTTTAAAATAAAAATATGTATTAGTAAGTATGTGGTACCTCCCCTAAAGTCTTCTTTAAACCCAGCAATAGTTTACTTACCTAGTAAAGAATGTCTGCCTTGAGCATTGTGCTCTTTTAGAAACTGTATGGGATCAAATTGAAAACAACAGGTGGAAAGATTAGATAGGAAACTTAAAGGACAATGAGTTTATGTTAATGGGGAAAGAACAGTTCAGAAAAGGAGGGTGAAAATGTTTGTACAACTTGAAGACTGTAATCAACATCACTAAATTGTAAATGTAAACTTGAATTGGTGTATGCTCTGCTGTATATTCTCAACACCAACAGCAATAAAATAAATTATATAAAAAAGTACATGGTACTAATACTTTTGTATCAACAGCCAATCTAAAAACATGTTTAAGGATGAGAGTATTGACCACTCACGTTAGTTCCCTGTTTAGTTACAGATATACTATACATATGATAGGCAACATTTTAAAATAACCTTTAATCACACAACTTATATTTGAGAGTTCTCATCTAGTCTTTAATATGCATGTTTTTAAGCCTAATTAGGATATTCAATTTATACTGTTTCTTTTTCTTAATGTTATATATGGATTTCTATTCTATAGCAATAATGCTTAGAGTTATCTTTTTTCTATTTTATATCAATTTTAGCTTTAGAATCAGAGCTGAAAGATAACAGATTTTGTGAAAATAAATCTAGTTGAAAACAGATTTTCTAATTATTTTAATTATGTGTTTTTCCCCCATCAGCGCCTGAATTCAGCCATTATCTATGACCGAGACTTCTCTTATAATTACTTTGGTTTCAAGGTAAGTATTGGGTTTCAAATAAGTGAGAACTCCGCCTTAAGTCAATTTTAGCGATATAGCTATAAAGGCAATAAGCTGTTAGGAGTTGGGATGGAACTGGAAGATTAGTGAGGTGAGGGTGGTGGTGGTCTGAATAAAGCGGAGATAGCATGCCTATTTTCAGTTTTCCAAATATTACTTCTGGATTGCTTGAGGAGTTATGTAGATAGTTTCCCAGAATTATTCTAGATTATTCTACTATTTATGTAACAGCTGTTTACTAAATCCCTACTGTGTGCCAGGTACTTTTCTGAGTACTTTTGTGTTTGTTGACAGACAACATAGTGTAGTGATTGAGAGAATGAATGTTGGTGTCAGACTACCTGGGTTCATATTCCTGTTCTATTTCTTCTAGCAAGGTACTTAATTAACCTCTGTGCTTCAGTTTCCTCATCTTGAGAATGGAGATAATACAATTCCATAGGGTTGTTATGAGGATTAAGTGAGTGTGTGTGTTGCTTAGATCAGGGCCTAGACTATTGTAAGCACTTTATAAATGTTAGCCATGATGATAATGATGATGCTTACTACTGTAAATTCTGTTATTAATATTGCAGAGCTGGCTTTTTCAAGAAAATTTCATGCAGTCTTTTCCAAAACAAAACAGCCAATTGAAACTGTTCTAAACTGAAGCCAGTAAGAGTAAATATCCTACTTTTTAATTTAAAATTATATAAATATGGAAGATTTAAACAGATTACCTTACTCTAAATGATATATTCGCTGTATCTTTAAAAACTGCCCTGCAAAGTTTTTGGTTGCTTTACCTTTTCCAGACGCTAGAGCGGTCCTATTTGTTGAAGATCAATGGAAAAGGTGAGAAATGAACATGTTCGTGTGTCATTAGCTTTAACATTTCTATTTAAACTCTTAACATTTTGAACTTTAGGTTTAGTATGTGAATAATTATCCCACTCATTGGGGTAAGGTTTTTCTAATTTTATTTTGGTGTTCCTTATCAGGAAACCCTGGGGGCGTAGTGCTTAACAGTTCAGTTGCTAACCAAAAGGTCGGCAGTTTGAATCTACCAGGCGCTCCTTGAAAACCCTATGGGACATTCTACTCTGTCTTATAGGGTCTCTATGAGTCCTGAATCGACTCCATGGCAGCCAGTTTGGTTTGGGTTTTTTGATTCAAGTACATGTCTCAGCTTAGTTTTTCTGACATGCCTTATTATGGGAAAATTCCTCTTTGGTTTATAGTGGCTGAAAGACCACAACATATGTTGATGAGGGTATCTGTTGGGATTCACAAAGAAGACATTGATGCTGCTATTGAAACATACAACCTTCTCTCTGAGAAGTGGTTTACTCATGCCTCCCCCACTCTCTTCAATGCTGGCACCAACCGCCCACAACTCTCTAGGTATGTGTCACCTATTGTTGCTTTGTAATTCTGTGAAATGGTTTTGACTAAGGAAATAAACCTTGAGCTTAAGAAACTAGGCAGTTCATCACATAAAAATTAGTGTCAATAAAATTTAATCGCTGCCTGCTCAGAAATGAGATATGGGTTTTTGAAAGAGCTCTGGCTGTAGTGTGGTAAATGGATTGTAGAGGCAAATACTGATAATGAAAATGTTCCGAAATTGATTGTGGGTGATGGTCTTAAGCTCTGTTACTATTAAAAGCCATTGAATTGTACACTTTAAATGGGCAATATGATATATGAATTATATCTCAGTAAAATTGTTTAAAAAATTAGCGCCGAGATCTAGTTATGGTACTATTATAGTAGTCTATACAAGAGATTATGTTCTGTTATACGTACGGTTGCTATGAGTTGGAACTGACTCGATGGCACCTAACAACAACACACAAGAGACTATGGTAGTTTGGTTCAGGGTGGCGAAAGTAGAGACAGAGGTAGACAGATACATGAGATATTTAGAAGGTAAAATAATAGAATTGGGTGATGTTTTGGACATGGGTTGAGGTTAGTTTCCAGGCTTATCCATAGTGTAACAAGTGTTCCAGTGTCCCCATTCACTGAGAAAGGGAACACTGGAACACTATCCAGTAATAGGTAAAAAATATAATACACATTAGCAAGTTGGGGTTTTCCCAAGAATTCAAGGCTGTAATGATATCAAAAAATATGATGTAAATAATTGCATTAGTATTTTAAACCATTTAATAATGCTTTCATAATAAAAATAATTAAGCAAAGTGTTTATAGAAAATAACTTTCTTAATTTGATGAAAGATATTCACTAAAAACTTAGATTTGTCACCTCTTCTATTTAGTATAGTAGTAGAGTCCACATTGTAAGAGAATGAAAAGAAACAAGAGATTGGATATGAGGGAACAAAACTGTAATTACTCAGATAATTCTTTACATAGAAAACTCAAAAATACCTTCAGACAAATGATTAGAATTAGAGATTTAGGCAATGTATCTATATATATTATTAATCACTTGCATTTCTGTACTTTAGCTATTAGAAAATTAAGTTTTAAAAATATACCATTTAAAAAAAAATACCATCTGTAATAGCATCAAATACTGGAAGGGACTCAGGAATAAATTTAATAAAAGATGTGTAAGACGTAACAAGAAAATTCTAAAGCATGATTGAAGGACATTAAAAAATAAATGGAAAATGATTTTGTTTTCATAAATGGATTCAATATTGTAAAGATTATAGATTCAGATTAATGCCAATCAAAATCTCAACATTCTAATTCTAAAATTTATGTGGAAGAGCAGAAGGCTAAGAATAGTCTAGTAGACTGAAAAATGGCCACCCAAAGATGTCAGGTCCTAATCCCTGGGATCTGTAAAGTTACCTTATGAGGAAAAATGGCCTTTACAGGTGTGATCTTGGCATGGGGAGATTATCCAGGTGGGCCGTAAGTCCAATCAAAAGTGTCCTTATAAGAGAGAGGCTGAGGGAGATTTGATACACAAAGAGGAAGGTACCAAACCAAAAACCAAACCCGTTGCTGTTGAGTTGCTTTTGATATATAGCAACCCTATAGGACTTTATAGGACAGATTAGAACTGCCCCACAGGTTTCCAAGGCTGTAAATCATCACGGAAGCAGACTGCCACATCTTTCTCTAATGGATTAGCTGGTGCATTCGAACCACCAGCCATTTGGTTAGCAGCCGAGTGCTTTAACCACTGTGCCACCAGGGCTCCTAGAAGAGGGGAAGGCAATGGGAAAATGGAGGGAGAGATTGGAGCGATGTGGCCACAAGCAAAGGAATGCTGGCTGCCAGCAGAAGCTGGAAGAAGCAAGGATTGATTCTTCCCTAGATCCTCCAGAGGGAATGCTCTTGATTTTGGCTCAGTGAAACTGATGTTGAACTTCTGGCTTTCAGAACATGAGAGAATAAGTTTTTGTTGCCTCAAGCCACCAAGTTTGTGGTAGTTTGTTTTGGCAGCCAAAGGAACTAATACAAATAGCAAGACAATTTTGAAGGAAAAAACCCTACCAGATTTCAAGATAGCTGTAAAGCCATGGTAATTAAGACAGTGTGGTGTTTACATTGGGATAGACAAATAAGCCATTATAGTATAACAGGGAGCCCAGAAAGTGAGTTGCAAACATCACGAGTTTTTTTTTTTTTTTTTTTTAGTTTTTATTATGCTTTAATTGCAAGTTTACAGGTCAAGTCAGTCTCTCAAACAAAAACTTATATGCACCTTGCTACACGCTCCCAATTGCTCTCCGCCTAATGAGACAGACCGCTCCCTCCCTCAACTCTCTTTTCATGTCTATTTCACCAGCTTCTAACCCCCTTTACCCTCTCATCCCCCCGCTCCAGGCAGGAGATGCCAACATAGCCTCAAGTGTCCACCTGATCCAAGAAGCTCACTCCTTACCAGCATCCCTCTCCAACCCATTGTCCAGTCCAATCCCTGTCTGAAGAGTTGGCTTTGGGAATGGTTCCTGTCCTGGGCCAACAGAAGGTCTGGGGGCCATGACCACTGCGGTCCTTCTAGTCTCAGTCAGACCATTAAGTCTGGTCTTTTTATGAGAATTTGGGGTCTGCATCCCACTGCTCACCTGCTCCCTCAGGGACTCTGTTGTGTCCCCTGTCAGGGCAGTCATCGGTTATAGCTGGGCACCATCTAGGTCTTGTGGTCTCAGGCTGATGTAGCCTCTGGTTTATGTGGCCCTTTCTGTCTCTTGGGCTCGTAATTACCTTGCGTCCATGGTGTTCTTCATTCTCCTTTGATCCAGGTGGATTGAGACCAATTGATGCATCTTAGATGGCTGCTTGCTAGTGTTTAAGACCCCAGATGCCACTCTCCAAAGTGGGATGCAGAATGTTTTCTTAATAGATTTTATTATGCCAGTTGACTTAGGTGTCCCCTGAAACCATGGTCTCCAAACCCCTGCCCCTGCTACACTGGACTTCGAAGCATTAAGTTTATTCAGGAAACTTCTTTGCTTTTGGTTTAGTCCAGTTGTGCTGACCTCCCCTGTATTGTATGTTGTCTTTCCCTTCACCTAAAGTAGTTCTTATCTACTCTCTAATTATCTAATACCCCTCTCTCCCCCATCTCATAACCATCAAAGAATATTTTCTTCTTTGTTTAAACTATTTCTCGAGTTCTTATAATAGTGGTCTTATATAATATTTGTCCTTTTGCAACTGACTAATTTCACTCAGCATAATGCCTTCCAGATTCCTCCATGTTAAGTTTCACAGATTCATCACTGTCATCATGACTCTTAACATTTCAGTTTACATCTTGATAGGGCAAAATTTATGACCTCATAGTGGTGAAAAATTTCTTTTTAAGATACGAAAAGCAAAACGCCGTAAAGGAAAATTTGGCAGAATTGACTACACTAAAATTATAAATTCCTGTGAACCAAAAACAAAGTGAAAAAACAAGTTTCAGACTGAGAGAAGATATTTTTAACACAGATTAAGTATTGAGAGTGTAAAAAAAAGATGCAAAACCAAATAGAAACATAGGCAAAGGATATAAACAAGTAATTAGATAGAAAAAGAAAATTTAGTTTTCAGTAAACGTGAGATGATGATAAACTTTACTTATAATTGGGGAAGTGAAAATTAACATCATAATGAGATATTTCATACCCATCAGATTGATAAAAATTAAAAAGTCTGATGATATCAAGTGTTGTCAGGAATGGAGCATCATACATTGCTTGATGTAGTGTAGACCTGATCACCCGTATTGAAGAATCTTTAATAAAGTGGAACATGTACGTATCTTTTGACCTAGCAAGCCCGTCCTCCAGAAACCCTTGGGCATGTGCACAAGGGGGTGTATGTTCAACAATTTTCACAGCAGCATTGTGTAGAGTAGCAAAGAAATTGAAAGTAATCCAAATGGCTATCAATAGGAGAATGGATAAATATATTGGTATGTTCATACAGTTAGGAATATCTTACAGCAGTGAAAAACAAACTAGAACTACACGTATTCATAGGAATGAATCACTTTACCGTGATACTGAGTTAAAAGCAAGTTGTGGTAGGATGAATAAATATGCTACCAGAAAAATTTTAAGATTTAGACCATATATGTCGAATGTGTATAAATGCTAAAAGAAAGTAGAAATGCATGGAAATGGTAGGGGACTGCAATTAGGCTGTATTTGTAGTGTCTAATTTCTTGAGGTAGGTGGTAAGCACAAAGCATTTTTTATGTTCTTCTCAATATTATTCCGAATGTCTGAGTATTTAATAGAAAAAGCCAATGGATAGAATCTTTTTTTGCAGTTGAATATTTAAGACAGTGAAGAAATCATTGGTAAAGTTTCTGAGGCGTGGAACAGGATAAGCTCCAAAGCACAGACAGAGGTGTTATCTTGGAAAAGACAGTGTGAGTGCATCATTACAGTTTTGTTGGACATATGATTAATCAGGGGTGGATTAACCAGTAAGCACGGTATGCACTGGCTTATAGTAAGCAAGGTACACACAGGCTTAATTGTGTTTACTAATCTGTAAATTAGTAAAATCCATGTGAATTGTCCACTACAGATTAGTTAGTAAGCACAAGTAAGCCTGTGCATACCTTACTTATTGGGTAATCCAACACAGGATATATTAAAGAATTGGTTGACAATTGAATAGATGTTTTTTCAGAGGTTTTATTTTTCTTGTCTTACTAACAAGTTGAAAAGGCTATGATGTATGTTTATGAACTTACAGGAGAAAATGTGATAATGTCTCATGTGCAATCTGGTAAAAATGAGCTATTTCTACACTTCCTATAAGATTTTCTTCTAGGCTTAACATCTAGTGTAGACAATAAGGTGATTTCAATATAATCTTACGTAGCTATGTTTCATTGTGTGATACCCACTTAAAGTTTTTTTCTTCTAAAAACACTTAGGAATTTTGTGAACTTCAGATCTTTTATTTACCTAACTTAATGTTTTTTGATTGTGTAATGATTTTTACGATTCAGCTTTGCTCTCTTTCCTTGCTCTGAGTTGTGACTTCTTTTCTCCCTGTAGCTGTTTCCTTCTGAGTATGAAAGATGACAGCATTGAAGGTATTTATGACACTCTAAAGCAGTGTGCACTAATTTCCAAGTCTGCTGGGGGAATTGGTGTTGCTGTGAGTTGTATCCGAGCTACCGGCAGCTATATTGCTGGGGTAAGATTCTGTCTTACGACTTTAAAAAAGATTGTAGGCTAGGGGAAGTCAAGTCCATAAGTAACCAGGCTTATGTTTGAGAAGGTACCTACTGGGGTTTGGGAGATCTGGGTCTTTGTTAATTATTAGCTGTCTGTGTGACTTAGAGAGAGTCATTTCACTTCTGGCTTCATTTTCATCTATCTTATTAGAGGTTTAGTCTAGATGATCTCTAAGATCCTTTTTAGCTCTGATTCTGAAAGTTTGGTTTATGTTAGAAATAATAGCAGCATAATTTATTGAGTACTTAGTATGTGCTAAGTCTGTTATGAAGGTAATTTTTACATGAATCATTCATTTAATCCTTACTGCAACCTTATGCGATAGATACCATTACAGACACATGCTAGGAACCTTTCAGGAACCTTGCGAGTATAGGTACCCTTGTCTTCATTTTAAAAGCGAGGAATCGGAGGCTTAGAAAATTAAATTATTTCCAGAGATCACTTATGGCCTAGAGCCAGGATTCAAGCTCTAAACATTAGCACTTAATGGTGTAAGCTCTAGCCCTTCGTTAGTTGACTATTCACCAGGAGTCAAGATAATGATTTTGGTTAAGACCTGGGTTTAAACCCAACTCCACTACTTATTTGTAGTGTGATTTTATATCTCTGAATTATTTTATATCTTTGAGTTAGTTTTCTTATCTGTAAAGTGAAGAAAATATTAACCCTGTAGGATAAAATTAACGTATACTTGGAGACTCTAGAAGGAAACTCTTCCATTCTGGTGTTTGAAAGGTTCTGTGTATATCACTGTACTTTCACACAATGATACAGTAAGCCATTGTCCACTTACCTTTCTAGCCTGTGTCAAGACTTACCTTGGAGTAGTACAATGAGCCATTGTTCACTTATCTTTCTAGACTGTGTCAAGACTTGCCTTGGAGCTAAGAGGATAATTTAAAGAATTTGATATGATTTCTTAGAGTCTTAGGGGCATTGATGGTTCAGTGGCAGAATATTCACCTTCCATGCAGGAGACTTGGTTGATCCCAGCCAACGCACCTCGTGCGTAGCCATCATGCATCTGTCAGTGGATGCTTGCATGTTGCTATGATGCTGAATAGGTTTCAATGGAGCTTTCAGACTAAGATATCTAGGAAGAAAGGCCTGGTGATCTACTTCCAAAAATCAGCCAGTGAAAACCATATGGATCACAGTGGTCTAAGCTGCAACTAACTGATCATGGGAATGGCGCAGGACTGAGCAGTGTTTTGTTCTGTCATGTATGGGGTCACCACGAGTCAGGAGTGACTCGACAGCTGCTAACAACAACATCTTCCAGTCTTAGGACTCTCGATATTTTCATGTTCTCATTCTAGAATCCATTTATCGTTGAGTATCTTCATTTTCCTTATTTATTGTCTTAAGTTATCCATTGCAAATAATTCTTATTGTGAGTTGCCTTGAATTCTTTTGGGAAAAAGACATTGTAGTAGTGTTTTTACTTTTACTTTACCCAAAGTGCATCTTTATATAATGGCCTTTATAAAACAAGGAGTTTAAATTTATTTACCCTGATTTGGGGCTTTCTTAACTTGTAATTGTTATATCTCGTAAATTAGAGATGCCATGAAATAATTATGTATATGATTGTGATTAATTTGACAATATTTTGTTGACTTTATATTGGATGTTATATTTTCAAAACGGGTAAAGAGGGAGAGCAGTAAAATTATAGATTGCTATCTAGAAATTAGGTACCCTTTTTGACGAAAGGTTGAGAGAGAGTCATTTGTTTACTGTTGGGCCATTTTGTTCTCTTTCTTTGCTGAGCCTCCTTTGTCTCTCCAGATACCTTTATTTTTGGTCTCTCTTTCAGACTAATGGCAATTCCAATGGCCTTGTACCTATGCTGAGAGTGTATAACAACACAGCTCGATATGTGGATCAAGGTGGGAACAAGGTATGTTCTATTACTTGAAAGTACTGGAAATCAGAACTGAAAAGCTTTAGGCACGTATACTTAGAATGGGATGGTTCAATAGTGTATAGTTCTTAACACTCTGCTTATGCTTTTTTTTGTTTGTTTTACTTTTAAAATCAGTTTTTGAGGTATCGTTTACTTTAAACTGTATATATTTTAATTGTACAGTTTGATGAGTATTGACAAGTATGTACAGTTGTATAATAACCACCCCAGTCAAGATACAGAGCATTTCCATTACCCCAAAAAAGTTTGCTCGTGCACCTTTGCATTCAGTCTCTCCCCATCACTCTCACCACACACACCTGGCTCCAGGCAGCCTCTGCTCTATTCAGCTTTTTTACATGACAGTTTATTTGTAAAGAATTTTTCTTTTGTTGTACTTTAGATGAAGGTTTACAGAACAAACTAGCTTCTCATTAAACAATGCACGTATTGTTTTATGACATTGGTTAACAACCCCACAACATGTCAACACTCTCCCTTCTTGACCTTGCATTCCTATTATCAGCTTTCCTGTCCCCGCCTGCCTTCTAGTCCTTGCCCCTGGGCTGGTGTGGCCCTTTAGACTTGTTTTATGGGCCTGTCTAATCTTTTAATCTTTGGCTGAAGGGAGAACCTCAGGAGTGACTTCATTACTGAGCTAAAAGGATGTCCAGGGGGCATACTCTCAGGGTTTCTCTAGTCTCTGTCAGGCCAGTAAGTCTGGTCTTTGTTTTGTGAGCTGGAATTTTCTTTTACATTTTTCTCTAGCTCTGTCCAGAACTCTCTATTGTGATCCCTGTCAGAGCAGTCAGTGGTAGTAGCTGGGCACCATCTGGCTGTGCTGTACTTAGTCTGGTGGAAGCCATGGTAGTTGTGATCCATTAGTCCTTTGGACTAATCTTTCTCTTATATGTTTAGTTTTCTTCATTATCCCTTGCTCCCGATGGGGTGAGACCAGTGGAGTATCTTAGATGGCCACTTACAAGCTTTTAAGACCCCAGACACTTCTCACCAAAGTAGAATGTAGAACGTTTTCTTTATAAACTATGTTATGCCAATTGAGCTAGATGTTTCCCAAGACCATGGTCTGCACAACCCTCAGCCCAGCAATTCATTCCCCCAGAGAGTTTGGGTGTGTCCATGGAACTTCCATGACCTTACCTTGTACAAGTTGTGCTGGCTTCCCTAGTATTGTGTGCTGTCTTACCCTTCACCAAAGTTACCACTTACCTATTGTCTATTTAGTGTTTTTCTGTCCCCACCTCTCCCCACCCCGATCATCAAACATTGTTTCTTTTTGTGTGTAAACCTTTTCATGAGTTTTTATAGTAGTGGTCTCATACAATACTTGTCCTATTTGTAAAGAATTTCTGAAGTTATAACTCATTTTAATACCTAACTTTGGATAGGGATTATAATGTGTGTCCTATAATGTGTGTTTGATTGTCTACCAATGTTACCAGCAGGGTAGTTTACAGCTTAGGTGCCACTTACGGGTATGCATGTAGGCATACTAATCACCTGTTAATGAATTTCCTTCTGATGGACTTAAAAAAAATCTATGGGGATCTTGATAAGACAGATCACCATTTTGACCTTTAATAAAGAGCACAGCTTATATTGTCAAAGTGAACAACATCCTCTTTGACCTTTACATGTATCTCATATAGTGAAAAGGGAGCTAGACTGTAAGTGAAGGGGAGGCTCTATCTCAGCTTTGTTGTGTCACTTTGGACAAGTTATTTTATCTTTCATGTGCCACATTTTCTTTATGGCAGTTGCTCTTTCTTACTCCTAGAATTGTAAGAAAAATATTACTTCTTAAAATTTGTATAATACTTTTATTTAATTCATTAATTATAGTGAAGATTAAAGGAGATATTATAAAAGTGTGCTTTGGGAAATAAGAAGTCTTCCTTGTTTCATTTTGATTCTGAAAAAAATGATGATTTATTTGCCATTAGCGACCTGGGGCATTTGCTATTTATCTGGAGCCTTGGCATTTAGACATCTTTGAGTTCCTTGATTTAAAGAAGAATACGGGAAAGGAAGAACAGCGTGCCAGGGACCTATTTTTTGCCCTTTGGATTCCGGATCTCTTCATGAAACGAGTGGAGACTAATCAGGTGAGAGTTAGGTACCTGTTAATGTAGCAACCTGAATATGAGCTTTCTCTTCTTAAGTCGCCTTAAATCATGCTTAGGAAGAGCCCATGCTATGGAAAGCATTCTGAGCAAGTTAAGAGATACCATTCTTCCCTCTTCCATTTTATTCTCTAAAGCAGATGCTATTTGACCTCGATGTTTTAAAAGCCATGTACAAATAGGCAGAACTAGATGTTTGGACCTGAGCCTAAAATTATTTCCACACTAAAAGAGCCTATAAAAGTACCCATCCCTTGCAGTGCTTTTAATGGGCTGTGGTTGGTTATCTGAAATTTCTTAAGGGTGTTACTCTTCTTCCCTTTGTAGGACTGGTCTTTGATGTGTCCAAATGAATGTCCTGGTCTGGATGAGGTTTGGGGAGAGGAATTTGAGAAGCTATATGAAAGGTATGGGAAAAATGTAAAAATCTAAAAATGTTTTAACTATGTGTTTCTCTTACTTGAGTAATTAAAATTTCAAAAGTACACCAGTCATTAGCCAGTCTCTAGAAATTTTCAGAAACTTTTAGACTGGAATGTGACTAATAATTTAACTTTGGTTAGGTTTGTTCCCTGATTCTTCACCAAAATGTTGGTTCCTTTCTTTCTTAAAACTTTGGGACATGTGAATAGGTGCTTAGGTTTTTAATTTGATCGTTATAAAAATTAAAGCAAAAACTAGTAGAGTTATTGTTTTGCTCTATCCTATAATACATTTGATAACATAAGTTATGCTTTATATTACACGTAGGAACTGTGTGAGATTGGGACACATTTCAATAGTTCAGTAAATATTAGCATAATATTAGGAGATTTGGCTACTTTAATTTCTTCCTTTTTATTATGAAAGATATTGATTTAGTAGGACTGGGGTACATTTAAAGGGATCTAAAGCTGCCTGATTTTCTTAAATGGCTTTAGCCAGAGTAAAATGAATATTATATTCCTTTCTTCCCCCATTAGCAAAACTTATTAAAAACTTAAGAGCTTTAATAATTGTGTATTTTAGTGTCATCAAGCTGTCTGCAATAAAAATTTTCTTAATATTTAAATATTAAAACAATGTTAGTTTTTCCTTTCAGTTATGAGAAACGGGGTCACATCCGCAAAGTTGTAAAAGCCCAGCAGCTTTGGTATGCCATCATTGAGTCTCAGACAGAAACAGGTACCCCATACATGCTCTACAAAGATTCCTGTAATCGAAAGAGCAACCAGCAGAACCTGGGAACGATCAAATGCAGCAACCTGTGCACAGAAATAGTAGAGTATACCAGCAAAGATGAGGTGGGTAGAAAAACTTCTGCCTTACAGTAGTGAGAGAACCTTTGGTAGTTATTCCTTGATTTCACTTGAGATGGGTGAAGGGAGTTTTCATAGTTTATTATAAAGCAGAAGAGCACTTAAATAGCCAGCGAGAAGTTACAAAGGAAGTCATGACTCGTGCCCTTAAGTATCTTTTAGTCTGTAAACTGTAAAAGACAATTGGGTTTTTCTTACACATACATCTTTATAATAGTCTTTACTTGAGAAAAACAGCAATACACAGTTATGATGGTTTAAGGTAAATGTAAAAATGTGTTAGGAAGTTCTTTCAGATTAAAGTACATAAGCATGTAGAGAGTCCTTCAGTGAATAGAGAGACAAATTCCAATCTCAAATCTCTCAGGAGATTTCACAGAAGAGGCAAGGCTGGAAATGGGACATGGATTTCGTTTAAAAGAAAAAGTTTGGGGAAAAGCTTTCCATTCCATTTGGTGGAGAATGGCCTATATGGCAGATGAGAAATAGGGATAGATTTTGAGTCCAGTGCCAAGTAAGTATATTTTGATGGAGCAAATACATTAAGCCTTGGTATATGGAGAGATGGCTATGACTGGGGAAGGGAGATGGTAGATGGAAGGTGACAGTTCCATGTCTCAGGGGTAGGAGCCGTTATAGGTTTCTGAAAGGAAAATAGCGTGAAAATGCTAGGATGAGAAGAATGGTTCTTGCGTGTGGTAAAAATGTGTCTTGGTTTGAGAAGAGGCTGGAAATAGGGAGGTTAGCCTAAGGAGATTGTTGTAGTAGTTGGATGGCAGGCTGCTTGGATATTGGATTAAAACTATGGAAATGAGGAAGAAGTAGATCCCAAAGTCTAAAATGTAAAAAAATATTAGGTGCTGTCGAGTCAATTTTGACTCATACTGACCTCATGTGACAGAGTAGAGCTGCCTCTTAGGGTTTTCTAAGCTGTAATCTTTACAGAAGCAGATCACTAGCCTTTCTCCTGCAGAGCTGCCGGATGGTTTGAACGACCATTCTTTTGGTTAGCTGAGTGCTAACTGTTGTGGCACCAAAACCAAACCAAACCCAGTGCCATCGAGTCGATTCCAACTCATAGCGACCCTACAGTACAGAGTAGAACTGCCCCATAGAGTTTCCAAGGAGTGCCTGGCAGATTCGAACTGCCGACCCTTTGGTTAGCAGCCATAGCACCTAGCCACTACGCCACCAGGGTTTCCATTGTGCCACCAGGCCTCCTTAAAAAGAAAAAGAAAAATGACTTAAGTAGGACGTGAGTTAAATATAATGCTAGAGTTGCAATTTAATTCAACAGAATTTATTGAGCACTAGCTATATATAAGATGTTGTATTAAGTGCCCTGGGATACAAAATGAATAAAGTTCGATCTCTGCCCTCTGGAAATTTATAATTTAGTAGGAAGAAATTGACATGTATTCAGGTAGCTATGTGTCTGTCATTTTGTCGTACTGTGGGGGCTTGCATGTTGCTGTGATGCTGGAAGCTATGCCATTGGTATTCAGGTACCAGCAGGGTCACCCATGGAGGACAGGTTTCAGCTGAGCTTCCAGACTGAGACAGACTAGGAAGAAGGACCCGGCAGTCTACTTCTGAAAAGTATTAGCCAGTGAAAACCTTATGAATAGCAGCGGAACATTGTCTGTTATAGTGCTGGAAGATGAGCCCCCCAGGTTGGAAGGCACTCAAAAGACAACTGGGGAAGAGCTGCCTCCTCAAAGTAGAGTTGACCTTAATGAGATGGAGTACAGCTTTTGGGACCTTCATTTGCTGATGTGACACAACTCAAAATGAGAAGAAACAGCTGCAAACATCCATTAATAATCGGAACCTGGAGTGTACAAAGAATGAATCTAGGAAAATTGGAAATCCTCAAAAATGAAATGGAACGCATAAACATCGATATCCTAGGCATTAGTGAGCTGAAATGGGCTGGTATTGGCCATTTTGAGTTGGACAGTCATATAGTCTACTCTGCTGGGAATGACACCTTGAAGAGGAATGATGTTGCATTCATCGTCAAAAAGAATGTTTCAAGATGTATCCTGAAGTACAACGCTGTCAGTGATAGGATAATATCTATGCACCTACAAGGAAGAGCAGTTAATACAACTATTATTCAAATTTACACACCAACCAGTAGGGCCAAAAATGAAGAAATAGCAGATTTTTATCAGCTGCTGCAGTCTGAAATTGATCGAACATACACTCAACATGCATTAATAATTACTGGCGATTGGAACGCGAAAGTTGGAAACGAAGAAGGATCAGTAGTTGGAAAATATGACCTTGGTGATAGAAACAATGGCGGAGATCGAATGATAGAATTTTACAAGACCAACAATTTCTTTATTGCAAATACCTTCTTTTACCAACATAAACGGCGACTGTACACATGGACCTCACCAGATGGGACACATAGAAATCATATTGACTACATCTGTGGAAAGAGACGTTGGAAAAGCTCAATATCATCAGTCAGAATGAGGCCAGGGGCCAACTGTGGAATAGACCCTCAATTGCTCATATGCAAGTTCAAGCTGAAACTGAAGAAAATCAGAGCAAGTCCACGAGAGCCAAAATATGACCTTGAGTATATCTCACCTGAATTTAGAGACCACTTGAAGAATAGATTTGACACATTGAACGCTAGTGACCAAAGACCAGATGAGTTGTGGAAGGACATCATACATGAAGAAAGCAAGAAGTCATTGAAAAGACAAGAAAGAAAAGACCAAGATGGATGTCGGGGGAGACTCTGAAACTTGCTCTCGAACATGGAGCAGCTAAAGCAAAAGGAAGAATTGTTGAGGTAAAAGAACTGAACAGAAGATTTCAAAAGGCCTCTTGAGAAGACAAAGTAAAGTATTATAATGACATGTGCAAAGAGCTGGAGATGGAAAACCAAAAGGGAAGAACATGCTCGGCATTTCTCAAGCTGAAAGAACTGAAGAAAAAATTCAAGCCTCAAGTTGGAATACTGAAGGATTCTATGGGGGAAAATATTAAACGACGCAGGAAGCATCAAAAGAAGATGGAAGGAATACACAGTCATTATACCGAAAAGAATTAGTCCATGTTCAACCATTTCAAGAGGTAGCATATGATCAGGAACCGATGGTACTGAAGGAAGAAATCCAAGCTGCTCTGAAGGCATTGGTGAAAAACAAGGCTCCAGGAATTGATGGAATATCAATTGAGATGTTTCAACAAACAGATGCAGCGCTGGAGGTGCTCATTCGTCTATGCCATATTGTCTATTTCCATATTTCAAGAAATATGGAAGACAGCTTCCTGGCCAACTAACTGGAAGAGATCCATATTATGCCTATTCCCAAGGAAGGTGATCCAACCGAACATGGAAATTATAGAACAACATCATTAATATCACACACAAGCAAAATTTTGCTGAAGATCTTTCAAAAATGGTTGCAGCAGTGTATTGACAGAGAACTGCCAGAAATTCAGGCCGGTTTCAGAAGAGGTCGTGGAATCAGGGATATCATTGTTGATGTCAGGTGGATCCTGTCTGAAAGCAGAGAATACCAGAAGGATGTTTACCTGTATTTTATTGACTATGCAAAGGCATTCGACTGTGTGGATCATAATAAATTATGGATAACATTGCGAAGAATGGGAATTCCAGAACACTTAATTGTGCTCATGAGGAACCTTTACATAGATCAAGAGGCAGTTGTTCAGACAGAACAAGGGGATACTGATTGGTTTAAAGTCAGGAAAGGTGTGCGTCAGGGTTGTATTCTTTCACTAAACCTATTCAGTCTGTATGCTGAGCAAGTAATACGAGAAGCTGGACTATATGAAGAAGAACGGGGCATCAGGATTGGAGGAAGACCCATTAACAACCTCTGCTATGCAGATGACACAACCTTGCTTGCTGAAAGTGAAGAGGACAGGAAGCACTTACTAATGAAGATCAGAGACCACAGCCTTCAGTACGGATTGCACCTCAACATAAAGAAAACAAAAATCCTCACAACTGGACCAATGAGCAACATCATGAAAAATGGAGAAAAGATTGAAGTTGTCAAGGATTTCATTTTACTTGGATCCACAATCAACACCCATGGAAGCAGCAGTCAAGAATTCAAAAGATGCATTGCATTGGGTAAATCTGCTGCAAAAGACCTCTTTAAAGTGTTGAAGAGCAAAGACATCACCTTGAAGACTAAGGTGCCCCTGACCCAAGCCATGGTATTTTCAGTGGCATCATATGCATGTGAAAGCTGGACAGTGAATAAGTAAGACTGAAGAAGAACTGACGCCTTTGAATTGCGGTGTTGGCGAGGAATAGTGAGTATACCATGGACTGCCAAAAGAATGAACAAATCTGTCTTAGAAGAAGTACAGCCTGAATGCTCCTTAGAGGCAAGAATGGTGAGACTGTGTCTTACATACTTTGGACATGTTGTCAGGAGGGATCAGTCCCTGGAGAAGGACATCATGCTTGGCAGAGTAGAGGGTCAGCGGAAAAGAGGAAGACCCTCAATGAGGTGGATTGACAACAGTAGCTAGAACAATGAGCTCAAGAATAACAACGATTTTAAGGGTAGTTAGGACCGGGAAGTGTTTTGTTCTGTTGTGCATAGGGTCGCTGTGAGTCGGAACCGACTTGATGGCACCTAACAACACAACAACAAGTAACTATTATACAAGATTATATTATAGAGGCTAAAGTGACCCTCTTAAAACAAAAGTTAGATCATGTCATTCCTTTGGACAAAACTCCTCTGTGGCTTTCCAGCCATCCAGAGGTCGTTCTTTTTAATTGAGATAATTCACTTACCATGAAATTCACCCTTTTAAAGTATACAGTTCAGTGTTTTTTAGTATATCTGCAGGATTGTGTAACTATCACCACTACTTAACTGTAGAACATTTTTATTACCCCAGAAAGAAATGCTATACCCATTTCCTTATTTCCCTAAGCACTAATCTACTATCTGTCTCTGAATTTGCCTGTTCTGGACATTCCATGCAAATGGAATCATAAAATATATGGCCTTTTGTGTTTGGCTTCTTTCACTTAGCTTAATGTTTTCAGGGTTTATCTATGTTGTAGCATGTATCACTACTTTATTCCTTTCTATTCGGAGCCCTTCCAATGCCCTACAAGGGCCCACACAAGTGGGTACCCTCACTTTACCTGTTAGTTTCCACCTTGCTCACTCTGCTGTAGCCCTACCAATTTCCTTGATGTTCCTCAAACTTGTCAAGCAGGAGCCTCAGGATTTTGAAGTTGCTGTTTACCGTACCTTGAATGTTTAAATGCTCCTCCCCCAGGTAACCATATGATTTGCTTTCTAGCCTTTTTAGTTCTTTGTTCATATGTCATGTTCTCAGTGAGGCCTTCTGTGACAACTGTATTTAAAAATGGCATCCCCTCCATCCTTAGCGCCAGCATTCTCTTTTTCTGTATTGTTTTTCTCCTTGGCATTTATTGAACTTATGGAGCCCTGGTGGCGCAGTGGTTAAGAGCTTGGCTGCTAACCAAGAGGTTGATGGTTCCAATCCATCAGCTGCTCCTTGGAAACCCTATGGGGCAGTTCTACTCTGTTCTGTGGGGTTGCTTTGAGTCAGAATTGACTCAACAGCAGTGAGTTTTTTTTTTTTTTTTTTTTTAATGTGATCCAAGCTGTTTTAAAAGAGTCTTTGGTAACACATGTAGAATGGAGTAGATGTGAAGAGCATCAGGGTATCCAGTCAGAAAACTATTTCAGTAGTTCAGATGAGAGGAGTTGCAAGTTTGGATTGGGGTAGTTGTAATCAAAAGAGAAAAGAAGGCGTGTTCATTCAGCATTATTAAGCATTTAATATATACCAGGTGCACTAGGTGCTAAAATGATAAGGCTAAATAAGATATGATTTCTGCCTGAAGAAGCTCACCACCTAGTGTAGTGGTTGTTAATACAGCAGTTGGGATAATCACCTGGAGAAGACTAGTCACTAGTGCAACCGAGAAACTGGATTTTAAATTTTATTTAATTTCAGTTAAATAGCTACATGTGGCTAGTGGCTACCATATTAAATAATGCACAACTAGTGAATGAGACAAATAAAAGAATCGTAGCACAATGTGATACGTATCTAGTAATAGAGCTGTGTACCCTGTGAACACAGGTTCACTCTCCCTCGTACTTATTTCTCTGGTGCATGTTACTCATGTACATGAATAGATATTGAGAGTTGGAATCAGTGGGACTTAGAAATGGACTGATGAATGATGAAGAGGGTGGGGATTAACATTTAAATTTTAATGTCGGGAGTGTTAGAAGCCTGCATAGTGCCCGTTGAAACAAACTGGGAAGAAATCGAAATTGTACGATTCTTAACTTTTTTTTTGCATTCCAGGTTGCAGTTTGTAACTTGGCTTCTCTGGCTTTGAATATGTATGTCACATCAGAACACACATATGACTTTAAGAAGTTGGCTGAAGTCACCAAAGTTATTGTCCGTAACTTGAATAAAATTATTGATATAAATTACTACCCTGTCCCAGAGGTATGAATCAGTTTCTTCCTTCTTGGTAATTACTGAAATCCAAGGTGGGGGTTGCTTATCAGGGTCTGAAGGTCATCATGTAAATAGTTATCATTGGTATGGTGTAAGAAAACTGAGATAAAGAGATAGTATGTGTTATTTGGTGCAGAATGGTGCTTTTTATGTTCAGTAATGTTTTCTCTTTTTCTTCTCTAAATCTGTTGGCACAAAGGCATTCTTATCAAATAAACGCCATCGCCCCATTGGAATTGGGGTACAAGGTCTGGCAGATGCTTTTATCCTGATGAGGTATCCTTTTGAGAGTCCAGAGGCACAATTATTGAATAAGCAAATTTTTGAAACCATTTATTATGGAGCCTTGGAAGCCAGTTGTGAACTGGCCAAGGAGCATGGCCCATATGAAACCTATGAGGGTTCTCCAGTCAGCAAAGGCGTAAGTATATGGATGAAATTTCTTTTTGCCAGGAAGTACTTGTAGTGGGTTGAGTGGTGGCTCCCCAAAATACATGCATATCCTAATCCTTGGAACCTATGAATGCTGCCTTATTTGGAAAATGGGTCTTTGCAGATGTAATTAAGTTAAAGATTGAAATAAGGAGATCATCCTGGATTATCTGGGTGGTCCCTAAATCCAGTGACAATTGTCCTTATTAAAGACACAGAGAAGAGGAGGAGACATTGTGACAGCAGAGTTTGGAGCAATGCAGCCACAAGCCTAGGATTGCCAACAGCTACTAGAGGCTGGGAGAAGCTAGGAACAGAATCTCTCCTAGAGCCTCTGGAGGGAATGTGGTTCTCTGAACATTTTGATTTTGGACTCCTGGCCTCCAGAACTGTGAGAAAATTAATTTCTGTTGTTTTAAGCCACCAAGTTTGTGGTAATTTGTTCTGCCAGCCATGGGAAGCTAGCACAGTACTTTTGCCTTTTGGAGTAGAAAGAATACTGTATTTTAATCTCTTACTTAGAACTAGTCATTGCTAAAATGGCTTAAGAACAGTGCTGCCTGTATACCCACTCCCCATTTGTTGACATAGTTAGGTCCCAAAGACCAGGTCATTACATGAAAATTGGCATTATGTGTAAATGGAGGGTAACCACATCACATCGCAAAATGGAGGATGACTGCATTATTACATAACTGCCAAACCACTGAGAATCACAGCCCAGCCAAGTTGACACAGAATCTTAACCATCATAGCCACTGTTACTCCCACATCACACCTTGGCGTTTGTTTTCGCTAGACATATGTTGTTAATGTATCAGATAGTAGATTTTTTTTATTATTGTCATAAACGTGAAATGTCAGATAACGAGATAGCTGATAAGTGAGGTGTAGGTGTATTAGTTTTCTCTTGGTGAACTTAGCAGCTTAAAACAATATACATTTATTATCTCACAGTTTCCATGGCTCAGGAGTCCAGTCACAGCTTAGCTGGGTCCTCTTTCAAGATGTCACAAGGCAGCAATCAAGGTGTTCCACAGGGCTTAGGGTCTTCCAGGTTCACCAATTCTTTTCTTTGCAGCTGTAGAATTCATGGCACCTAGCTTCTTCTAGACCAGTAGGACAGAGAGTCTCTTTTTTAGTAAGGGCCTAGTGCCTCTTTTAAGGGCTTTCTTCTGGTTAAGCCAGGTCTACCCAGGATAAACCTCCCTTTTGATTAACTTAAAATCAACTGATTTGGGACCCCGATTACATCTGCAAAAATTCTTTTCCTTTGCCATGGTCCTGGGCAGTATGGTATTCAGAGATACTGTCCACCCTCGAGAGAAGATTACACATGGTATGTATACCAGGGTTAGGAATCTAGGGGGCCTTCTTAGGATTCTGTGTTACGTGCTGTCGTTATTATCAGTAGTATGATTCTCTTCCACATAAAATAAGACGTTCTTTTTCATTCTGACATGCCTGTGGGTATTTAGGAAGTCTAATGTGGGATTGTTGAAAATAGGTGTTTAGCAAAGTAAACAGATGAAGAGGAAGGTCAAGACAGTGAAGAAAGATGAGATTAGAGTAATGCTTTTACTGTAAAAGAAAATGCATTTCAGCAACACCCTTTCACGAGTGTTAGGATTTACTGGTTTGTAAGTGTGATATTGATCCTCTAAGAAGGCTTAGCATGTTTCTGATCAGTATGACTACATGGAAGTCTGTACAGGGAACTTTCAGGACTTTGTATTCCTTACACAGTTCTACAGCATTTATTTGGATGTCAGTCATTTGCTTTGTTGTAGATTTAAATTGCCATGGAGTGACTGAACATGCATTTGGTTGTTTATATTCTTTAGATCCTTCAGTATGATATGTGGAATGTTACTCCTACAGACCTATGGGACTGGAAGCTTCTCAAGGAGAAGATTGCAAAGTAAGTAAAGAGATGTAGTTTTGAAGTCAGGAGGGTTGGGGATTTCCCGCCTGGCTCTTTAGAAGTTAAGTATGTCATTTTAACTTCTGCAACTTATTTTTCCTCTTCTATTAAAAAAATAAATAAATAAATGGGGCTAAAACGACCTATCTCACAGAACTACTTTTGTAAGAAAACTTTATGAGGTAATATATATGTAGTAACCTATAAATTCCTTGGTCCAGTGAAAACATTTCAATACATGGTAAGTGTATTACTATTAGTTGATCTTGATTTTGGGCTTAACCATTTTGATTTATCCTTAGGTAATTCTTTTTTTCATTATTAAAACTTTCATATTTCCAAGTGTGTTTGTTTTGAATATTTTTACTTTTATTTATTGCTTAGCTACATTGGGCACATAAATTGCCTTTGTTTGAATTGATTGTCATAGGAATAAGTTAGGGATTTTGGAAGAGCTTTTATAAGGTAATGTGTTAAACTGTATGAAAGAAAAATTTAAAGATTGGGTCTTTGTAGGCCTTTTAAGCTAATAAACATGAGATTTGAGGGCAAGCAGAATGTTTTATTGAGTGAATAATTTTCTATCATGATACTGTGTGTAAAATGTTTAATGTTTACAAGGGAAACAGCCTAAAAATGCTCTTAAAAATATCTTTTTGTCTTAAAATTATGTATTACTTAAATAATACACGTAGAAAATTTAGAAAACCCTATGTGTCAGGAGGAAAATGAAAATTATCCTAGTACCATCTCTCAAAAAAACCTGTTTACATCTTGGTGTCTGTCATCTTTCAGACTTTTTTCTGAGTGAGTACATGCTTGTATTTAAATGCAAATTAGTTTTTACAAAAATGGGTCTGTATTCTATTTTTGTTATTTTTTCTCAATATGTTATATTTAGCTGTTTTTCCTACATATATGACTTTTGAATTTCAAAATTAACACACACATATACATTCATTATTAATAGAGTTCAAACACAAAAATACAATAGAAAGTAACAGTCCTTCTTTATACTCTTCTGCCAACCACTTGTCCTACAAAACAAGTCCCACAAAACAAACAAAGGACCAACATATTTCTTTTCTCAGAGATTGTTGATGGTGTGTATTTTTCTAGACCTTTTTCGGTACATTTGCAGATAGATAAACACACACACACACGCAGTTTTGTTATATAAATATGATCCAACTTGACTGGTTACTCTGAGACTTCTTATTTAGTGATATATTTTAGAAATCTTTCTCTTTTAGAACACATAGATCTACCTAATATTTTTAAGGATTACAGGTAATTCCATAGTTTGGATATATCATATATGTACGATTTTTTAAAACATGTTTCTATTTTGAATTCCTGAATTTTCAAAACATTTTTTCCTACTTGAATTCAGATGGACTCTTTATGAAGTAGACAGATAATATTGCTGTTTTACAGAGGAGGAAGTAAAGACATGGTGATTTGCTTGATGCCTCATACTAGAAAGTGACAGAGAGTGGGTTTGAGAACAGCTGTACAGACTTCATCAGGATATGAGGCTGTATGCCAAGCAGTATATGAGCCCATAGGTATAGATGCAGAAGAACATGCTCTTTGTCTTTGTAGAAATTTAAGACTAAGTAAGGTAAGACATATAGCACAAGTAGTTATAGTATACATAAAGGTACAATATGCTTAAAGGTACACTTGTATTTGGAGTTGCCCTCCTGGTCAGGAAAGAAGTTAATAGAGAGGGTATCTCTTAGGATGAGCTTTGTAGGATGAACTGGGGCAGTTTGAAAATTGTTCAGTATGTCAGATAGTGTGTTATTCCTTAAGCACTCTCCTTGGCACTGAGTAAGTTAAAAGATATTAACCTTCCAACAACTTGTGACTAAAGAGGTAGTAGAAGAAATCAGAAATATATTTTGAGCCTATTTTTTTGCCTTATTCACAGGATAATGGAGAATTGTGATGATATGTGTCTGCTTCTGACTACTTTTCCATCATTATATTTCCTGAAGGCTTATATAGGCACTTAAAAAAAAGTGAGGGTTGAATGAGTGTACCTGGACACAGGTGGGGAACTCTTCAAAAGAGATTTGAGTGCTTCCCTGGGCAAGATAGTGAATCAAGTGCTGATAGCTGAGTGCTACAGTGCAATTAGCGTAGGTCATGGTACGGTAAGGATATCCAGCAGTGAAAATTGTGCTAATTCTGTTTAGGAATTCAGCATTTAAGAAAGGAGTTATCTATACCACCCATACTGTGGGGTTGCATGCAAGTCAAATACATGTATGATGTTACTCACAGCAGCAGCATTTACTCCAGTGAGTAGCTGTGTTCCTGGCAGCTTGTAGCTTTTTGACTGTCACCAAATAAAAATCTCTTTTTCTTTAGGTATGGTGTAAGAAACAGTTTACTTATTGCCCCGATGCCTACTGCTTCAACTGCTCAGATACTGGGGAATAATGAGTCCATTGAACCTTACACCAGCAACATCTATACTCGCAGAGTCTTGTCAGGAGAATTTCAGGTGAGATCACAACCAGACCTACTGAGATCTTTCAGAAACCCGATGTTGGAAGTAAATGCTCACTCAGATTTAGAATGCCCGCTTTTTCTTAGTTTGGAGGCAAAGCTTTGATAAAGTGAGTTATTTCATATCTAACATTCTCCGTATTATTTCAGCACATAATAGGCATTTAATAAATATGTATTGAAGGAGTGAATGATTGGAGGTTGAGTATGAGAGAAGCTTGGTATTAGAGTTCAAGTGATGTTTAACTATTCTATAATCATTGTGATGTATGCTTAAGTGGGTGACACTCAAGAAGTGTATAGAAGCATTTAAGACAGTGGTTCTCAACCTAGGTTACCAATTAGAATTTCTGGTAGGTGGAACCAGTGTTTTGTTTTGTTTTGTTTTTTAAGATTCCCAGGTGACTCTAGGGTTGAGAACCACTAATTTAAAAGCATTTCATTTATGAATTTCCAGATACTCTGAAATAAAGTTTTGTAAGGTTTGGAGAGGATACGTTTGAATTTTTTCCCTAAGTATCTATTGTATCCTTACCTAAAAAATACAGTTTCAGCCAAAGATTAGACAGACCTTTAAAACAAACAATAGCACACATGGAGGAATTTTCTTAGAAGTTCAATGAAGTGTAAGACCAGATGGGCAGCACTTGCCCAAAAGCAAAGGTGAGAAGGCAGTAAGGGACAGGAAAACTGGATGAATGACACAGAGAGCTCAGGGAAGAAAGGCGAAGGAGGAGAGTGCTGACACATTGTGGGGGATTACAACTAATGTTAGAAAACAATTTGTGTATAAAACTTTTTGAATGAAAAACTAATTTGCATTGTAAACTTTCACCTAAAACGCAATAACATTTAAACAAACAAAAAACAATCCTTATAGATTTACCCAGTTTAGACAGTGTCAGTTCTTTTCACTTGCAAATACAATGTATTATGTTTATTGAACAACAAATGTCAAGCTCTTGAAGGAATGTAGCTTTCATATGGTAGAATGGGACTCTCAGTTTTATAAAAAATAGTATTTACTACAAAATTTAATGTTAAATAATTCATCAGTGATTTCATTTTCTTAAAGCTTCAGGCCTGTGATCCTGTGTAAGCCCTGTCATTGTTGTATATACCTTCTCATTGTTTCTGCTTTTCCATTCAGATTGTGAATCCCCACTTACTGAAAGATCTTACTGAGCGGGGCTTGTGGAATGAAGAGATGAAAAACCAGATTATTGCATGCAATGGCTCTATCCAGGTACAGGGTGAAAGTGAAATGTGATCTTCAGAGAGCTGAGTTGGACATTGTGGTGCATCCACACTTCTCTCAGGCAGTAGAGAGAAAGAATGGCTGTTCAGTGTGGTAGTACAGGCTCTGCTTACCTGTGCATTGTTGTGGTAGGACAGTATTTATCTTCACATAGCCTTTACCTTCTTGTTGTTTGTACACTAATATAAAGCAGTGGTTCTCAATTTTTCTGCGTATTAGAGTCAACTGGGGAGCTTTTAAAATCCTAGAGCTTAGGTTGCACCCAATAGCAATTAAATAAGAATGTCTATAGGTGGGAGCCAGGCATCAGTATTTTTTAAAGATTCCTCAGATGACTCCAAAATGAATCAATGTTTGGGAACCATTGATATAAAGTCTGAAATTAGAGAGTCAAACTTAATTAAAAAACATGATGGAGATTGAGGACTGATAGTCCAGAAGACAGACTCACAAATAGTGGTTAACAATAAGTTATTTGCAGCTGACAATCAAGAAGCAATTATTTGTAGGTAGAAGCTTCTGACTAAACATCAGTGTACATGACAACACAGATACAAAGATTCTTGTAACTTTTCTGTGTTTGATGACAGAAACTGTAGCATTAGCCAACTTGTATGTTTTAATGTGAGTTTACCCTAGACCTAAGAAAACCTGATTTCTGTTGACTCCAAATGGAGTTTATAGAGCCCTTTTGGTTTAATTAAAGGGTTTTGTCCCACTGCTTCCCTTGATCATGTCCCTGTGATTATATCCTGATAATTTGTATTTTCTGCAAAACTCAAGAATAATTTATTGCTACTTAGTTCTGACTTTTCCTTTCTTTCTTGAATGCCTCTAAACAATGCATGTTTAGGCCATAAATCAATCAAACATGGATGCTGAAGCTACCACCACCAGAATGATACTTGGTTGATTAGATAGGGCCTTGTTGGACTTTCTAAACCAGAGGCGAGTAGTTTTGGCAAATCTGATAAGCATACTGAATAGTATGGGCAGAGCTGGCAGGAAGTAGAACCAAGGCTGGAACCTGGGGCCATTATTCTGTCATTCATACTGCTTTTTTCAAGAGGAGTGGAATAAACATTTGGTTTCCCTTCTTCAGAGCATACATGAAATTCCTGATGACCTGAAGCAACTTTATAAGACAGTGTGGGAAATCTCTCAAAAAACTGTACTGAAGATGGCAGCTGAGAGAGGAGCTTTCATCGATCAAAGCCAGTCTCTGAACATCCATATTGCTGAGCCTAACTATGGCAAACTCACTAGTATGCACTTCTATGGCTGGAAGCAGGTTGGTGGAGGAAATCTAGCTACCTGTTAAATACTGTCACCAAAAATCCTTCTTTCGCTTCAAATCCAATACATTCAAACCAACTCATGGTTTTTGTACCAGAATTAGCTCTGGTTTAGGACTTTCTTGTTTCTATAGATTATATCATTCGAGGCTTGAAACCTTGGAGTTACCTATGATCCTTTCCTTTATTTTCCATGCAGTCACTCATCAAATTGTATTAGTTTTTCCTTCATACTGTTTCTTGAATCCCTTCCTGTTCCACTGCCATTAGTCTCAACTTCGTAACTGATCTCTTTCATCCTATACAGAGACACAGTCCAGCCCTCTTAGTTATAATCTAAGGCAGACATGTTATCTTGGGCAAACTTAGAAATCATATGCATAAAAACAAAACAAAACAGAAAACAGACTAGAGAACAAAAATATTTGACATTTCCAAATGGATAAGCCTATTTTAGGTGTAAAGATACAGGGTATAGCTGTATGATTTCCACGCTCTGAACATTTTTGAAAGGCTTCTTAGTGGAGATAAAATTCAGGTTTAGAAGAGAATTTGAACTGGCTTATGGGAATGTATTTTTAACATTGGTCTTGAATGTGTAGCATTCTCACAAATGGTTTCTTCTAATAGTTATTTTTACTTCTCTTGTAGGGTTTGAAGACTGGGATGTATTATTTAAGGACAAGACCAGCAGCTAATCCTATCCAGTTCACTCTAAATAAGGAGAAGCTGAAAGATAAGGAAAAGGCATCAAAAGAGGAAGAAGAGAAGGAGAGGAACACAGCAGCCATGGTGTGCTCTCTGGAGAATAGAGATGAGTGTATGATGTGTGGATCCTGAGAAGAAAGGCTCAGAAGAGACCAGCACTTCTTTGACAGCCACACTACTTCTTGATCATAGATAGGCGTAGTGAGTTTGCTTGAGGTGGTAAGGCTTGGCTGGACCTTATCGTAGAAAAAGGATCAATTCATTTAAAGTACTCTTTCTCAGTTTTGGTAAGGTGGCTTAGTTTTGCTGCTTTGACTGGTGGGGTCCCTAGAAGCAAAACTGAGTCCTTATTCATACCAGTAACCCATCAGAGCCACCCAGGAAAGGCTCTTGTTGTCTTCTCTGACTTGCTCCAGGACCTTTATTTGGACAAGGTCCTATAGGTCATCTGAAATAAAGATGAACATTTCTAAGTGACTGTGTCAGATTAATTTTGTCATTTATTTTCATACAAATGTCAAATTTGAAGAAAAAAATTTTTCTGTTCTTTGAGAGTTCAGGAAGAAAATTTTAAAACAAATTGCTTAAAATCTATATAGCACCCTGACTTTAATATTTATATGCCTTTTTCCTCTTTTTAACACATGCATGTATATAAACAAACATATGCTTATCCCTTATTGTTATATTAACTGGTGCTCTTTTTGAATGTGGCTAATTTCCCAATTTTGATACGGAGAAGCATCATTAGCATCTTTAGTTAGTCAAATGCTCTCCAAATTTTCACAGCTTTTTTCAGGAAAATTATGGAATGTTCTTCAAGTCTCTACTCTCTATTCCTTTGGCAGTTTTCATTGGATTTTTTGATGGTGTGTGTTCAATTCAGTGTTCTGTATCTCAGTATATAACCTACATTAAGTTCTACTTTTGCAGGTAAGGAAATAGATTCAAAAAAATTAAGTAACTTGAAATCCTCAGGGCTTTGAACCAGTTCATTCTGATTCTGCCCCCTGCTGAGAATTTTCATTTCCACTTCAAATATACTCAATCGTAATCTACATTTTAACAAGATTCCCAGGTGATTCTTATGGATAGGTAAGAATCACCTGGGTACATAAGAATTACTTTGTTCTTCATTTAAGAAATACTTGTTGAGTGTGCCTACTTTGTGCCGGACATTATGCATTATACATAAACCTATGTACATACACATAGTTTTATCATCAAAAGGATATAGACTAGATTTTGTTCTTTAACTGAAGCTACAGGGAAAGACTACTCAGCTAGTGTATCTAAAACATTAAACAATTGTTAAAAATATGTCTCTGTTACTTGATTCCAGACTTCAATAATATTCTTCACATTTGTACAGCATCTTAGTGTTTAACATTTATAAACCATTTAATTCTTACAACCTCTGACACAAAATTTCTATCCTTGAGCTAGCTTTCTTCTCAAAGGCTTGGACTCAAGACCTACTGGAACATTTGTGTATCTTCTTTGGAGAGATGTATGTTTAAGTCTTTTGCCCATTTTTAAATTGAGTTGTTTGTCTTTTGTTGAGTTGTAGGATTGCTTTATATATTCTGGATATTAAACCCTTATGAGATACTTGATTTGCAAATACTTTCTCCCATTCTGTAGCTTGTCATTTCACTTTCTTGATAATGCCCTTTGATACACAAAAGTTTTTAATTTTGATGAAATGCGATTTATTTTTTCTTTTGTTTCTAATGCTTTCAGTGTCATATCTTCAGAATACATTGCCAAATCCAAGGCCATGAAGATTTACCCCTGTTTTCTCTTTAGAGTCTTATGGTTTTAGCTCTTATATTTAGTCTGTTGATCCATTTTGAGTTAATTTTTATATATGGTGTGAGGTAGGAGTCCAACTTTATTCTTTGGCATGCCAAAATCCAGTTGCCCTACTACTCTTTGTTGAAGAGACTGTTCTTTCCTCATTGAATGGACTTGGCACTTCTGTTGAAAATCAGTTGACCATAGATGTTTGGTTTTATTTCTGTACCCTGAATTCTATTCTGTTGGTCTGTATGTCTGTCTTTATACCACTACCACACTGTTTTGATTACCATGGCTTTGTAGTATGTTTTGAAATTGGGAAGTGTGAGTTCTTGAACTCTGTTCTTCCTTTTTCAAGATTACTTTGACTATTCAAGACCCCCTGTAAATTCATATGAATTTGAGGATCAGCTTTTCTATTTCTGAAAAAAAAGGGTGCTGGGATTTTAATAGAAATTGCATTGAATCAGAGATTGCTTTGGGTAGTATTGACATCTTTACAATATTAAGTCTTCCAGTCCATGAACACGGGATGTGCTTCCATTTATTTAGGTCTTTAAATTCTTTTGGCAATGTTTTATAGTTTCAGTGTACCAGGCTTTCACTTCCCTGGTTAAATTATTCCTAGATACTTTATTCTCTTACATGCTGTTGTAATGGAATTGTTTTCTTAGTTTTCTTCTGGGATTGTTCATTGCTGTTGTAGAGAAATACAACTGAATTTTGTGTGATGATCGCGTACCCTGCAACTTTGCTGAATTTGTATATTAGCTGTAGTAGCTTTCTTGTGGATTCTTTGGGATTTTCCAAGTATAGGATCTTGTCATCTGTGAATAAAGATAGTTTTACTTCCTTTCCAATTTTGATTCCTTTTGTTTCTTCTTGCTCAGTTTCTCTGGCTAGAACTTCCAGAACAGTGTTGAATAGCAGTGGTGAAAGTAGGCAGCCTTATCTTATTCCTGATCTTGGGAAAGTTTTCAGTCTTTCCTTGTTGAGTATGATGTTAGCTGTGAGTTATTTGTAAATGTCCTTTATCATATTGAAGAATTTCTTTTCTATTCCTAGCTTGTTGAGTGTTTTTGTCCTGAAAGGGTGTTGAATTTTATCAGATACTTTTCTGCAGCAATAGAGATGGTAATTTTTTTTTCCTTCATTCTACTAATGTGGTGTAGTATGTTGATTGATTTTCTTATGTTGAACCACCCTTGCATTCCTAGGATAAATTCCACTTAGTCATGGTGTATAATCCTTTAAAATGCTGTTAGATTTGGTTTACTAGTATTTTGTTGAAGATTTTTACATCTGTATTCATAAGGGATATTGGTCTGTAGTTTTCTTGTGGTGTCTTTATCTGACTTTTTTCAGAATGAATTAGGAAGTTTCCCTCTTCTATTTTTGGAAAAGTGTGATTAGGATTGGAGTCATTTCTGTAAGTGTCTGATAGAATTTCCCAGTGAAACGATTTTGTCCATAACTTTTCTTTGTTGGGAGGTTTTTGGGCATTGATTCAATCTCTTCAGTCGTTTACTGGTTTGCTGAGACGTTAGCCAGTTCAGGTAATTTGTGTTTTTCTAAAAATTTGTCCATTTCATCTAGGTTATTATCTAATTTGTTGGCGTATAATTGTTCATAGTATTTTCTTTTAATCCTTTTCATTTCTTTTGAGTCAGTAGTAATGTCCCCACTTTCATTTCTGATTTTAGTTACTTGCATCTTCTTTTTATTTGCCAGTCTAACTAAAGGTTTGTCAATTTTATTGCTGTTTTCAAAGAACCAGCTTTTGGTTTCATTGATTCTCTCTATTGTTTTTCTATCCTCTTTTTTATTTTCTCCCTAATCTTTATTATTTCCTTCCTTTTGGTAGTTTTGAACTTAGTTTTCTTTTCCTTTTGTAGGTCTTCAAGGTGTAAAGTTAGGTTATTGCTTTGAGATATTTTTTCTTCTTAAATGTAGTCATTTACATCTATAAATTTCCCTCTTAGCACTACTTTCACTGCATCCCATAAATAAGTTTTAGTATGTTGTGCTTTCATTATCATTAGTCTCTAAGTATTTTCTGATTTCCCTTGTGAGTGCTCCTTTGATACATTGGTTGTTTAACCCTGTCTTGTTTAATTTCCACATATTTGGAAAATTTTCATTTTTCCTTCTGTTATTGACTTTCAGTAGGTGATAAAACTGAAGAGATTGGCTGTGGTCACATGATGGGGAGCCTTGTGTGGCACATATTAAAGAACTTGGAGTCTATCCTATGAGTGACAGAACTGTGGAAGGTGTTCAAGCAGGAGATAGCTGATTACATTTTAGATAGATTACACAGGCTGAGATGGGAAGAATGGCCTGACCTGTGGGTTTGGGTTAGACTGGTGTCATAGATTGAATTTTATCCCCCAAAAAGGTGTGTCAATTGCCTAGGCCATGATTCCTGGTATTGTGTGGTTGTCCTCCATTTCGTGATCTGATGTGATTATCCTATGTGTTGTAAATCCTAACATCTATGATGTTAATGGGAGTCCTAGTTACACAGTGGTTAAGAGCTCAGCTGCTATCCAAAAGGTTGGCAGTTAGAATCTACCGACCACTCCTTGGAAACCCTGTGGGTCCATCCTACTACTCCGTCCTTTAAGGTCTCTATGAGTTGGAATTGACCCGATGGCAATGGGTTTGGTTTTTTTTTTTTTTTTTCTGTATGATGTTAATGAGGCAGGACTCAATGTACTGGATTAGGTTAGTTCTTGAGTAATTCTCTGGAGATATAAAAGGGAGAATTGAACAGAGAGGAGAGGAACGTCCTATCACTGAGAAAGCAGAGCCAGGAGCAGAGTACAACCTTTGGACATGGAGTCCCTGTGTTGAGAAGCTCCTACCAGGGGAAGATTGATGACAAGGACCTTCCCCCAGAACCAACAGAGAAGAAAAGCCTTCCCCTGGAGCTGGTGCCCTGAATTTGGATATCTAGCCTCCTAGACTGTGAGAGGATAAACTTCTGTTTGTTAAAGCCATCCATTTGTGATATTTCTGTTACAGGAGCACTGGACAACTTGGCTCTAGAGAAGACCTGGTCTGGGGGTCTGAGTCAGAATGGGGGCCCCACGGCAGGACCTGACCTGTTTGTGTGGGCTAGGCTAGCCACCTCAGGTAGGCCTGACTTGTTTACCTGTGTTAGATTGGGAACCTTAGGTCAGAGCCTCATCTGTGTCTAGAACCCTAGAACCCAATCTGTGTGCTTTAATTCTAATGTTCTTAAGGCTAGCTTGTATTTGGTGAGACTGGGGATTCATGTAAAGTCTTAGACTATATTTGGGAGAGATTGAGCCCCCCAGGGAAGGTTCTGGATTATAAATTAGCTTCATACTGGGTATACAGATCAGGTTGTGGTCTATATGACCTGCTCTATACCACTCCTGGTGAAGCTCCATACATCTGGATAACAATGGGGCTTTCTCAAGAGTTGTGGGGAAGAGAACAGAGAAATGAAGGGACATATAGGTAAAAGCAATTTTACTATTGGGATGAAAACAGAGTGCTCTAAGAATTCAGCAAGCAATAGTTGACTAACATTGGGCCTGCTATAGAGCCCATAATCAGGAAACTTCAGCCAATCCCTTAGTACTGTCTGCATGTCTCCTGTACGTAGAGGTTACAGCCTCAGCTTTCCAAGTAGATAAAGTCCTCTCACCCTGGCAGTTTCCCTTCCCCTCTGATGTTCTGCACCTTCTGACTTCCCAACCTCTTAAGCTGATTCTGTTCCACAGAGCATCTTTTTTACATGTTGCCAGATCTTTCTCGTCCTCACCCTGTAAATGATAGGATTCAGGGCTCCTGGGAGCAGCAAGTAGATGGCACTGATCAGGTTCTGGACATCCTGAGACACAGTCTTGGCCACTCGAAAGACTACAGAACTCCAGAGACCAGAGAGGTAGATGGTGAGAATGACCAGCAAGTGGGAGCCACACTTGTGCAAGGCCTTGGCTCGCACTCCCCCGGAAGAGATCCGGAAGGCAGCATAGATGATGCGGGTGTAGGAGGTTCCCAGCAGGGCCAAATCAAAGATCACAGTGACCAACCTCATAGCCAACCCCAACCTGTTGTTGATGGTCAGGTCCCCACAAGCTATGCTCAGGAGTGCAATGTAGTCACAGGTGAAATGTTGGATCACTGCTGTCCAGCAGAATCGAGCTTGTGAGGTGAGCACCACCAAGGGCACTGCCACTCCCACGCTCCGTGTCAGGGCAAGAATGGCCAGCGGGCCCAGCAGGCAAGAGGTCATCAGGTCAGTATAGCGGAGTGGGTGGCAGATGGCCAGGTAGCGGTCCAGGGCCATGGCTAGTAGGAGATTGTAGTCCAGAAGGAGGGTGAAGTAGATAAAGAACATCTGTGCCAGGCAGCCATGCAACGAGATGGGGTTGGCATAATGCACAAAGCCCTCCAGCATTTTGGGCATCACGGCAGTGGCAGCACAAATGTTGACAGCCAGGAGCAGGGTGATGAGAATGTACATGGGCTGGTGCAGGCTCCGCTGGGTTGCCACAGTATAGATGACCAAGGCATTGGCAGAGATGATGGTCACATAGAGGGAGGTAAGAGGCAGGACCAGGAGGGGCCGCCACTCTTGCAACCCAGGGAAGCCCACCAGGAAGAAGTTGGTGTAGGAGATGTTGAAGATGCTGGTATTTCCATTCTCACCCATTAGCCTTGGCCTTGGGCCTGCCCCAGGAATGGGGATCAGAAAAAAGTGGTTAGAACAAAATGGAAGAAAGCCTATTTTTATTTTAGGGCCTGAGAGGCCTGTAATAAAAATCTGGCTGCTAATGTATGTGTTTCTGTTCCTTTGGGGCTCACAGGTGCTATGTCGGGTACTGTGGGAGCTACAAAGATGAATTCCTTGTCCCCAGGTAGCTCTTAGCCTCATGTGCGTGAGATGTAAAGTTACAAGATACTTGTTTGTGATGTTCCACACATTTGTGCTGAGTGAAAGGTTAGGAAGAAAAAAGCATGTATCATATGAGAGGGGAAGAGTGATGGGTCTGAGGTAAAACAAGAAAGGATGAAGAAAATCCTTGACTAAGAGCAACAGAAAGTATACAAGGGATCGAAAGGTGAAGGGGCCTAGGAAGGCTTATTGAGGAGAGAGAAACCAGCCAGGAAAAATGGCCTCACTTTTGTGGCACCGTGGCAAGGACAGAGGGAAGTTGCTAAGGAAGACTTCTGGCCTTCCTGGGCCACAAAGGACAAGCCGAAGGGACGGTTCCCTTCCTAGCCACCTGTAGACTGGGTGCCCACTGCCTGCCCTTGCCCTCAGCAACGTGAATGATTATCTTGCTTTCCTTTCAAAATGTAAGTTCAGGAGGGCAAAGGTACCAGCATCCTTCTGGTGTGTTCACTGGAGCTTGAAGCACAGAGCGACTGCAGCACGCAGGAGATGCTTGAGCGCTGCTTGTTGAGTAGGGAAATGAGGACTAGAAGAAAGATGGGAGGAGGCTAAACATTTAATTGGGCTCTTATAGCTGTAATTTTAAAGTCTTGGCCACATCTTTGTGTGATTAAGGGAGCAGATATCAAAAAGTATATGATGCAGTAATGGGCTTACTTCTTATTCTAGATTATTAGGGGCACTGTTGGATGGTGAGTGTGCGATGGGGGTAGGAAGATGGTAAAAGGAGCAGCTAACACTGATATACATAAAAATAGCTAACATTTATTAAACTTTTATCATTTGCAGCCAGTTTTATAAGTGCTTTCATGTGTTAACTTTTTAAATATAAGAATACTATGAAAGTGATACTGTTATTTTAATTTTACAGATAAAGAAGCTGAGGCTCAGGCTAAGTCTAGCTCAAGCTCACACAGTTAATAAGTGGCAGAGCTGGATTTGAACTCAGGCATTAGACTCCAGAGTTCATGTTCTTAACTTTAGGGTAACCAACTTGCCCTGGTTTGCCTTGGATTTCCCTGGGTTTAGCCCTAAAAGTCTGATATCCCAGGAAATCCTTCACTCACAGGCAAACTGGCCAGTGGATCACCTTACAGTTACTACTGACTATATGGAAGGTAAGAGCAGCCGTATAAATATTGGGGCATTTAGGCAATGTTTTGATTTTTTTTTTCCTTATGAGTTTAGATGTATTGTCTCTGAAAATCAATGTTCGTGTGGGTGTTCCAACAGCCGCCCTCTGAATACTCAGAAGAATAAAGAGGCACATATGTAAACTCACACCTCAGGGAAACCTCAAAGGAAAGTGGATTTGAAGTTCCAAAGTACAGTCTAGAATGCCTCTCTGGAAATTTTTGAGCATTATTTTAGATATAACTCAGACTTTGGGAAATGTGTTGCTGTTGATGTTGGGCGAGGGCCAGACAGCCTTTGTGCGGAGGTGGTAAAAGTCCTCGCGATGAAGATCTGAAGAAGAAGATTTTCATGGAGAAGGGTGGAATTGAGAAGTGAAGAGTGAGAGAGGTGAGAGGTGACCCATGATAAGACTAGAGGGATGAGGAGGAAAATACAACCTGGAAGAGCAGCAGCCAAGTAAAAGTCCGGGGATCCTATGCTTCTTCCTAAATATATCAGAGGGTGGTCATTCTTAAGGGGGAGAAAAAACTGACAAGGACTGCCCATGAAGCTTAAATTTGAATAAGGTTGGTCTGTCTCCATCATGTGAACTATAATTTGTACTCCTATTTTGCATTTTGGGATTACTCAGATAAATTCCTTAAGGAGCTTCTTTGACACTGGGCCCCCCCAGAAAAGCAGCCAATAAAAGAAGTATAGAATAATAACCTTCTAAAGGAGGGGAAGGAGGAATGAAAAAGACTGAGACATGAGGAGATCAGTTAACCGGCTGGTGAAAGTCTCAAGAGACATGAGAAGATGCTTCTGGAGGCAAATCAGACTAAAAAGCAACGGAAAATGGAGAGAGTGGGAGGAATAAGAAATAATTTCAAGGTTTTTAGTTTTGATGACTGCGATGGAGCTGCCAAGACCTGAGAAAGGAGAAACAGAGCTAGGGTACTAGGAGGTATAGTTAATGAATTAAATGTTTTCAGGACTCTCAAGCGAAGAGACATCAGGTCAGCAACTGAAAATGAGAGTGGAGAGGTTAGATGAAGGATTAAGGCTGGAGATGAAGATGTGGGGATTATAATTTTATGGAGGGCATGGGACGGAGTCCTAAGGAGCAGGCAGAATAATAGATGGCAGTGAAGAAGACTGAGAAAGAGAGGAGAGAGAGGTGGAGGGAGAATCAGAGCAAACGGAGTGCTGGAAACCAAAGGAAGAGAGATTTGTTGTTCTAGGGCTTCTAGTTTTTCTTTTTGAAGCTTCAAGATAAAAAAAAGACTAGTAGGGGTGAAAGACTAATACAGTTAATTACCCTATAAGGTTTAATGTTCTCAATAGCAGAGGAGTGGGACAGGTAGGAGAGCCGAGATGAAGATACCAGATATTGCAGAAAGGCATACCTCCTCCAGTGGAAAAGTCAAAGCCACTAACAAGAACTCCTTTAATTTTCCCTGTTCCCACAAAATTGGCTACTGTGCTCATCTTTTCTTTCTTCATTTCCCAGTGAAAGAAATGTAGCGTCTCTGTTCTGCCAGTGCTTTAAATTATATCCCATTCTTTCTGTCCTCAAAGTATCTTTCCATTCTTCCCTCGTTCCCCTCAGCATAAAATAAACAAGCTCAAGTCTCTGCCATTAGAGAAAATAAACTTTCTTTAACTCCATTCAGCTCTCCTCTAGTTTCCGATCTTTCTCCTCAAGCTTTTTGGCCACCCTCTGCACGTTTTCACCTCTCACTCACCCCTCAACCACTGCAGCCTGGCTTTTGCTCCCAGCTCTGCTCCAAAATGTCACTTGCCATGAGCCTGAATACCCTACCAACTGTTAGATGCAATGGACACTTGACTACATCAATATTATAACTTTTAAATTGTAGCCAATAAGGTAGATAGTAGAATAAAATATAAAGAAGGGCAGGATATTTTCAAAGCAAACGAGCTCCCAGCTGGCCATTTCTGCTTTGTCTCTGCTGGTTATTAATTTATTACTTCTCAGCTCCAAATTCACCCTTTCTGTCTGTGAAACCATCTGTGCTCTTTACGTAATTTTCCTTTGCCAGCTGGAATGATGATAAACTTTGTCAGTAGAAGGCGCTGGAGAGGTATTATGGGAGAAAAGGGGCTTCCTTTCAAGTTCCATTGTACTCTCCCCAGGCTCCTGCAGAATGGGTAGCTTCCCCAGTGCCCAGCTCCTACAGAGCACGGAGGCCAGGAGCAGCTTCCTCTGGCATCCACCTTGGGTGGTTTTATAGGAGAGTGTCTCTGGTGAAATGCTTCCTAGATGGTGGATTTCCAGCAAGTTCCATTAGCGTGGCATGACAGCTGCTTCTCTGCCATTCAGTGAATCATGGGTTGTGCCCCATCCAACAAGATCTGGATCCCACCCTGAGGAGAGAGGGACCTATTCCTTGAGCGCTCTCTCAGACCTAGTGGTATAGTGGCTACTCCTTATATCTGCTATTCCTGTATTCTTTAGAGTTCTTTTAACTTTTTTTTTTTTTTTTTAAATAATATTGAGTTTTTGGTGAAAGTTTACACAGCAAATTAGGTTCCCATTTGAAAATTTTCACACAAGTTGTTTTCATTTGTTGTTCAGTGGGTTAGTTGCTGGGGTAGTAAATGCGAGCATCCTCTCACTTCACCGTCGTGCTCCACCCTCTTCTTTTTACTTCTTACTAGTCAGCCCTTCAAGGAGCCCTGGTAGCACAACAGGTAAGTGCTGGGCTGCTAATCCAAAGGTTGGTGGTTTGAAACAACCTAGTGGCTCTGTGAGAGAAAGAACTATTTGCTTCCCTAAAGATTAAACTGGTTGCTGTTGAGTAGATCCTGACTCTTATTGTCCCATAGGATTTCCAAGGCTGTAATCTTTCGAACGCAGACTGCCACTTTTTTCTCCTGTAGATTGGCTTGGTGGGTCCAAACCACCGACCTTTCAGTTAGTGGCTGAGGACTTAACCACTGAGCCACCAGGGTTCTTTTCTGTAAAGATTACAGCCAAGAAAACCTTATGGAGTAGTTCTACTCTGTCACATGAGGTCCCTATGAGTAGAAATCAACTTGATGGCACCTAACAACAGTCAATCCCTTATTATTCCAATCCCCGGTTATAGTTTATAATTCTTCATATTAAATATTTTCTGTTCGAATTGTTGCTGGTTTTGTTGTCTGATTGGACTGAGACTGATACAATCTCACTGACAAGT
Organism: Elephas maximus indicus; assembly: GCF_024166365.1. Lineage (NCBI taxonomy): Eukaryota > Metazoa > Chordata > Mammalia > Proboscidea > Elephantidae > Elephas > Elephas maximus. The sequence goes on from NC_064825.1 coordinate 53,439,768, forward strand.
TTCTCTTCCTCCGTTTGCTTTTTCTACTGTTTCTACTCTAACTGTGGTCCTTGGACCAGCAGCATCAGCATTACTTGGCTGCAGAATCCCAAACTCTTCTGAAACCGAATTTACGCTTCAACAAAATCCCAAGGTGATTCGTAGGCATATGAGAGTTCGAGAAATATTGTTTTGGGTTACTATATTGTCTGTGCTTTCTGTCCACTGTTCCTCTCATTCTACATATCATTCTTGAGTAAAACTCTACTAACTCCATGATTTCAACCTCTATTTATACATTGATGGCTGTTAAATCTGTGACCGAAACTTGCTTACACAAGCCAGCAATCTGGAGATATTCTGATTTCTTCCTGTCACCCACCTCCTCATCTAATTCTCAAGCTCCTGTAAGTTCTACTATCTTACTGGACTTCTATCTCTTTGTCTTGATCCTCATTACTTCAACCTACAATATATCACTTCTTCCCTTATATTGACACCTTTATCCTCACCCATTTAAAACCCATTTTGCATGCAGCTTTCTGAGAGATCTATATAAAATGCAAATCAGATATTTTACTTCTCCAGTTTAAATTATCCGGTGGCTTTCATTGCCTTCAGGATAAAATGAAAACTCCTTAGCTTAACAAAGAAGGCCTTTAATGGTCTCTCCCCTGCTCACCTCTCTAACTACATCTCTCAATGTACTTAAATACAATAGTTTATTGAGTGCCCACTTTGTGCCGGACACTATTTAACTCATTGAATTCTCACAACCTTATGAGACATTTTACAACCTTATCCCCATTTTACAGGTGAGGAGACTGTGGCACAGGGTGTAATTTGCCTAAGCTTACACAAGTAGTAAGTGGTAGAATGAAGTTTCAAATTCACCACCTTGGCTTCATTGCTCCCATAAATGTCAGATTATGCCATTGTGCTCCAGACACGAGGAACACCTACGTTTCCTGAATGCATTATGCTTTTTCATGCTTCTAGGTGTTGCCTGAGTAATCTATTTTTTCCTTCAAAACTCAGCTCAAATATACCTTCTTTAGGACATTCATCTCCATTTCCCCCTCAGCCTTTCACTTGTGACAGAGTTAGCTACTCCTTCCCTGGAGTCCCACAGCATGTTGAAATCATTCTGTAATTGCTTGTCTGTCTACCCACTAGACCGAAAGTGTTGCTGGTGGGGAAACCATGCCTGGCACAAAGCCTACTGCAGAACAAGTGCTCAGTGTATATATTGTGTTGAAGGAATAAATGAACACACAAAAGGATTTTTAATAAACATTCTCGTTTGAAATTTACAGCAGCTCTATGAGGTTGAACAAATAAATGACTGTATAGGGCCATAAAAACTAGCCCTACCAAAGCTCAGATCTTCTAAGCAACTTGCTGGAATTCACCTAGAAAGATGAATCAGACCTCAAATCTAGATCTTCCAGGATGCTTCCCTCTACCTCACAGCTTCCCGCTCACATTCCACACACAAGATAGCATTAGTCAGCCTTCAATATTTGTCTCAGCAGCAATATAGAGCTAGCATGTATTGAATATTTACTTCATGCCAGGCACTGTTCCAAGTGTTTTCCATGTAGTATCTCTTTAATACAGTGACCCCAGGAGATGAGTACTATTTACTAATCCCTGTTTATCAATGAGGACAATGAGGTTTAGCAAAGTTAACTCTAAGAAAGTGACATAGGTATTAAATGATAGAACTGGGATTTGAACTCAGCCTTGTCAATGGTAAGAGATGGAGTTCAGTTTCCATCTCAGACTGACCTGCCTCCAAAGCCGCCACAAATTTCTTGTCTCCCTCACCCCAACCTCACCGTGGCCGCCTGTAGAGGTCTCTGGTCAAACCTGTGGCTTTGGTTTCGCTTCTGGAAAGTAAATCCTGAAGTCAGTGGCCAGCTCCTAGGTGACCTATGAGGTGATCTATGATGCTGAGAGGGAGGAATGGATAATTAAGCCTATGGGTCCAGGGGAGGAGCCTGAGGATATTCCTAGAGGGGAGTCATTTCTGAAGACTCAAGGGAGGAAACAATGGGAAACTCAGAAGAACCTTCTCTCCCTTTGGTAGACTCCAAGGAGAGGCACTGGTTAGAGGTAATAGTGTACAAATATTTTTGTTTATATGGCTCTTGGTATTCTCACAGAGCAGTCATATCTGCTGAGGGATTACCCCCATTTTACAGATGAGACATTAGAGGCTCAGAAAGAGCCAGTAAGAGTTCAGAATAAGCTTCATCCCAGGGGGCCTTGGGCACTAGCAGGCAGAATCTGGGTATTACTGACTGGGCTGACCTTGGGCTCAGCTGAGGAGAAGAAACTGTTGCAATTTGAGATACCCAAATGTGAGGCAGAGTGGGCACTTGAAGACAATGATCATGACAGGCATACCAAATCCTGGATCCAACCTGATTTGGAGTGTTGTGTGTGTGCACTGAGGTTGTGGCTTGGGAGCTGGGCCCCAAGGTGACTGTGGCATGGATCCTGCTGTGAAAAGCCATGAACAGAGGCGGGGGATTGCTCCTCCAGGCAGGTATCACTAATAATTAATTTGTTCTGTTTTGTATGGTTACTAAGCCCGTTATCAATCCACCAACTGTTTTTGCTCTTGGTCCACCCTTCTCCCTCTTGTCCATACAGATAACACTACTAACAAGACATTAAATTAGCCTTGGTATGACTTGATGGTTCTCTGAAGTCATTTTACCTTAAACCAACATCATATTTGCTAGTCTGTAGAGGGTGAAAACCTATCATTTTTTTTTTTTCCTGAAAATGAGAATGAACTTTATCACTTGGAAGGGTTGTAGCACCTCTGCTATTCTCCATAATGGCTCAAACGTCGTTTCTAGATTTTTAAAAAATCCTGTTTGGTGATTCCATAGGTAAAGGGCTATTTTCTTGACTATACAAAGAACTTTTAATAATCAGTAAGAAAAAGACCAATAACCCAACAAAAAATGGGGACAGTTTACAAAAATGAAACACAAATAGTCCTTAAGTATTTATTGTGTGTTTTTTCTCTTTAATGTGGGATGGGAGATAAATGTGTCTCCTTTACTTTAAGCCGAATGAGGTGGCTTTGAGAAAAATAGTGAGCTTAGCCTTTGGCCTCTGGAATTTAAAGACTTCAGGATAAAAAAAAGCGTAAAGGTGAGAAGCTGCCAGAGAAAGTTTTCCACTGTTTCCCATGGACCAGATGTGGATAACTCTACTACGAGGCTGCCAGTTTGTGGTACTGTGGTAGCTTACATGTTGCTGTGATGCTGGAAGCTATGCCGCTGTATTTCAAATACCAGCACGGTCACCAATGGTGGACAAGTTTCAGTGGAGCTTCCAGACTAAGACAGAATAGGAAGAAGGACCTGGCAGTCTATTCTGAAAAAATAGACCAGCGAAAACCTTTTGACTAGCAATGGAACACTGACATAGCGCCGGAAGATGAGCCCCTCAGGAAGAGAGAGCTGCCTTCTCAAATTAGAGTCCACCTTAATGACGTGGATAAAATAAAGTTTGGGGGACCTTTATTTGCTGATGTGGCACAACCCAAGATGAGAAGAAACAGCTGCAAACACCCACTAATAATTAGAACATGAAATGTATGAAGTATGAATCTAGGAAAATTGGAAGTCATCAAAAATGAAATGGAATGCATAAAGATTGATATCCTAGGCACTAATCAGCTGAAATGGACTGGTATTGGCTATTTTGAATGTGGCAGTCATATGGTCTACTATGCTAGGAATGACAAATTGAAGAGGAATGGTATTGCATTTATCATCAAAAAGAACACTTCAAGGTGTCTCTTGAAGTACAACGCTGTCAGTGATAGGTTAATATCCATGTGCCTACAAGGAAGACCAGTTAATAGAACTATTGTTCAAGTTTACACACCAACCACTAATGCCAAAGATGAGGAAATTGAAGATTTTTACCAATGTATGCAGTCTGAAATTGATCAAACGTGCACTCAAGATGCATTGATAATTACTGGTGATTGGAATGTGAAAGTTGGAAACAAGGAAGAAGGGTCAGTAGCTGGAAAATATGGCCTTGGTGATAGAAACAATGCCAGAGATCGCATGATAGAATTTTTGCAAGATCAACAAGATAAACAGTAACGCATGGACCTCACCAGATGGAAAACATGGGAATCATATTGACTGCATCTGTGGAAAGAGATGATGAAAAAGCTTGATATCATCAGTCAGAACAAGACCAGGGGCCAACTGCAGAACAGACCATCAATTGCTCATATGCAAGTTCAAGTTGAAGCTGAAGAAAATTAAAACAAGTCTGTGAGAGCCAAAATATGACCTTGAGTATATCCCACCTGAATTTGGAGACCATCTTAAGAAGAGATTTGACGCACCGAACACTAACGACTGAAGACCAGACGAGTTGTGGGATGACATGAAGGACGTCATACATGAAGAAAGCAAAATGTCATTAAAAACTCAGGAAAGAAAAGATGAAAATGAGTGTCAGAAGAGACTCTGAAACTTGCTTTCTAATGTAGAGAGGCTAAAGCAAAAGGAAGAAATGATGAAGTAAAAGAGTTGAGCAGAAAATTTCAAAGGGTCACTCGAGAAGACAAAGTAAAGTGTAATGAAATATGCAAAGTTCTGGAGTTAGAAAACCAAAAAGGAACAACATGCTAGGCGTTTCTCAAGCTGAAAGAACTGAAGAAAAAATTCAAGCCTCGAGTTGCTGTTTTGAAGGATTCTATAGGGAAAATGGAAACCCTGGTGGTGTAGTGGTTAAGTGCTACAGCTGCTAACTAAAAGGTTGGCAGTTTGAATCCACCAGGTGCTCCTTGGAAACTATGGGCCAGTTCTACTCTGTTCTATAGGGTTTCTATGAGTCAGAATCGACTGGACAGCAATGGGTTTTTTATGGGCAAAATGTTGAAGGACACAGGAAGCATCAAAAGAAGAAGAAAGGAATAGACAGAGTCACTGTACCAAAAAGAATTGGTCGATGGTCAGCCATTTCAAGAGGTAACATATGATCAAGAACCAATGATACTGAAGAAATAAGTCCAGGCTATGCTAAAGGCATTGGTAAAGGCATTGGTGAAAAGCAAGGCTCCAGGAATTGACAGAATACCAGTTGAGATGTTTCAACAAACGGATGCAATGATGAAAGTGCTCATTCATCTATGGCAAGAAATTTGGGAGACCGTCACCTGGCTAACCAGCTCAAAGAGATCCATATTTGTGCCCCTTCCAAAGAACGGTGAAGCAACAGAATGTGGAAACTATCGAACAATATCATTACTATTACACACAAGTAAAACTTTACTGAAGATAATTCAAAAAATGGTTGCAGAAGTACCTTGACAGGCAACGACAGAGGTGGACTCCCCGAAGGGAGCCAGTTTTGAGTCACCTAGGAAAGGATTTTTCCCGAGAGGACCACCTGGAGGGGCAAGGTAGAGAGGGGCTAAAGATGGACTTCCAGGAGTCAGGGACTAGGGAGAAGCCCGAGCCATCAGCAAGGAGAGACGTCACCCACTATTGGCTACTTGAGTTTGAGTTCCCTGAGGAAGACAGAAGCAGTATGTGGACATTGCCACATCTCTTGTTACGTTTGAGTCCATTGTTGCAGCCACTGCGTCAATCCATCTTGTTGAGGGTCTTCCTCTTTTTCATTGATTCTCTGCTTTACCAAGCATGATGTCCTTCTCTAGGGAGGCTGGTCCCTCCTGATAACATGTCCAAAGTACGTGAGATGAAGTCTTACAATCTTTTCTTCTAAGGAGCATTCTGGCTGTACTTCTTCTAAGACAGATTTGTTCATTCTTCTTGCCACATCTAGAGAGCTTAAATACCAGGCTACTACTGTCTCAGTCAGGTAAGAACATTCTGGTCTTTCATCTCTCCTTTCTATCCTTGATCCAACCCTGGACAAGTCTGAGGCAACATAGTGATTTGGAGCAGGAATAGAAGAACAAGGAGGGGAATGAATGAAATGGTCATTTGACTCTCCTCTTCCTCATTGCAGGTTTTCCTTCTGATACAAACCTGAGGAGGGGAGGAGAGATGCTTTGAATTGGATGGGATTAAAGATTTGATGTTAGATTATTCTGGATGTTTTAACAACTGAAAATATGAGAGGAATGGAAAAGGGGCTTAAAGGCAATGTTCCCCTCTCTTTGAACAAGCAGTTCCATAGATCGAGAATGTCTTCTTTTTTAAATAATTTTTATTGTGCTTTAAGTGAAGGTTTACAGATCAAGTCAGTCTCTCTCACAAAAACCCATACACACCTTGCTACACACTCCCAGTTACTCTCCCCCTAATGAGACAGCCCGCTCTCTCCCTCCACTCTCTCTTTTCGTGTCCATTTCGCCAGCTTCTAACCCCCTCCACCCTCTCATCTCCCCTCCAGGCTGGAGACGCCAACATAGTCTCAAGTGTCCACCTGATCCAAGAAGCTCACTCCTCACCAGCATCCCTCTCCAACCCATTGTCCAGTTCAATCCATGTCTGAAGAGTTGGCTTTGGGAATGGTTCCTGTCCTGGGCCAACAGAAGGTCTGGGGGCCTTGACCACCACGGTCCTTTTAGTCTCAGTCAGACCACTAAGTCTGGTCTTTTTACGAGAATTTGGGGTCTGCATCCCACTGCTCTCCTGCTCCCTCAGGGACTCTCTGTTGTGTCCCCTGTCAGGGCAGTCATCGGTTATAGCCGGGCACCATCTAGTTCTTCTGGTCTCAGGATGATGTAGTCGCTGGTTCATGTGGGCCTTTCTGTCTCTTGGGCTCATAATTGCCTTGTGTCCTCGGTGTTCTTCATTCTCCTTTGATCCAGGTGGGTTGACACCAATTGATGCATCTTAGATGGCTGCTTGCTAGCGTTTAAGACCCCAGTCGCCACTCTTCAAAGTGGGATGCAGAATGTTTTCTTAATAGATTTTATTATGCCAATTGACTTAGATGTCCCCTGAAACCATGGTCCCCAGACCCCTGCCCCTGCTACGCTGGCCTTTGAAGCATTCAGTTTATTCAGGAAACTTCTTTGCTTTTGGTTTAGTCCAATTGTGCTGACCTCCCCTGTATTGTGTGCTGTCTTTCCCTTCACCTAAAGTAGTTCTTATCTAATTAGTGAATACCCCTCTCCCACCCTCCCTCCCTCCACCTTCTCGTAACCCCAAAAGAATGTTTTCTTCTCAGTTTAAACTATTTCTCAAGTTCTTATAATAGTGGTCTTATACAATATTTGTCCTTTTGCAACTGGCTAATTTCACTCAGCATAATGCCTTCCAGGTTCCTCCATGTTATGAAATGTTTCATAGATTCCTCACTGTTCTTTATCGATGCGTAGTATTCCATTGTGTGAATATACCGTAATTTATTTATCCATTCATCCGTTGATGGGCATCTTGGTTGCTTCCATCTTTTTGCTATTGTAAACAGTGCTGCAATAAACATGGGTGTGCATATATCTGTTTGTGTAAAGGCCCTTATTTCTCTATGATATATTCCAAGGAGTGGGATTGCTGGATCATATGGTAGTTCTATTTCTAGCTTTTTAAGGGAGCCCCAAATTGATTTCCAAAGTGGTTGTACCATTTGACATTCCCACCAGCAGTGTAGAAGTGTTCCAATCTCTCCACAGCCTCTCCAACATTAATTATTTTGTGTTTTTTGGATTAATGCCAGCCTTGTTGGAGTGAGATGGAATCTCATTGTAGTTTTGATCTGCATTTCTCTAATTGCTAACGATCGTGAACATTCCCTCATTTATCTGTTAGCTACCTGAATGTCTTCTTTAGTGAAGTGTCTATTCATATCTTTTGCCCATTTTTTGATTGGGTTATTTGTCTTTTTGTAGTTGAGTTTTTGCAGTGTCACGTAGATTTTAGAGATCAGGCGCTGATTGGAAATGTCATAGCTAAAATCTTTCTCCCAGTCTGTAGGTAGTCTTTTTACTCTTTTGGTGAAGTCTTTGGATGAGCACAGGTGTTTGATTTTTAGGAGCTCCCAGTTATCTAGTTTTTTTTCTACATTCTTTATAATGTTTTGTATACTGTTTTTTTTTTTCATGCCATGTATTAGGGTTCCTAACGTTGTCCCTATTTTTTCTTCCATGATCTTTATCGTTTTAGATTTTATATTTAGGTCTTTGACCCATTTTGAGTTAGTTTTTGTGCATGGAGTGAGGTATGGGTCTTGTTTCATTTTTCTGCAGATGGATATCCAGTTATGCCAGCACCATTTGTTAAAAAGACTGTCTTTTCCCCATTTAACTGTTTTGAGGACTTTGTCAAATATCAACGGCTCATATGTGGATGGATTTATGTCTGGATTCTCAATTCTGTTCCACTGATCCATATATCTGTTGTTGTACCAGTACCAGGCTGTTTTGACTACTGTGGTGGTATAATAGGTTCTAAAATCAGGTAAAGTAAGGCCTCCCACTTTGTTCTTCTTTTTCAGTAATGCCTTATTTATCCGGGGCCTCTTTCCCTTCCATATGAAATTGGTGATTTGTTTCTCCATCTCATTAAAGAATGTCCTTGGGATTTGGATGGAACTGCATTAAATGTATAGATTGCTTTTGGTAGAATAGACATTTTTATAATATTAAGTCTTCCTATCCACGAGCAAGTTATGTTCTTCCACATGTAAGTCTCTTTTGGTTTCTTGCAGAAGTGTACTGTAGTTTTCTTTGTGTAAGTCTTTCACATCTCTGGTAAGATTTATTCCTAAGTATTTTATCTTCTTGGGGGCTACTGTAAATGGCATTGATTTGGTGATTTCCTCTTCGATGTTCTTTTTGTTGGTGTAGAGGAATCCAGCTGATTTTTGTATATTTTTCTTATATCCCAATACTCTGCTGAACTCTTCTATTAGTTTCAGTAGTTTTCTGGAGGATTCCTTAGGATTTTCTGTGTATAAGATCATGTCATCTGCAAATAGAGATACTTTTACTTCTTCCTTGCCAATCTGAATGCCCTTTATTTCTTTATCTAGCCTAATTGCTCTAGCTAGGACTTCCAGCACAATGTTGAATAAGAGTGGTGATAAAGGGCATCCTTGTCTCGTTCCCGATCTCAGTGGGAATGTTTTCAGGCTCTCTCCATTTAGGGTGATGTTGGCTGTTGGCTTTGTATAAATGCGCTTTATTATGTTGAGGAATTTTCCTTCTATTCCTATTTTGCTGAGAGTTTTTATCATGAATGAGTGTTGAACTTTGTCAAATGCCTTTTCTGCATCAATTGATAAAATCATGTGATTCTTGTCTTTTGTTTTATTTATGTGGTGGATTACATTAATTATTTTTCTAATGTGCATACCTGGTATAAATCCCACTTGGTCGTGATGAATTATTTTTTGGATATGTTGTTGAATTCTATTGGCTAGAATTTTGTTGAGGATTTTTGCATCTACATTCATGAGGGATATAGATCTATAATTTTCTTTTCTTGTGGTGTCTTTACCTGGTTTTGGTATCAGGGATATGGTGGCTTCATAGAATGAGTTTGTGAGTATTCCATCCTTTTCTACGCTCTGAAATACCTTTAGTAGTAGTAGTGTTAACTCTTCTCTGAAAGTTTGGTAGAACTCTGCAGTGAAGCCGTCCGGACCAGGGCTTTTTTGTGTTGGGAATTTTTTATTACCTTTTCAATCTCTTCTTTTGTTATGGGTCTATTTAGTTGTTTTACCTCTGTTTGTGTTAGTTTAGGTAGGTAGTGTGTTTCTAGGAATTCATCCATTTCTTCTAGGTTTTCGAATTTGTTTGAGTATAGTTTTTCATAGTAATCTGATATGATTCTTTTAATTTCAGTTGGATCTGTTGTAATATTGCCCATCTCATTTCTTATTCAAGTTATTTGTTTCCTCTCCTGTTTTTCTTTTGTCAGTTTAGCCAGTGGTTTATCAATTTTGTTGATTTTTTCAAAAAACCAACTTTTGGTGTTGTTAATTCTTTCAATTGTTTTTCTGTTTTCTAGTTCATTTAGTTCAGCTCTAATTTTTATTATTTGTTTTCTTCTGGTGCCTGTGGGTTTCTTTTGTTGCTCTATTTCTATTTGTTGAAGTTGTAGGGATAATTCTTTGATTTTGGCCCTTTCTTCTTTTTGGATGTGTGCATTTATTGACATAAATTGGCTTCTGAGCACCACTCTTGCTCTGTCCCAAAGGTTCTGGTAGGAAGTGTTTTCATTCTCATTGGATTCTCTGAATTTCTTTATTCCATCCTTAATGTCTTCTATAATCCAGTCTTTTCTGAGCAGGGTATTGTTCAGTTTTCAAGTGTTTGATTTCTTTTCCCGTTATTGGTTTCCACTTTTATGGCCTTATGGTCAGAGAAGATGCTTTGCAATATTTCAACGTTTTTGATTCTTCTAAGGCTTGCTTTATGACTTCATATGTGGTCTATTCTGGAGAATGTTCCATGCGCACTAGAAAAGAAAGTATACTTGGTTGCTGTTGGGTGGAGTGTTCTGTATATGCCTACGAGGTCAAGTTGATTGATTGTGGCATTTAGATCTTCTGTGTCTTTATTGAGTTTCTTTCTGGATGTCTTGTCCTCCACCGAAAGTGGTGTGTTCAAGTCTCCTACTGTTATTGTGGAGCTGTCTATCTCACTTTTCAGTGCTGATAGAGTTTGTTTTATGTATCTCGCAGCCCTGTCATTGTGTGCATAAATATTTAATATGGTTATATCTTCTTGGTGTATTGTCCCTTTAATCATTATATAGTGTCCTTCTTTATCCTTTATGATGGATTTAACTTTAAAGTTTATTTTGTCAGAAATTAATATTGACACTCCTGCTTTTTTCTGATTGTTGTTTGCTTGGTATATTTTTTTCCATCCTTTGAGTTTTAGGTTGTTTGTGTCTCTAAGGTGTGTCTCTTGTAGGCAGTATATAGATGGATCTTGTTTTTTAATCCATTCTGCCACTCTCTGTTTCTTTATTGGTGTGTTTAGTCCACTTACATTCAGGGTAATTATGGATAGGTATGAATTTAGTGCTATCATTTTGATGTCTTTTTTTTGTGGGTCGACAGTTTCTTTTTCCCACTTGATTTTATGTGCTGAGTAGATTTTCTTTATATATTTTCCTTTCCTCATATTTGTTGTTGTTGATTTTGTTTCTGCTGAGTCTGTATTTTTCCCTTGTATTTTATTTTGATGAGTAGGATAGTTTGTTTCCTTTGTGGTTACCTTGTTATTTACCCCTATTTTTCTAAATTTAAAACTAACTTTTATTTCTTTGTATCACCATATCTTCCTCTCCATATGGAAGGAGTATGATTACACTTCTTAGTCCCTCTTTATTATTTTAATGTTGTCTTCTTTTATATAATAACATCGCAGTTACCCTGTGTTGGGCTTTTTTTTTTCTTTTTAATCTTGCTTTGTTTTTTTTTTGATTTCCCTGTCTGGTTTGACTTCTGGTTGCTCTGCCCAGTGTTCTAGTCTTGAGTTGATACCCGATATTATTGATTTTCTAATGAAAGAACTCCCTTTAGTATTTCTTGTAGTTTTGGTTTGGTTTTTATGAATTCCCTCAACTTGTGTTTATCTGGAAATGTCTTAATTTCATCTTCATATTTAAGAGACAGTTTTGATGGATATATGATTCTTGGCAGGCAATTTTTTTCCTTCAATTTTTTAAATATGTCATCCCATTGCCTTCTTGCCTGCGTGGTTTCTGCCGAGTAGTCCAAGCTTATTCTTATTGGCTCTCCTTTGTAGGTGACTTTTTGTTTATCCGTCACTGCTCTTATAATTGTCTTTTTATCTTTGGTTTTGGCAAGCGTGATTATAATATGTCTTGGCAACTTTCTTTTAAGATCTACCTTATGTGGAGTTCGATGAGCATCTTAGATAGATATCTTCTCATCTTTCATGATATCAGGGAAGTTCCCTGCCAACAAATCTTCAACAATTTTCTCTGTATTTTCTGTCATTCCTCCCTGTTCTGGTACTCCAATCACTCGTAGGTTATTTCCCTTGAGAGAGTCACACATGATTCTTAAGATTTCTTCATTTTTTGAAGTTCTTTTATCTGATTTTTCTTCAAATATATTAGTGCCAAGTGATTTATCTTCGAGTTCAGAAATTCTAGCTTCTACTTGCTCAATTCTGCTCCTCTGACTTTCTATTGAGTTATCTAATTCTGTAATTTTATTGTTAATCTTCTGAATTTCTGATTGCTGTCTGTGGATTTTTCCAGCTTATTAATCTTTTCATTATGTTCCTGAATAATCTTTCTAATTTCTTCAGTTGCTTTATCTGTATGTTCCTTGGCTTGTTCTGCATATTGCCTCATTTCCTTCCTGATGTCTTGAAGGGTTCTGTATATTAAACTTTTGTATTCTGCATCTGGTAATTCCAGGAATGCACTTTCATCTAGAAGATCCCTGGATTCTTTGTTTTGAGAGCCTGTTGAGGTGATCATGGTCTGTTTCTTCATGTGACTTGATATTGACTGTTGTCTCCAAGCCATCTATAAGTTATTGTATTGGTTTATGCTTGCTTACTGTGTTGTATCTGCTTGCTTTGTTTTGTTTTGGTATACCCCTATGGGTTGCTTGAGTGAGCTAGCTTGATTATTTTCACCTTTTGAGCTCTGGTGTCCTGTCCCTAGCTGGCTAGAGATGTTATCAGGTATATCAGTCTAGGAGTCCATTCAGTTTTCTTGTATGAATTCAGCTCAGGTTTCCAGGTAGCTGATATCAAGTGTGTGGTATAGGCTGTGTCCTAAAGTCTTGGAGGGGCAGGGGTGATTAGTGTATATACCAGTGTCTGATTGCAGCAGGGGTCACGCTCTGAACAAGACAGCGGGCTGAGAACTGACCCCCAAGTGTCTCTGAGGAAAACACGTCTCTGTTCCCTAGAGCGTGCTGGTGGGTGGGTTCTGCGGAGGGACCATGGGCACCCAAAGTCTTTGTTGTAAGGACTGGGAGGTACCAGTTATCTTTGGACCCCTGTTGCGGGTGGCTGGGTGACCTGAGTGGAACTACCAGTCCTTAGGTCCCCAATGTGGGTAGGTGAGGACCTTGTTTAATAGGAAAGCAATGTCAAACGTCAAACACCCACCTCTCCATTGCACAGCTGAAATGGTTGGAGTTTGCCAACAAGGGCCTATTCTCCCGAAACAGGCACACAGAGGTTCATGCAGAAGGGAAAGGTGCTCAAGGTCCACAGATGGTTTATGCCTGGACAGGAGCTGCTTCTGTCCTGAGCTCCCTGGTTAATGGAGGTAGCAAATTACCTTTTCTCCCCAGTTACAAATTTTTTCCTTCCCCAAGGCCGGGAGAATGGCTCTAGGTGCTCACCAGGGTCTATCTCCGGCCCAGGGATTCAGCTGCTAAAGCCCCCTTGGGGGCTGGGGGGGGCACGGTAAAATATACGCAAGTACTTAGCTTTTACTGAGAGCTCGCTGATCTCCTCAGGTTCCGGAGGTGTGAGTAGGCTGTGTGGCTGGCTGCTTCTCCCTGAGGAAACTGCGGCTGAACGCTAGTACCAGCCAGCCGCCGCCGCCACTGCCACTCCGGGAATGGTGCCTGAGGGCTCCCTGTGATTCAGGTCCGGTAACTCCTCTCCACTTCTGAATGGCCTCTTCCTCCCCCTGCCCCTCAGTTCATTGTCTAAGCTTGCCTTTGATGCTCAGGGCTCCCAGCTTGTCACAAATATACTCGTTTCACTTGTTTTTCCGGGTCTTTGTTCTAAAGAGGGCTCGACAGAAGCATCTGTCTACTCCGCCGTCTTGGCTCCGTGTCTTCTATCTTGTCCACCTTGTTTAGGTTGGGGGCTGCCTGATGATGCACTTGCCTGAAATTTAATTTGTCAGATTAATATTTCATATAACAGGAAGATTTTAGCTCTATATTAGAATTTTGGCAAATGTGTTAGGCTTCTATTTTGCCCACTTTTGAGTATTTCAGGAATTTTAAAGCTAATTTTTAAAGGGAACTTAATTTTTATTTTATTTGTTCTTGTTTTAAGTTTTTGTATGTTAAACACATACAGAAAACTACAAAAAAAGAAAACTGTGGCTTAATGAATTATTGTAAGGCCATTACCCATGTCAGGAGACAAAATCTTACCAAACCAAAAAGTCCAAACCCTTTGCCGTTGAGTCAGTTCTGACTTATAGTGACCCTGTAAAGACAGAATAGAACTGCCTCATAGGGTTTCTGAGGAGTGCCTGTGGATTTGAACTACCTACGTTTTGGTTAGCAGCAATAGCTCGTAACCACTACACCACAAGGGTTTCCAGAGTCTCACCACCCACCCTCATCTGTCCACATGCCCCAGCTCAGTCACAACCCTCTCCTTCCCCCTTAACTAGATAGGTAACCCTTCCTGGGTAGTAACTGTTCCCAGGATAACTACTCTTCTGATGTTTATGATAACAGCTTGATTGCAATTGGGCATCCTTAAATATGAAGGTTTATTTTTGCCTTAAAAAATTTTTAAATTTAAATTTATAATTTTATTATAATGTTATATTTTAATTATGCAATAATTATATATTAACTATTATAAAATAAATATTTTAATAAATGTATAATTTATTATATTTTTCATGAGAAATTATAAACATATTAATTTATATAAAATTGTATGTATACACACATATATATTTCAATTCACATAGTCTAATTGACTCTTTTTTCTCCCTCTCTCTCCTTTCCTCCCTGCCTCCCTTATAAAATACTAAAATACTTGGGGAAGAAACTAGATCATTTGTCCTGTACAGCTCTTCAGTGTTTGGATTTTGCTGATTATATACCCACAAAGTAGCTTATTGAATTCCTCTGTCCTCTGTGATTTCTGTAAATTGGTAGTTGGATCTAGAGGTTTTCTTAGATTCAGGTTTTATTTGTTTATTTGTTTTTGCAAGATAACTTCTTGTGTTATTCATCAAGAGGCACATACTGTCTGGTTGTCTCTCATTTTGAATTTTTTTTGATGCTCAGTTGATGCTCAGTGCTTTAATTCCTTAGGGTTTGCAAAATGGTGATCTTCTAATTCTGTAATTATTTCTTGTAATACCTCTACAAAGAGAAATTAAAATTGGTTCTTTAACATCCTCCAAAAGTCAAATTATTTTTATGTAATTTAAACACATTTGATGGATGACTTGGTCATCTAGTGCTACTATAACAGAAATACCACAAGTGGATGGCTTTAACAAATGGAAGTTTATTCTCTGACATTCTAGAAGGCTAGAAGTCCAGATTCAGGGCGTCAGCTCCAGGGGAAGCCTTTCTCTTTCTGTCAGCACTGGAGGAAGGTCTTTGTCATAAATCTTCCCCTGGACTAGGAGATTTTCCTTGCAGAAACTCTGGCTCCAAAGGATGTGCTTTGCTCCTGGCACTGCTTTCTTGGTGGTATGAGGTCCCCATGTCTCTCGGCTTGCTTCCCTCTTTTATAGCTCAAAAGAGATTGGTTTAAGACACAATCTAATCTTGTAGATTGAATTCTACCTCATTAATATAACTGGCACTAATCCCATCTCATTAACATTGTAGAGAGAGAATTTACAGCACATAGGAAAGTCACATCAGTTGACAAAATGATGGACAATCACACAATATTGGAAATCATGGCCTAGCCATATTGATACACATATTTTTGGGGGACATAATTCAGTCCATAAAACAATGGGCTTCAATCTATTGCAGTTATTATTCTTTTGATGCTCAGATTGGGAGTTTCTTCAAGTTGGCTCCTGGAATTTTTTAAAAAACAGCTGTAGTAAACTTTGATAGTGGTTCCAGACTTGTCACTTGGTTAAACCAAAAAACCAAACCCGCTGCTGTTAAGTCAATTCCTACTCATAGCAACCCTATAGGACAGAGTGGAACTGCCCCATAGAGTTTCAAAGGAGCACCTAGCAGATTCAAACTGCCGACCTCTTGGTTAGCAGCTGTAGCACTTAACCACTACACCACCAGAGTTTCCGTCACTTGGTTAGAAGAGTGCAAATTTCTCCACTGTAAACTTGTTATTCTCTCCTTTGTAGTTAACAAGTACCTTGTGAGAAGATACTATGAGTCTATATACACCATACCTTTACCTACTAATTTTAGCACCCATTGATGATTCTTGCCGTTTCTATTATTCTTTCTACATTCATTAATTGATCTACTGTAAGGAAGATCCATTTATTTATGTATGTAATAGTCCATCCATTCATCCACTTATTTAAATTAATGTGCACTTACAGATCTTTATTTTTTTCTAGAGATATCATTCATTACTGTCATAATTTATTTTATTCCTCAGATTGCCCCTGATTTGGCTGTTAGAAATCCCTTCAAATTTGTTTCTCTGTTTTTTGACCTGACTTTTTTTTGAGTACTTCCTTACTTCTTAGCACCATACGATAATCCAGGTGCACCTTTTACTGTCTAACCCAGCTCCGGAATCAGCTATTTCTCCAAGCATTCCTGATTCATTTTATTGGAGAGTGGCATATATTGGAGTGGGTGTTATCCTGTCACTCTTAACACCTTCTATCTTTAACCAAAAAAACCAAACTCAGTGCCGTTGAGTCGATTCCGACTCATATTGACCTGATAGGACAGAGTAGAACTGCCCCATAGAGTTTCCAAGGAGCGTCTGGTAGATTCAAACTGCTGACCCTTTGGTTAGCAGCTGTAGCACTTAACCACTATGCCACCAGGGTTTCCCTTCTATCTTTGAACACTTGTAAATATATATACATATGTTCTTTAAAGAACAGTTACTTTTCTATTAAAAGAATGGCGTTTTCTCACTACCTTACCCCTGATATTTTTTTTCTTTGTTTAAAAAAATTTTATTGTGGTGTAGGTGAAAATTTACAGTGCAAATTAGTTTCTTATTCAAAAACTCATACACAAATTGCTTTGTGACATTGGGTGCAATCCCCACAATGTGTCAGCACTCTCCTCCTTTCTACCCCAGGTTCTCTGTGCTCATTTGTCCAGTTTTCCTGTCCGTTTCTGCCTTCTTCTCTTTGCTTTTGGGCAAGTGTTGCCCATTTGGGCTCATATATTTGATTGAACTAAGAAGCACCATGTGTTGTTATTTGTTATATAGGCTTCTCTAATCTTTGGCTGAAAGATGGACTTCAGGGGTAGTTTCAGTTCTGAGTTAGCAGGGTCCCTGATATTCTTAAAATACAGCTTCTGCTCTTACAGAGCTCACAGTTAAGGAGTTTAAAGTGACTTTTACTCAGTACATACTAATACAATGTGATAAGGGAAGAAGACTAACATTCATTGTATACATGTTTTGTGTAAAGCATTGTTTAGTCATTTTACCAGTCATCTATTGTCACAAAATTTCTGCATACAAACCAACCACAGAAACTCAGTGGAAACTCAGTGGTATACAACAGTAAACATTTATTGTTCACACATCTGGGGTGGTCAGCTTGGTGGCTCTTTTGACTTTGTCTGGGTTTGCTCACATGTCTGAGGGCTGGCCAGCTATCAGGTAATCTAGGTTAGCATTGGCTGGGATGGCTGGGGCAACTCAGCTCCCCTGAATGTGCCTCTTTTTCCTCCAGGAGGCTAGCCCAAGCATGTTCTTATGGTGTGGCAGAGATGCAAGGGGGCAAATGGAAATACACAGGTACTTCACGAGTTTCTGCTTGCATCAGGTCTGTTAACATCCCCTTGACCAAAGCAAATTCTGTGGCTAAACTCCAAGTTTCCTCTCTATTTTTTCCAACTTCAGTCCACTGATTAGTCTCAAAGCCAATGCCACATATTTCAGATTTTTGATATACTAGCACCCCACTTCTCACACCAATTTTGCTATCACTTTGGTATTGCTGCAGCATTTCTGCATAAGAAACTAGTGCAAACTCTGAGGCATACAATAATAAGCATTTATTGCTCACACGTCTAGGTGATTTGCTAGGCAGCTCTGCTGATTTTGGCTGGGCTCACTCACATGCATGGATATTGGCTGGGATATCAGGGATGACTCAGCTCTGCCCCTGTGTCTTTCATCCTTCTACAGGTAAAAAAAAAAAAAAAAAAATTTAGCCTGGGAATATTCTCATGGTGATGGCAGAGCCTGGGAATATTCATTCTCATGGTAATAGCAGAGGTGCAAACCCCAAAGAGAAACACTCAGGCCCTTAGTCTATGCCTGATAATCTCCCCTTCAACTTGGTTAAGCCCAAAATCTGAGTGGGAGGGGAGTATGAAGTCACATAACAAGGTGTATGGATACAGATAGAGGTGAAGTATTGGGGCCATCATTGTAATAACCTCACAGGGTATTGTGGGAATATCATGGACAACATAACGTCTTTCATGTCTGCCTTTCTATGTGTGTAAAATATATAAAAAATAGACCAAAGCCTTCCTCTGCTCATTTGCAAAATGACTGAACCAACCCTATATGGTATTTTCCTTTTCTCTGTTTTTCTGGAAAATAATTTTTTTTTTGCAAAAGTTTTAAAGTTATGTGCTGATTATTAAACTATTATCTCTCAGGTCCAAACTTATCCTTCTATACTCAGCTTTGTGATGCTGGGGTTGGGACTCTGTAAACTACGTTTACCCTTCGTCAGCGGGATTCCTGTTATCTTTGTCCAATAAAGGGCACTATAAGGAGATTAGAAAGAAGGAGGAGGGCAGAAGGGACTTGCTCCCTCCTATTTGCTTGTTTTTCCTGTCAGTACTCATGAGGGCAAGGGCCATACCATGCTCATTATGAATTGCCCTTGCTAAAGTCATCAGCTACTTGCTTACTGCTAAGTTGAAGGACCCTTTCGGTCCTCCTTGACCCATGAGAGGGTTTAACATTGCTGACCGCTCCAACCTTCTTAAGACAGTCTCCTCCCTTGGCTTTGGTAAGGCTATTCTCTCCTTGTTCTTCCTGCCTCTCTGATCCTTACATACAAATTTAATCTTCTGATTTCTATTGAATCTACTGTTCTTCATCCCTGCTGTCACTTGTCAGGTTCAGGCTACCATCTTTTCTCATCTGAACTGGTGTAACAGCCTCCTAACAGTTTTCTGGGTCCAGGATCATCTTCCTCTAATCGACACTACTGTGACTGCCTGGTGATCATTCCAAAACACTAATATGATCTTGCCACTTCCCTGCTTTAGACTTTTCAGCGGCTACATATTATCTAACATAAAAGCTCAAACTCCTTATCATGACAGACAAGGATTTTCATGATCTGGCCTCTGCTTATTTATTAACTCAAGCTCCTCCCTGAGATACACCTCTGTGCTAGAACCATATGGGGCTACCAGTGAATTTCCATGCCTACCATGTTTATCCATGCCTCTGTGCTTTTGCCCATGCTGTTCCTTTTGCCTGGAATGCCTTTTTTCTCTCTGTCTCATTCCTCCCCAGTGTACAATTTCTGATCTTATCCTTCAAAGCCAACTCAAATTCATCTTCTCTGTGAAATGTTCCCATTGTTGGTAATTTTCTCCTCATCTGTGTTCCTACAGAATTTTGTACATGGAGCTATTATTGAACATTTTGTGTCTTTACAGATTGCTAGTTGAGACTTCCTTCAGGGAAGAGACAGATCCACCCCCCCTTGGAATCCTGCAGTTAACTTGAATGTATAATAAGTGTTTGATAAATGAATGAATGAATAAATGAATGAAAATGCACAGGCAGAAGGAAGGGAAAACTTAGAAACCAGAGAAAAATGCTTACTTTGCAGGTGGTTACTGCATGACTCTGGATGAGTGGCTATTTTTCAGAAAATTGATATGTGACTCTCAAAGACCAATGCAGATAGCCAAAGCCAAACTATAGCAGGGAAGACTCACATAATTACCCTTCCAAATGCTCACAAGTCCCAGAAAGTCAGGCAGAAAACTTCTTACGTGAGAGCAGGTTCTGGGGCTTCTCAGTGGGGACCTGTAGCTGTGCTCTTTGGAACAGAGTTCCCAGGTGCTGCCTGATTTCCTTGGTTCTGACCCCATAGATGATGGGGTTGACCAGACATGGGAGCAGCAGGTAGAAGGCACTGAGCAGGTTGTGCACATCCTGGGAGGCAGTGTGGGCCACACGGTAGACAATAGATGAGGACATGGTGGAGGAGTAGACAGTGAAGATGACCAGCAGGTGGGAGCTGCAGGTGTTCAGGGCCTTGGAATGTGCTCCACCTGATGAAATTCGGAAGGCAGCATGGATGATGCAGGAATAGGAGGCACCAAGGAGGACCATGTCCAGGACTCTGTTGAAGATGCGGACAGTGAGCCCCACAGTCTTGTTCAGAGAGATGTCCCCACAGGAGAGCTTCATCAGAGCCATGTGCTCACAGGCAAAGTGGTGGATCACATCTGAGCGGCAAAAGTGAACCCGGGAGGCCAGTCCCACCACTGGAGCAACGATGCACGTGCTCCTGGCAGCTGCCACTCCAACCAGGCCAGTCAACAACGGGGTGGTTATGATTTCTGGGTAGCGGAGCGGGTAACAGATGGCAACATAGCGGTCCAAGGCCATGACCAGGAGGATGTTGCAGTCAAAGACAATAAGGAAGTAGATGCAGAACATTTGGAACAGGCAGCGAGGCAGGGAGATGCGGTTGAAGTGGGTGGAGAAACTGAACAGCATGGTGGGCACCACGGTGGTGGCGGCACAGACATTGACAGCCAGGAGCAGGGCGATGAGTGTGTACATGGGCTGGTGCAGGCTCTGCTGGGTGGCCACTGTGTGGATGATCAGGGCATTGGCAGAGACGATCAACAGGTAGAGGCTGAGGAAGGGCAACACCAGGAAGGCATGGGATTCCTGCAGCCCTGGGAAGCCCAACAGGAGGAAGCTGGTGTAGGACACATTAGAGCTTCCATTGCTCCACCCTGACATCTTCGCTGGGAAGCAGGATAGTTCCAGGAAGAGGGAAGCAGGACAGCTCTGGGGAGAGGGGAGCAGGAGTCCTGGTATCAGAACCTGCCCCCAACCTGCCCCAGCCTCACCAGGCTGCACTGGGTGCTTTTTCCTTCATGAACTTCCAATATTTCTATAGAGAAAACAAAGAGCTATTTGCCAACATTTTGTAAGTCATTTCAAGAAAGCTGCATTCCATAGGCCCAATTTGTTTGTTTTTCCTTTCTTTTTCTATAAAAATCCTTCATTTATTTTTTTCACTTATAAACCCTTATTGAAGACCTATTTTCTGCTAGGTGCTATGGTAGGGGCTTGGGGCTTGGAATACACAATAAATAAGTTATTGTCTCTGCCTTGAATGAGCCCACATTCTACTGAGCAAGATTGACATAATAAGCAAGAGATAAAACACAGAGAATAACAGGATGTTGTAATGAGACTCTCCTCACTCCAGTTTTAGCTGATGTAGCCAAAGCCCAAGAATAAAACACAAACCAAGTGCCCCTTCCCTCATTCCAAACTGAGGTGCAGTAGTAGACTTCCTATATGGGATTTACAAAGGAAGTGGCTGAAAATAGTTGCGTGACCCTTAACCCAATGCCCACCTGGAGCGTATAAAAAGTTTGAGGCTGGAGAGCCTGAGAGAGAGAATGTCTTTGGAGAGAAGTGGCATTTTCCTTCCCTACCCAGGGTGGGGAGCAGAGAAGACAGCTTTCCCTCTACTTAAGCTAGTGTGCCTGGTTGATGGGAAGTAGATTCTGCCCCATGTGTCAAGTAGAACTGTGCTCCGTAGGATTTTCTTTCACTCAGAAAAAAAAAAAAAAAATTTTTATTGTACTTTAGAAGAAGGTTTGCAGAGCAACTTAGTTTCTCATTAAACACTTAATACACGTGAAACACTTAATACATGTGTTGTTTTGTGACATTGGTTGCCAACCCCACGACATATCAACATTCTCCCTTCTTGACCTAGGGTTTCCCATTACCATCTTTCATGTGCCCTTCTGCTTCTTGTTCTTGCCCTGGGCTGGTGTGCCCATTTAGTCTCATTTTGTTTTATGGGCCTGTCTAATCTTTGGGTGAAGGGTGAACCTCAGGAGTGGCTTCAGTACTGAGTTAAAAGGGTATCTGGGGGTTTCTCTAGTCTCTGTCAGACCAGTAAGTCTGGCCTTTTTTTGTGTGTGTGTGAGTTAGAGTTTTGTTATACATTTTTCTCCACTCTGTCTAAGACCCTCTACTGTGACCCTTGTCAGAGCAGTCAATGGTAGTAGCTGAGCACCATCTAGTTATGCTGGACTCAGTCTGGTAGAGGCTGTTGTAGTTGTGGTCCATTAGTCCTTTGGACTAATCTTTTCCTTGTTTCTCTGTTTTTTTTCATTCTCCCTTGCTCTGGACTTAAATATTTTTGATGAAAATAAATACAGCAAGACATTCCACAGTATTTTCAATGGTTGATTTTTTGTAAGTAGATTGTTAGGCCTTTCTTCCGAAGTACCTATGAGTAGACTTGAACCTCGAACCTTTTGGTTAGTTGCTGAGCTCGCTAACCATTTGTACCACCCAGGGACTCTGAGTTATTGAGAAGGGCTTTAAAAAGGCATAGCAGTAAACCTAAATTGTATCCCTTTCAGTTTGGGAAAATACTGGGGACTCTGATTCACACCTGGAAAGACTAAATGTTAAAGACTTAGGCTAGAGCCAACCAGTGACAGAGCTGAGAGACAGGAAGCAGTGGAAGCAGCAGCAACTCTACCGTTATGCACAGGACAAATATGTGTGCCACTCCTGATGGCCATGTGGGTGCTACAAAAAGGAACAAGGCTGGAGCCAACTTGAAGGGTCACTGCCCAAGAAAATGGTCTGGCAGATGGTGGTGGTGGTGGTAGGTAGGCTTTCATAGTCAGAGTCTCTCTGGGGCAACAATTGAATGATGTTGATAGCCAAGAAATGTATCCAAGAAAGTCTGCCAGGTTTACAGGAACAATGCCAGGACCCAGGCAATAGACTGGTAAGAGCCTTTCTGCCCCTGATCACTTTCCTCTCCTCCTTCTCTTGTTCTGACCCTGATGGATGGGGATGGGAAGAAAAGCCCAAGGCAAGGAATTACAGAAGAAACCAGATCTGCTGGCATTTTCCAGCGCAGGCTTCTATAAAGAATGCATCCATAGTAAAAGAGAAATTTTAACTTCGTTTCGATTGCTAAAATGAGTTTGTTTTTGAAATTAAAAGTGACTCAAGGCCTTTTGATTTTTCTAAGAATTACCAAAAAATTATGGAAACTACTCAAGATTTTGTCATCAGGAAAAAACTAGCATCGTAGAGCAGATCTGAGTGGAGAGTGACCAGATAAAGTTGTTTTTCTTTTGCACCTTTGAAATTCAGTTCTTCCAAAATAACAGTAAAAATCTAGCAGGTTCTATAGAATAGTTTTGGTCAAAAAGATACTGGAACACAGTGGATGAAGATATAATTCTTCTTGGTAGGGTGAGATTCAAGGAAGATTTTATTGAAAAAAGTCAATGTCTTCAAATGAATTGTTGAATTTAACGTATGTTATAAACTACCACTTTTAGCAACCCTATCAAAAATAAAATTGAATAGGATCACTTGTTCCAAGAACCTTGGAGCATCAGGGCAGAGCTGCCCCTTAGGGGGATAGAGTCCAGTCCTCCAGCAGGAGTGTGGATTCCTCTAATGTGCCTGATCAGTGGATGCCCAATACCTGCTTCCCTCCTCCTAACATGGAGTGCGTAAAGTTTATCGGGGAGTCCATCCCATTGTGGGCACCCATCCGCTTGTGATGTAGCCCATCTTATCATAGGGCAGCCCGTCTGAGTGTGGGGCAGAAAGCTCACTCTTAGGAAGTTCTCTGTGGTAAGCCACCATCTTTCTCTCTGTATCTTCTTCCCATTGCTTCTGGTGGTGCTCCCTCAAGCCACGTGGAGCCCATTTTATTTACAGGGCCTAGTCCTTTAGAGGTGGGTTTAGGGTTAAGTGTTTGGGTTGGGAGAAAGGTGATCCTGATAGGATAGGGTGCTGGGTGTGGATTTGGGTCTCCACACCCCACAGGGGACAGCATAGAACTGAAGCTGGTACTGAGGAGGAAAAGAAGGGATGGGTTGGTGAAAAGAGGAGGACCAAAGCTAAAGGATGCAGGGGGCTCCTGGGGGCCACGGGGCGGTGAAGCAAGACAAACTTCATTGTGAATCCTGGTCCTGTCACTCACCATGTGTGACTCTGGGCAAGGACTTACTCTCTGATTCTCCTCTGTAATATGGGAAAACAATATTGGCCTTGCAGGATGACAGGAAGGATTAAATTGCTCAAAACTGTGAAGCTGATAGCAGAGTAAGTTCTTAACCAATGTGAGGGGGCTTCTTTCTCCATGCCTCCTTCTGGAAGGAGAAGGAAATAGACTTTGGGCATAGCCCTGAACCCTAGGCACAAGAAGGAAGTTTGGGAACAGTGAGCTTGGAGACACACCAGAGTTCTCTCTTCCCTTTATTCCTGAGTTTGTACCCATTGCTCTTGTACAAATTTTCTATCTGTCCAGGAAAGGAAAGGTCTAACTTTAGTCTGTTCCTTACCCAGAGGGAGGTCCTTCAGGACATTAGCAGTGTCACCTCAGTGCTAACAGAGACCCTCTCCTGATGGGACCCAGAGTCCTCAGGCATACAGATGAGCTGGGTGAACGCAGCTGTGTCAACACACAGAATAAAAGAGTGTGGGGTGGTGGTGGTGGTGGTGGTGGTGGTGGTGGTGGTGGTGAGGTGGTGATGAGAGTCGTAGACTGATTTGAGATCTGTTTTGGTGCAAATGGTTAAGCACTCAGATACTAATTGAAAGGTTGGTGGTTCAAATTCACCCAGAGATGCCTTGGAAGAAGTCTGTCAATCTACTTCAGAAAGATCACAGCCATTGAAAACCCTATGAGCACAGTTCTACTCTGGAACACATGGAGTCACCGTGAATTGGAATAGGCTTGAATAGACTTGACAGCAACTGCTTTAAGGGAAACCCCAAGTTATTTGTAAGAGAAGAGTGGGTTTTCACTTATCTCCATAAAAGAGGAAAAAGAATAAGCGGGACTCAGTCTGCCACAATATGGCTCTGGGCTAGACTCAGAAGATGGTTTAGGAGACATTCCCAATTTCAAAGATCTTAAAACCCAGGGTAAGAGGCTGGGAAGGGGTGAGCCTTTCTTTTCTCTCTGGGCTAGAGGAGGTGGAATACCTGGCCAGAGGAATGGTGGTAACTGGGATGGTCCTTGGAAATCTCCACCAGCCCTCATTCCCTGGGCTAAACTCCAACCTTATGTCTCCCCGGTAAGAGCCTCCTACCAGCTCCCTGCCTGGCCAAACACAAACTCACTTACTTACCAGGACTTTTACACAGGCAGAAGTAAGGACTGGCCAGGTCAAGTCTGGGTTCCATGAATATAGTTAAATTCACCCCATTCCTCCCTGGGGGAGTTCCCAGGGCTTCCCATTCCCCATCCTTGGCTCTGACTTAGCCAATTAGCAGAGTCCCAGTGGTGGCCAGGATGAGCGCATGTCCCTGCAGAGCCCAGTGGGCTAGGAGAACAGTGTGAACAGAGAGCAGGTCTTTGATAACATCATGTTAGGGAAACAGTAAGGGGGCTCGTTTAGGGGAGTAGAGGGGTCCTTCAGGGAGCAGTTCTCTGGGATCTTCCCTTGTTCTTCTGCGCCTCTCACCCTTTCCAAGTGATCTCATCTATCTCGTGGCTTTGACCACCTATTGACCCTAATCACCCGTATATCTCTACATCCAAGTCTCTCCCTTGCACCCTAGACCCCATACAACTGCTTGTTGGAAATCTCCAGCTGATGTCCCACAGGAAACTCAAACATATCAAGCCTTGCCCTGGAGTTATGCCTTCATATCAAAAAGTTGTCATCCTCTGTGTTTCCTATGTTAGAAATGATATTCCTGCCCCCAAGTTGCCTAAACCACAATTGGTGAGTGTTTGTTTAAGTGTGTGTGTGTGTGTGTGTGTGTGTGTGTATGAGCGAGAAAGAGAGACAGGGAGAGAGGGAATGTACACCAGTCAGGGTTGGGAAAGGCATCCACAATAGTTCACTCTTTACACTTAACCCATCACCAAGGACTGACAAGCCTTTGTTTATATTTCTGTTGTATGTCCCTCATTTCTATTCCCTCCATCATTAATTGTTCTGTTCCAGGTCACATCTTTTTTTTTTTTTTTTTTTTTAGGTCACATCGTTCTAGCCTGCTTACTGAGACTGTCTCCTAGCTGGGTCTTTCTCTGTCTCACACTCGGTAGGTGAGAGTGTATCTTTTGGGCATTATTTTTCTTAGTCTATGCTATTTTGGGAGATGAAAAACGGTATTCCCTTGATTATATGTGCTGGCTACTATTGCTGTTGGCCATTGTTTTCTTATGTTTGTATGCTAGCTCCTTTCATCTTTTGTGAATAGGTTATTGATTGCAGTTTATTAAAAGGATTTTAATGTTTTGCTTGCTTAGCTCCCCTCCTTGGATTCTTACTCTCTCTGTAGCCAAAGCTCAACTCTTTGCACTGAAGGTCCTCTGTGCTCTGGTTTTCATCTGGCTCTCCGGCACTACTTCCCATCACTCTCTCACTTCTATTCTGTCCCCACCTTAATACTAATACCTACCATATTATGTTTTGAAAATCTAAAACACATCAGCATGTTGCCAGATACTTGTATACAATAAACTCTTATTTAATCTTCAGCATAACCGAAGAGGGTAGGTTTTATCTTCTGTATTTGGCAATTGAAGACACTGAGGTAATCAAGTCTATATTGAAGTACTTAAAATTCCCTCTATGAACCTCGTTGTTTCATATCCCAGAACTTCTCACAGGTCCCTGCATATTGAACCTGAAGCTTTTGGCTGGGAGACAAGCCAGGGTGTCAGTACAGTGGGATACCTAAAGAGCTCCAAGGGTCTAAATTGGATAAACCATAAGCTGAGTGCAGTTCTCGACAGGCACAAGGTACAAAGCACAGACGACAGCCAGGTCAGCAGGAGGGGAGAGAGGAGTGAGGGTCAAGGGTGTGAGGCAATGGCACTGAGTGCAGGGAGCTGAGGGCCACCTTGGTTTCTTGGCTGGGGTCATGTGATGTGTAGGAAGCCTCACAATGTTCAGAGGGTGGAGAAAACACAGGCAGGATCCAGGCAAGAATTTCCAGCTGAGAATGTAATCTGAGAACACTGGAGCCTGGGCAATGCTGGGAGATCTGCTTAGATGGGGCTATGAGTGAACATAGCCTTTTGACAGAGTCAATGGGAGGGAGGCAAAGTGCCTGAGCCAGACATACTGAATTTAGAGTACTGCTCAGGTCCTGGAGGGAAAGGTGGAGTAGTTGGGGGTCTTGGGCACAGCGACCACACAGAAAGTGAGAAAGGGGAGCCTCAGTGAGTCCTGAGCTCTGTGGACGGGGCAGGCATTATGAGGCCGTGTGTGTGCATGTGCGGGGGCAGGAGTGGTGAGGGGGTGGGGGGGGGCTAGAGGCTTGGGGGTTAGGGGTGTGGGAGAGCTGGTTCCCCAGCACTCAGGGCTTGGTTAATGTGTGCTGGATCATGAGTTTGGTTAGGGCTTGGGGTGGGGAGTGATGCAGTTCCCACCCTGCTGCTGCAGGGTGGGCCTGGGGCTGCCCAGTCTGCACTCAGTGGACACAGCCAGACAAGGTGAGGCAGTGGCTTCAAGTGAGGGACTGACGGCATCAGCATCCTAGGTCCTCCATCCTAAGACCTTCTGCCACATCAGCTTTCTCTAGAAGCCCCAGAACATCCCATTCTTTTGGGTCTCCAAGGATGTGACCCTTTTCTTCCTTGACTGATTTTCTAGTCTGAAGGAGGTTGTAGAAAGAAACAATTGACATTCCCTGAGCCCTGGCATGGCCTGGAGATCTCAGGAGACTCTTCCCAATGCTTCAATGTGTGGGCTTCACAAGCTATTCACATCCTTCCTCCCTGGTGTCTGGGGAATACTGGGGTGGGTAACTGACTACTTTAGTCCATCAACCAATGATTCTCCAAGAATGGACAACAATTCTCCAAGAATGAAATATAGAGGCAGCTATATCAGAACTCCAGTTCTTTATTCAAATGAACTATTCAGTGATATTAATTGCTCACTAATTTCTGAGATTTTCATTCAGGAAAGGAAAGATTAAATTTGGACTAGGACTTAAATAAGAACTTCAAGGTGTAATTTCATACTTTCATAATTAATGTTAGCCTTTGCTTAATATAGTCTAGATTTTCTCTCAGAATTAAGTAGAAGAGAAAAGAATCATTCCAACATATTTTTTTCCTCTGGATCTTATATGTCAGATATATGCTAACCTGATAGTATGCTAGACCAACCTGGGACAGGTTATATATTAACCTGACAGTATGCTAGCCCAAACTGGTTAGTTTAAACAAAAACAAAACAAACCAGCAATAAACTCAAAAACATTAAAAATAAAAATAGCAACCCAAAACAGTAGTTTCCCAAACAAACAAAACCAAACCCATTGCCATCAAGTCAATTCTGACTCATAGCAACCCTATAGAACAGTATAGAATTGCTCTATGGAGTGGCTCGTGGTTTCTGAGAGTGGCTGGTGGATTCAAATTGGCAACATCATTGGTTAGCAGCCAAGCTCTTAACCACTGTGCTACCAGGGATCATAGTTTTCCAGGTTGTCCTCAATATCTACTGGATGAGAATCTGCAGAGACCAGCGTCATTTGTCTTTATGAAAAACTCCTCTGGTGGTCTGCATACAACCAGCCTGTCTCTAGTCCATAGACTGGCATTTGAGGATCACTGAGCCAGGTGCTGATGGTGCAGTGGTTAAGTGCTCAGCTGCTAACCAAAAGGTCGGCGGTTCGAACCCATCAGCCTCTCCGTGGGAGAAGGATTTGGCAGTCTGCTTCTGTAAAGATTTACAGCCTTGGAAACCTTGTGGGGGCAGTTGTGTTCTGTCTTATGGGGTCACTATGAGTTGGAATGGACTTAATAGCACTGGGTTTGGTTTTTGATTTTGGAGCCAGGTGCTGCTGGTCTTCCGGCAGCAGAGGCAGGTAACTTTGCTTGAATCTTCAGTAGGCATAGAGGACGTGAGTGTGCTATTTCATCTTTTGTCCTCCCTCTTCTTTCTCCCATTGTCTTAGTTTCCTAGTGTGCATAACCAGAAAATACAGTGGGAGGCTTTTAAGTATAGGAAGTTATTTTCTCACAGTTTGGGAGGCTAGAAGTTTGAATTCAGGCTGTCAGTTCTAAGGGAAAGTCCTTCTTTGTCTCTTTCAGCTTCTAGTAGCTGCTGGCAGTCCTTGGCATTCCTGGGCTGGTAGATGCATCTGCCTCTACCGTCACACTGTATCTTTCCTCTGTGTCTTTTCTGCCTTTTATAAGAGGCCACTCAGAAGGGATTAGGTTTAAGACTCACCCTACTCAACATGATGAAAGAAAAATCCCTATTCCCAGTCAAAGCTACATTCATAGGCACCCATTGCTGTTGAGTTGATCCCAACTCATAACTTCCATATAGGATAGAGTAGAACTGCCCCATAGGGTTTCCAGGGAGCAGCTGGTGGGTTTGAACTGCCGACCTCTTGGTTAGCAACTGAGCTCTTAACCACTGCACCACCAGGGCTCCTTTACAGGGGTTAGGATTTCAACGTAGCTTTTTGGGGACACTGTTCAATTCATAACACCCATGGTATAGTTCAACTCTCTGGCCTCCCTTTACCAGGGCTTCTTTTTCACAGAAGCAAACAAGTTATCATCTGCTGATTCTTTTATTCCAACCAATATTTATTGAGCAGTCATTGTGTAGGTTTTAATCCAGTGAAGTAGTCACCCAGCATATGTTCCACTTGGCTCTTCACCCAGTTTTTTCACCTTGAGAAACTTTACATAAAATAAAAGAAATAAGGTCACATTTATTTAGTTAATAATTGTGGTAGGCAACTTGTTGCAGATTTTACAGGTCAGCCACTGTAAAAAATTTCCCTCACATTTAGAAGGGTTGACATAACAAAAACATAATAAAAAATGCAGTTAAACAATTTAGAAATTATTGGCCTTTTTTCTTTTTGCATAATTTTTTAAGTGGACCTTTTTAGAATTTCCTTCTATCTTACCATAATTTTCCTTCTCTGTGATGATTTTTAGGAACTGCTTATTAAAGAGAGACTTCTAAGAATGTGACATTCCAATTACTTTGGCATTTCCCGATGTGTAATTATGTTACTTAATAGAGACAAGAAACTAAAAAATAAATATTGAGATGTTAACAGGAAGAGCAGAGTTGAGGCCCTTGTGTACTTTTCTTTCCCTATTTTAGAGAAATAAAAACAAAATGGAAGTTTAGGAGAGGAGATTATGATAGTAAATATGACATGTGTGATTGATAGCAGGTTCCTATTTCTTTGTTTTCTGCCTTCCTCTCATGCTTGAGAAAATCAGATAGGGATGGGTAGATGGACAGTTGGTTGTCAGACACCTGTCCCCTGAAACAACCTTACCAGATGCTGCCTGATTTCCTTGGTTCTTGCCCCATAGATAATGGGATTGATCAGACATGGGAGAAGCAGGTATAAGGCGCTAAGAAGGTTGTGTACATCCTGAGAAGCAGTACGGACCATGCGGTAGACGATGGATGAGGTCATAGTGAAAAAGTAGACAGTGAAGATGACCAGCAGGTGGGAGCCACAGGTGTTAAAGGCCTTGGAACGTGCTCTGCCTGATGAAATTCGGAAGGCAGCACGGATGATGTGGGAATAGGAGGCACCAAGGAGGAACGTGTCCAGGACTCTGTTGAAGATGCGGACAGTGAGCCCCACAGTCTTGTTCAGAGAGATGTCCCCACAGGAGAGTTTCATCAGAGCCATGTGCTCACAGGCAAGGTGGTGGATCACGTCTGAGTAGCAAAAGTGAACCTGGGAGGCCAGGAAGACCACTGGAGTCACACTACAAGTGCTCCAGGCAGCTGCCGCCCCCACCAGGCCGGCCAGCAATTGGGATGTTACTGTCTCTGTATAGCGGAGTGGGTAGCAGATGGCCACATAGCGGTCCAGGGCCATGACCAGAAGAATGTTGCAGTCAAAGATAATGAGGAAGTAGATGCAGAACATTTGGATCAGGCAGTGGGTCAGGGAGATGTGGTTGAAACGGGTAGAGAAGCTGAACAGCATGGTGGGCACCACAGTGGTGGCGGTACAGATGTTGACAGCTAGGAGCAGAGCAATGAGTGCATACATGGGCTGATGCAGACTCTTCTGGGCTGCTACTGTGTGGATAATCAGGGCATTGATTGAGATGATCATCAGGTAGAGGCTGAGGAAGGGCAGCACGAGGAGTGTGTGGGACTCCTGTAGCCCTGGGAAGCCCACCAGGAGGAAGCTGGTGTAGGACATGTTGGAGCTTCTATTGCTGCACACTGACATCTTCCCTGGCTCCAGGGAGAAAAGGGAAGAAGAGGCCTGGTGTCTGTGCCTGGACCTTGGCTGTCCCAGCCCCAGCCTCACCAGGCTGGACCAGGTACTTCAACCTCCATGAGCCTTCAGTATACCTAGAGAGATAATGAAACGTTATCTTTCACCATTTAAGGAAATGTCTCAAAAATGACATCGTTCTATAGCCCCATCTTGTTAATTTTTCTTCCTTGTTTCAACAAAGCCATTTTGTTATTGTTAGTTGTTGTCGAGGTGATTCTGACTCATGGTGACCCCATGTGTGCGGAGCAGAACTACTGCATAGGGTTTTCAAGACTGTCCAACCTTTTGGAATCAGATCACCAGTCCTGGCTTCCAAGGTGTTTCTGGGTAGATTCGAATCTCCAACCCTTTTAGTCAAGTGCTTAACTGTTTGCACCACCCAGAGACTCACAAAGGTGTAGATCATTCCTTTATTTCTTCTTTCATATCTTTACTGAGCACTGACTTTGTGCCAGGCCATAAGCTACATGTGTGGAATACAACAATGAGTAACATATTGTCCTTCCCTGAATGAGTCCATATTCTACTGAGCAGGCTAGAAATGATAAGCAATAGTCAAAATACAGTGTGTATGTTAAAATGACTCTCTTAGTGTTTCAGTTTTAGTTGAGGACTGATAAAGCCAAGAGGAAAACAAAAATCAAATAGTTTTTCTCACATTGTGAAGATGAGGTAATGGACCACTAGGAGGACTAACAAAGGAGGTAGCTGAAGACTGTTATTGGACCTTTAGCCAACACCCACCTGCAGAGTTTAAAAAGGTGGATGTAGTAGATTTGGAGAATATCTTTGAGGAAAGCTTGTATTTTTCTTTCCCATCATGAGGGCTTGAAGAAGTGCTATGCCTTCCCCTCAAGCCAGTGAGAGGGGCTTTAAGGAGGCCAGACAGTGAAATTAATGTGTCTCCCTTGCTCTTTTGTCCCTTGCCCTTTGGACAATGCTGGGAACTAGCGTTTGACCCATACTAGAGGTGAAAGTGATAGACTGTGACTGTAGTCTCCAATGGAGGACCAAAGAGACAGAGTGGTGGGAGCAGCTCTTTTGTCATCTGGCCTGACCATAATACGCATGCTCCTGCCTCACCCTAATCCAGCCTTGCCGAATCCTGTCTTTATTTAAAATTTGGATATTTTGTTCATCATGGATTTTTTGCATAGATTTTTATTTTTTAAAATATTGCATTAAAATAGTATTTATCTTGATTACTGAGTTTTTTGGCATCCCCTTAAATTTTGCAACTGATGCAAGTGCCTCACTGACCTCATCCTAATCCTGGCTGCATCCCCTTGGCCAGGAGGTGGCCACAGGAAGTTACCAGATTGGAGCTGTCTTGAAGTCTTCCCCAAGACAGTAGTATGCTGAGATGAAGGTATAGGTCCCAACAGTAATAAGCTCTGGATGGGTGGCGGGGTGGGTGGGTGGGGAGAGTGGACACTATACCTCAGAGACTGGAACCAAGTGGCGGGGTTGCCAGCAATCCCCCAGACAAGTGCGTTTCTCAAGAAATGCATCCAAGAATAGTATCTGCTTTAAATATCCACTAAGCCCAGGATGGACCAAAGCTAGGTCAACTGAAGCCATTTCTACCCCTGACCTAGTCTCTGTTCTTCTGATCTTGGTGAAGTGAAAACGCATGGGTTGAAAAGTAGGGAGTGAAAATAAGCACAAGGGAAAGAATTAGGGGCAAAGTTGACTAGGTTCCCACTTCACACCATGGGCATCCTGTCTGAAGGAGGGAAAAATGGGGGTGGGGGTAGGGCAACTTTTAATATCAAAGGCTGACAATTTTTATTACTAGATGGAATTGACTATTTGAATGGCCAATATGAAGATGTTTTTGAAATTAAAAATGACCCAAGAGCTTTTTAATATTATTTAGAATTTAACAAAACCATTAATAGAAACTTCTCAAGATTTTACCCAAGGGGCACCACAGAGCAGATATGAATGGAGAATAGGCAGAAAAAATGAGCTGTTTTTCTGGTACCTATTTAGGAGTATTGCTCTTCCAACATAATGGTACAAGTATAAGAGATGCTACAAAATAGTTTAGTACAAAGAGGTATGGTAGCACAGTAAATAAAGATTTGACTCTGCCTGGCAGGTTGAGAGAGGAATCAGAGAAACATTTACTAAGGAAAGCCAAGTCTGGCAAATGATTTGCTGAATTTAAGTATGTTTTGTTCTTCCAGTTTTAGCAAACCTATAAAAAGGGAATTGATGTGTATCTTTAAAGATCACCTTTTATTTTTTTTTCAATGCACACACAAGATCTGTTTAATAATCTGTTCTAGGAGCTTGACAGGGATCAACTTTAACAATCTGTGGTTGACATTGGCCTCTTTCCTCCCATTTTGGCAATCTTCAGTCTTTTCCAAAGATTTATCATGGATTTACTGGAGGGTAATCCTGAACACATCTTTAGATTCTTTCAGTCAGCATTAAGTATTTGTCTAAACTACAGATGTGAATGTGATTAGCATTGTCAGACACTCTCTTACAATCTCTTATGATGGTAGGACTTGGGCTTTAATTTTCTCAAGCATCTTTGTTCTGCGTTTTCTAGATTTAAGCTATTTCCTCATGGTATAGGGGACTTCTCTTTTTATAGGGGACTTTTTTTTTTTTCCCCTGTTCCTTAATATTGACCTACCTGCCCAAGATGTATCAAAAAACCCAGTTTTTGCCCTTTCCCTCCTCTCTATTCTGGTTCACCTATTTTTGTTCACCTGGGCTGCAGATTTGTGCCCCCTCAGGCATATGACCGGTCTCCTTCTGAGGGACCTTCTGAGGCCGTACCAGAAGTGGAAGAGAGGAGGGTATGAAGTGGGGGCTCTGCAACTCAGGCTACAAGGATAGCCATGATCTAGGGTTGGGGGTCTCCCAGGGAAATATGGGGAACTGTAAAGAAGGCAGGAGTTTCCCAGATCTCAACAAATGTTTGGTGGTGGACAACCACAGTGGTTGTCCCTGTTCTTCCCTGGTCCCCAAGTGAGATCACAGAGTCAAAGAATCCAAGAAGCCAGAGAATCCAAGAACCATCTAGCAGAAAAATTTACCAAGCAGGCCTGACAAGATCAAATGTGGAGAGGGAGAGATTCCCTTTCCCCACCTACAGTGCCACACAAACAAACTTTTCTAGTTGAAGCTACTGTGTGAATGGTGGTACCACTACTAAGGTAGAGAATTTATGGAGTGTGAAAACATTTTTTAAAAAAATTTTTTATTGTGCTTTAAGAGAAAGTTTACAAATCAAGCCAGTCTCTCATACAAAAATTTATATACACCTTGCTATATACTCCTCGCTCTCCCCCTAATGAGACAGCACACTCTTTCCCTCCAGTCTCCTTTTTCACATCCATTTGGCCAGCTTCTGACTCCCTCTGCCTTCTCATCTCCCCTCCAGACAGGAGATGCCCACATAATCTCATGCGTCTGCTGAATCCAAGAAGCTCACTCTTCACCAGCATTATTTTCTATCCCATAGTCCAGTTCAATCTCTGTCTGAAGAGTTGGCTTTGGGAATGGTTCCTGTCTTGGGCTAACAGAAGATCTGGGGACCATGACCTCTGGGGTCCTTCTAGTGTCAGTCAGACCAATAAGTCTGGTCGTTTTATGAGAATTGAAAACATTTTGATGTGCCTGTAGAACTTTCAATCTCTGTGCTTACTTCTGCTGCTATATTACCCATACAAGAGCCTTCCCCAAACCCTGGCCTTCCCCAGCACTAACTTGTTACTCACCAGGACTTACACAGGCTGAGATTAGTAAGGCCAGGCTAGCCTGGCCTGGGTTGCTTGAATATAGTTATATCCGTCCTATTCCTCCCAGGGGGAACTCCCAGAGCTTCATTCCAGGCTATGACTTAGTCAGCAGCGTCCTAGGGGCAGGCAGAATGAAAAGACTCCCTCAGGGCCCTGTGGGCTGGGGGAGCAGCATGAGCAAAAGCAGGGTCTTGATACGGACATATTAGGGGAACAGTGATGAGGGAGTCCATTTGGGGGAGTAAAGTTTCCTTCTCCAGGCTCTCTTCTTGACCCTTTGCTTTCTTACAGTACATATCTGAATGACCTCATTCTCTCCATGGTTTCTACCCTTTCTGGGCCCTGATTACTCACATATCTCTACTTATAGGCCAGATGTTGCCCCTGCATCCCAGATCCAACAGCTGGTTGGTTGTTGGTCAGAGATACAGCAGCCTGCTTGTCAGAGGAACCTGAAACTTAACATGCCCCAAGCTGAGCTCATGCCTTTGTACCAAAACATTTCACCCTTTGTATTCTTTTTATTCGAAAGTAGCATTTTTTTTTATTGTGGTAAATATATGTGCAAGAAAACATTTGCAAATTCAGCATTCTTCACATGTACAATTCAATGACAAAGATTATATTATGTTGTTCAACCATCACCATTATCCGTTTCCAAATTTTTGCATCACCCTTAACAGAAGCTTGGTGGCCACTAAGCAATGAATTCCCCTTTTTCTCTCCCTCCCACCTGCCCCTGGTAACTACTAATAAACTGGTCTCTATGCTGTTGTTGTTGTTAGGTGCCATTGAGTCACTTCCGGTTCATAGCAACCCTATGTACAACAGAATGAAAAGCTGCCTGGTCCTGTGTCATCCTCATAATCATTGCTGTTTGAGCCCATTGTTGCATGCACTGTGTCACTCCATCTCATTGAGGGTCTTTCTCTTTTTCACTGACCCTCTACTTTACCAAGCATGGTCCTTCCTGATCACATGTCCAAAATATGTGAGACAAAGTCTCGCCATCCTCTCTTCTAAGGAGCATTCTGGCTATACTTCTTCCAAGACAAATTTGTTCTTCTGGTAGACCATGGTATATTCAGTATTCTTTGCCAACACTGTAATTCATATGCATCAATTTAATGCAGATAACAAAACTTGCTTGATGAAAGTGAAGAGGACTTGAAGCACTTACTGATGAAGATCAAAGACTACAGCCTTCAGTATGGATTACATCTCAACATAAAAAAAACAAAAATTCTCACAACTGGACCAATAAGCAATATCATGATAAACCGAGAAAAGATTGACGTTGTCAAGGATTTTATTTTACTTGGTCTCTATATGCTTGCCTATTTTAGATATTTCATATAATGGAATCACACAATATTTGCCCTTTTGTGACTGACTGATTTCACTCAGCATAATGTTTTCAAGGTTCGTCTACATTGTAGCGTGTATCAGGAGCGCAATTCTCATTACGGCCGGGTAATATTTCTTTGTATGTATGTACCATGTTTTACTTATCCATTCATCTGCTGATGACTGTTTCCACCTTTTAGCTATTGTGAGTAGTGCTGCAATGAACCATGCTGTACAGGTATCTGTTTGTGTTCCTGCTTTCAATTATTTTGGGGATATATTTTGAAATGGAATGCTGAATCATATGGTAATGCTTTGTTTAACTTTTTGAGGAACCACAAAACGGTTCTCCACAGTGACTGTATCATTTTACAATCCCACCAGCAATGGATGAGGCTTCCAATTTCTCCACATCCTTGAACACTTGTTATTGCTGTCTTTTTAATTTTTACCATCTTAGTGGATTATTCTGTTGTATATGGTGTTGCTATGAGTGGGAACTGACTTAAGGCACCTAAGAACAACAACAGCAATGGATCTGAGGTGTTATCTCCTTGCGGTTTTGATTTGCATTGTTGAGGCTGAGCATTTTTTCATAGGCTTCTTAGACATTTATCTTCTTTGGAGAAATGTCTATTTAAATTCTTTGTTCATTTTTAAATTGCCTTTTTATCGTTCAGTTGTAAGAATTCTTTATATATTTTGAATACCCGTCCCTCGTTGGAGCCCTGGTGGCACAGTGGTTAAGAGCTTAGCTGCTAACCAAAAAGGTTGGCAGTTTGAATCTATCAGCTGCTTCTTGGAAATTCTATGGGGCAGTTGTACTTTGTCCATAGGGTCTCTATGAGTCAGAACTGACTTGATGGCAGTGGGTTTGAGGTTTGTTTATTTATTTATTTGGTCCCTCATCAGGTATATGATTTTAAAAAAATTTATTGTGTTTTAGGTGAGAGTTTACAGTGTAAATTAGTTTCTCATTT
Organism: Elephas maximus indicus; assembly: GCF_024166365.1. Classification (NCBI taxonomy): domain Eukaryota; kingdom Metazoa; phylum Chordata; class Mammalia; order Proboscidea; family Elephantidae; genus Elephas; species Elephas maximus. Next base: position 53,477,195 of record NC_064825.1, read on the forward strand.
GAAAATTTATACACAAATTGTTTTGTGACATTAGTTGCAATCCCTGCTATGTGCTAGCACTCTCCTCCTTTCCCTTTACACCCTGGATTCCCCATGTTCATTCGTCCAGGTTTCCAGTCCCTTTCTGCCTTCTTGTCTTTGCTTTTCAGCAGGTGTTGCCCATTTGATCTCGTATACTTGATCGTATACTAAAAAGCATGTTCCTCATGTGTGTTATTATTTGTTTTATAGGCCTGTCTAATTTTTTTTTTATGCTTTAGGTGAAAGTTTACAGCAATGTATACACATATTGTTATGTGTCATTAGTTCCAATCCATACAATGTGACAGCACAATCCCCCTTTCCACCCCGGATTTCTTGTGTCCATTCAACCAGTTCCTGTCCCTTCCTGCTTTCTCATCCTGCCTCCAGACTGGTGTGTCTTGGTCTTGTGTATCTGATTGAACTAAGAAGCATGCTCTTCACACTTTATATTTTATAGTCCAGTCTAATCTTTGTCTGAAGAGTGGCCTTTGGGAATGGTTTTAGTTCTGGGTTAACAGAGCATCTGGGGGCCGCAGTTTCGGGGGTTTCTCCAGTCTCTGTCAGACCATTAAGCCTGGTCTTTTTTGTGAATTTGAGTTCTGCTCTGCGCTTTTCTCCCGCTCTGTCAGGGACTCTCTGTTTTGTTCCCTGTCAGGGTCATCATTCGTGTTAACTGGGCACCATCTAGTTCTTCTGGTCTCAGGCTGATGGAATTTGGTTTATGTGGACCTTTTGTCTCTTGGACTGATATTTTCTTGTGCCTTTGGTGTTCTGTCTAATCTTTGGCTGAAAGGTGGACTTCGGGAGTGGTTTCAATTCTTAGTTAGCAGGATGCCTAGGGGCCATAGTCTCAGGGGTTCCTCTAGTCTGTCAGAAAAAGTCTGTTCTTTTTTCATGAATTTGAGTTTTGTTCTACATTTTTCTCCTGCTCTGTCTGGAACCCTCTACTGTGATCCCTGTCAGAGTGGTCAGTGGTTGTAGCCAGGCACCATCTGTTTCTTCTCGGCTCGGGCTGGTGGAGGCTGTGGTTCGTGTGGTCCATTAGTCCTTTGGATTGATATTTTCCTTTGTGTCTTTTGTTTTCTTCATTCTCCTTTGCCTCAAACATGATGAGACCAAGAGGTGTATTTTAGATGGCTGATCAAAAGCTTTTAAGACCTCAGATGTCACTCACCAAAGTAGGATGTAGAGCATTTTCTTTATGAATTATGTTATGCCAATTGACCTACATGTTCCCCCAAGACCTTGGTCCTCAGCCTTCAGCCCCAGTTACTCAGTGCCTCAAGGTGTTTCGATGTATCTAGGAAGCTTCTACAGCCTTGCCTTGATCAAGGTGTGCTGACTTCCCCTATCTTGTGTGTTGTCTTTCCTTTCACCAAAGTTAACACTTGTCTACTATCTAGTTAGTGATTTCCCCTTCCTACCCTCGTAACCATCAAATATTGTTTTTTTCTGTGTGTAAAACTTTTCTTAAGGAGCCCTGGTGGCATAGTGATTAAAGAGCTCGACTGCGAATCGAAAGTTTGGCGGTTTGAACCCACCAGCCACTCCAGGGGAGCAAGATGTAGCGGTCTAATCCCATAAAGATTTACAGCCTCGGAAACCCTATGGGGGCAGTTGTACTCTGTCCTACAGGGTCGCTAAGAGTCGGAATTGATTGGATGGCAGTGGGTTTTTGGTAAAGCTTTTCTTGGGTTTTTTACAATAGTGTTCTTATACAATATTTTTCTTTTGTGATTGACTTATTTCACTGAGCATAATGCCCTCTAGATTCATCCATGTTGTGAGATGTTTCACAGATTCATCATTGTTTTTTTATCATTTCATAGTATTTCATTAGTGTATGTACCATAATCGGTTGATCAACATTCACCTGTTGATAGGCACTTAGGCTGTTTCCATCTTTTTGCTATTGTGAATAAAACTGCAATGAACGTGGGTGTGCATATTTCTATTCATGTGATGGCTCTTATTTCTCTAGGATATTTTCCTAGGAGTAGGATTACTAGATCATATGGTATTTTTATTTCTAGCTTTTTAAGAAGGCACCATATTATTTTCCATAGTGGTTGTCATGAATTGCATCCCCCGAAAATATGTGTCAACTTGTCTGGGCCATGATTCCGATTATTGTGTGATTGTCCACCATTTTATCATTTGATGTGATTTTCCTATGTGTAGTAAATTCTACCTCTATGAAGTTAATGAAGCAGGATTAGAGGCAGTTATGTTAATAAGGCAGGATTAAAACTACAAGATTAGGTTGTGTTTTAAGTCAAGCTCTTTTGAGATACAAAAGAGAAAAGCCAGTAGAGAGAGAGGGGAACCTCTTGCCATCAAGAAACAAGAGCCAAGAGCATAGTGCATCCTTTGGGCCTGGGGTCCCTGCACTGAAAAGCTTCTTGACTGGGAAAGATTGATGACAAGGACCTTCCCTCAGAGCCGACAGAGAGAGAAAGTCTTCCCTTGGAGCTGGCACCCTGAATTCGGGCTTCTAGCCTCCTAGACTGTAAGAGAAATAATTTCTCTTTGTTAAAGCCATCCACTTGTGGTATTTCTGTTATAACAGCACTAGATAACTAAGACAGTGGTTGTTCTATCTTACATTCCCACCATCAGTGCATAAGAGTTCCCTGCAACCTCCCCAACATTTGTTATTTTCTGTTCTTTTGATTCGTGCCAGCAATGTCGGGGTCAGATATATAATTTGTTAATATTTTCTCCCATTCTGAGGGTTACGTTTTCACTTTCTTGATGGTGTACTTTGCAGCAAAAAAGCTCTTAATTTCAATGAAATCTAATTCATCTATTTTCCTTTTTGCCACTTGTGCTTTTGGGGTCATATCTAAAGAAACCATTGCCTAATTTGTGGTCATGAAGATTTATTCCTATGTTTTTCCCTAAGAATTTTATAATTTTAGCTCTTACATTTAGGTCTATAATTCATTCTGAGATATATTGGAGAGGTCCAGTTTCATTATGTTGCATGTGGATATCCAGTTATCCCAGCCCCATTTGTGGAAAAGACTATCTTTCCCCATTGAATTGGTTTGGTGCCCTTGTCACTCTCCCCAGCAATTTCTCTGAGCTTTCTTCTCTTATGATGTGTTTCTATCCTTTGTATATCTTTTGAAATTTTCAATGGCTCCGATAGCTTTTATTACTTTTCAGAAGAAAATTATTTTCTAATAATCCAGACCCAGTAGCACTGTATGCTTCAATGTACACGAATACCCAGAACAGACAAATTCTCTTGAAGACTCCCATTATGCCAATGTTAGGCTGCTTGAAGTTGTCTCCCAACTTACTGATGCTTTGTTTATTTTTATCAGTCTTTTTTCTCTTTGTGTTTCCTTTTGAATAGTTTCTATTGCTGTATATTCACGTCCATTATCTTTTCTTCTGCAGTGTTTAATCTGCTATTAACCACATCCAGTGTATTTTTCATCTCAAACATTGTATTTTATCTTCAGATATTCAATTCTTTTTTTGGTCTTCCATGTCTTTAGTCTTATCGTGTTCACACTTCTCTCTGACTTCTTGAACATATAGAATATAGTTATAATAATGGTTTCAAAGTTTTTATTTACTATTTATGTCATCTGTATCATTTTTTAGTCTGTTTCTACTGACTTTTCTCCTCATTATTGGTCTTATTTTCTTGATTCTTTCCATGACCAATTGGATGGCATCCATTATGAATTTTACTTTGTTTGGTATTGGTTAATTTTGTTTAGTTTATTTATTATTATTATTTTTTTATTGTGCTTTAAGTGAAAGTTTAAAATTCAAATCAGTCTCTCACACAAAAAACTTATATATACCTTGCTACATACTCCCAATTGCTCTCCCCCTAATGAGACAGCCCACTCCCTCCCTCCACTGTCTCTTTTTCTGTCCATTTCACCAGTTTCTAACCACCTCTACCCTCTCATCTCCCCTCCAGGCAGAAGATGCCAGCATAGTCTCAAGTGTCCACCTGATCCAAGAAGCTCACTCCTCACCAGCATCCCTCTCCAACCCATTGTCCAGTCTAATCCCTGTCTGAAGACTTGGCTTTGGGAATGGTTCCTGTCATGGGCCAACAGAAGGTCTGGGGACCATGACCACCAGGGTCCTTCTAATCTCAGTCAGACCACTAAGTCTGGTCTTTTTACAAGAATTTGGGATCTGCATTCCACTGCTCTCCTTCTCCCTCGGGTTCCCTGTTGTGTTCCCTGTCAGGGCAGTCATGAGTTGTAGCCAGGCACTATCTAGTTCTTGTGGTCTCAGGCTGATGTAGTCTCTGGTTTATGCGGCCCTTTCTATCTCCTGGGCTCGTAATTACCTTGTGTCCTTGGTGTTCTTCATTCTCCTTTGATCCAGGTGGGTTGAGACCAATTGATGCATCTTAGATGTCCACTTGCTAGCGTTTAAGCCCCCAGACGCCATTCTCCGAAGTGGGATGCAGAATATTTTCTTAATAGATTTTATTATGCCAATTGACTTAGATGTCCCCTGAAACCATGGTCCCCAAACCCCCACCCTTGCTATGCTGGCCTTCGAAGCATTCAGTTTATTCAGGAAACTTCTTTACTTTTGGTTTAGTACAGTTGTGCTGACCTCTCCAGTATTGTGTGTTGTCTTTCCCATCACCTAAAGTAGTTCTTCTCTACTATGTATAGTTTATTTTTATTTATTTATTTTTTATTGTGCATGGTAGTTTATTAGGGACCTCACCCTTGGTGAATCATTTCATTAACTTTTGACTCTCTAGACACAACAGACCGTTAAGAGCTCTATTCAGTCTCTCAGTTGTCTCTTTCAGATTGACAAATACTTTTACCATAAAAGCAATCTCAAATGCCAGACTTACCTATCTGAATTTTCATCTTCTCTTATATGTTGGCCTGGTAATTCTTCATTATCACTTAGCTCTTCAGTAGCTTTAAGATGTTTTTACACTTTATCTAGTTCTTTTTTTTTTTTTTAAAGTTGTTCTTAGCGGAATGCTTGGTCCAAATGACCCTGTCTGCCATTATTAGTTCCGGCTAAGAATTCTCCATTTTTTTTTTCATTGCCTAAAGAATAAAATTGAAGCCCCTCAGAGTGGCTTGGAAAGCACTTTATGATCTGACTCCCTGCCAAACTCCATCTTTATCTCTCACATCTCTCTCTCTCATCATTGCTATCATTATTGCTACCTTTCTGTTTTTGTCTTTGTCTTTCTCAATCTTTATGCTCCAGGAAGACTGAATCAGTCATATTTTGCTGTGCATACCCTACCCTCTCCTGCTTCTATCCCTTTGCATGTTCTGTTCACTGTGTCAGTGGTGCTATTCTTTACTCTTTGGCCTGTAAATTGCTATACCTTTGTTAAGTCTCAGACCCAACGACTGCCTCATTGATGCTGTTTTTGTGTACCCTGATTTTGGACTATTTATCTTGTTAAATTATAATTACCTGCACATATATCTCCCAATCTGAGGAGGAAATTGCTTCTCAATTCCCAGCATCTGGCTCAAATCCTGATACATGGTAAATGTTCAGGAAAAATTCGGGCTGAAACAAAACACTTTGACTTAACCAAGGCCTGGGCTCTAGCACATTGGCTACAAGGCAGAGGCTGTGGGTACAAGGAGAGGCTGTCTGACATCAATATCCAGGGAACCTCTGTCCCACAACAGCTCCCTTATCCCCAGTGCCTCCTGTTTCCAAAGGGGTAAGCCATATTCTGCTTCCCAGTGTTTGCTTGGTACTGGTTGAAGGAAGTAATACTGTTTAAACCTACCTGATGGTGTTTAAAACTGATATGCCAGAGCCCCAAAATAACCAAATCTTCATTGGCTCAGGTCTGACTAGAACTTCTCAGTTCTTTACTGCTTTAGCTTTATAGTCTGTTCATATACTCCAGCTGCCACCCAGTGGCTGTTGGTCCACATTTATGATGAGTCCCAAGCCCATTGCCTTCGAGCTGATTCCGACTCATAGCGACCTTATTTGGCCAAACAACTAGGTGTTCCCCAAGTATGGATAACCCACAGTAGGCTTTGCTCAGGATCCCAGGTTTTTAATTCAAATAATCATTCTTTAATGGTAGTAAATCAATTTTATGACATTTGTATAACCGATTAAGGAAAAATAAAATTTTAAGCAAGGTTTAAAGAAATATAATTACTAAAATGTCTAGGTAGAAAACAATCTTTCTAGAGATTTTTTTCTCTACATCTTCCATGTCATTGCTCCCCTAATCTGCTTTTAAATCAGCCAAACATGGGTAACGACAAAACAAACAAAACAAAACAATAGAAAAGCCCAGAACTGTAGTTTCTCAGGCTTTCTTTAATACGTATTGAATGAGAATCATGAGACTGAGTGCTTCCATTTATCTTCTGGTGATCAATCGTGTGCAGCCAGCTAGCTCCAGTTCACAGACTGGTATTTGAGAACCATTGAGCCAGATATTCCTAAGCTCCTAGCAGCAGAGGCAGGTAGCATTACTTTAATCTTCAGTGACCTTAGAGGATGTGGGTGAAAGACTTCATCTTCTGTGTCTTTCCCTTACTTTCCCACCATGGTATATTCTAACACTCTTGAAACATTTTATCTGGGCTGCTTGTTCTGTGGCAGCCATGAGGGTATGCAGCTCAGATCTCCCTGCAAGAGAGAACTCTTCACAAGGAGTGTGGGTCCACTGACAGCTTCCAGCTTCTGCACCTTTGGGAGTCACCATGACATTTGGGCCAAGGCCATGCTTTCCAGAGACATCTCCATCCAATGACCGAGCACAGCCAGTTCTCACTCTTTCTGCCTAATGCGAGACTCTTTTAATGAACCATCTTTGCTCTGCAGTTCTCTATTGGCCTGGGTGAGACTTTCTCAGAGCTGCACCCAAACCTCCCTTCTTCTTTCTCTGCTTTCACAGGTGTCAAACCCACATCATAGTCCAAGGCTTTCCCTGCCCACTCCTGCTCCTTCTCTGTTTTATCTTACACAGGCATGATCCCCAGTAAATCTCATGCACTTCTAACTCTGGCACTCAAACCAACACATGCCTATACAAGCAAACTCTTACATGCCTAGGTAAATTATCAACTGCTAATTAATTTATCTAACAATTATTTATAGGGTAGTTAATTATTAGGTACAAATTTTAAACTAGCAAGAAAGTACCCAGTATGTATTATATTTGTTACTCCAGCCAGACTTCTGCCTTGCGAAATTTCACTTAGAGTAAAAGAAAATTAGATTACATAGATTCGTTTACTAAGCTCTGTAAATTATTTCCATACAAAATTTACAGTACAGCCCTGGTGGTACAGTGGTTAGGAACTCAGTTGCTAACCAAAAGGTCAGCAGTTCAAATCTACCAGCCGCTCTTTGGAAACCCTATGGGGCAGTTCTACTCTGTCCTATAGGGTTGCTATCAATTGACTTGATGACAATGGGTTTGGTTTTTTAACGGTATAGCCAAAGACTTTCCTCAATTTTGGGAGTGTTGAAGCCTTCTTTTATGAAAATCTAAATTAAAAAAAATTTAAACAACTTGCTTTTTCCACTGGCAAATTATTAAAAAGTGAGTCAATTAGAAAATTCCTCAAATTGTTCCAAAATATTCTCTTCTTTATGATTATTTTGAGAACTACTGAAGGGAGGAAAGTTTTTAAGAAAAATGAAATTCCAGTTACTTTCATACTGCTTGCTGTGTAACTATGGGCACTGCTATTCTTAATAAATGGATAAAGGGAACTCAAACATCAAGTAATTTTGCAATGTTAAGTAGGAAAGCAGGGATGGATGAACTTTTTGTACATCTCTTCTGTTTTAGGGGGAGAAAATGGAAAGAGAAGTTTGAGTGGGAGACATGGTAGTGAATGTCATGGGTGTGGCAACCAGTTTCCTTCCTTGCCCAATGCTTGAACAATAAGACAGAAAGCTCTTTGTGGGTGAACAGATGCTTATGGACCTGCCCTCAGGAACAGCCTTGGCAGGTGCTGCCTGATTTCCTTAGTTTTGGCCCCATAGATGATGGGGTTGACCAGACATGGGAGCAGCAGGTAGAAGGCACTGAGCAGGTTGTGCACATCCTGGGAGGTGGTGCGGGCCACACGGTAGACAATAGATGAGGACATGGTGGAGGAGTAGACAGTGAAGATGACCAGCAGGTGGGAGCTGCAGGTGTTCAGGGCCTTGGAGCGGGCCCCAGCTGATGAAATTCGGAAGGCAGCATGGATGATGTGGGAATAGGAGGCACCAAGGAGGACCATGTCCAGGACTCTGTTGAAGATGCGGACAGCGAGCCCCACAGTCTTGTTCAGAGAGATGTCCCCACAGGAGAGCTTCATCAGGGCCATGTGCTCACAGGCAAAGTGGTAGATCACATTTGAGCGGCAAAAGTGAACCCGGGAGGCCAGTCCCACTACTGGAGCAACGATGCATGTGCTCCTGGCAGCTGCCACCCCAACCAGGCCAGTCAACAACGGGGTAGTTATGATTTCTGGGTAGCGAAGTGGGCAGCAGATGGCAACATAGCGGTCCAAGGCCATGACCAGGAGGATGCTGCAGTCAAAAGCAATGAGGAAATAGATGCAGAACATCTGGAACAGGCAGCGAGGCAGGGAGATGCGATTGAAGTGGTTGGAGAAACTGAACACCATGGCGGGCACCACAGTGGTGGCAGCACAGATGTTTACAGCCAGAAGCAGGGCAATGAGTGCGTACATGGGCTGGTGCAGCCTCTGCTGGGCGGCCACGGTGTAGATGACTAGGGCATTGGCAGAGATGATCACTAGGTAGAGGCTGAGGAAGGGCAGCACCAGGAGGGTGCGGGACTCCTGCAGGCCTGGGAAACCCACCAGGAGGAAGCTGGTGTAGGACAGGCTGGAGCTTCCATTGCTCCACCCTGACATCTCCCCTGGGGAGCAAGTTGACTCTGGGAAAAGAAGAGCTGCAGGAGGTCTGGTTTCTATACCTTGGCCCTTACCAGGGCCTGCCACAACTTCACCAGGCTGTCCCACGTGCTTGGATTGTTATGGGTCTGCAATATCCCTATAGAAAAAATGAGTTCATGGTCATAACTTAATGAGATACTCATCTTTCAATAATCTTCATCTGCATTTCAAGTAAATTCCTCAAGGTAGATTTTGGATGTGGAATGACTGGGTCAAATAATGTGAACATTTTTGAGGCTGCCAAATGGATTTCCATGAAAGTTGTAATGATCTTGCCACTGAGTACTGAATTGAATTGATTTTTTTTTTGTTTTTTGGTAATTTGATGGTTGAAATATACTATCTCTTTAATTTGCATGTTCTTTTTTGTGAATATTCTGTTCATTTACTTTGCCTGTTCATCTATTAGGGACTTAGTGTTTTCTGTAATGATTTAAATAGTAAAATTATTATTCCTTTTTTATCCATTACAAAGATTTTTCCAAATCTTGTTAGTATTTTTATTTTGTTTATGACGTTATTTAAGACTAAAAGTTTTAAGTTTATAAAATTCTGGTATTCTCTTTGTGAGTTCTCTTAGTTTTAAGCTTAGAAAGTCCCGCCTTAAATTCAAAGATCAAATAGATAGTATACTATATTTTGTTTTTCTTTAAAATATGGCTTAATTTATTTATATTAAGTTTTTGATCCACATCAAATTCATTTTAATATGTGATATGCGGTGATAGTCTAACTTGATTTTTTATCCCAAAATAGCTAAATAATTATCCCTGTACCACTTCTCTACTGATTTGTGTTGCTATCTTTATCCTAGACTAAGTTCTTGTGTGTGATGGATCTTTTTAAGAGCAATAATGCTCTGTTTGTCTGTTCTTGTGCCAGTACTGTACTATTTTTTAAACAAAAGCTTTGAAATATAATCTCATACCATATCATTCACCCTCTTAAAATGTACAACTCAATGTTTTTTAGTATATTCACAGAGTTGTGCAACCATCACCACAATCAATTTTAGAGCATTTTCATCATTCCACATAGAAACTCTGTACCCATCAGTAGTCATTCTCGACTTCTCCCAGCCCCTTCAACCCTAGTCAACTACTAATCTACTTTCTGTGCCTAATGGTTTGCCTATTCTAGGCATTTCATATAAACGGAATCATAACATACATAGTCTTTTGTGATTGGCTTCTTTCACTTAGCATAATATTTTCAAGGTTTTTTTTTACGACTGAATAATATCCATTGCAGGAATATAACACGTTCTGTTTATCCATTCGTCAATTGACAGACATTTGAGTTGTTACTACTTTTTGGCAATTTTCAATAACACTGCTACAAACTTTTATGTATGCTTCCGGATATGCACCCCCTTAGCTTGCACAGCTCTAACAACAAGGAGCTCATTACTGTATCTTGAGACCATCTTTCTTTTAAGCAAATGTGGCTTTGCTTAGATGTCTTTCCCCACCTAGGGCTGAAATCTCTCTTTCTCCCCTTGGCCCTAGGCCGAACCTCTGTTAACTCAAAGCTCTGAGAAATATTTGTCTTCTTTGGGTTGTCTTGATAGGAGGGAGCAGAAGGAAAGCTAAGATGTTTTTGAGGGCCTACCATGTTCTGGACTCTGTTAAGTGCTTTCACATGTATTTCCCCCCTCACAACCTGTAACATCTCTATTAGGCAGGCATTATAACCAAGAGTCAGACATAGGAAGTCATTCTTCATTCATTCATTGTTCATTTAACATTTAAAAAATATTTATTATGTACCAGGCACTCTGCTAGGCACTGGGGTTTCATGGGTGCACTTGATGTGATTTCTATGCTCATGTTGCTTTGAGTCTAATGAGGAAGAATCAGAGTGCTATGGGAACCAAGAGGATTCTTTTAATTCAGCTTGTGGGACAGGGAAGAATTCTCAGAAAGGACGTCTAAGCTGAGAGTCAAAGTTCAAGTTAGGTAGAGGAAGGGAGGCAAGGGTGCAAATAATTTAATGACACAAAGCCGACAAGTAGTGGGGTGGTATTAAAACTTCAAAGGCCAGGTCTCTCTCACTGTGGCACCTCAAGGGACACACCTGGGCTTTTGAGGAAAGTCTCATGAAAAAAAAAAAAAAAAACTTGTAAGAACCAATTGGATGGGAGAGTAGAAGTGAGGGAATGTACTAAACTCCTGCTGATTTTCCACCAGTAACTGCCTCTCTTGAAATTCCTTTGGTTTCTACAATATTGAATTCTCCAGGGTCTCTACGTATGTCTTCGACTGTTCCTTCTCTGTTTTTTTCCCCACATGGGATTTCCTGTTTCTACCTTCCCCTTAAATATTGTTCTTCAAGGTTTCATCCTTAACCCCTTTCTCCCCTCTTCTCTCAACCTGCCCATTCTTGTTCACTCTCAAGTTATTAACCACCATCTATATAAGCCGATGACTCCCAAATTATTGTTTCTATTCCAAACTGCCCTCCTGAGATTCAGACTCATATGTCCAATAGCCTACCATCCTTTGTTCTTTATTCCAATTAAAGGCACAGCCATCCATTCAGTCTTTCAGGCTTGAAGGCAACCCTGATGCTTGAATGACTGAAGAGCAAACTTATGGGGGAATTTCTGGCTAAGGTTGGGGATTAACATCACTGAGCACCCTAGGAGGAAACTTCAGGAAGGGAACTCAGTGCCACTGCTCAGGGATTGGACACGGTGTCCAGAGTTACTGGACATTTTTCTATACTTCCTGCATCTGTAGTCTTTGACCTTCTCCTCATCTTGGCCTCTGCCCATCCATATGGTGGAAGGTCCATCTTTGCCTTGCTCTTGCCACAAGGGCAGAATTACGGTAGGGAAAATGTGTACCAACTCTGGGGTGAACTGGGACCTTCTCAGGATTCATGGTGAATGAGAGGAAAGAGTGTCTACCCCAGTCCTTGATGCCCTTCTGGGCTAACCCCCAGAGCTGATACTTACCGGAGCACAGTCGAGCAGGATCAGAGAGAACCAGTGGTGCTCCCTGAATGCAGTTAAATGCACTCCTATTCCTCCCCCTATGGGAACCCAGGCTTGGGCTCAGCCAATGGGCAGTGCCCTTCCACAGGAGCTGAAATGACTGATCTTTGGCCTCCTAGGATCTCAACAGAACAAGTTTTTGGAGCCCAGCTCTGCTGACGCCCAGCCTATGCCTTTTCTCCTGGCCTGTGTTGCTTAAGATCCTTGCTTCAGAGCTAAAGTGGAATGACTTAACATAGACAGGGGAAAATCAGACCGCACACCCCAAACACAGCCTGCAGCCCACTCCAGTGGCAGCTGTTCCCAAAGCAGGCTCAGGGAGTGGACTGGAGGATGTTGGTCAGGCCAGCAGGCAGCCTCTAAATGTCAGTAATGAGGAGCCAACAGGTCCAAGAAACTGCAACTTTTTTTGTGCACCTACTATGCGGGGATTTTTGAAGGATAAGCAGTACTTATATGAAGTTTATGGGAGGAAGGGAGAAGATGGAAGCTTGAAAATGAGGTTGTAAGAGGGCCTGTTGAAATGAGGATTTTACTAGAGGTGGGTTATCAAGGGTAAGAGAGTTTAAGTGACCCATCCAAGGTCACTCAGTAGGATCATGGCAATGCTGAGATGGGTCATCTGACTCCAGTCTAGCTCTCTCCATTCATCCCTCTGCCAGTCTTTGCTCTGGGCCCAGTAGAAGTGCAGATGGGATTGAGTGAAGACTTTATGGAAGAGAGGACATTTGAACCAGACCTGGGAGGAGAGGCACAGGCAGAGGAGGTGGTGGAGGGCATGGGAGGGCTGAAGCTGAGGCTTGACCTGAGGGGTAGGAGTGGTGATGTCAGGGGGCATGGGGATGTGTGACTGATCCCAAAGCCTTGGGTGTGGGAGGAGATAGGAACCAAACAAGACTGTGTGGTTTGGAGCCCAGGAGTCCCTCCTAGGGCATCTGGTTTGGGTTTGCTTCAGCTTTGGTGGGGTTGAGGTGGTGGCAGAAGTTGTCAGAGTTGTCCAGTAGACAGCCATGGTTGCAGAGCAGCATCGGGATCCCCCTGAACCCTGCTCAGCCCACAAACCCAGGTGTGAGGTTTGCAAAAAAGAAGGACTTCCTTACATTGGGCTGAGTCTGCCATATGTGACCCCCTGGACTCTACTATCTCCTCCCTGGGCAGCCCTGGTGACCATGTTCTTCTCACTGGGGTGCTTGGGCCCTCCAGTTTGTCCATGACCTTCCTGCAGTGTGGGGCCTGGGCATGGAGGCATAAGCCCAGGTAAAGGGGTCTCTACCCTCCTCAGTTCTGGGCATCAACCTCCACTGTGCCCCCAGGACTGTGATGGCTCTCACTGGACATGCCACTGGGTCAGCTCACACCATGGCCAACCCAGACCTCTGAGAATGGTTTGCTTGCTCTGCTTAAGCCTCTGTATTAGTTTCCTGGAGCTGTTGTAACAAATCACCACCAACCTGGTGACTTAAAACAACAGAAATTTATTATCTCACAGTTCTGGGGGCCAGAAGCTTGAAATCAAGGTGTCAGCAGGGCTCTGCTCCCTCCGGGGGCTCTAGGGGATCCTTCTGGGCCTCTTCCAGCTTCTGGTGGTTCCAGAGGTTCCTTGGCTTGTGGCTGCATCCCTCCAATCCCAGAAGGTCTTCACATGGCCTTGTCTTCTCTGTCTCTCCTTTGTGGGTCTCTTATAAGGACACTTGTCCCTGGATTTAGGGTCCACCCAGGTAAACCTAGATGGTCTTTTTTCTTATCTTGAGATCCTTAATTTAATTACATCTGCCCCAACCAGTTGCCATTGAGTTGATTCTGATTCATGGCGATCCCATGTGTGTCAGAGTAGAACTGGGCTCCGTAGGCTTTTCAGTGGATGATTTTTCAGAAGTAGATCACCAGGCCTTTATTCCGGGGTGCCTGTAGTTGGCTTGAACCTCCAGCTTTTTAGCTAGCAGACAAGTGTGTTAACTGTTTGTACCACCTAGGGGCTCCCAAGTATGTCTGCAAAGACCCTTTTTCTGAATAAAATCACATTAACGAGTTCCAGGGATTAGGATGTGGATATATCTTTTTTGGGGCCAACGTTCAGTCCACAACAGCCTCCATATGTGACGTGCAAAAGAATGAGAGAGGAATAGTGAGGATGGCTTGGCCTGGGTAGGCTCTGGGTGGAGATGGGTAAAGTAGGAGAGTGTGTATGTAAAATGCTGGATGGAGGAGCCAAGGGTACTGCTCCAAAGAAGCTATCTAGTTTGGGTCATAAAGTCCTTGATTCCAAAGTTCAGCTCAGAAGAGTGGAAACTCAGCCCTTGAAACCCAAGGGCTTTCCATATGGGGCAAGGCTAATCCAGAAAGTCTTCCTGGGGGAGATGATTTTCAAGCCTCAATCGTTTCTGAGTTATAACAAGAGCAAATTAGACACAGAGACACACATGGGGGAAGACAGATGCTGTGTGAGGATCTTCTACTAGTAGAGGAACACCAAGGAACCAAGGAATACCTGGGGCTACCAACAAGGATGGAATCAAGATGACCGAGACCCTAATTTGGACTTTCAGCCTCCAGAGCTGTAAGGAAATAAAATCCTGTGCTTTAAAGCCACCCATTCATGGTATTCGTTGCAGCAGCACTAGGCAACTAAGACATTGAATCAAAGCTGCTTTCTGATGAAATCTGCAGCTCTGCACACGGATGGGTAAAACATTTGGCTTTGCTCTCTGGCACTGATGGTGGAAATCTTGGCACATGGAGTATGCGGGGAGGCTTTTGGACATAGGAGCCTCATTGAAGCCCCTGAAATCTATCTCAGTGGTTCATCTACTCCTCTGTCTCTGGGCAGGGCTCATCAGAGTGTCTAACCTTGGATCTCTCTTTCTTCCTCTGCCCCCCAACCCAGTGCACGGGGCCTTGGTGTGCACTGATGGCAGGTGGTGTGGAGAAATGAGTCAGGAAGCTTGAGACCTCACACAGATTCTAGGGCCTGTCTCTGGGCCTCTGTCTCCTCTTCCATGAGAGGAGAGCACTGAACTGTGTAACTGCTCCAGGTCTTTCTCCTCCTAGGTCAAATGCCTGATGCTTCTAATGAACTTCACATAATTTAGAAGCCGTTTTAATGTTTCTCAACTGATTTCATTTTCCCAACACGCCTGGGTGGTAGGTGGCACCACCCAACTTTACAAATGAGGAAATCGAGGCTTGGAGTATGTGTTCTCACAGGTGCTTGGTAACAGAACCAAGGCTGAAGCTCCTCATGTTCCCTGAACTTGCTTTAGTGCTCGGGAGTGGGGCAGGGAGAGGGGTGGAGAAAGGCTGGGGAGCTAGAGGGCCCCTCAGCATCGGAGAGTGCTGGGGCAGATTCTTCTCTCCACATGTAGTGCAGGACTAGCTGGGCCCAACATCCCTCAGCCCAACATCCCCCTAATCTCTCTGGGTCCACTCTTGAAAATGGGTCTCTATTGTCTCAGGCAGATCCCCTGGGCATATAAGCCTTGGCTCCTCCTCTGGGGAAGGGGCTGTGAAATTGTCCATATGGCGGCAGGCAGGTAGGCCCCTAGCCCAGGTGAAGAAAATGCCTTTTTCAGCTCTCAAATCTTTCCCCATGCAGGGAGGGAGCAGCTCTCTCCATAGAGGCCTTGCGGGACCCAGCCCTGCCTTGGTCTGACAAGAGGTCTTTCGGCAGGGGATGGAGGGCACAGCTGGGCTGGCCCCTTCTTCCATCCAGGGTGCTTCCCTGCACCAGGTGCTTTTCTGTGTAAGCCTCCTTCTCATCAGGAGACTCACCTGTCGATCCATTCTTTGACCTCAAAAGGAAAAATTCAGGGTCCTGAGGAGAATGAGGCACCAGCTGGCTGACTCTGAATGGCCTGTCCTGATTTGTCTGAGCCTGGGGTCTGACTTTGAGAAGCCCTGGGCACTGGACCCTTGTTATCAGCGTGACTGGAGGGCTGCAGTCTCTCCTAGGCTCCCTCATCAGCCCCTTCCTTGGCTGGACAGGAAGGAATGGTCCATTTAATTAGCTCTTGCCCTGGCTGGGTTCTGCACCTGCAGTGTCACATGCCATATTTCATGTAAACATCATATCCTTCTAGCAAGGTAATGATCATTAACCCCATTTTACAGATGAAGAAAGTGAGGCACAGAGAGGCTGCAAAAAAAAAAGAAAAAGAAAAAATTGACAGAGTTGAGGCTTGATGTCAAGTCTGGTTCTGATTCCAGGCTCTTCCCCCTAGAAACTACTTGGCCCAGGCACCAGGCTGCTGGTAGCCTCCCGCCCTCTGCAGGAATGGGAAACGGGGAAAGGAGTCACTATTGACTGAGTCCACTTGGGCAGGGGTCATGTTGAATGAATGTGGGGCTGAATCATAGCACTTGCTCAGAAGAGGGAGGCTTAGCTGAGAATCCACTGGCCTGACAGCCCAGAGATCTGGGTGCTGGGCCCAGCTGGTCAAGGCCTTTCTGTGTGACCCTGGGCAGGACCCACTCCTTCATGGGTCTCATGTGCATAAGGAAGGGATGGGGATTCAGAAGGTCATTGGGCTGAACCCACAGCTTTAAGAAACCAGACTGCAGGCCCGAAGACCTCAGGCTGTGGGCAGTGGGAAATCTGGTGGGAGTGATATGGCTCCTAAGTGTGCACTGTGTGGGAGGGGCAGGTGAGGGGCCATATAGAGTTGGCTTTTCTAGGAAGCCAAGAGGTTTCAGGTCCCTGCTGGACATGTAACACTCCCCCCAACCCTGTGCAAACAAGTCATTTGGCAGTGGGGTATCTTTGGTTCCTAAGTGAAGCATTGGGAGCAGCCTTTTCCTCCACTGGATTCCCCACTGAGGATTCATGGACTGGGGCCCTTGACTTCTGCCTGTTGATTTGGCTTTCCTCTGCCGCCTAACCTCTGGGCCTGACCAGGCGCAGCCTGCATTGCCCAGAGTAGCCACAAGGTGGCACCCAAGTACCACATCAAGCTTTGGTTGGCTGGGCTCAAGACTGTTGGAGGGACTGTGCCTGTGGGAGGGTGAAGTCTCTGCCTGGCAGAAATGGTCAGTTTCAGGTGCCTCATTCTCATTCATCTCTGGTGCACCCCTTCCCATCCCCCACATTGCCTGGGCTCCAAGACTGTGAGCTTGAGTCGATTGGGCCATGCTAGCATCAGAGCCTATGGTAGGAGACCTGGGATCCAGTTCTGGCTCTGTGTGATCGTCTGTACTTCAGAATGCCCTTTTGAAAAATGGGCATAATAATAGCACTAACCTCATATCATTCATTCTTTCATTCAAAACATACGTAGTGAGCACCTACTAGGCTAGGTGTAATATACAATTGCGAACAAGCAAAACCTCACATGAATGTTGTGAGGATTAAAGGAGGTACCAACAAACGATTAGCTGCTGTTGAGTTGATTCTGACTATGGCGACCCCATGTGTGTCAGAATACAACTGTGCTCCATAGGGGTTTCAATGGCTGACTTGGGAAGTAGATTGCCAGTTTTTCTTCCCAGGTGCCTCTGGGTAGACTCAAACCACCAACATTTTGGTTAGCAGTTGAGCATGTTTAACCCTCTGCACCACCCAGGCACTCCATTAACACACAGTATGGACTCTAAACGTTAGCTAAGACTTTAATTCTCACAACAACCCTATGTTGTTCGTCCTATTATTTCCCCAGTTTTGGGAGGAGGAAACAGGTAAAGGCATTTGCCCATACTACCACAAGCAACAAAGCTGAGATTTGAACCTGGGGCGTCTGGTTCTAAATCTGACTCTTGCTGGCTCCCACATTTAATTTGGGCTGGGGTGGGAGGGGCAGTGGCGTGACTCCACTGAGCTTCCTCCAAATCTTTCCCAGGGGAACTCGGACCGACCTGGGTTCCTTCCTCAGACTTTCCCTATTCAGATCTTTAGCCTCCTCCCTACCCTTCAGCCCCTACCTACTCCTCCTGCAGTTTTAGAGATGGCAGGGACTGGCAGATTTGGCCACCAAGGCATCACCAATGATTCAAGAGTCCTAGGAGGGTCCCTAGGTGGTACAAATGGTTAACACACTCAGTTGCTAACTGAAAGGTTCGAGTCCACCCAGAGGCACCTCGAAAGAAATTAGCCATTGAAAACCCTATGAAGCACAGTTCTACTCTGACACACGGGGTCCTCAGGAGTCAGAATTGACTTAACGGCAACTGCTTTGTTTTTGTTTTTAGGAGGCTGTCAGGCCCAGCTTCCTTCTCCTACTTATTACCTGAGGTCAAAGCCTGCCAGGGAAAGGAGACCAGAGATACCCAGCCCTGGCCCCAGGCCTGGCCCCAACATGAACGTCTATCACATTGAGGTGGGACTACCGAGCTCAGACCTTTCCTAAGAGTCTCTGATGGGGGTGCATCTAAGAATTTCTATTTCAGAGATATTTCGGGGTGCCCAGCTGACTGGAAGGGGAATGAAGGGCGTGTCTTGAAGTTGTGTTTCCATAGCAAGCTCTCTGTTTCTGCTTGGCTGTGGGTTTGTTTGGAGGGTGGGACAGGGGTAGGCAAAGAAGCAGCAGAAAGGGGGCCTCCTTTAAGCAGGGAAGGGCAGGGGAGAGAGTGCCCCCCACTCCCTCTGTTGGCCCCCAGCCCATGTTTCCCCTTCTGCAAGAATTTTGGGTGTTTCCTGTTTGTCTTGCTGACTCACTCTTGTGAGTTCCCTGGGAAGAGACAGGGTCGGCCTAACACATCTCCCCCTCTGTCTGGCTCCAGCGGGCATCAGTGAACCTGTGGGGGAATGGCTGAATGGTGAGAGGGCTCAGGAAATGCTGCTGCTTCTGCTGAGGTGCTCGATCATTCTCTGGGCAAAAAGCCCTGGATTCACTCTGGGCTTGGCCACCCACCAGCTGACTCAAGGTCTCTGAACCTCATCTTTTTTTTTTTTTTTTAATCTATGAAACAGTAGGAATATTTTTGTACCACTCTAGAATTTGTAGACTACACTTACCTACGTTATCACACTTGGTCCTCACAATAACCTTGGAAGGCAGGTATTGCTGTCCCCATTTTACAGATGGTAAAGCTGAGCTTAGAGGGGTTAGGTGAAGTCTCAGACTGACACCAGACCTGTACTTTCCCTACCACAGCACCAGCCACGTGCACTTATTTTCTTGTCTCATCTTGCCCCCCACACTCTAAGCTCTGGGAGGGCAGGGAGAACATCCAATTGACATTTTAACATAATAGACTTTATTTTTTTTTTAGAGCAGTTTTAGGTTTACAGAAAGATTGTTAAGAAAGTACAGAGTTTCCTTCTCCCCCCGTACACAGTTTCTCGTATTATTAACATATTCTGTACATGCGGTACATTTTGTACAATTGATAAACCAACATTATCATCAACGTCATTTACGTTAGAGTTTACTCTTGGTGTTGTGCAGTTCTATGAGTTTTGACAAATGCTTAATGTCATGTGTCTACCATTACAGTATCAAAAAGGGTAATTTCACTGCCCTAAAAATGCCCTGTGCTCCACCTAGTTATCCCTTCTCCCTCCCCCAGGCCCTGGCAACTTCTTACCTTTTTACTATCTCCATAGTTTTGCCAGAAACCCTGGTAGTGTAGTGGTTAAGAGCCACGGCTACTAACTAAAGGTCAGCAGTTTGAATCTACCAGGCACTCCTTGGAAACTGTATGGGGCAGTTCTACTCTGTCCAGTAGGGTCACTATGAGTTGGAATTGACTCGATGGCAACAGGTTTTGTTTTATAGTTTTGCCTTTTCCAGAATGTCATATAATTGGAATCACATAGTATGTAGCTATTTCAGACTGGCTTCTTTCACTTAACAATACGCATTTAACATCCCTCTATTTTTTTTTTTTTGGTAGCTTGATAGCTCATTTCTTTTTATCTCTGATCTAATTAACATTTGAAACTCCAGGACCTGGGACAGAGCTTGGCATGGATGAAAAGAGCACAAATACATAAATTTTGCTTTTTTAAAGTTAGGTTTATTGAGGTTTATTATGAGTTTTGACAAATGTATACAGTTATATAACTACTATAACAGTCAAGACACAAGCGATTCCATCACCGCATAAAGTTTTCTGGTGCTATTTTGTAGTCAACTCCCTTCCCTCACTCTCAGCCTCTGTTAACCACTGATCTGTTTTTTTTGTTTTTTAATTGTACCTTTTTTTTTGGTTTTACCTTAGATGAAGGTTAACAGAGCAAATTAGTTTCTCATTAAAGTTAATACATCTTATTTTGTGACACAGTTGCCCACCACATAACATAGCAACACTCTCTCTCACCTTCTTGACCTTGGGTTCCCCATTACCAAATTTCCTGTCCCCTCCTGCCTTCTCATCCTTTGCCCCTGGGCTAGTGTGCCCATTTAGTCTTGTTTTGTTTTATGGGCCTGTCTAATCTTTGGCTGGGGGGTGAACCTCAGGAGTGCCCTCAGTACTGAGTTAAGGGCAAAAATATTTTTGAACTGCTGACTCCAAATTCTGTACTTTATTTATTCCATGAAGCTCTAAAATGGTATTAATCACTGTCATTTAATGAACAACTTACTCTTCATGAGGCCTGGGATAGGCATTTCATATACATTGTCTTGAACCTCACAACTTTATAAAATAGACACTAATATTATCTCCAGTTTACAGATGAAGAAACTGAGAAGTTAAGCAACTTGCATAAGTTTACACAGCTAGTTAAATGGCAGAACTGGGATTTGAACCCAATTAGTCTCCCTGCAAAGCTAGTATTCTCTACAGTGAAAGGCTGTATGAGGCAGGCAAGCTTCATGTCTCTGAGTCTCAGTTTACTTGTCTATGAAAGAGGCATAGTAATGCCCAACCTCATGGGGTTTTTCTGAAGAGTAAATAAGCTGATGCATATAAGATGTTTGGCTCTGAAATGTAGTGTTTATCACTATCATCATCTTTACATCATCTTTATTCCCTCCTGTGGCCGGTGTGAGGAAGAAATGCCCTAATGAACCGCTGTGAACTGCTGTGTGGGGAAGGGCCCATCGTCAAGTCTACAGTCAGCCATCTTTTATCTGTCAGGGCTGAGTGCCCAGGCCCTGGATATGGAGGAGGCTGCTGCCCCACCAAGTGTCCCGGGATGGGGTGGGGAGTGAAGGATAAGCTGGGACAGGCCTCCCGTCAGGTCGAAAACAACCGTGAGACTCTGGGGAGCCCAGCAGCGCCTCAGACCTCTGCGCTGCGGCGGAGGGTTACACCAGCCCCAGCGGAGCTAGGCACACCTGGGCTGTGCAACCTGGAGAAGCCTGGGCGCCAGCAGGGACCTCTATGCCCCAGGGTTGAGAAAAGTTTGGGCCACTGAGGAGAAAGTTGTGGCCGCACGGGACAAAGTTGTGGCTGCTCAAACGTTTCTCTCTATGAGCTCATCACGCTTTGTCCCCAAGGCTGGTGGAGTGATTCGAGACCAATTAGGCCGTAATGAGCTGGACCTTGGTGGCCTGCCGGGCTCCTGGACACCCGGGCTCAGCTGGACACTTGGGGCCCAATTACAGCAGCCGGAGGCCGTCGTGGGGTCCAGTTGCACCCTGGCCCCAAGGAGATGAGCGGGCCCCCAAGTGCCCACTTCTGCTCGCCTGGCCAAACTTTTAATGAATGGAAATGGCTACTTTTCTCTCTAGACTGTGGCCCAGGCATACCACCTGAGTCCTGACCGCTCTCTCCTTAAAGGGCCAGAGCAGTTTCTAGAGTAAAACTTGCTGCAGTTTAAATCGATTGGTCACTTGACAGAAGGGTCATGTGGGGTCTAGACGCTAACCCATTGTGTGACCCTGGGCAAGTCACAGCCCTCTCTAGGCCTTAGGTCTCGGGGATAATGCTCACAGGTTGGCGTGAGGCACGGGTGAGATAATGCTTGTTAAAAAGATTAAGCAAACTGCGAAGTGCTAGTCAGGTGTGAAAGGTCATTATTGTCCTTAATTTTTAGCCTGGCCAGGCTACTGACCCTGACCCCCACTCCTAGCTTAATTAGTCAACTCTGACTTGGGTGTTCACAGAGGCAGCAGTGTGGCCCATCCCTGTTCCTCTGGTCCCTGCCCTGTCCTCATCTCCTGGCGGGGCCAACCCAACAACCTCAACTTTTCTAGGTTTCTCGTGGCCCAACTTCCCCTTCCCTTTTTCCTCAAATGCCCCTTGCAGACAGGTGCCACAGAGAGTGTAAGAGTCCTGATATTAGCAAGTCCATTCCCTTGCTGCACAGATGGGGAAACTGAGGCCCAGGGAGAAGCATGGGCTGAACCTGGGATCTTTTTCTTTTTGGGGGGGTTCAGTTACAATAAATCTTTATGCACATATAGGGCTTTGAGTCTCTTTTGGCCTTCTTGTCGACTAGTTGAGGATGGGTAGGCAGGCATCCATCCATTCATTCATTATTAAGCTTGCAGACTCCGAAGCCAGACTGACTGAGTTCCAATTTTGTCTTTACTATTTATCTCTGTGCCTCAGTTTTCTCAACGGGAAACAATAGTACTTACTTTGTATGGCTGTTGTGCTAAATGAATTAGGATCCACGTAAAATGTTTGGAACTGGGCCTAGCATGTGGGCTTTCAATACTTAATATTAGCCATCTTTCTTCTTCTTATTGATTCAATCATTTAGTCAGCAAACATTTATTGGTCTCCTACTACGTGCTGGGCTTGGTGGTGCTAGGCTCTGTGGATATAACCGTGAACAAAACCAACAAGGCCCTTGTCCTGAGGAGTTCAATTTTGGGGAGGAGAAAGACACATAAAGTGAGAACTTCAAGACTAGGGCATGTGGCTGGATGAGGTGGGGATAAGCCAGGGAACACAGCAGAGGGGGCCTGATCCTGCCTGGGGGTGGGGGGAGGCACCATTAGGGAAAGCTTCCCAGAGGAGGTAGAAGCGGGGGTAGGCTTGGATCATTGTTTATTGAATTCTTAAGATGGTCTGGGCCCTGTGCTAATGCTTTATATTCATTATCTCGATTCATCCTTATACAAACATGTCAGGTGGATGCTGCTGCCTCATTTTACTGAAAAGGAAACTGATCCTTAAGTTACTTGTCTAAGATTACCCAGTAAATGGTGGGGCCAGGGTCCAACCCAGGGCTATCCAACCCCGTATCTTGTCCCCTTTCCTCTCCCATGTGGGTGTTTGTGGTGGTGGTTATGATGGGCAAAGAGGGTGGGCAAGATATGGGGAGGTGGCCCTAACCTAAAACCCAACGGGGAGGTGGCCCTAGGTAGAGATAGTCCTATTATCCTGGGAAATTCTGGTTTGGCTGATGAAGGTCTGGCCTGAGGTTTTCCCTCCACCCCCAGCAGACAGCCAGGATAGCACAAGGGTTACTAGCATGGACTTGGCCTCCAGGCTGCCTGGGTTCCAACCCACTTGCTTTCAGTGTGACCTAGAGTATGTTACGTAACCTCTCTCTGCCTCAGTTTCCTCTTCTGTAAAATGGGAATAATGATAATAGCAAACATGTAGTACTTCTAAAGGCTTTCTTCTAAGGTTTTTTACATCTATTACTCATTTAATTCTCACAGTCATGTCTTTTTTCAGGTGGGATGCTACCTGGGTAGTTATAAGGAATAAATTAATAGGCTTAAAGTGCTTAGAACAGTGCTTGGCATATAGGAAATGCCCAGTAAATATTATTATTATTACCTAGCACCACAGCGTGGATCCCCAAAAGGGGACAGGATCCCTAAAAATTAATGAAAAAAGTGATGATAACAATAGCAATAATAATAAAAACATACCCTCATATCTCTATAGTACTTTTCAGGAACTTCCACATCGATTCTTTCATTTGAGACTAAGGAGAGAGCTCAATACAGAAGTGTTTCCCAAAGTGAATTTCATGGAACACAGGATGCCTAGTGGGAGAGTCTCTTTTAAAAAAAGGTTCCCTGTTCAAATGGGTTTGGAAAACACTGCTTTAAACCAAGTTAAGCAGTTTTCTTCTCTGAGAGATTCTAACATGCTAAAATGCATTGTCAGCCTCCACAAAAGCAGAGGGAGATATAAATGCAGTGTTTCCCCAAATAATTGAGCCATGGAATCCCTTGTTCTGAGGGGCATCTGTGTGGGTACTGACCCCTGGAAGACACTTAATGAAAACACTGGAGTGAGATCTTCAGCATTGTCTCAGCCACTTACTAGCTGTGTGCTTTCTGGTCATATCATTGCTTTAGGCCTCAGTTTTCCTCTCTGTAAAATGGGAATACCGAAACAGGCCTCATCATAATTTTCTCCTGAGGACTAGATAGGGTAACTCAAGGCCTAGTTTCTGGTAAATGGTAAGTGAACAATAATGTTAGATCATTATCAATACAACAACCCCATGGGGTGGATACTGTTGTTGTAAATGGGTAAAGCAGAGACCTGAGAGGTAAGCAGGCCCCAAATCCCTTCATTTTATGATTATCAGCAAAGGACCCACACATCCTAGACGGATCGGGGTGGGCACTGACTTGCTCACTTTCCCATCTCTGCCTTTTCCCTTTTAAATGGGTAAGTCCTCTGTTCACCGAGAATATCATAGGGCCACAAGCAAAGGATGGCCATGCTGAGATTTGGCGGGGCGGGGACAGGCGCGGCCAGGGTCGCCTCTAGGCTTCCCGCTGGCCCACAATGCACTGGGGGGGGCGGGCTGTTGCGAAGGCCACTTCGTCTCCAGCATGGTTCTCTATGACGACTTCGCCGCAGGGCACTGTGGGAAGGCTCCTTTAAGAAGTTCGCACGGGCCCTCCATTTTGACACTGGTAGTGGGAAGCGGGGGAAGGGCGGACGCCGTCCTCTGCGGTGCCAGCAGCGGGTCAAGCATGCCCTGAGGAGGCGGCGGCTGCGCGCCAGGTTGCCACGGCCGGGCCTCCCGGCCGCTGCGGAAGGGCGGCCGGCGGGGTGGAGGCGGCGCTCCCGCGGGGCTCGTTAATTCTGCCTGGCCGGCCGCCGCCGGCACTGCCCAGGGGAGCTCTGCGACCTCGCAAACAGCGGATCCGCCGCACGCTGACGAGACCCCAGAGAGGCAGGCGGCCTCGCAGACCGCTGGCGGACCGTGCTCTCGCGAGCACTCGAGCCCAGGAGACCCGCCACCTGGACGCAGCGCGCCAGAGGCCGGTGCGCCGTCCGGCCGCAGCCGCGCGGGGGCGCCCGAGTCCATGGAATGAGCCTGGTAGGGCGGAAGGCGGAAACCGAGCGCTGCGGAGACAGAGCCGAGGTCTGGATGGAAGGCACCAAGCTAACCTGCAAGTTTAGTGGGCAAGAAGCCAGTATAGGGGTTTTGAGGTAGTGGATGGTCCTGCGAGATGAAGCGCAGATCCTGATTCTTGCTATCTCGATTATTTTTACCAGTTACGTTGAAAGGTTGAAGCCATGCTCTGAGGCTGATAGAGCTGTAGAAGATCTTGGGCTTTGAGATTTTTGGACGCCTCATTTATACATTTCAACTTTTTTACCTGGGAACAGTCTGTTTTCCTCAATGACCATTTACTGTTCTAGCCCAGTTAATCTTTCTCCTCCCCTTACCAAAAGGAACAACAACAAAGTAATCAACCTGGGGTGTGTAAGATCCATCTTAAAGCCTGTATTTGAACTTGTCAGCCACATCAGTGAAAGTAGCGCGAGGTCTCAGTATGTGCATTAACTCTCCAATATTCTTCCTCAGGGCCTGCCAGGGCTCACTGCTTAATAGACCATGGCTGTGCTTGTGATTCTCCGTCTGTCGTCAGCTGCCCAGGGTGTGGGTCTAGCACTGCCTAACTTCCCTTGTTTTATCATTGTTCCCTTGATCCAGAAAGCCATAATGCTACCCCTCTGCAAATAGCTTATCTTTCCGTAATGCCAACGTCCTCATCCTTTTATGCTGTGCTCCTTGTAGGCTGTGGTGCCTGCCACCTGCACAGGCAGAATGCATTCAGAGTGATGGTGTCTGAGGATGGTTTCCTGATGGTAGTAACCTCCTTCTACTGCTTTTAGGGTCTGGTAGACTGGAGTGAGATAGGAAAGACTTGGCTGCCATGTCCAAAAGGGCAAGAAGCCAAGTCTTGGCGAAAAATGGTCTTTAGGACCCTTTTTTTGAAGTTACCTCTCTGGCTCTCCAAAGTGCTATATTTTATAAAGTATTTTCTGTAAATTTGCAGGCCAATATATTAAGGTGTAGGTTATAACTTGAATTCCATTTTTTAAAGTATTCTAACAAATCCACAATCAGTTGCCATCAAGTGGATTCTGTCGAATATAACTGTGCTCCATAGGGTTTTCAATGGCTAATTTTTAAGAAAGTTTGCCAGTCCTTTCTTCTGAGGTACCTCTGGGTGGATTTGAACCTTTCAGTTAGCAGTTGAGCATGTTAACTGTTTGCACCTCCACGGACTCCAAAGTACCCATATCAGCATCTAAAGTCAAAGGTGACTGCTTTGAGAACTTCTTCTGAGTTTGTGACTAGGGTGATAACTCTGAAGGGAATGTTCTTAGGAAAGGCCTGGCATTGAGACCAGGCTAGCCATTTTAGAATTAGGGAATGCAATGATGTTAGACCAAATGCCAACACTTCTGTGGTTCCCAGGAAGAGAGTTGTGTGGGGAGACAATTCCATGTGCCTCTTGTCCCCCTCTGCAGCTGGTTTACCCACTAAGGGTATAACCATTGTTGTAACTCCTGACACAATTGAAATGAAATAAAATTTGGCCATATTGGGTGGCAATCATGGCTGCTCTGTTCCTGGAGGAAGAGAAAAGTAGCACTGGAACTAGGTTGCTGTCTGGAGGCTAGGGATCAGCCACTTGGTGGTACTGTTTTCAGAATCAAACCCCCCGCCCCCCAACAAAACAAAACGAAAACTAACCTCCATGTGGCCTGTCATGCCTTCAGGTCTTCTTATGATGATCCTTTCTTTAGGCTGTACTGTTTCCCAAGGACTTAAATGGCCAAATGCTTGTAAGGGCCCACACCTTGGCAGGAGCTGAGAACAGGGTATTTCCCCCCCAGCTCAAGGGGAGGAGGCTCCCAACTGCTATAAGGAAAAGTGCACCAAACAGGAATGATATGGGCTCTACCTCTCTGCTCAGTCTCTAACTCAGTGTGGCCTTGGACAAGTCAGTTCTCTGCTCTTATTAGTATCTTGGGCATAATAATTATGAAGGGATCTTTTAACTCTTGAACTCTTGCAACCAGGCCTAGGTGAGGCAGGAAGGAACAGGACAGAAGTTTGGTGCAGATTGTGTACTATCGATACATCACAGCTGGGCCTGCAGGAGTTGAAGCCTTGGACAAGAAAGGTTGAGTATGACCTAGAGTGGGACAGAACAGATAACAGTTTTCGGGCTGTAAGATGCCACTTTGGTTCTTTCAAGGCTTTATGGAGTGGAAGTTGGGCCGTGAGTGCGTTGGCTGCAGCACTCCCTCCTACACCAGATGTTAGTTTTCCTATTTTTCAAAAAGTATGCTTGTCTGGCACCGAGCTCTGTTCTTGTTGTGAGGTTCATGTGAAATGGTGGCTGTGAAAGTATGAAGTGAGATAGAGATACAACAAGGGGAGAGCCATCTGGTCATGGCCAAGGTGGGAGCATCGTTAATGTGCAAGGGTCATGGGGGTGGTTGGATGGTGGGACATCAGCAAGAGCTCAAGATGGGGAAGGGTAGCCTTGATATTCAGGCTGTGTGCCAGGCTTGGCAATTGTTGTTAGTTGCTGTTCAGTCAGTTCCAACTCATGGTGACCTTATGTATAACAAAGAAATGTTGCTTGGTCCTGAGCCATCCTCACAATCGTTAGTATGTTTGAACCCATTGTTGCAACCAGTGTCTCAGTCCATCTCATGAAGGACTTCACTCATCTTTGCTGACCCTCTGCTTTACTAAACATGATTTTTTTTCTAGCCATGGGTTTTTCCTGATGATGTGTCCAAAGTAAGCAGAATGGGCTCACTATCCTCCCTTCTAAGGAGCATTCTGGTTGAACTTCCTCTATGACTCATTTGTTCGTTCTTCGGGCAGTCCATGGTATATTCAATATTCTTTGCCAAAACAATTCAAATGCAGTACCACGTATGGCAGCACCAATTACTAAAACATTGAAACACTAGGTACCATTTGGAAATGGCTACTGTCTCACCCAGTCCCTGAGTACACATGCCTGCCTTGGCCCCAGGAAACTGAATGAATACTACCAGGGGTTCAAAGCCCTGGTGCTCCTTGGCTCACACACTGTCAGCCCATGCAGCCCTTGGGCTCTGACCCCTGTGTCTGTGTGTCCTCTTGAAGAGAGCATGCACCTGGACCCTGGTGGGAAGACAACTTCCCTGGGGACAGTGCTGGCCCTATGAGGCTGTGGCCACTGGATGGTGCTTTCCCAGACTCATTCTTGCTTGTGAGAACTGCTGCCTCTGCTGTGAACTGGATCGGTTGTTAAATATTCTTTCACCTCGGATGGGGGAGGGGACAGTAGGGGGAAGAATCTGTTCTGAGCATCTGGCCTCTCCACTGTGGGGCAAAATCTGGCAGGCTCGTGGCCTTCCTCAGCTGTGGCAAAGAGAATCGTAGATGCCAAATTCCAGCCCATAAGGGGTTGCCTGGGACTCTGTACCTCCTCCCACAGGTGGAGTCATCAATGCGTCCCAGCAGGCCACCATAACTTATCGTCCCTCCTTAGCTATACCTGGCATGAGTCCCCTGCTGCCCTCCTGGGAGCTATAGGCTGGGACAGTTTCCACCTCTCCTTTCTGGGTAGTTGGCAGGCTGAAGTCCCTACTTCCCTTGGTCAGTTCCTGCCACAGATAATGCCTTCCCTGTAGCCTGTTCCTGGCAATGAGCCCTCCCTGGCAGAGCGGGCTGCACTTGGGGTGTCTGTCTGCCAGGCAGGCCTACTGCCGTTGCTGGCACTGACCCCATTTCTCAGAAATCTTTGCTGGGTAACACCGTCACCTGTAGAATTCTCTTTGGTGCTCTCAGAGTATCTCCCTTGCTAGTCCAGCACCCAGTAACTCTGCTGTTTATTTTATTCCTCCCCTCCTCCCAGCTCTCCTGGTGTTTGCAGGGTGCTTTTCAGTTCACAGAGCACTTTCCTATTTGATCTCATCAGATGTGCAGCAGCCCCTCAAAGAGCGAGTGCACAGGTTTCCTGACTAATTCACTGTGACTGTGCCTTGGGGACGTTGGAAAGGCCTTCATGGGAGAATGGTCCTCAGGATCTAGGAGAAGGCAGCCATAGGGCCTCTGCTTCCAGGAAGGTGTCAGGGGCCTGGTGAATCTGGAGCCTCCTGTGGCCCTGGTTACCTGATCTGGAACCAGTGGGGAAATTCGCTCAAACAAGGAATGGCTTTCGGGCTCATCCGTAGGGGCAGTGAAAAAGGGCTGGGTTCCTGCGTAACCAGGCCATGTGGAGATGATGTTGGCTTAGAGGAGGCACAGGGAGCTAACCGCTTGATGAAATGGGGCACACGGGGGAGAAGTTTGGATATGGAGGGAGGGGCTGGAATTAGCTAACTGATCTCTAAGTTAGGTCTGCATGATACATTGAGTGTCAGAATTTGGGAAGATGTTGTTTTCCCAAATTGGAGGCAGGTTTGTAAGAACCGGTGAATTAACCTTTCCCTCTTGGTGGTTTAGAGTAGTCTGCCGCCCAGGACATTTCACAAGAATCATTGACAACTTGGGAACTGCCTCGGCTCCCTCAGCTGGGCCTGCCTCTTCTGCTTAGTGAATCTTCCTGGCCTCAGGACAAAATGGTTGGTGGTATGGGGGTCTTTTCCCTGCAACATGCCATGTCCTTGTAGCTTTTGGGCTCTCTCCTTCCACAGGGCCTTACTGGGATGGCACTGGGGCCAGTGGAATAATTCGTAGACTTTGGGGCATACTTCTGGAACATGGTCTGCCTTCCTCCCTGTCACCCCTGTTCTTACCTCAGGCTCCCTTGTGTTCCCAGAAGAGGGGAACACATCCTTGTGGCCTGAGGTAAGTTGTAAGAGGCTGACGGGTGTGGCCTTGGGAAGGTGCTGGTGTCCAGGCTGAGAGAAGATTCTAACGTCCAGCAGACTCTAATGAAGGTGATTGCGACTAGGGCAAGGAAGATGGTCCAGATTCAGTTCTTTCCTAGCTGAAAATTCCTTTCCATGGTGCTAGTGAGCACAAGTCAGACCCTTGGTGCCTCTCCTTGGGCAGAATTCACCCCTGCCCCAACCGGGACACCCTGAGCACCCACTTTCCTGAGTTACTAGTGGCCTCTTTCCTGGTGAGGAAGCCTGAAACTGCCTTTACCCCAGCTCAGGGAGATGCTTCTGCTGCAGCTTGAGTCCTGTTTCTTGGGGCAGTCACTGTGGATTGTCCTTCAGCCCCACTTCTTCCTGTTCCAGGATCCCATCTCTGTGTGCACAGGCTTGGGGTAGCCTGTTCCCCATGGCTGTGGGGGAGCCATGGGGAAGTTGAGTTCATTCTGATCATGCCTGAGTATATGTTTATATTGAAAGCCTAACATTCTCTGGTGAGACTTGTTTGACAGGATAATGAGCTGACAGGGAGATTTGGGACCTGGACTGGGGGATAAGAACACAATGCTATTGGTCTTGGCACAATGCAGTCTGGGCTGTTTCTGGATCTAAAGACTTCTTTAGGAATGTGAGATCCAAACCTGGTGGAGGTTCCTTTGATGCCAGCTATGTGCCAGACTGTGTCGAGGTGGGAAGAGGAGTGTAATTAAAACTCTTCCTTTCCAGGACTCGAAATTTGTATACTGCCTTTATTACCGCACCCAAACAAAGGAACAAAAAATCCTATCCCAGGTCCATGATTCAGACGGTTTTCACAGGGGTGTGTGTTTGCAGGAGGAGGGAGGCTTGCTGCTTATGTAAACACTTGAAAAAGCTCTGGTCCTGTCCCATCACCCTCACATTCCAATGCCCAGGAATACCCGAGGATGAGTGGTACTAGTTGACAGGTGCAGGGCTATTCTCTGCCATGAGCATATGCCAGGTGTTAGAGAGGGAAATGGACATTCCCCAGCTGCCCTGGAGTCGGGAGCCCTACAGATTTACCATAGCATGTAGTCCCAGGACCTTCTGTTGGTTCTCTTCCTGCTTGCCAGTGTTCGGTTCCTGAGAATATAATCTCATTTTTCCTTTAGGTGCTAATACCCTCAATCTGAATCCTGGGCCTGCCTCCCACCACTGCACGCCTTGGAGCAGAGAAGGCAGACACCTCTCTCTGTTTGCTCTCCCTTCTAAGTAGCTCTTGAGGCACTTACTTGCAGAAGTTTCATTAGCAATAGTGGGAAAATGATGGGGAAGGCAATTATTTTTAAAAAACATCGTATTGATTAGCCATGGTCTTATGGCCCCTTCTAAGTGGCTCCTAGTCACTCCCTTCCCAATCTGCCCAGTCTGACCCTTCATCATCCCCTCTTAAAGGCCTCACCTCCTTGCAGCTGGTGCCTCCCTGGTTCCTGCATGGCCAGACAACATGAGGGGAAATGGAATGGGCTGCTCACCAGTTTGTAGGCCTCTCTTCTGTTTTGGTCTGGGCCTTTGGGCAGGGCTTGCACCAGGTCCTGTCCCTTGGATGATTCAGAAAGAGGAACTCCTGGGTCAGTCCCCATGACTGAGGGGTGGGGGTGTGGTGGAGGGGCTGATGATGGTTGGAGAGCGTCTTCCCACAGACTAGACAGGCTGCAGCTAGCAGCCATCCTCAGGCTGGCAGCAAAGCTCTCCTTCTACCTAGATTTTATAGCGATTCTTGGGCCAATGCCTGATTTCTTCATCTTCCCTGGAGGTTCCCTAAGATTCTTTTCTCTGTTCTTTGGAAGGTGCACTATCTTACTCCCTTCCTTTAGTGGTTATCCTATAACTTCTTACATTTTTCTTTATTTCAAAATAATATATTTTTGGAGAAAGTGTACATAGCAAAACAGGCTCCCATTCAACAGTTTCTACACATATTGTTTAGTGACATTGGTTACATTCTTCACATTGTGTTAACATTCTTAACATTCTAGTTGTTCCAGTCCCACTGACCTAGTCTCACGGCCCAGGACCTTCTCATTCATGCTTTAGAGTAATCATAGATGATTTTTTAAAACAGTGCAGTACTCAAGAGTGATATTCTTTATGAGCTAATTTGCTACTTAGCTAAAAGGTGACTTCAGGGGATAGTTTCAGTTCAAGTTTTAAGGAGTATTGCAGGGCATTAGTCTTGAGGATTCCTCCAATCTCAGTGGATCTGGTAAATCTGGATTTTTTGAGAATTTATGTTCTGTTCAACATTTTTCTCCTTCTCTGTCAGGATCCATCATTTGTGGCCCGGATTAGAACGGTAGTGGTTTTTGGGCACCATCTAGTTCTTCTTGTCTCAGGGTAGAGGAGACCATAGTTCATGCAGACAATTAGTTTTATAGACTGGTTCCTTCTCTGAATCTTGTGTTTCTTTTTTTCTCTTTTGCTCCAGATGGGTAGAGACCAACAGTTGTATATTAGAAGGCTACTTGGAAGTTTTTAAGACCCCAAAGCTGTGTATGTACCTATTGTCATTTTATAAAAGTGATAGCATACATTATTTGTCCGTTTGTGATTGACTTATTTCATTCAGCATAATGTTCTCCAGGTCCATCCATGTCATCTCAAGATTTCTTGGGAACTCATCTTTCTTTATGGCTGTGTACTATTCTATTACAGGTATGTACCACATTTTATTTATCCATTCATCTGTTGATGGCCCAAGTTTTTCTTGATTTAGCAAAGTAATATTAATATTTACCTTTACCCCTCTTCTTGGACAATTTAAGAAACTTGGGCCATTTTAGCTTCATTTTTCTTCTCTCCTACCCTACATGTTTTTCTTTTTAATGCTTTTTATTTTGAAATAATTTTATAGGAAATTTGCAAAAGCTAGTATAAAGTATTTCCATATATCCCTTTCTCAGATCCCATACATGTTAATATTTTACCACATATGCTTTATCATTCTCTCCCCCAACATCCATTATTATCATTATTATTTTCTTCTGAATTGTTGAGAGTAAGTTGCAGGCATGGTACCCCATTACCATTAAATACTTTCCTGTATATTTCCTAAAAGCACTGCAGAAGTGGATACCTTCCAACCAAGAAGACAAATCCAGATTAATTTTCTGATTCATCAGCACCCTTTCCCTTAACGCTGTCGTCGTCGTTATTGTGTGATGTCGAGTAGATTCCAACTCATAGTGATCTTATATATCAGAGTAGAACTTCCCCATAGGATTTTCTAGGGGGATTTTCTTTATAGGAGCAGATCATGAGTTCTTTTCTCCTGAGGAGCTGCTAGTAGGTTCAAACTGATGACCGTTCAGTTAGCAGCCGAGTGCTTAACCATTGTGCTACCAGGGCTCCTTTAATCTTGTTTGTTACATGTTGACACCATCTAGAATACTGATCTCCTTTGTCTTCATTTTATTAATCTTGATTTCTATGGTCTCAACATTGTCAAAACAAAAACCAATCCACCAAACAAACAAAAACAAAGCTCTCTGGTGTATCTTTCTCAAACCATAGCTACTTCTCTGAATTTAACTAATAGCTGACAAAATTTAATAACTTTCTTTAAACACTTCAGAATGAAGAGTCCCATTGACAGGCCCCTTCTGGTACTTACGTTTCCCTTACTTCATTAATCCTAAATTTCAGCCTTGTACGTGTTGGTGCTTGATCTCATATCAACAAAATGCTTCTTCTGAGGTCATCACAATCCCATCAGCAAGACCAGCCAGTCAGGAGAAGACACTAACTCTGGGGCTATCCTTGCTATACCAGTCAGTTTGTTCCCTTCAGAGATATTCCAGTCAGCCTTTCAGGAAGTGTTTGACTTGTGAAAACTGCCCACACTGAAGGTAAAAAATATCTGACTTACCCTGTTTTGCTAAAATGACATTTATGCTCCTACTATAGCCTGTACACTACTAGGATACTAATTCCAATGTGAATGTAGGGCTTATACTTCCTGCTGTCCTCTGACTTACCCCGTGTACTCAGGATCATTGTTAGAGACTTGGAGATATTTAAAAGTACCGCCCACCCTTCTAAGTTGATCATGTTTCCCTGAAAAGAATACCCAAAAATCTCCGAAAAGAGGGAAGCCCAGGCTACGTGGGAAAACTCCTAGGAGGGAGAACTGCTTCTCTTGATGCAGACTATATGATTCCCACAGTGAAGTAATGCAATTGAAAAAGGAGGTCCAGAATTTGTCTCTGGCTCCCACGGACATTGCAAATGACACAATTTCTGTCCCAGAAGCCTAACAAACCAGTTTGATTTTTTTTTTTTACCCAGTGTTTTCACGGACAATCATATAGCCCTCAATTTCTTCTTGGCTAGTGAGGGGGCAGTTTATGGAATAGCAAACACTTCTTGCTGCACATACATGCTACAGGGTGAGGAGAACAGCCTGTGACAAGGCCTCCCCCAAAAGCCACCTGAATCTTTCAGAGACCCAGCTGAATTCTGGGACTGGCCCTTTTAGCTGCTATACTTGGTGAATATATTCTTAGAGAATCTAGTGGATCAGTGCCAGTGACATTGAATTAAATGGTTTAGGGATTCTGATCATGGGCACCTACTGAGTCAAGTAACCTTTCTTCTCTCAGGTACAATTAAAAACAAGCATAATGAATGACTTATAGAAAAAAAACATGTAATTATAAGAAAATAAAAATAGGCACATCATACAGAGATAACTGTCAGTATTCTGGTATATTTATTTTTGGTCCATTTTCAATGCACATATCTGTTCGTTGCTGTATCTCCACCTCTTAGAATGGGTCTCACATGGTAAGGGCCTGATAAGTCCTTACTGAAGAAATGAATTAATACAGGTGCTCACATGTATATTTTATGATCCCAGTTTTTAATGCATACATACATACATACTGTCTTAGTTGTCTAGTGCTGCTATCACAGAAATATTCCAAGTGGATGGTTTTAACAAACAGAAGTTTATTCTCTCACAGTCTAGTAGGATAGAAGTCCAAATTCAGGGTGCCAGCTTCAGGGGAAGCCCTTTTCTCTGTTGGCTCTGGAGGAAGGACCTTATCATCATTCTTCCCCTGGTCTAGGAACTTCTCGGAGGAACCTCAGGTCAAAAGGACACGCTGTGCTTCTGGCAATGCTTTCTTGGTGATATCAGGTCCCCATGTCTCTCTGCTTGCTTCTCTCTTTTATATCTTAAAAGAAATCAGCTTAAGATACAATCTAATCTTGTAAATCTCATCAATATAACTGCCACTAATCCATCTCATTAACATCATAGTGATAGGATTTACAACGCGTAGGGAAATCACATCAGATGACAAAATGGTGGACAGTCACACAATACTGGGGCTCATGGCATAGCCAAGTCGGATATTTTTTGGGGACGCCTCGCCGTCGAGTTAATTTTGTCTCATGATGATCCTATAGGACAGAGTAGAACTGCCCCATACGGTTTCCAAGGAGCGCCTGGTGGATTTGAACTGCTGACCTTTTGGTTAGCAGCTGTAGCTCTAAACCACTGTGCCACCAGGGCTCGCTCTGTCTGTGTGTGTGTGTGTGTGTGTGTGTGTGTGTGTGTGTGTGTGTATGTGTATATATAACCAACAAAAACCAACCCAGTGCTGTCGAGTTGATTCCGACTCATAATGTTTTAAAAACTGGGATAACATTGCATATACTCGTGAAACGTTTTCACATAATTGGTGAAGTAGATGTTTCTATGTCAATAAATATTTCTTTAGCATATTACTAATGGATACAAGCAGTCCATGATACGGATACAACAGAACTGATTTAACCAGTGTTTAAAATAATTTGGCATTTATGTGCTTCTTCCATTTTTTGATATTATGAACAATGATGTAATCATCTTTTTATGTACATTTGTTTATTGAGAATAAATGGATAGATTTGGATTTATGGTGAAAGGCAAGCATAGGTTTTTTTTTTTTTTAAATGCACAATGATGATCTATTCTCCAGTTAGGTTTTATTAGTTTATAATCCCAAGAACAGTGTATCATGTGTCAGCTGTCCACACCCGTGCTAACATGCCTTTTCATCTTTGCTGGATCAGCAGGTAATCCAGCAGGTGACAAGCGGTATCATATTTTTGTCTTAATAAGAGATTCTTGGGTTACATGTAGAGATAACTTTTCTTCCATGTGTTCCACTGGACTCCTGACAGAAGCTGGAGTTAGGCAATTTGAGATGCTGCTTTCTGAAGAGGTTTGGAGAGATGAGGCTTTGTAAAAAGTGGCTGGCTTACGGTGGGTCTGCGGGCTTTAGGAATGAGCAGAGGAGGAGGTAAAACTGACATGCTGCTATGAAATTCAGAAGGGGAACCAGGACAGCCATTTTTACGGAGCACCGTTTCAGTCACACACTGGTCTGTAGGGTGCATGCAGGAAATCTCCTTTCGCCAAAGAATCAGTTCTGGCTAGTTGTACTATGTGAACAAAGTAGGCTTGACGCCTCTAAGTGCTCTACGATAGAGCAGAAGGGATGCTGGCCTGGAACATACCCAGCGAGTCGCAGAAACATCAGGAACCAGATGATTTTGAGAAAATCAGCTCGCTAACGAAATCAGTGGTCGTTCTACAGCTTTGATGGATACAGGATTTCGTCTGAACGTAATTTCAGTGTTCACAGTGTTCACAGAAGCTAGAACAATTTTTCATGGGATCATGGTCTGGTATCTAATATTTTCCTCAGAAAGTATTGACAGCACTCCAAGTAATGGTAATAATAGTGATAAGCTTGAGCGATTTTTATTTATTTATTGCTGTCCATTGTGAAATAGGAGTCCCATGAGGGTGGGGCAAACAGTTAATGTGTTTGGTGGCTAACTGAAAGGATGGAGTTTTGAGTCCACCCAGAGGCACCTCAGAAGAAAGACCTGGCAATCTACCACCAAAAAATCAGCCGTTGAAAACCCTATGGAACACAGTTCTACTCTGGCACATATGGGGTTGCCATGAGTTGGGGCCGACTTGATGGCAACTTTTTTTTTAGCTGTGAAATGTAACACTTCATCTCAGGATTTAAAGCTGGTATGTATGTTTGTAGTAGGAAACTTCATTTATTAAAAATGCATGTTAGAGGATATAAACTGTTCTAGAAAACCAAACTTGCTCATCAGTCATACATATTTTGCTCTGACTAAGTAACATGAGAAATTCAAATTAAAGCAACAATGTGATATCACTTTATCCTCATAAAAATGGGAAAAATAAAAGGATATAAACCAAGGGTTTGGGAGGATGTGGGAAGATGGCACTCCCATTCCCTGTCCATTCACTCATTCAGGAAATATTTACTGAGTGCCTACTCTGTGCCAGGCACTGTTCTAGGCATTTGGGAAATGTGAGTAAACAATATGGCAAAGACCCTCGCTCTTGCAAGCAGCCTTAGGCTGGGTTCTCTAGAGAAGCAAAACCGGTGAAGCATATACATATATATATATAGAGAGATATCAAGGAAATGGCTCGTGATTGTAGAGGCTGGAACGTCCCAAGTCTGTGGATCAGGATAAAGGCTTCTCCTAATTCATGTAGCGGCAGGGGCAGGGGAACCCCAGATTGGTAGGTTGGAGAGCAGGGCTTTTGCTCACAGCTGGTGAAGATCGATGAATCCCAAGATTGGCCAGTAAGCTACTAGCTCATGTTCCAAGAACTGGAGGTCAGATGAACAGGAGGCAGCTGCAGGATCCAGAGCAGGCAACAGCCTGAACATCCACTTAGAGTCAGATGCAGGCCACCTGCCCAAGGAAACTTCCCTTCAACTGATTGGCCACTCACAGCAGATTCTATCATGGGGGTGATGACATACAAACACTGAAAATCATGGCCCAGCCAAGTTGACACACGATCTTAACCATCACACAAGCTTATGTTATTATAGGAAGTGACAGATATTAAACAATAAACATGATAAATCAGTAAATTGTATAGAATGGTTGACGTTATATGCTCCGGAAAAATGAAAAGTAAGATGTGATGGTTAAGGTTGTGTGTCAACTTGGCTGGGCCATGATCCTCAGTGTTTTGGCAGTTGTATAATGTTGTGATCACCATCCTGTTGAGATTTGATATGTGATCAACTCCATGATGGGATATGCTTTGAATAGCCAATCAGCTAAGAGGAGTATTCCTTGGGTGTGTGGCCTGCATTGAATATAAGTGGACATTCTGGCAAGGCTTGGGGGGCGTTTTGCTCATGTTGGATCCTGCAGCTGGTTCCTGGTCATCAGACCTCCGGTTCTTTAGACTTCAGCTAGTAGTTTACCTGCTGTTTTGTCTGCTGCTCTTGCGATTCATTAATCTTTGCAGCCTGTAAGCAAGAGCCTTGCTCTCTGGCCTGCTGATCTTAGGTTCACCAGCCCCTGTAGGTACATAAATCAGGAGAAGTCTCTATCCTGATCCATGGGCTTGGGACATTCCAGCCTCTACAACTGTGTGAGCTATTGCCTTGATATAAATCTCTCTCTCTTTGTATATTTATACACTTTACTGGTTTTGCTTCCCTAGA
This sequence comes from Elephas maximus indicus, assembly GCF_024166365.1. Lineage (NCBI taxonomy): Eukaryota > Metazoa > Chordata > Mammalia > Proboscidea > Elephantidae > Elephas > Elephas maximus. The sequence goes on from NC_064825.1 coordinate 53,515,615, forward strand.
GAACCCAGCCTAAGACATAGGGTGTGATAAAGTGGACTGGGAATGCTACGGTTAGGAGGGGAGACTGACAACCTGGCTGTGTTGAACAGAATTACAGGCATATCTTGGAGATCTTGTGGGTTTGGTTCCAGATCACCACAATGAAGTGAGTCACACTCATTTTCCCAGTGCATTTAAAAGTTATGTTTACACTATACCGTATTAAGGGTGCAATAGCATTATGTCTAAGAAACAGTGCATAGAGCTTAGTTAAAAAATACTCGATTGCTGGAAAAATGCTAGCCGTCATCTGAGCCTTCAGCAAGTTGTAATCTTTTTGCTGGTGGAGGGTCTTGCTGCAGTGTCAGTGGGTGCTGACTGATCAGGGTGGGGGTTGCTGAAATTTGAGGTTAGCAATTGCTTAACGTACGACAACAATGAAGTTTGCTGCATCAATCCATCGTTCCTTTTGTGAATGATTTCTCTGTGGTATGCATTGTTGTTGGGTAGCATTTTACCCATCTTTCAACATTAGAGTTAATTCTCTAAAACCCTGCCGCTGCTTTAGCAACCAAATTTACGTAATATTTTAAATCCTTTGCTGACACTTCAACAGGGTTGACAACGTCTTCACCAGGAATAGATTCCATCTCAAGAAAGCACTTTCTTTGCTCATCCATAAGAAACAACTCCTTATTCATTAAAGTTTTATCATTTCTAATTCTAGTTCTCTTGCTATTTCTACCACATCTGCAATTAGTTCCTCTACTGAAGTCTTGAACCTGTCAAAGTCATCCATGAGGGTTGGAATCAACTTCTAACCTCCTGTTGATATTTTGACCTCCTCCCATTAATCACAAACGTTCTTAATGACATCTAGAATGGTAAATCCTTTTCAGAAGGTTTTCAATTTACCCAGATCCCTCAGAAGAATCACTATCTATGACAGCTATAAAAAACAAAAAACCTGTCGCTGTCAAGTCAATTCCAACTCATATTGACACTATAGGACAGAGCAGAACTTCCCCGTAGGGTTTCCAAGGAAGGTCTGGTGGATTCAAACTGCTGACCTTTTGGTTAGCAGCTGAGCTCTTCACTGCTGTGGCACTAGGCCTCCGTGGCAGCTATAGCCTTATGGAAATGTATTTCTTAAAAAATAAAACTTAAAAGTCAAAATTACTCCTTGATCCATGGGCTGCAGAATGGATGTTGTGCTGTTGTTGTTGTCAGGTGCTGTTAAGTCGGTTCTGACTCATAGTGACCCTATGTACAATAGAATGAAACACTGCCCAGCCGTGCGCCATCCTCGGAATCTTTGCTCTGCTTGAGCCCATTGTTGCAGCGACTGTGTCAATCCATCTCGTTAAGATTTCGAAGGGCAGCTTGAGAAGACAAAGTATTATGACCTGTGCAAAGACCTGCAGTTAGAAAACTGAAAGGCTGTTTCAACATGCCTTCCTCACTGAGCTTAATCATTTCTAGCTTTTGATTTAAAGTGAGAGATGCGCAACTCTTCCTTTCACTTGAATACTTAGAGGTTGTTGTAGGATTATTAATTGGCCTAATTTCAATATTATCGTGTCTTAGGGAATAGGAAAGCCTGAGGGGAGAGAGAGAGATATGGGCGAACAGCTTGCTGGTGGAGCAGTCTCAAGACACACATTTATCAATTAAGTTTGCTGTCATATGGATGAGGTTTGTGGCACCCCCAAAACAATTATAATAGTAACATCAAAGATCACTGATCACCAAACAGATATAATAATATTGAAAAATTTGAAATATTGCATGAATCACCAGAACGTGACACAGAGACACGAGGTGAGCACATGCTGTTGGAAAAATGGCGCTGAGATTTGCTCGATGCAGGGTTGCCACAAACCTTCGATTTGTGAAAAATGCAATAAAGCAAAGAGCCATAAAACACGGTATGCCTGTAATTATAGACATATGGCTGATGTCCAAGTAAAACCTCTCTTAGGTATATATCCTGGAGACTTTCTTACAGGGGCTTAAAGGTGACATCTATGAGGATGTGTGTCCCAGCCTTGTTAGTGACATCTGGGAGCTGGATATGTCCAGAATTGTGGGGAATGGATATAAGTATCACAGCAGAGAGAGGCTTAAAAATAGTGTTGAGTGAAAAACAGCAGGAACCAGAGTGACATTTATGAATTACTCATTTATAACAGTTAAAAAAAAGTGTAAACAACGACTCTACGTATTTTATAAGATTAATGCAAGTTTAAGTTAATATACTAAATATATGAGAGTGAGTGTGTATAAGGGGGAAGGGAATGGGTATTGGGACTAAAAATATAGACAGGGCTTGTACATATGGATGATGATTATGGGCTCTAAAATAAGGACTATGACTCACTCAGTTTCCTGTACATTAGGTGTAATAAGAGAAAAAAGCACATAACATTGTTCGTAATTGGTTCATGTGTTCTTGAGTTGAGAGGACAGAAGAGAAACTGTGAGTTAAAGTGTGGTGGCTTCTAATAAAAATATCGTTGACACAAAGTATAAAGGGTTAGAATAACTCTACAAAAATAAAAATTTATGCTGTATTCAGCTTAATGCCCAGTGTTTACAGAATGGCCTGTCTTTATTGCTTACTTCTTTGTTATTATAATTTTTTTATTATGATTTAGGTGAAAGTTTACAGAACAAATTAGTTTCTCATTAACCAGTTAATACACAAATTGTTTTGTGACATTAGTTGCCAGCCCCCACGATGTGGCAACACTCTCCCTTTCTCCACGACAATTTCCCTGTTTCCATTCATCCAGTTTTCCTGACTCTTGCTGCCTTCCTGTCTTTGCTTTTGGGCTGGTGTGCGCATTAGTCTTGTATACATGATTGAACTATGAAGCACATCCCTCATATGTGTTATTGTTGGCCCTACAGACCTGTCTGATCTTTGGCTGAAGGGTGAACAGTAGGAGTGACTTCAGTATTAAGTTAAAAGAGTGTCCGGGTGGCCATACTCTTGGGGTTTCTTCAGCCTCTGTCAGACCAGCAAGCCTGGCCTTTTTTTGTGAGTTAGAATTTTGTTCTATGTTTATCTCCAGCTCTGTTCAGGACCTTCTACTGTGATCCCCATCATAGCAGTCGTTGGTGGTAGCTGGGCGCCATCTAGTTATGTTGGACTCAGTCTGGTGAAGGCTGTGGTAGTTGTGGTCCATTTGTCATTTGGACTAATCTTCCCTTTGTGTCCTTGGTTTTCTTCATTCTCCCTTGCTTCAGTTGGGGTGGGATTGTGGAGTATCCCAGATGGCTGCTCATAAGCTCTTAAGACCCCAGACGCTGCACACCAAAGTAGGTTGTAGGACATTTTCTTTATAAACTAAGTTACGCCAATTGAGCTAGATGTCCCCCGAGACCCTGGTTCCCATCCCTCTCAGCCAAATAGCTTGGTCCCTCAGGGCGTTTGGATGTGTCTTTGAAGCTTCTATGACTTTGCCCTGGCCAAGTTGTGCTGACTTCCCCAGCATAAGGCTATAAATCTTTACAAAAGCAGACTGCCACATCTTTCTCCTGCGGTATGGCTAGTGGGTTCGAAATGCCAACATTTTGGTTAGCAGCTGAGCACTTAACCACTGCACCACTGGGGCTTCTCTCCTCCCTTTACATCTGTCCAAGTTATATGGCACCATTCCGAGTACTAGTCTTCAAGGGTTGGCTTAACAGAATGTTTCCCAATTCTTCTTGGGTAACGGTTATAGTTAGGGCTCAAAGGTCTTACTTCTTTCCACTTGCTAGAATTCTGTAGGCTCCAGTCACTGACTGTCATCAAGAAAATTTCACAATATATTTAAGATCCTTTTACCTCTTCATTTCTGCCTAGCTTTTTTCCTAATATGAGGCTTCTCTTAAGAAAATCCTGCGTCTCTTCTAAACCCTGAATCTTCCTGTTTCCTGAGCGACAGCCCTCTGTCACTAAAACATCTTGAAATTTTCTTACCTGTTACTCCAGGTGCTCGTGCTGCTTCTCCGCCAACCTTATTCCCAATGTTGTGGCATCTCACGCTAAAGATTTCTTTAGTGAACCTTTGGGCTTTTGATTTGCAATAATGCATTTCCCCCTTACATCAATCAAAATTGAAGCTTCTCTCCAGTAAAGTAAGCACCCCTTTTCTTTTTTGATGATTTTTTAATAAAAATCTCTGAATTCAAGGTCATGCCAGGGTTTGAACGGTAACAATGCAGAGAGTCTGTGTTTAGGGTATTTGTGTGTGTGGTAGTGAAAGAAGAACTCTAAGGCTCTGGACAAACATCAGAATCCAAGAAATTGACCTCTCCCGAGTTTTCTTCCTGGCTCTGAATGTATTTCAAAATAACCTAATAAAAAGTAGAATCTGGAGAAGCTAATTTATTGCTACTCAGTGATACCTAACACTAGTAATTCAAAGATTAGGTAGAACTTTGGACACATTCATGTCCAGAGGTCTTTGAAGAGTCCTGTGACACAACTGGACAACAATTCAGGCTTGAGCAGGACTGGTGAGTATTGCAGGAGGTAGCCTAGGCGGCTTTGGCCACTGTCAATAGAAGCCCCTGACACTGTATGTAACAACAGGGCCAACTTGAGATTTCAAAATGCTTCCACAGGGTGGTACCACCCCTGAGGAGAATTAGTGGCTTAGGTGATCCAATCCCCTTGATCAGTCTCATGATTGGGTTAGGTTCAAGAGTTAAGTGTTCATTATCATAACTCAGTCAATGAAGAAGTCATGAGAGTCTCCACTCACTCTGCTAAGTGACTTAATATAAACCTGTTTCCTGTTCTTAGATATTTTGGTAGCTGGAAGAGCTGGAAGTAGGAGGTCATCCTGGTGGCTTCCAAGTCCCTGTAGCCGGTGAAGCCCACAAGTCTCCCTGAAGTTCCAAGCTGCCACCATCATGTCCTCATCTCCACTCAGGCTGGCTGTGGTGTGTATGAGTAACATCAACAGGAGCATGGAAGTCCACAGCATACTCAAGAAAAAGGGGCTCTGTGTCCGGTCCTTTGGAACTGGATCTCGTGTGAAGCTCCCAGGACCAGAACCCAATATTTCTTCACAACATATCAACAAATGTATGATGACCTTCTAAGGAAAGACAGAAAATATTATATGCAGAATGGAATGATACACATCTTGGGAAAAAGTCAGAGGATCAAGCCCCAGCCAGAAAGATTTTAAGGGTACAGAAATGCCTTCAATGTCATCGTGACCCATGAAGAGACAGTCTATGACAGAGTGGTGGGAGAGCTGTGTTCCAGAGAACGCAACCTGTGCGTGTGATCAACGTGGATGTTGAAGACACCCTGGACCTAAACGCCACCCTGGGAGCTTTCCTCATCTGTGAGCTCTGCCAGCTCATACAATATGCAGATGACATGGAAGACAGTCTGAATGAGCTGCTCCTGGAATTGGAGGAGAAAATAGGCAAGATTTTCTTCACTCGTGCTGCTTCTACCGAAGATCTTGGCTGGCTTTGGCTTCTTCTTAAGTAAGAACTTGTGAGTCAAGTTTTATATTATTCTGTATTTTTCCCTGAAAAACATCTTTAAAGGCCTATCCCCTAAATGCTGTTCGTATTACTTTTAGATATACCACAGGAGGAAGAGAATATTACCAAGAAACACATTTGATGGGAAAAGAGAAGGCTATGAATAGTAACTATTGGGAATCACACGAAATGTGAACTGCATTGTACTTTACACAGAATAACTAATTCAGTGTTCACCTCTGTGTAAGGAAGTTGTCACCATTCCTGCATTTTCTGAATGAGCAAATCAAAGCTTGTAATGGATAAGTGTTTTGTTTCAGGATAGTCAGCAAGTAAAGAACATTTTTTATAAGCAATCACTTTCATGAAATTTCTTTTGCTCATTTTGAATAACATATGAATTACAAAGTTTTTTTTTCTCTAATGAGGAAAGGATTGTATTGCATTTTTTGAACTTTGGATGTGTTTTCTTATATATTGTATCACTTTTACTGATTCTGACTTTTTAATGTAAAAATTTGAGGTGGATAATTTGCACGTAATTTCTGAAAATAGAATTGTTTATTCAAAAAATGCCTCATGAAATGAAATCTAATTAAATGAAATAATCTCATTTAAATAAGTCTTGTTTCTGTTGGGGGGTGGATTCCATACCACTAAGCCACATGCTTTCTTGTTTTTAGACTTATCAGTTACACAGGAGAAAGCACTCTTTCATAATGAGGATTTTATTAAAACTTAAAATGTTCATGGGTTTGAACATTGAGACCATCAGGTAATAAATCCAAGGATGTTCAGAATGAAACATTCTTCTTGATAATCATTAGCAGTGGCACCAAACCATGTGTTATTAAAAGGAGAAAAATTAAGCAGAAGGAAGTGATAATAGAATGAGGCACTGGTGGTTCAATGGCAGAATTCTCACTTTCCATTCTGAGACCCAGTTCAGTTCCTGGCCCTTGTACCTCATGCACAGCCACCACCAGTCTGTCGGTGGTGGCTCGTGTGTTGCTATAATATTGGACAGGTTTCAGGGGAGTTTCCAGACTAAAACAGACTAGGAAGAAAGGCCTGGTGACTGACTTCTGAAAACCAGCCATTTAAGACGATATGGGATCATTATAGAATTGATCCATAACTGCCTATGGGGATGGTGCAGGACCAGGCAGCACTATGTTCCATTGTGCATTGGGTTGCCATAGCCGCCTTGAGGGCAGCTAACAACAACAAGTGATAATTCTTCAATTAATTTACATGCTGTATAATGAACTAGATTAAAGTTTTAAACAGAATGCTTTTCCTGGTCTGTGGAGTAAAGGCAGATGCGGGCATGGGTAGAAGTGAAAGGACCAGCTATTACAGTAGTTCATGCAGGAGAAGACAGTGGCTTGTAGCAGAGTGGTGGGTGTGGAAATGAAGAGGATTTGGGTGGAATGGAAGAGAGAGATTGGATTGAAATGACAGGACTTGGTGAAGAGGAAAGGGGAAGGGAAGAATTTAGAATTATTCTCAGGTTTCTATCTTTAACTACAGGGTGGCTGGATCCAGATACATGCAGGGGCAGGTTATCCATTAAATTAGGTAAGATAAACACAGGCAAGGTAAGCACAGCACTTACCTTACTTACCAGATTATCGGTAGTGAACAATTACACGTTTTTTTCACCACATCAAATATCCTGCTTCTAGGTATGGCTGGCATCTGTCTCTCTCCCAACCCACATCACCTTCCTACAGAATTGAATCCTCTTCAAATTTAAAATCCCTGACGGGTGAATTACCGAGTAAGCAAGGTAAGCATGGACTTACTTGTGCTTACTTACTAAGATGTAGTGAGCAATTTCATGTGGTTTTCACCACATTTGGTCCGACTTGTGCTTACTTACTAACCTGTAATGAGCATGTGGAATTGTGCAGTACAGATTAGTAAATGAGCACAAGTAAACCCGTGCTTACCTTGCTTTCTGTGTAATCTGCCCCTGGATATATGTGATTGGGATAAGGTGGTGAATGGTTTATTCCGTGATCAAGTTTTTCTCTATTTTCTCAATGTAGTTTAAGATAAGGTCATCAGCTGACAGTGAGCAGTCAAGAGTAGCAATGGGGAGGAGGGGGGAAGGAAATGAATGGTGGAAATAATTATTTCAAATTGTGGGAAAGCAAACTTGGTAGTAGGGTTTTTGGATAGTGTTGACAGACCTTCTGAAGATAGAAATGAGAATGCCGAGTTATTTTGATTTTTGTCAGCCAAGTTCATGCAGAGGAAAGCATTGACAAGGAGGTTAACTTAGTTCATCTCTGTGTGAACATCAATAGGCAAAGATGACAGAAAGGAGAGAGGTGTAAAAATGTTGAGAGTTGTTGAAATGGAGTGATTACATTGATGGGCTATGAAATCCAAGCTGCACAGAAAGGATGAAAGGACAGGGGTGGGCTGGAATGAGTGGACCATTAAACAATGTATGGGCAAAAAGCCATTATAGTTCAAATACATAAACAAAGGGGAATGAAAAAATGGACCTTATGTTTAGTGAGTGGGCTGCCCCAGAAGTTGATCTGGTGGCAAGGTTTTCTCTGTGACTATTAAAGAGATGTCTGTGTAGGGTGCAGACAAGGCAGCTAAGTAAGAGGTCAAAACACTGAGAAGAGGGAGTGTTGGGTACATAATCTCTTTGGTTGTTGGATTTGCTAAGAATGATGGCAGTATTAAGGTTGAAGAAATCTTAAGGCCTTGAGCTAAGTAATCAATGAAAAATGAAGAGAGTGAAGAGGCTGGGGTGGGATCAGGTGTTAGGTACATATGGTAAGGAAAGAAGAGAGGACAGTGTTTCCAAATGGAGTCAGCATCACTAGGTTAGGGGTTTTTGCTAGAGGGAGGACATTATGATTGGAAGTAGTAGTGACGCTACTTCCAATACCTGGTCAAGCACTATGAGGAGTGGGAAATAAAAATTAGATTTTCTATATTAGAAATGTAGTGGGAAGATGAGAGTCAGGCTTAAAATAAGACAAAGAAGTGAATGGGATGTTCACAAGGTTGTTGAAAACATATGAGATTTTGTGGAATGCCTTTGGCATTCCAGAAGGAATGAAGACATTTTCAAGATAAGAAACTTGTGAGAAATTATGCTAGTGTAGAGGACATGAAAAGTTTATGGAATAACATATTACTAAAGTAACATGGACTTGGGTTGGCAACTTAGCAAAATGAGAATGTGGGGCATGATGGGATCTGATCTGAAACCTCTTAGAAGAGGCATGGACCACTGCTGTTGTGCTCTGGAATATACACTCAATGGTAAGAAGGCTTTCAGGGCAGCTATTGCCTCAGACCTCCCAAGTGATCTCTCTCCCACTCTCTACTGGCAATGGCGGTTCCAATATGACTGTGATGGTTAAGGTTATGCGTCAGCTTGGCTAGGCCATGATTCTTAGTGATTTGGCAGATACTCTGTAATCATCCTCCAATTTGTGATCTGTGGTGAGCAGCTGATCAGTTGAAATGGGAGTTTTCTTGGGCGTGTGTCCTGCATCCAATATGTAAGGATGTTTTGGCAAAGATCGCGCTCTCCATCCTGCATCCAACTCATCTTCTGACCTCCAGTTCTTGGTACCTGAGCCAGAAGCCTGACACCTGACATGCTGATATTGGGTTCATCAGCCCCTGCAACCACATAGGTCAGCCTGATGCCTGACCCACAGATTTGAGACTTCTACCCTCCTCAAATGTGAATCTCTATTTTTATATATATATATATAAAACCAATGAAGCATATATATATATATGCTTCATTGGTTTTGTCCCTCTAGAGAACCCAGCCTAAGACAATAGCACAGGCCCTTTCTTGTAGAGAACCCATTCCCCTAATGCATTCCTGGTGTGGAGTATCTGAGCACCTGTATCTGTGTATGAGAAATGGTCAAAATCCCGGTCCCTTCTTTACTTTGTTTTATCTCCTATCATATTCCTCATAGTGTCCTTCATACTTGCACCCAGTGGTAGCTGTCTCTCTGACATTCTCCTTATGGCCACACTGGCTATTTTCCTTCTTTGAACTGTTATGTTGTTGCTGTTAGGTGCCATTGAGTCGGTTCCTACTCATAGCGACCCTACATACAACAGAATAAAACACTGCCCGGTCCTGTGTCATCCTCAGAATCGTTGTTACATTTGAACCTCCTGTTGCAGCCACTGTGTCAATTCATCTCATTGATGGTCTTACTCTTTTTCACTGACTGTCCACCTTATCAAGCATGATGTCAGAAGTATGTGAGACAAAGTCTTGCCATCCTTGCTTCTAATGAGCATTCTGGCTGTACTTCTTCCAAGACAGATTTGTTCATTCTTCTGGCAGTCCACGGTATATTCAATATTCTTCACCAACACCACAATTCAAAGGCGTCAATTCTTCGATCTTTCTCATTCATCATCCAGCTTTCACATGCATAAGGCAACTGAAAACACCATGGCTTGGGTCAGGCACACCTTAGTCCTTAAGGTGACATATTTGCTTTTCAACACTTTAAAGAGGTTTCTTGAAGCAGATTTGTACAATGCAATGCGTCTTTTGATTTCTGGACTGCTGCTTCCATGGCTATTGATTGTGGATCCAAGTAAAATGAAATCCTTTACATCTTCAATGTTTTCTCCACTTATCATGATGCTGCTTATTGGTCCAGTTGTGAAGATTTTTGTTTTCTTTATGTTGGCTGTGGCTGTGGTCTTCGATCTTCAGCAGTAAGTGCTTCAAGTCCTTTTCACTTTCAGGGAGCATGGTTGTGTCATCTGCATATTGCAGGTTGTTAATGAGTCTTCCTCCAATCCTAATGCCACTGATGAACTGTTATACTTGCTGTAAATTACATGGCTTCCAGGGAATGGTCTGTCCAAGGTTTACATAGTTTGGTTTTGACAAAAGCTCCAAATAGACTGCCCCCCCCCAAAGCAAAACAAACCAACAAACAAAAAAACCATTGCCATCAAGTTGGTCCTGACTCATAGCAACCCTATATGACACAGTAGAACTGCCCCATAGGTTTTCAAGGAGCAGCTGATGGATTCGAACTACCAACCTTTTGGTTGGCAGCCATAGCTCACTGTAGCTCTTACCACTGCACCACCAGGAGTCCATAGGGTTTCCTTGGCTGTAGTTTTTACAGAAACAGACTGCCACACCTTTCTTCTGTAGAGTGGCTAGTGGGTTCGAACGGTTGACCTTTTGGTTAGGGACTGAGCGATTAACCACTACACCACCAGGGCTTCTTTAGGTGTATAAAAAACCAAGGGAGAATAAAAAACAAAGCATAACAACTGAGTTTGAGGAGTAAAACAATCTAGGGTAGAGAAATGATTGTGTAAATTATTGGGCCTAAATTTAGATAATAACATATTTTTAGTCTCAAAATTTTGGTAGCTGGACCAATTGTCAAACTCAGGTAGCCCCATCACTCCTAAGCCTACCTTAGCTTTCATGTAATGGTCTACCATGGGTTGTTGGGTTTTCTTACAAGAGAAGAAAAAAGATGTATTCCCCACATTCTACGCAGCTCTCCTGGGAGGCTGGTCTAACCCTTCTAAGGAACCAACATCCTCCTGCAAACAAGAGTCTCTCTACCTGTGCCCCAGCCCAGTGCACTGACGGGAGAGTAAGGGGAAGTCATTTCAGTGGATGACATGGTCTACTGCCTTGTGAAATGAGATGCTGCCAGCGGACTCAGCTGTCTTCCCTAGGAATGCTGCTTGTAGGCCAGTAGGGTACAGGCTCATTCTTATGAACTAATATTGAAAAGGCTGTGTTTGTCTTCTTTCCTTTCATTCTTTTTGGTAACTATAATGCATTTACCCAGGAAGGTGAAGGCCTTCTGTGGTACTCTGGCAAATTCATTCTCATCACAAAGCGAAGTTTGAGGGTTTATTTCACTTTTGCACATTATTGTTCTTGCAGCAACATAATTCTGGTCCACAAATTTTTATCAGTATTTGGTACAGGTATGTATTGCAGGAGGTTTTTTTAAAATTAAGGACAAGGTTATCACCTGTAACTGGTATGATCTTTTTAGGCCACAAAACTCTGGGATGCAAAAACCATTTTTATTTACAGAATCAATATTCATGGGTAATATTTGTTAAATGACTGTAAGGGGCTAACTATTGTTCTATACACTTTGCATGTATTGAATTATTTAATCCTGGAGATGTTTTTTATGCAGTGGCAAAGATCTTGTCTGAGTTATGTTCAAATGCTTGGTGGAAGGTAAAACTTGTAAGTGATGAACTTAGACGTTTAGCTGAGGAGATTTTTAAGCAGGATCTTAAAGGGGCCACATGGTTTCCCATTGCCACTTATAGTAAAATTCAAGAGGAAGGAGATAGACTTAAAAATTGAAACAAAACTTAAAGAAATTTGGAAAATTCTGTTGTACAAATTAAACATGTATCCTAGAATTTTTTCCAAGGATGTGGCTACACAATCTTTTGTTAAAGAGATAAAGCCTGTGACTGATGGATCTGACCAGCTACCCCAACAGAAAACCCATCAGCTTAGCCGGAAGGGGTCAGAGAAAAAACTGCCTCTTGGAGTTCTACAGACAGGAAACAGGCCAAAGGAGCTACCTCTGTTGTCCTCCAAGACAAGAAGAGAACCCTCCCTGGAGCAGTTCTGAGATCAGCAGAACTATTGGAAGAAGCATGTGAAGCTGAGCTGCTCAGTCTCAAGACTGAAGTCACGGCCTCGGCAATCTCAAAGAGTAGAGCCGTGGCTTCTTAGATTTCAAAGAAACAAATCTTCACCAACTTGATTCCCCAGTATGGGGCTGCCATTCAGTTTGACTAAGAGGATGAGGCTGTTGCTCAAAGCTGAGGGGGCTGGCTTGCAATTACAAGAGGCAGAAAAATAAGGCCTGCCAGGGCTGAGGGGATGGAGCCGCCATTCAGACGGACTAATAGAATGGGGGGGCACAAAGCCATGGGAGCAGAGTTGCTGTCCCAGTGGGTCTGCAAGGCAGAGCTGAAGCCCAGGGCCAAGGGACCTAAACCCAGAATCCAGAGAGCATGGCCAACACCCACAGTCTGGAGGGCAGAGCCATTGCCTAGATGGTCTCATAGAACAGAGGATTATTTTCAAGCCTTGAGAGCTAATGTAAATTGTTTTGCTGGGTTTAGGACTTGCTTGGTGCCTGTTGTCCCTTCTTTCCCTCCAATTTCTCCCATTTGTAATGGAAATGTCTACCTTGCGCCTGTTCTACCATTGTACTTTAGAAGCAGATAACTTGTGTTCTAGATTTCACAGGTTGACAGATGAAGAGGATTTTGCCTCAGGATGGAATACACCTAAAGTCTCACCCAAATTTGATTTAGACGATTCAGAAGATGAGATTTGGGACTTGGAGTTGATTTGAGAGTTTTGGGATGACGTGATGGGCGAATATGTTTTACATGTGGGAAGGCCAAAGGGTGGAATGTTATGCATTGAATCGTGTCCCCCAAAAATATGTGTTGTAAAATTAACCTCTTCGACTTGAGGGCACAGGGCTATATACCTGTGGTTACAATCCCATTTGAGAATGGGTTGTCTGTGTTATTTTAATAAGGCAGGATTAGTGTAGGGTGTATCTTGAGTCAATCTATTTTGAGATATAAAAGAGATTAAAGAAGCAAGCTTGGAAGCAGAGATAGGGGAAGGAAGATGTCAAGCCACATGTTGATTGCCCAGGAGCAGAAGTTCAGAAGATACAAGGACCTTCCTCCAGAACCAACAGAGAAAGCCTTTCCTTAGAACTGACACCCCCAATTGGATATTCTAGCCCCCTGAACTGTGAGAAAATAAATTTCTGTTTCTTAAAGCCACCCCCTTGTGGTATTTCTGTTATAGCAGCACTAAATAACTATGAAAAGTCCCCTCCCCTTTCTCCCTGAAGTTGGTTGTAGGTTCCAGGGCACGTGTCTAGGGTTAGGGCACCAATGGGAGGGAGTCATTAGTTATGCAGGCATCTACCATCAGCATCTTTGCTTGTTGATATCCATAAAGCATACCGTGTCCACTCCAGTCCTCAATTATTGTCCCTGTAAATAACACTGCACAATACTTGTTCTGACCGTGAGGCTTCTCCAGGCCTGATTCTATTTCAGCTACTTCTGTCACTCTTTCATGGGTCTCGGAAAACTTTTATGTGAGTTTTGATGCCACTCTGACTCTAAAGGAGTCTCTGTCAGGTAGCCATGTAAAATGCTTAGATCTGTTTCCCCAAGGTGAAGATGCACAAGATAACTTCAGCCAAATAGTCAGCAAGTGTCCAGTGGTCACATGAAAACTCTGCCAGTTAATTTATACATGTTGACACTGAAAGATGAGAGGTGAACTTAACTTTACATGTGATGGAATGTATTTCTGAGCATTTGTTAATCTTTTCGATAATACTATAATCTTAGAATTGCTACAAAATATAAAATTCAGCAAGCATCACCTATTTTGAATGCAATACAGTGTACAAAAGCAGAACTGTGTACATAAACTGTCGCTGGAATAGGTTTCCCAAAGAACCTGATTACTTCTGAGATCTGTGCATGCTCCTTTATTGATAGTTTGCTCATTGGACTAATCTAAATCTAATCACTGATTCTAAAAAGAGTAAAAGTGTTAATTCTATTCAAAAAGAAATGTAAGAATGAATACACTGCATTAATTTTATATAAATAATTAATAAAATAACTGGCAAGATCTTCTAGAACAGCAGAAACTATGGGAGACAGCTAGGGTAATACATTTGTATGTATTTGTACAAAAACATCACATACCGGTTTTCTGAAGGTATGTTACTTTCTTCTTAACTTTCTGTGTTGCCTAATTTTTTTTTAAATAATGCACAAAATTAATTTTATAATCAGCTAAAATATAATTATTTCCAAATTGAAAAAATTCACCTCATACACTTGGGATTAGTAAAATCTGTATAAAATTACTTGTAAAAGAATTTTATTGTTCCTAGATTTATTGTGCTTTGCAGATAGAGTTTTTTTTTTTTTTTTTATAAATTGAAGGTTGCGACAAAACTTTGATTGGTGCCAATAGACTTGCTGTGTCTATAGTGCCATTTTTCCAACAGCATGTGCTCACTTTGTGACTATCTGTTGCATTTTGTTAATTCTCTCAATATTTCAAACTTTTTCATTGTCGTATCTGTTATGGTGATCTCTGATCAGTGATCTTTGATGTTACTATTGTAATTGTTTTGGGGCACCATGAACCTTGCCCATATAAGCCACTGAACTTAATTGATAGATGTCGTGTGTGTCTGACTGCTCCACCAATGGGCCATTCTCTGTCTCTCTCCCCCTCCTCAGGCCTTCCTATTCTGTGGTACCTGACAATATTGAAATTAGGCCAATTAATAACCTTACAACGACCCACTAAGTGTTCAAGTGAAAGGAAGAGTCACAGATCTCTCACTTTAAATCAAAAGCTAGAAATAATTAAACTTGGTAAGGAAAGCAGGTCAAAAGAAAGCCAAGATAGACCAAAAGCTAGGCCTCTTGCGTCAGTTAGCCAAGTTGTGAATACAAAAGAAAAGTTCTTGAAGGAAATTAAAAGTGCTACTACAGTGAACACATGAATGATAAGAAAGAGAAACAGCCTTATTGATGATGGGGAGAGAGTTTTAGTGGTCTGGATGGAAGATCAAATCCGCCACGACACTTCCTTAAACCAAAGCCTAATCCAGAGCAAGACCCTACTCTCTTCAATTGTATGAAGGCTAAGAAAGTTGAGGACGCTGTAGAAGAAAAGTTTGAAGCTAGCAGAGGTTAGTTCATGAAGTTTAAGGAAAGAAGCCATCTCCATAACATAAAAGCAAGGTGAAGCAGCAAGCGATGACATAGAAGCTGTTGCAAGTTACCCAGAAGACCTAGCTAAGATAATTGATGAAGGTGGCTCCACTAAACACCAGATTATCATGTAGACGAAACAATCTTATATTGGCAGAAGATGCCCTCTAGGACTTTCATTCCTAGAGAGGAAAAGTCAATGCTTCAGATGCTTCAAAGGACAGGCTGACTCTCTTGTTAGGGGCTAATGTAACAGCCGACTTTAAGTTGAAGCCAATGCTCATTTACCATTCTGAAAATGCTAGGACCCTTAGGAATTATGCTAAATCTACTCTGCTTGTGCTGTATAGATGGGACCACAAAGCTTGGATGACAGCACATCTGTTTACAACATGGTTTACCGCACATTTTAAGCCCACTGTTGAGACCTATTGCTCAGAGAAAAAAAAATTCCTTTCAAAACATTCTTGCTTATTCACAATGCACCTGGTTACCCAAGAGCTCCAATGTTAAAGTACAAGGAGATTAATGTTGTTTTCATGCCTGATAGAGGATGGCTGCACTCACTGGAGAAAACTTTCTCACAGAGTGTCAGTATGTTGCACAAGAGAGAGTTCTGTGTCCCAAGGCCAGATGACTGGCCTCACTGTACCAGTGACTCTAATGGAAGAACAATTTCTACCAGCTCCGAGAGGAGGGTATTAGGAGAGTTTCCTCTCCAGAAATAAAAAGCAGGGAAACCAAGAGGGAGAACTGGAATGAAAAAAATAATATTAATAAACTTATCATAGATCCCAGATACTGAGCTGGATACTTTAAAATAGCTCAACATTTAGTATCCTCAGAAACCCTATGAAGACAGTGTTTTTATTATTTGTTTCCATTTCTTCATCCAGTGAATGGGATTGGCTATGGCCCTCTTTTCAGAAGGTGCCCTCTGAGCCCAATTCACCTGGACTATTTCACTAAACCTATCTGCATAAAAAAAAAAACAAAAAGAAGGAACACGCTTGGCATTTCTCAAGCTGAAAGAACTGAAGAAAAAGTTCAAGGCTCAAATTTTTTTTTTGAAGATTGATGACAAGGACCTTCTTCCAGAGCTGAAGGAGACAGAAAGCCTCCCCCTGGAGCTGATGCCCTGAATTTTAACTTCTAGCCTACTAGACTGTGAGAAAATAAATTTCTCTTTGTTAAAGCCACCCACTTGTGGTATTTCTGTTATAGCAGCACTAGAGACTAAGACAAGATGATTCAACAGATGGATACAGAGCTGGAAATGCTCACCTATCTATGCCAAGAAATTTGAAAGACAGCTACCTGGTCAACTGACTGGAAGATATCCATATTTATGCCTATTCCCAAGAAGGGTGATCCAACCGAATGTGGAAATTGTCAAACAATATCGTTAATATCACACACAAGTAAAATTTTGCTGAAAATCACTCAAAAGTGGGTGTAGCAGTGCATTGAGAAGGAACTGCCAGAAATTGAAGCTGGATTCAGAAGAGGAGATGGAACCAGGCATATCCTTGCTGATGTCAGATCAATCCTGGCTGAAAGCAGAGAATACCAGAAAGATGACTACCTATGTTTTATTGACTATGCAAAGGCATTCAACTGTGTGGATCATAACTATGGATAACATGGTGAAGAATGGTAATTCCAGAACACTTAATTGGGCTCATGAGGAACCTGTACATAGACCAAGAGGCAGCTGTTTGAGCAAAAAAAGGGAATACTGCATGGTTTAAAGTCAAGAAAGATGTGCATCAGGGTTGTATTCTTTCACCATATTTATTCAATCTGTATGCTGAACAAATTAACCCTAGAAGCTGAACTATATGTAGAAGAAAGGGGCATCAGGATTGGAGGAAGGCTCGTTAACAACCTGATATGCAGATGACACAACCTTGCTTGCTCAAAGTGAAGAGAACTTGAAGTACTTGCTGGTGAAGATCAAAGACTACAGCCTTCAGTATGGATTACACCTCAATTTAAAGAAAACAAAAATCCTCACAACTGGTAAAGAACATCATGATAAGTAAGAAACAGTAAGAAACATCATGATAAATGGAGAAAAGCTTGACCTTGTCAAGGACTTCATTTTACTTGGATCCATAACCAACATTCATTAAAGCAGCAGTCAAGAAATCAAATGACATACTATATTGGGAAAATATGCTGCAAAAGACCTATTTCAACTGTTAAAGAGCAAAATGTCACGTTGAAGACTAAGGTGCACCTGACCCAAACCATGGTGGTTTCAATCTCCTCATATGCATGTGAAAGTTTTTCAGTGAATAAGGAAGATCGGAGAAGAATTGATGCCTTTGAATTATGGTGTTGGGGAAGAATATTGAATATACCATGGACTGCCAGAAGAATGAACAAATCTGTCTTGGAGGAAGTACAACCAGAATGTTCCTTCGAAGCAAGGCTGGTGAGACTACATCTCACGTAATTTGGACTAGCTTACAGGAGGGATCAGTCCCTGGAGAAGGACATCATGCTTTGTAAAGTAGAGGTTCAGCGAAAAAGAGGAAGACCCTCAACAAGATGGATTGACACAGTGGCTGCAATAATGGGTTCAAGCATAGCAACAATTGTGAGGATGGCACAGGGCTGGGTAGTGTTTTGGAACTGACTCGAGGGCAACAAACAAGAACAACAATGGTTTCTGTGGCTTTATTTTGTTCTCTTAAATGGGCCACCCTTTCTTGTTTCTTTTTATGTCTTTTGATTTTTTTAATTAGTTGAATTTTTTAATGTGGTGATTCTGGAAGTCAGGTTCTCTCTCTTTGCCAAGGTCTGCTAAGGCTTTTTTTGAGGGGTGGGGAGAGTGTTTTTTGTTTGATTGTTTTTCATGGATAAAGTCTGCAGCAGTCTGTTTGCTTAGTGACTTCTCTATTTTTTAAAAGACTGCCCTCCTCGTCATGTATGGACACTAAAGTCTGTTCCTTAACTTGTGTTCAGCTAGTGTTTTGACAGAGATTTCCTGAGTGCCAGGATAAAAAGGTCTCCCAGTCTTTTGCTACCTGCTGGGGCTCTCCTTAAACACTTAGCTAGGCTTGTACTGAACCACGGTATCAAGTTAAAATCATAGGGTCTTAGGTATTGTCAGCACATGTGTCTTGTCCTGAGCATGTGTGTGGCTTTGTCAGTGTCTCTTTGCCGTCTGCCTCACCTTATACTCAGTGCTTTTGGATGCCTTAATTTTCCAAAGAAACTCTCCCTTGGCTTCTCCTTTAAGTCCTTAGGCATTTACTGTATGCCTTAATCATATTCTTTAACCAGAGGCGGCTACAGGCAGTTAGAGTCTTCAGGTACTGCTTGCCAGCCCTCTGCCCTGTGTGAACTCTGAGACAGGTCAAAAGGAGATAACTCTTGGTTCACTCCTCAGGTTGGTTAGGACAGACACACAAAATAATTTGTGAAGAAAGTCTGCTCTGCTCTCTCTGGAGCCGGAGACCAGGTTCCCCTTACGGGAATGCTGGCTGCCGGAACTTTAAAGCAGCACTGAGCTGAGGAGAGGGTGGGACACAGCACATAGAAAACCAAAGCTTTCCTGCCATACATGGATACATGATAATAAATGTTCTGGAAAAAAAAAAAGAACAGACACAAAAGGAAATCTTAAAAGTAGCCTTAGATAACAGGCAAATTACGTTCAAAGGATTAGTAATGAAACTTTCGGGTGAATTCTTAATAGAAAAGATAGACACAAAAAAACAATAGAAAGACATTTTTATTTTTTTGCAAACAATTTATTATTTTTGTTGTTGAGAATACACACATCAAAAACACACACCAAGTTTCTACATATACAATTCAGTGACAATGATCACGTTCTTCAAGTTGTGCAACCATTCTCATCTCTTTTCTGAGTTGCTCCTCTAGCATTGACATAAATTTACTGCCCCCTAAGATTTCTATCTTTCAAGTTTCTGTTTTCAGTTTGTTCCTATATAGATAGATCTTAAAAGAGCATAACGCTCAAGACAGACATTCTTTACTAGTTAAACTAAACTACTGTTGGTTTTAAGAAGACTTCAGGAGATATTTTTGGTTTAAGGTTTAAAGATGACCTCAGGGCAATAGTTTCAGGGGTTCATCCAGCCTCCACGGCTCCATGAAGTCTGGAGTCCATGACAATTTAAAATTCTGTTCTTTGTTTTCCCCCCTTTGATCAGGGTTCTTCTATAGGATCTTTGATGGAAATGTTCAGTAATGATAGACAGGCATCATCTAATTTTCTGGTCTCATGAGAGAGGAGGCAGTTGTTCTTGGAAGCAAATAGCCAAACATTCCATTTCCTCTTCCTATTCCTGACTCTGTTTCTTCCTCTGTTGCTCCAGGCAAATGGAGACCAATTGTGCCTTGGATGGCTGCTTGCCAGCTTTTTTATTTTTGGTAGTTTTGTCTTTTTCATTTTGATTTTTTTGTTGTTGTGCTTTAGATGAAGGTTTACAGAGCAAATTAGTTTGTCATTAAACAATTAATACACATACCGTTTTGTGACTTTGGTTGTCAACCCTACAACATGGCAACACTCTCCCATTATCAACTTTGGATTCCCCATTACCAGATTTCTAGTCCCCTCCTGCCTTCTCTTCCTTGCCGCTGGGCTGGTGTGCCCACTTAGTCTCATTTTGTTTTCTTTGGGTCTGTCTAATCTTTGGCTGAAGGGTGAACCTCAGGAGTGACTTCAGTAGTGAGTTAAAAGGGTGTCTGGGGGCCATACTCTCGGGGTTTCTCCAGTCTCTGTCAGATCAGTAAGTCTGGTCTTTTTTTGCGAGTTAGAATTTTATTCTACATTTTTCTCCAGCTCTGTCCTCTACTGGGAAACCCTGGTGGCGTAGTGGTTAAGTGCTACGGCTGCTAACCAAGAGGTTGGCAGTTCGAATCCGCCAGATGCTCCTTGGAAACTCTACGGGCCAGTTCTACTCTGTCCTATAGGGTCAGTATGAGTCGGAATTGACTCGGCGGCAGTGGTTTTTGGTCCTCTACTGTGATCCCTGTCAGAGCAGTCAGTGGTGGTAGCCGGGCACCATCTAGTTGTGCTGGACTCAGTCTGGTGGAGGCTGCGGTAGTTGTGGTCCATTAGTCCTTTGGACTAATCTTTCCCCTCTATCTTTGGTTTTCTTCATTCACCCTTGCTCCAGATGGGGTGGAACCAGTGGATATCTTGGACCACCACTCACAAGTTTTTAAGACCCCAGAAGCTTCTCACCAAAGTGGGTTGTAGAACATTTTCTTTATAAACTATGTTATGCCAATTGAGCTAGATGTTTCCTGAGACTATGGTAGAAGGACATTTTTGAAGTACTTAAATAAATTTGCTAAAATGAAATTTTATACCCCTGAAATTATCCATTTAAATCTGAAGACAAAAGTAAATATATTTTTGGACAAGCAAAACCTGTGATAATTCTTCTCTACCTTTCCTACACTAAAGGAAATATTAATCAATGGTGTTTGACCATAGCACTTTTTAAAAAGTCCTTTCACTTATTTTTATTTGAGTAAATCATTTTGGCTATATAGACAATTTAGACTAAAATTATTATAAAAATCACCTACATCCTATAATTCTTATATATTCATCATTAATATAATTTTCGCACATATTAATGTCTAGGTGTTTCATGGATATATTTTTAATGGATTATATTTAAGTTACTCACTCTGAACTTCTATCTCTCAAAAATATATTGAGAACATAGTTCCATTATCAAAGATATAGACCGTGTTGTTATTTCTCAATTCCCTATTTTATTCTGTGTGATGACTATGTCATAATTAATTTAGGTAAGTGTACCCTTTTTTAATATTAATTTTTAAACAATAGCTTAATATGTTACATGATGTGTACTGTATTTTAGCCAGCCATTGGTGCATTCTTGCATATTTATTAAATGAATGCTAATATAAATAAAAATGTCATGTTTATTAATCACTAATAAACTTTTGCTATATTTTGAGGGAGAAATAAATTGTATGTACACATACACACATCAATATATGCTAAAATACAGTAATGGTGAAAATGTAATAATTTGCCTAAAAAGCAAAAATTTGAAGCTACAGATAACAGAAGAGAGGAATAAAATGAGTACAAGTATTCAAAGTTTTAAAAACATCAGGAAAAAAATAGTTCAGCAATTATCCAGAGAGTCCTTTGTCTCCAGCTCATCTCATTCCATCCTCCAGTCTAGAGTTATAGGGGTAAGAGTAACTTAAAGAGGTGAATTGGTCCAGTTCTCAGTTCTATGTATGAGAAAGAACAAACTAAGCTCCCAAAGACACTGATAACTAATGGCTGAATAAAGTTCTTGGAAGAAACATGGGCTAAAACATCCCTGGTGTGGTTGTTCTAGGGACACCAGCACATGGAGTCATTTGACTACCATCTCAGCTGAACCTTTCTACATCCAGAGGCTAAATCTCATGTAAAGCATGAAACTGCTGAGAAAAGTCCATGGTCACAGTCATGTGTGCTTTGTAAGGAACACATGAACCACCTGGTCCTGGATCTGTTTGGTCTTAATCCCATAAATGATGGGATTCAGCATAGGTGGAACAAGAATATACACATTGGGCAGTAGGACATGGATATATGGTGAGATGTGGCCTCCAAACCGCTGAGTGAGGGCTGAGAAGATCCCAGGCCCATAAAAGAGGATGATGACACAGACATGGGCACCACAGGTGTTCAGAGCTTTATGGCGAGTGTCTTGGGAAGGCATGTGGAAGACAGCACGGAGGATCAGCACATAAGAAACAAAAATTAGCGTAACATCTAAGACGAGGGTTGACATTAATACAAAAAACCCGTACCAGATGTTTACTCGGATATCATCACAAGAAATGCGAGCCAAGACAATGTGCTTACAAGCAGTGTTCGGGAGGGTGTTACTTTTGCAGAAAGTCAATCATTTCAGAAGAAATATTATGGGGAACATTGTACCATTACTTCTCAGAAAGATACTCACACCAATTTTCCCAATCAGGGCATGTGTAAGAATAGCGGTATATCTCAGTGGATAGCATATGGCAATGTAGCGGTCAAATGCCATCATCAGCAAGATCCCTGATTCAGAGATGAAGGTGGAGGAGAGGAAGAAGACCTGAGCGATGCAGCAATCCAAGGAGATCTCCCCAATATGGGACCAGAAGATGGCCAAGGCCTGAGGTACTATGCAGGTGGAGAGGACAATGTCTGCTCCAGAGAGCATACAGAGAAAGAAGTACATGGGTTCGTGGAGGCTGCACCTTGTGAGAATAATGAAGATGAGCAGGCTGTTCCCAAGTAGGGCAATGACATAGGAAATGACAAAAGGGATGGAAATCCACACGTGCTGGTTCTCTAGTCCAGGGATGCCCAGCAAGCTGAAGACTGTGTGACTCATACCAGTGTGGTTTAAGGTAGCCATACCTGGAGCAGACAGCCTGAGGCCTCACCTCCTAACCACAGAGATAGAAGAAAATTCAGACTATACTCATCTATTTTCTTTGATGTCACCAGGGGCTTTTGGCACTTACCTCATTGCATTCCATTCTAGGATACCAGGATCTATGTTGTATAAAAGATGAATAAGATATGGTTTGTTTTCACAATGAAGTCTTAATCCCATAAACAAAGTAGATAATTACACAGCTAAAGAAAATTAAATGATTGAGTTGATATCTAATGGTACAATATAAGATTAATACAGGAAAACAAGAGAAGGAACAATTGACTCTGCTTTTCTGATGCTTAAGAATGAGTCCATATTTGAACTTACCTTTGGAGATACTGTAGAATGTCAATAGGTGGAAGAAGTATCAAGTAGACAATGGAATGAGGTCATTTGGGGGTTTAAGGAGAAATGTTTGACATGCAAATGCAAAGATTGTTTAAAACAGCTATCAGCCTTGCATCTGTGTGGTTGTGGCATTGGAAAGTTGGACAACTGGTGAATAGATGACAGCAAAAGTAGATTCACTCTGAATAGAAATTAAGCAGCCTGGTTTACCCTGTGAAGAATTGGTCAGCCATGTTGAGTTTGCAAATGGAAAACATTTTGCATATATTAATATGGTAGCTGAGAAGAGGATAGATAGGACGGGAGAAAGACAGCAAATTCTGGTATTGTCAGGGCCGTGATAAATGGATGCATTTATGGATTAATATCAGAATGAAATGATACCATCAGGAAAACAATCTTTTTTTAAAGTACTTACTCAATGTTACCCACTTTACAGTAATGAAAAGATCACTCACCTGCTTCAGATGAAATTCTCATGGACTAGAATGGGATGAGTCATGATAGGACTCTCAAAAGGACGGGCAACAGAGAGCTGAGATTTTATGTATTTGCCTGAAGGTCTCAGGGGCAGCCCTACTCCAGGGAGCCCATCTTAGAGCTGTCTTATCAACAACACTGCCTCTGCCTCACACACGTGTGTCACATCACTATGGCTTTCCATGTCTGCCCACACACCAGCACATCCACAACTCCATTCTTGGACAGGTATGCACATGTGATATTTCCAATACATAAAATGTTAGCATTACGTACCACAAATGACTGCCCTGACAGGGAACACAACAGAGAGTCCAGGACAGAGCTGGAGAAAAATGTAGAAGAGCACTCAAGTTCACGTAAGAATACCAGACTTAATGGTCTGACAGAGATTGGAGAAACCTCTGAAACTGTGACCCCCAGATGCTCTGATAACCCAGAACTGAAACCATTCCCAAAGCCCACTCTTCAGGCAAAGATTGTTGTTGTCATTGTTAGGTGCCATCGAGTCGGTTCTGACTCATAGTGACCCTGTGTACAAGAGAAAGAAACACTGCCCGGTCCTGTGCTATGCTTGAGCCCATTGTTGCAGCCACTGTGTCAACCCTACTTGTTGAGGATCTTCCTCTGTTCCGCTGACCATGCACTTTACCAACCATGATGTCCTTCTCCAGGGACTGATCCCTCCTGTCATCATGTCCAAAATGTCTAAGATGCAGTCTCGCCATCCTTGCTTCTAAGGAGCATTCTGGTTGTACTTCTTTCAAGACAGATTTGTTCATTCTTTTGGCTGTCCATGGCATATTCAATATTCTTCGCCGACACCACAATTCAAATGCATCGTTTCTTCTTTGGTCTTCCTTATTCATTGTCCAGCTTTTCCATGCATATGATGTGATTGAATATACCATGGCTTGGGTCAGGCACGCCTTAGTCTTCAAGGTGATATCCTTCCTTTTGAGCACTTTAAAGGGGTCCTTTGCAGCAGATTTGCCAAATGCAATGAGTCTTTTGATTTCTTGACTGCTGCTTCCATGGGTGTGGGTTGTGGATCCAAGTAAAATGAAATCCTTGAAAATTTCTAAGGATTTTTCTTCTCTTTATGTTGAGGTGCAATCTATATTGAACGCTGTGGTCTTTGATCTTCATCAGCAAGTGCTTCAAGTCCTCTTTACTTTCAGCAAGCAAGGCTGTGTCATCTGCATAACCCAGGTTGTTAATGAGTCTTTCTCCAATCCTGATACCCCTTTCTTCTTCATGTAGTCCATCTTCTAGGATTATTTGCTCAGCATACAGATTGAATAGGTATGGTGAAAGGATACAACCCTGGCGCACACCTTTCCTGACTTTAAACCAATCAGTATCCCCTTGTTCTGTCCAAACAACTGCCTCTTTATCTCTGTACAGTTTCCTCATGACCACAATTAAGTGTTCTGGAATTCCCATTCTTTGCTACATTATCCATAATTTGTTTTGATCCACACAGTTGAATGCCTTTGCATAGTCAGTAAAACACAGGTAAATATCCTTCTGGTATTCTCTGTTTTCAGCCAGAATCTATCTGACATCAGCAATGATATCCCTGGTTCCACATCCTCTTCTGAATCCAGCCTGAATTTCTGGCAATTCCCTGTGTATATACTGCTGCAGCCACTTTTGAATGATCTTCAGCAGAATTTTGCTCGAGTGTGATATTAATGATATTGTTTGATAATTTCCACATTTGGGTTGATCACTGTTCTTGGGAATAGGCATAAATATGAATCTGTTCCAGTTGGTTGGCCAGGTAGCTGTCTTCCAGATTTCTTGGCAGAGACGAGTGAGCACTTCCAGTGCTGCATCTGTTTGTTGAAATGTCTCAATTGATATTCTGTCAATTCATGGAGCCTTGTTTTTCATCAGTGCCTTCAGTGCATCTTGGACTTCTTCCTTCAGCACCATCGGTTCCTGATTATGTGCTACCTTTTTGAAATGGTTGAACGTTAACCAATTCTTTTTGGTATAATGACTCTGTGTATTCCTTCCATCTTCTTTTGATGCTTTGTGCGTTATTTTATATTTTCCCCATAGAATCCTTCAGTATTGCAACTTGAGGCTTGAATTTTTTGTTCAGTTCTTTCAGCTCGAGAAATACCAAGTGTGTTCTTCCATTTTCATTTTCTAACTCCAGATCTTTGCACGTCATTACAATACTTTGTCTTCTAGAGTCGCCCTTTGAAATGTTCTGTTCATCTCTTTTACTTCATCATTTCTTCCTTTTGCTTTAGCTACTCGACTTTCAAGAGCAAGTTTCAGAGTCTCTTCTGACATCCATTTTGGTCCTTTCTTTCTTTTCTGTCTTTTTAATGACCTTTTTTTCTTTATGGTATTTTTGAGATGGTTTGTAAATTCTGGTGGGATATACTTAAGATCCTACTTTGTAGAATTGTTTTAATTTTCTTCAGCTTCAACTTGAACTTGCATATTCTGCCCAATCCTGAGCCCATCTTTTTTCAAATATTTCCTTAACTTTTGAATATATTTGATGGTATGTTTTTAAGGTTTCAATTTTGGGTTGTTTGTTGCTAATATGTAGAAATTAAATTTATTTTTTTGTGTGTCGACCTAGTATCTTGCAACCTTGCTAAACTCAATTCTAGTAGCTTAAAAAAAATTTTTATATCATATCATCTACAAATAATAACAATTTTACATCTTCCTTAACAATCACAATTGGAAATCAGTATGCCTGGGAGAGTTTGAGTATCAGAATGAATAATGATAGCACTGGATTATAAGATAGTAAATTAAAATGAATATATGAGTTCGTGCTGATGCTAAAACAACAAAAAAAAATCCAGACATGGAAGGGAAGTCCTCTTATTTACAGTATAATGCAAATGAATATATGAAGTGGCAAAGACTGAGTTAAAGAAAATACCATTTTGCAACTATCAAAATAGAAATTGATTCAGGTAAGAATTATCAATCAATGATAAAACCCTGGTTGAAGGTTTGTTAGGGAACAGTATAGCTCACAGTCTCAAAGTATTTCTTTGCAAATTATTTATTGATTATGGGGGTGGAGAGTGTGAAGAGAGGCATCTTTACAGTAGAGAAATTCAATGGATATTACTTTAATTAAGTAATTGGTCAACAATAATTCTACCAATAATGTGACAAAAACTGATATCAGGTGTCTGCTGATGTAATACTACAAGAAAGACAGAGCATCACTTACATAGCGTTCTGTGTAACATTATACAAATCATGGGCTCATTTTCTTTAAAAAATAACATTATCGTGGAAGACAATAAAAGACTGAAGAACTGTTCCAGCTTGTTATTGTTCTTAGGTGCCATTGAGTTGGTTCCAACTCATAGTGACCCTAGGAAAAACAGAATGAAACACTGTCTGGTCCTGTGCCATCTTCACAATCATTGCTGTGTTTGTGTTTGAGCCCATTGTTGCAGCCATTGTGTCAATCCGTCTCGTCGACGGTTCCCCTTTTTTGCTGACCCTGTGCTTTACCAAGCGTGATGTCCTTCTCCAGGCACTGGTTCCTCCTGACAGCTTGCCCAAAGTACATGAGATGAAATCCTGCCATCTTCACTTCCAAGGAGCCCACTTACTGTACTTTTTCCAAGACAGATTTGTTTGTTCTTCTGACAGTCTGTGGTATAGTCAGTATTCTTCACCAACACTGTAATTAAAAGGCATCAGTTCTTCCTCAGCCTTCCTTATTCATCGTCCAGCTTTCACATGCATATGAAGCGATTGAAAATGCCATAGTTTGGGTCAGGCACATTTTAGTCCTCAAAGTGGCGTCTTTGCTTTTTAACACTTTCAAGAGATCTTTTGCAGTAGATTTGCCCAATGCAATAAATCCTTTGATTTCTTGACTGCTGCTTCCATGGGTGTTGATTGTGGATCCAAGTAAAATGAAATCCTTGACAACTTCAATCTTTTCTCTGTTTATCATGGTGTTGCTTATCGGTCCAGTTGTGAGGATTTTTGTTCTCAACCTTAAGGTTGAGGTGCAATCCATAGTGAAAGCTGTAGTCTTTGATCTTCATCAGTAAGCACTTTGAAATCCTCTTCACTTTCAGCAAGTAAGATTGTGTTATTTGCATATCGCAGGTTGTTAATGAGCCTTCCACTAATCCTGAATGCATGTTCTTTTTCATATAGTCCAGCCTCCTAGATTATTTGCTCAGCATACAGATTGAATAAGTATGGTGAAATGATACAACCGTAAAGGAGGGTAAATTTATCACAACTTAACACAATCTGTGGACCTGAAGTTAAAAAAAAAAAAGTTGCTATGAATAATGATTTTGGAACAACTGGCAAATTTTAAATCTGGATTATGTATTAGATTATAGCGTTGTATCAATGTTGTTATTGTTAGTTGCCCTCGTGGCAACTCCATGTGTGCAGAGTAGAACTGTACTCCATAGAATTTTCAAAGCTGTGACCTTTTGGAAGCAGAGAGCCAAGCCTTACTTACTTTCAAGGAGCCTCTAAGTGGGTCGAAACACCAATCTTTTGGTTAGTAGTCCAGCAATAAACCATTTGCACCACCCAGGGACCCCGTATCAATGTTAAGTATCCTGGATTTGATATTAGCACTGTGATTATGTAAGAGATTGTCCTTTTTCTTAGAAGATACATGCCAAATAGGAATAAAGGGATAAAGACTCATGATCTCTGCATATTTTACTTAAATGGTACAGCAAAAAAATATTAAAGTAAGAATAAGAGGAGAGATGAAGAGAAAATGTTGCAAAATATTAACAATGACTGAGTCTAGATGGTTATATTTCAATTTATGCTAGTATTTTTGTGTTCTAATTTCTCAAACATTTAATGGAAAAATAATATTTTATCAAACATCGCTATTAAGTGGGAATGGATTTTCTCTGAATAAATTCAATCCTCCATTTTAAATAGAAATCTATTAATTTATTATCATACACAGATACAAAGATGCCTCTCCTTTAGAGATATGTACATGCCACTTACTTGGCTAATTTAATAAAGATAAAACACCGACACTATTTAAAAGGACAGAGTGATGTTATCAGCAGAAGGAGGTTGGGAAAATATGATAAGTGAGCATTAATTGTAGATTTACTGGCAGTCAAAGAAAAGGAAGATGGGGAATATTTGTTCACTATAACCTTGACTGATATAAGTACTGTAAATACATGTATGAAGATATTAAAGTTTTCTCACATAAGCAATCAAAACTCATTGAGATTCAGAATATAGAAAAATATGACAAGGAATAAATTTAATTTTAAATTTCTCTAAATTTGAAGAAATCTTTGTAGGAATAAGTGTGTTCAAAGATAATCTGCATATTAGATAGTCGATTTACTTATGCTGATTGAAAATGAGATTAATAATTACTAATTTCCATTAAAATAGAAACAGAAATATTTGGTGTAGTAACACTAGCACTTTATTTATTAGAAATAACACATATGCACACCTAATCAAGGGTGGAGGAGAGGGTGGTATGTGTGGACTTGAAGAGCCATAACAACTTCACCCGTGTGTTTGAGATGGAGGAAGTATTATTGAAAGATAACTCTAAGTGTTGGCTCGCTGGGGTAATAGCTCCCCTGGGGAAATGGAGGCAAATGCATAAAAATCTCTGCTCCGTGGTGCCTCTCACTCAGAGAGTTCTGTGACCCATCCCATTCTAGGTCATGAAGATGTTTGAAGCAGGTGTTATTTATTCATAAGGGGTAAACTTTTAGGGGAGAAAGAAGAAAAGCACCCCATCCAGACTTGAGGTTTATGGGGCTAAGGTAGGTATTTAAAGACCTTCGTTTGGAGTTAAGCAGGCAGAACGAAAGAGACCACAGTCACAAATATGGGTGTTACTAGTAGAATGGAAAGTAGTTTCTTTGGGAGGGGGAAGTATGATGAGGGGCTCTGGAAGCCTTCTTCCCTCTAGTTGTGCCAAGGAGCTCTTAGTCCCTCCAGGGAAGGTTCTGCTTTAGCCCTAGGTCCTGACTACTGTGATATACTGCGTCTTCTTTACTCCTATCCAATATTGGTGTGTGCTAGAATCTGGAAATGCAAAGATGAAAAACGTTTCAGAACTCAGTGAGCTCACAATAAATAAAATAGGAATGTTAATGCTTAGACTCCTTATTAAAGCAGAGGAAAGGAATAACTTTGCAAGATGGGTCTGTCTCCCAGGTGCATTGCTGACATATTGGGCAGGTTATAAGCACGCCCTGAATAGGACCAGTTCTCTCAGTAGCACAAAGCAGATGGATGGAAGTAACTTCTCTGGGATGCTGTCTCATCATTCTTCATAAGGACAACATGAAGCATTTGAGAGGATTTTTTAAGGATGACCTTGAAGTAGACAAGCAACCATGCTAGTTCAGGAAACTTCTTCCATTGCCCAACTCCTAATCTCCAACCTCCCTGGACTCACTTCTCTGTCTGCCAAAAGAATATTCCTTTTTGTTACCCCTAAAGCATTCAGCACCCACTCATAACTGCAAGCTAGTCCTCTTCCAGTTCCTCTTTTTATTTATTTAAGAATTATTTCACTTCATCTCCTTTTTCCTGCTATTTCTGCATCAGGAATGTGGTACATGTAGTTGGTCATCAGTCCTCTATGGTATTTTCATATCGTTTTAAATTCTTCCACCTCTTCCGGGAGAATGGCTTTCCTCTTGGGAGCATAGAGTCTCACAGTATCTGTGCGACCGTAGTCTGATCAAATGGTAGTTAATATCCACAGTAGGACATGAGCAACTAGTCCCTGCCCCAAAACAAAAATCGTAGCTCAAGCCTCTTCTGGCTCTCCTGTCAGGTGACCTTATTGTTGGTACAGTTTCAGCCATTATGTAGAGGGATAGTATAGACCCCCAAATAGAAGTGGATAGATTTTCCCTCTTCAGATACTGCAATTGAGACGAGAACAGAATTGAACTTGTAGTGGAAGGAACTAAGGATTATGTATATCTGCTGTGCATTAGGTCCTCAGTCAGGCACCGAATAAATAGAGATGCTGGCAGTTGTTCTCTGTGCATACCTTGGGTCCCAGAACTCCTCCCTACCTCTGAATTTCTCACTACCTGGGTTCTGCACCAAGTGCATCTCCAGAGAAAGGGGATGAGAATATTAAGTCCAAGACAAGGCTAAAGAAAGTCTGGGAGAGGGTAGAGCCTAGAGCAGAATTTCTCAGCCTCAGCACTATTGACATTTTGTTGTGGGGGCTGTCCTGTGCATTGTAGAATATCTAGCACCATCTCTGGCTTCTACCTACTGGATACCAGTAGCAGCCACTGCCCAGTTTTGACAATCAAAATGTGTCCAGACATTGCCAAATTGCCCTCCAACCGCAAATTCACCCCCATTTGAGAGCCACTGACCTAGAGTTTGGCCTAAAGAGTTGAAAAGCATCCATTTGACATATAATGCTACATGCTTTTCCAGGGGAATAATGAGCCCTCTGGTTACTGAATCACCAGGCTTTCTTCAGGTTATCTACAACCTGAGCAAGTTTGACTTAGTTTTCTCCACCAGTTATTTGGTTTGGGTCCACTTGTCCTCCTACATTGTTAGCACCTGAGCCCCTCTCCTTCTATAGCACTGTGGAAGTCAGAATCTTTTCTTAACTTCTCAGCCTTCAGCTGGCCTGAGTGCAGGGGTGCACAAATCTTTTATGGCTTTACTCTTAGTGGGTAAAGACACATAGAAAGGGGAATTTCAATTATAAATCATTTCAAAACCCATGTGGTATTAAATCTGTTCTGTGCTCAGGGATAAAAAGGCAGAGAGAATGGCTACCTGCTTAAGGTCTCTCTCCACCCTACCTCTTATGCCCATTCAAAAGACCTTGTTAAGTTTGCTCAGGTCAGTAAGGTCTTTTGGCCCTCGGCTCACTTCACAGACCAGAAAATGATGTATACTACAGTTAAAGAAGCGGAAAACCCGAGCTCAATTCTTTATCAACAATGCCAAGTTTTTGAGCCTCAATTTCCTCTTCTGGAAAATTAGTGATGATAATACCTACTGCCCTAGGTGGTTACAGGTAAGTAATGAGGTGCTGTATGTAATGGTTTTATATCAGTGCTTAACATAGGTGCTTCAAAAAGTTGCTCTGTTCTATATCACTGTGAAAATATATGAATACATTTTCTTCTAATAAAAAAAATAGTAAACTATTCTTTTACATTATTTCTACCTTCCAATCCATTTCCCCAGTACTGCCAGATTCACACAGCTAATGGTCTCCATTTTCATAACTCATGATGGTTGACCATCTCGTCTCGGGACAGCATCCAAGCTCCTTAATTTGTAATCAGAGTCAATACATTTTTGTTTCAATGTTTTCTGCCACTGCAGGATATATGCATTCTCAGAACCACACAGGCTGCAAACTGTTTTAAACGCTTTAAATTTTGTATGGCAACAGTCTTTCCTTAAATTTCCAAACGACTTCACTCCATTTTCTACCTAATTCACCTCCACCCAAAGACATCCTACAGCCAAATGGGCTGAATTACACCTTCCATTATGTTCCCATTGTAGTTTTTTTTTTTTTTTTTTTTGAGGGGGGAGCGTAGAGGTTACCATTGATATGTTCACTTAAACGTATTATTTCAGTTAGCTGTGTAAACGTCTACCTTGTATATAAGACTGTTAGCTTGTTAAAGAACAGATGTCACATTCATCTTTTCATCCTACATAGTCCCTGGCACATTGACTATGGAAAAGAATTGAGTAGGTATTAAAAGCTTCTGGTGATATAAGAAAAAGAAATTAAAGAAAAAATTTGAGTATAATCTGAAATTTCCTCTATCTCTGTGAATAGGTGGGGCAGTTCCAGGTCACCTGCTCCAGGTATGGCTACCTTGAACCACACTGGGGTTAGCCACACAGTCTTCCACTTGCTGGGCATCCCTGGCCTAGAGGACCAGCACATGTGGATTTCCATCCCCTTCTTCATTTCCTATGTTATCGCCCTCCTTGGAAACACCTTGCTTATCTTCATCATCCTCACAAGGTGCAGCCTCCATAAACCCATGTACCTCTTCCTCTGTATGCTGTCTGGAGCAGATGTTGTCCTCTCTACCTGCATGGTACCTGAGGCCTTGGCCATCTTCTGGTTCAGTGCTGGGGATATCTCCCTGGGTCACTGTATCACTCAGCTCTTGTTCATCCATTCCACCTTCATCTCTGAGTCAGGGATCTTGCTGGTGATGGCATTTGACCGCTACATTGCCGTATGCTACCCACTGAGATACGCCACTATTCTCACAAACAGCCTGATTGGGAAAATTGGCTTGACTATCTATGTCAGAAGTTATGGCACAATTTTCCCCATAATATTTCTTTTGAAAAGACTGACTTTTTGCAGAAATAACATTCTTCCACACACTGGTTGTGAGCATATTGGCTTGGCCAGATATTCCTGTGATGACATCCATGTGAACATCTGGTATGGTTTTTTTGTCCTAATGTCAACAGTGGTCTTAGATGTTATGTTAATTTTCATTTCATATGTGCTTATTCTTCGGTCTGTCTTCCACATCCCTTCCAAAGATGCTCGCCACAAAGCTCTCAACACAAGTGGCTCCCATGTCTGTGTCATCATCCTCTTTTATGGGCCTGGCATCTTCTCAGTGCCCACTGAGCGGTTTGGACTCCACATCTTACCCCATATTCATGTCCTGCTGGCCAATGTCTGCATTCTGGCTCCACCGATGCTGAATCCCATCATTTATGGGATCAAGACCAAACAGATCCGGGACTAGATAACTCATGTGTTGTTTCCAAAAGTGATATGGCTTTCAGAATAGAAACCAAACTGTTTTTCCAACATTTGTAGTCATACATGTGGTGGGCTTTAGCAGCCCTTGTAGCTGGGTGACAACTGAGACAAGAGAAATGGCTCAAGAAGTCTATGTTTCTGGAGCAGGTCCATTAGGGAAGTTTTGGAGCATGCTTTTCAGGGTCTTTAATCATCAATAAGAGGTCAGTTTCTGATGACTCACTGAGCTGTCTCATTCAGAGTCTAGGAAATAAACCAGTTCACCTTTTTAATTCAGTCTTACTTCTATAACCCCAGACAGGTATTTAGAAAGAGATGAACTGTGGATAATTGTTGAACTATTCTTTTCTGGTTTGTTTCATGCCTTGATGTAGTGAAGTAGTTCCCATTCTTCTTATCTACCTTGGGAAATTGTTTTATGTATTCTGCCCTCTGTCTTCTCTACCATTAAATTTTTATTTTTTGCAGGCTTATTTCAATCTGCATGCATTCTGTTATTTTCCCCTATCTATTTTTTTTAGAACCCTGGTGGCATAGTGGTTAAGTGCTATGGCTGCTAACCAAAAGGTCGGCAGTTCGAATCCACCAGGCGCTCCTTGGAAACTCTATGGGGCAGTTTTACTCTGTCCTATAGGGTCACTATGAGTTGGAATTGACTCGACGGCAGTGAGTTTGGTTTTTTGCTTTAGAGGAAAGAAGAGATGGAGGAAGGGAGGGAGGAGGGAGGGAGACAGGAAGGGAGGGAGGAAGGAAAGAAAAAACATATTGTACTCAAATTCCCATACGGCCTCTTTCTCTCTCTCTCTCTGCATTACAGTAAAACACCTTGAAAAAGTTGTCTGTATGCCAAGATTCAATATCTTCCTTCCTATTTTTCTTGATCTAACTCCAATCATACTTTTTCCTACACCTGTCACAGTGGCCTCCATGGTATTGAACCCAGTGGTCAATACTCAGTCTATATCTTCCATGTCACATCAGCAACTTTTGATACAGTGAAGCATGTTCTCATTCTTGAATCTTCTTTCTTGTCCCACCCTCTTCATGTTACTATGATCAAGCTGACTGTGATTCAAAATTCTTTGATGGGTTTTCCTCATCTGCTTGACTTTTTAACACTGGAATTCCTAGGGCTCAGTCATGAACTCCTACTCTTCTCTATAATCAGCCTTTAATCTCACTCATTTTAACTGCTAGATTCAGACCAGGATTTCTCGACCTCAGTGCTATCGATGTTTTGGGCCAGGGAATTCTGTTGTGTGGTCTACCCTGTGCATTGTAGTAGGTTTAGCAGCATCCCTGGACTCTACCAGCCAGACGCCAATATCACAGCTCTCCTGCAGTTGTGATGACCAGCAATTACTCTAGACAGTGCCAGGTTTCTCTTAAAAAAAAAGGTTTCTCTTAGGCAGGGCCAAATCACCCCTTGTTCAGAACCACTGATTTAGACCTTTTAATATGCTAAGAATTTCCAAATGTATATCACCATCTTCTAACTTGAACTATAGATTTACACTTCTAATTTTGACTTATACTTCTAATTTCATACTTAACATATCTCCTTGGACATCTACTAAGTATCTCAAACTTAACATGTCCAAAATTGAGCTCCTTATCTTATCATCAAAACTTCCCCTCCATCAGCCTTTCCGATGGGCTTTAATGGCAACTTCAGTCTCCCAATCACTCAGGCCCATATTCTTGGAGTTATGTTCAGCTCCATTTCCATCATATTTACATCACTCCAATGCCTTCCAAATAGATTCTGTACTACCCCTCATCTACCATCCTCCACTGTCTATTAACTTAACACAAAATTTTGTAATGGTGCTCTTAAATTGTAAATCAGATTTCCTCAAGTCTTTGTCAGAGACACTTGGGATAAACTCCATAGTCCTTACTAAGAGCGACACATTCGGCATGATCTGCCCCATAAGCTCTTCTACTTCCCTCTTTCACTCTGTTCCAACTACACTGGCCTGTTTTCTATTCCACAAATATGGCATAGATGCTTCTTCCTTCAGGCCTCTGCACTTGCTGCTCACTCTGCTGGATCCTTCTGTGTGCAGATATCTGCATGACTTTACGCCTTGCCTTCTTTACATCTTTGTTCAAATATAACTTTTTGAAGGAGACCTTCATTGACCATCTTATTTAAAATAGAAATTTCTACAACATGCCACTGTCTATCCCTTTTTTTGTACTTTATTTTTCTTCAAAATCTTTATCATTATCTTGTTGTTGTTAGGTGCCATTGAGTTAGCGTCTGACTCATAGCGACCCTATGTCAACAGAATGAAACACAGCCTGATCCTGCCCCATCCTCACAATTGTTGTTATGCTTGAGCCCGTTATTGCAGCCACTGTGTCAATCCATCTCTTTGAGAGTCTTCCTCTCTTTTGCTGACCCTCTACTTTACCAAGCATGATGTCCTTCTCCAGGAACTGGTCCTTCCTCATAATATGTCCAAAATATGTGAAGTGAAGTCTTACTATCCTTGCCTCTTAGAAGCATTCTGGCTGTATTTCTTCCAAGAAAGATTTGTTCGTTCTTTTGGCAGTCCATCGTATATTCATTATTCTGTGCCAATACCGTAATTCAAAGGCATCAATTCTTCTTTAGACTACCTTATTCATTGTCCAGCTTTCTCAGGCATACAAGGCATTAAAAACGCCATGGCTTGGGGTTAGCAGCACCTTAATCGTTACAATGACATATTTGATTTTTAACTCTCTAAAGGGTTTTTTTTTGCATCAGATTTTCGCAATGCAATACATCATTTGATTTCTTGACTGCTGCTTCCATGTGCATTGATTGTGGATCCAAGTGTAATAATGATCACGTTAATGGTGATGATGTTGATGAAGAAGAAAAGCCTTAGCAGAGATTAATATGTTCCAGGGTTTATGTACTTATTTTGTTTGTAGTCCAACTTCTTAAAGTAAAATATAAGCTCCATAAAAGCAAAGATTTTTGCTTTAATTACTTCAGTATAGCCTAAATTTGAAACAGTGCATATCACCCTATAGCACACAATAAAGATACGTTGAATGAATGAATGAATAAACTGATGGATGAATGAATGAATTATGTGATTGCAGTTGCCAGCTGCAGCTTCTAAGGTGCTTGGGTAACCTGAAACTGATGATTCCCTGGCCAAGGGTAGTCTGATAGCATTTCTTAACATTTCATAGGTGTTGGATAAAGCTGGAGGATGGGATTTGAGAGTTTCTCAGTATTCATTTTCAGGGAGGACTTTTCAAGGAATCCCACCTCAGTAGGTAACTAAGACAATTACACATTTGGCTGCAGGCTACTTTTCCAGCAACGTTTCCCATTTCATCTTTCATAACGGTTCCTCACACACAGCACTATGGTCATGCCAATCTGTTCTACATCTCTAAGTTTTTGTCCTTAGTTTTTTTGGCAATCATGAATATCATCTTTGTTAGATTAGTGAGCTTGTACTCAGACCTCAAGAACCATCTAAAATCTTACCTCTCTCGTAGATCCTGTTGTAAATATCCACCACAAAAGATAGACTGATGCTTTTTTGATGAGAAAATAACATGTTCACCATTCTTCTTTTTTAATGTCTTTTTGTAAGTCAGATATACTGTAGAAATAAAATCTGTACAAAACGCACCCATTTTTTCAATGTAGTCATACTGCTAATGTCATTTTAGAGAACGTTGGTTTATATTTTTGATTGTGTATATGCGTGCGGGTAAATAGATGTCTTAAATTGGAACATATTTCACCCACTCTTCTGGAACATACCTTCCTCACTTAGTGATTTAATGTGGACATATTCCATGCCAAAAATACAGATCTCTGCAGGTATTTTTTATTGGTTTTGTTGTATTCAGTACAAAGATGTGCGATATATAAAATAGACAAGTATACTCTTTTAAAAGCATTTTTCACATATCATAATTTTTTATTTACTGTTTTTTCCCCAATCAAGAACAAGCTGGGAATTCCATATATGTTGGTTCCCAAGTGTCAATTATATCAGCTGGAAGACTAAGCACTAAATCAAGATGTTTAGAATATCCTACTTTGTACATTGTAAAACTGTGAAATTGACACTTTGAAATAATTGAAAATAAGGAAATGAATAAAAATTCCAATTATAACTGCTGTTCGTAGAGTTA
The DNA here is from genome assembly GCF_024166365.1 of Elephas maximus indicus. Lineage (NCBI taxonomy): Eukaryota > Metazoa > Chordata > Mammalia > Proboscidea > Elephantidae > Elephas > Elephas maximus. The sequence continues at coordinate 53,553,145 of NC_064825.1, forward strand.
AATTTCCTTTCTTTGTTCATGTATATATACACATACATATATATACATATCTCCAAGCTATTTTTCCACATAGATTTATAATATACACAAAAGAAATTAAAACATATGTCCACAAAAAAAGACATGGGAATGTTTATAGGAGCTGTAGTTATAATAAGCAGAAGCCGGAAACACCTTTGACCTCCAGCAATAGGAGAATGGTTACAACTCACTGATCAAAAGCAGTTAACTACCGATATACCCAATATTTAGGATGGATCTCAAAAATAGTATGCTGTATAAGAGAAGATTTACCCCCAAAAGTATATTCCTTTTTATTCCAATTATATGAAGTTTTGGAAAAGGTAAAATTAATCTCTGGTGAAAAATATCCAAACAGTAGTAGCCTCTATGAGGTGGGTATTACAGATTGAAGTGTGTCTTCCCAAATGTTATGTTAAAGTCTAGGCTATGTACCTGTGAATATGGCTCTATTTGGAAACAGTCTTTGAAGATGTTATCAGGTTAACATGAAGTTATGCTGGAGTAGGCTGGGTCCTAATCCAAGCAACCTGGAGGAGGATTGATTACATTGGGCAGCTTCCATCATGGAAAGGACTGCGTTTGTGCTTACCGAAATAGACACTTACTCTGGATATGGATTTGCCTTCCCTGCATGCAATACTTTTACCAAAACTACCATCTGTGGCCTTACAGAATGCCTTATCCACCTTCACGGTATCCCATACAGCATCATTTCAGATCAAGGGATTCACTTCACAGCAAATGAAGTTTGGCAATGGGTCTATGCTCATGGAATTAACTGGTTTTACCATGTTCCCCATCATCCTGAAACAGCTGGCTTGACAGAATGATGGAATGGCCTTCTGATGACACAATCATGGATCAGCTAGGTGACAATATCTTGCAGGGTTGGGGCAATTTTCTCCAGGAGGCTCTATATGGTTTAAACCAATATATGGTGCTGTTTTTCCCATAACCAGGATTCACGGGTCCAGGAATTAAGGGGTGGAAATGGGAGCGACACCACTCACTATTAACCCTAGTGACCCACCTGTAAAATTTTCGCTTCCTGTTTCCAAGACCCTATGCTCTGTAGGTCTAGAGGTCTCAGTTCCAAAGGGATGAATGCTCCCACCTTGAGAGACATCACTGATTCCACTGAACTGGAACTTAAGAATGCCACCTGGCCACTTTGGTCTTCTTATGTCTCTGGATCAACAAAAAAGGGAGTTACCATATTGGCTGGAGTGACTGATCTGATTACCAAGAGGAAATTTCATTGATATTACATAATGGAGGTAAAAAAGAGTATGTCTGGAATGCAGGAGGTCCCTCAGGGCATCTCTTAGTACTACCGTGCCCTGTGATTAAAGTCAACGGAAAGCTACAGCAATCCAATTCTGACATGAATACTAATGGCCCAGACTCTTCCGGCGTGAAGATTTGGTGTCTTCCCCCCAGGCAAAGAACCATGACCAGCTTACATGCTTGCTGAGGGCAAAGGGAATACAGAATGCGTGGCAGAAGAAGGTCATTCTAAATACCGGTTACGACCATGTGACCAATTGCAGAAAAGAGAACTGTAATTGTTATGAGTATTTCTTCCTTGTATGTGTGCACCAAATATTTTTGTTTTCTTTACTTATAAAATACAAGATGTAAACAGGGCTAGTGCGTTTTCGGTTGTACATGTTTTAATTGTATTATGTTAGGTGCAAGTATGACTTTATAATTCTCTTTATTCAGGGATTATGTATGGTTTAAGGAGGTGTGTACAGGTGCCAAGTTGATAAGTGGTTGACTGTGATGGTTAAGGTTTTGTGTCAACTTGGCTGGGCTATGATTCTCTGTGGTTTGGCTGTCATGATGTAGTTTGGCAGTCACCTCCATGATGAGATCTGATATTATGTTATCACTTCCATGATGAGATCTGCTGTGAGTAGCTAATCAGTTGAAAGAGAGTTTCCTTGGGGGTGTGACCTGCATGCAATATAGGTGGACTTTCTGGTAGGGCTTGTGGGCCTTTGCTCACTCTGGATCCTGCAGCTGGCTCCTGTTCATCTGACTTCTGGTTCTTGGGACTTCAGCTAGAAGCTTACTGTCTTTGCCAATCTTGGGATTCATTGGTCACACAGTCTGTGAGCCAGGGGCCTGCATTTTGATCTTCAGATCTTGTGTTCACCAGTCTCTGCAGCTGTGTGAGTAGGGAGAAGCCTCCAGCCTGAATTGGGACTTTCCAGTCTCTACAACTGCGTGACCCATTTCCTTGATATAAATCTCTCTCTCTATATATTTATACAGTTTACTGATTTTGCCTTTCTAGAGAACCCAGCCTAAGACAGCAACTATGCTCAGACTATTTATATCCTCATTCTACATGCTTTCCTGTTTACTCAAATCTGTTTCTGAAATGAGATGGGGTACAAATAATTAGTAAATACAAGCTTTTTTTTTTTTTGCTCATCTTATTTACAGTCATGGATTGAATTGTACCCTCCAAAAATATCTGTCAAACTAGCTGGGCCATGACTCCCAGTACTGTATGATTGTCTACCATTTTATCACCTGATGTGATTTCTCTATGTGCTGTAATCCTATCACTATGATGTAATAAGATGGATTAGCAGCAGTTATATATTGATGAGATCTACAGGAATAGATAGTGTCTTAAGCCAATCTCTTTAGAGATATAAAAGAGAGAAGAAGTGAGCAGGGAGACATAGGAAATCTTGTACCACTAAGAAAGTAGTGTTGGGAGCAGACTGCATCCTTTGAACCTGGGGTTCCTGTGCGGAGAAGCTCCTAGTCTGGGGGAAGACTGATAAGAAGGCCGACAGAGAGAAAGACTTCCCCTGGAGCTAACACTCTGAATTTGGACTTTTAGCCAGCTTTACTGTGAGGAAATAAATTTCTCTTTGTTAAAGCCATTCACTTGTGGTTTTACTGTTATAGCCCAAACCAGAACCCAGTGCCTTCGAGTTGATTCCGACTCATAGCGACCCTATGGGACAGAGTAGAACTGCCCCAGCACTAGATAACTAAGGCAGAATTTGGTACTGAGAGAGTGGGATTCTGCTCTAACAGACACCTAAAATGGAAGAAGTTTTGAAACTGTGAATGCGTAGAAGAGGGGCAGCAGCAGCAGGGAAGTGACAGTGGCAGAGGACTGGCAGTCACAGAGAACTGGCAGTGACAGGACCAGGAGACCAGCCAGCACCAAACAGTGCTGGAGCTGACCCACGGAGTGAGAGAGCTGAGTGCCTTTGTGCAGGAGGCTTCCTGGTGGAGTGGGGTGCCTCCGGGCACTTATCAGTGGAGCTACAGAGCTTTGGAACTCTTGCCCCAGCAGAGAAGAAGTTGGTGTGAGGCCCGAAGGGCTAAAAGGCCACAGAACCAGGAAGTAGAAGCTAAAGAGACAAGGAACACAAGAAGCTGAGCTGCCTCAGTCTCAAAAGGTATGGCCATGATCTCTGAGGTTTCAAAGGGTGGAGCCATGGCCTCTGGTGTTTCTAAGGGTGAAGTCACCACTCAGATGGACAAGGAGAATGGTGCGCCCAAAGCCAAGGGAGCAAATTTTTTGTCCCAGTGGGGCTGGAAGGCAGAGCTGAAACCCAGGGCCAAGGGGCTTCAACTCAGAATCTGGAGAGTGTGGCCAATACCTAGAGTCTGGAAGGCAAGGCTACTGTATGAATTGTCTCAGAGAACAGAGGATTATTTGCAAAGCCTTGAGGGCTAATGTAATGTGTTCCGTTGACTTGCCTGGTGCCTGTTATTCCTCCTTTCCTTTGAGTTTCTTCCATTTGTAATAGAAATGCCTAGCTTATGCCTGTTCTGCCATTGTACTTTTGGAAGCAGATAACTTGTATTCTAGATCATAGACGAGGAAGAATTTTTGGATTTTGGACTTGGAGTTAAGACTTTTGCTATGATATTATGGGGTGAATATGGTTTACACATGATAAGCACATGAATTTTTGGAGTCCAAAAGGTGGAGTATCATGGATTGAATTGTGTCCCCCCAAAATATCTGTCAACTTAGCTGGGCCATGATTCCCAGTATTGTATGATTGTCTACCATGTTATCATCTGATGTGATTCCCCTATGTGCTGTAAATCCTATTACTGTGAAGTAATCAGATGGATTAGTGGCAGTTATATAGTGATGAGATCAGATTAGATAGTGTCTTAAGCCAATCTCTTTTGAGATATAAAAGTGAGAAGTGAGCAGAGAGACATGGCGAACCTCGTACCAACAAGAAAGCAGTGTTGGGAGAAAAGCGCGTCCTTTGGACCTGGGGTTCCTGCGCAGAGAAGCTCCTAGTCTGGGGGAAGATTGATGAGAAGGCCGACAGAGAGAGAAAGGCTTCCCCTTGAGCTGATGCCGTGAATTTGAACTTCTAGCCTACTAGACTGTGAGAAAATAAAGTTCTCTTTGTTAAAGCCATCCATTTTTGGTATTTCAGATATAGCAGCACTAGATGACCAAGACATCTACTCTCATGATTTCAACTTGCACCTATATGCTGATGCTTCTGACATCTAAAGCAATGTTGAATTCTGTAGAGAGTGCACATTTAGGGGACTCTAGGGATTCTGTATGACTGGAACATCGTACATGCGCGTGTGTATGCACCTGTGTGCCTGTGTGTGTGCTTGGTGAGAGAGGTGGGTAGTGAGATATGTGGCTGGAAAATTAAAAAGATATAGATCTTTCTAATTAATAAAATAAAAAAAAAACAGTGAGCAAAGAACCACAAATTATAAGCAAATAAATAATAAAACAAAATTAATAACATGCTAGAAATTATAAAAACATAACTAATAAAAAATAAAGCTGGCTATTTGAAACACATTAACAAAATAGAGAAACAGGAACAAGACCTAATTTTTTTTTTAATTAATTTTTATTGTGCTTTAAGTGAAAGTTTACAAATCAGTTCAGTCTCTCATACAAAAATTTGCATACACCTTGCCATACACTCCTAATTGCTCTCCCTCCAATGAGACAGCACAGTTCTTCCCTCCACTCTCTCTCCTTGTGTCCATTCGGGTAGCTTCTGGCCCCCTCTGCCCTCTCATCCCCCCTCCAGACACGAGACGCCAACATAGTCTCATGTGTCCACTTGATCCAAGAAGCTCGTTCTTCACCAGTATCATTTTCCATCCCCTATTCCAGTCCAATACCTCTCTGAAGAGTTGGCTTTGGGAATGGTTCCTGTCCTGGGCTAACAGAAGGTCTGGGAGCCATGGCCTCTGAAGTCCCTCCAGTCCCAGTCTGACCATTAAGTCTGGTCTTTTTACAAGAATTTGGGGTCTGCATCCCACTGCTCTCCTGCTCCCTGAGGGTTTCTCTGTTGAGTTCCCTGTCAGGGCAGTCATCGGTTGTGGCCAGGCACCATCTAATTCCTCTGGTTTCAGGCTGATGTAGTTTCTGGCTTATGAAGTCCTTTCTGTCTCTTCGGCTCATAATTAACTTGTGTCTTTGGCGTTCTTCATTATTACTTGCTCCAGGTGGGTTGAGACCAATTGACGCATTTTAGATGGCTGCTTGCTAGCATTTAAGACCCCAGATGCTACTCTCCAAAAGTGGGATGCAGAGTGTTTTGTTAATAGATTTTATTATGCCAATTGACTTAGATGTCCCCTGAAACCATGGTCCTCAAACCCCTGCCCCTGCTACACTGGCCTTTGAAGCATTCAGCTTATTCAGGAAACTGCTTTGAAAACCTGATTTTGAAAGGGAGAGGAAGAACAGAACAAATGCACAAAATGAGGCATGACAAGAATGATAATCTTCAAAACAAAAAAAAAATTAAAATCGTAAGACACTTCACAAAATACATACAAATGGTCAAAAAATCAGGAGAAGATGCTCAATATCTTTAGTAATCAGGGAAATGCAAATTAAAATTTTAAGACATCATTTACAATAAGTAGAATTGCTAAGGAGCCCTGTCGGTGCTGTGGTTGAGAGCTTGGTGGCTAACCAAAAGGTTAGCAGCTCAAATCCAGCAGCCACTCCTTGGAAACCCTATGGGGGGGTTCTAGTCTGTCCTATAGGGTTCCCATTAGTCAGAATTGACTCAATGGCAATGGACTTTTTTTTTTTTTGAGTGGCTAAAACGAAAAACATTCAAAAGAACAAATGTTAGTGAGAATGTGGAATAACGGAGACATTGCTGGTGGGAATGTAAAATTGCACAAACACTTGGAAAAAAAAGATTTGGCAAATCTTTAGAAAGTTAAACATATATTTACCATATGACCTAGAAATTCCATTCTTAGGTATTTACCAAAGAGAAATGAGAACATACATCCAGAGAAAGGCTTGTTCAAGGATTTTTTTTATTAACTGGAAACAAACCAAATGTTCATCAACAGCTAAGTAGGTAAACAAATTGCTGTATGTTCATACAAGAGAACGCTACCGAGCAAGGAACAGTGACTACTGATACTGAATGAATCTCAAAGACATCATGTTAAGTGAAAGAAACCAGACTCAAAAGTATATACCGTATAAATTCTCTTGTAAGAAATTCAAGAATAGACAAAATAAATCTATAGTGATGGAAATCGCAAAGGAGTTGCCTGAGAAGGGGTGCTGCCTGGAATTGGGAATGAGGGAGCATTCTGGGTTAATGGAAATGTTCTATATCTTGTTTTGGATGAAGTTTAAGAGGCTGTATTTAAATATCAAACAAATCCCATGGAATTAAATACCTACGATCTGTGCATTTTATTGTATGCTAATTCTGCTTAAAATGTATATATATGTAGCTTTTTATTATGTAACTTTTAAAGAAGGGATATGAAATCTAACTTAAAGAGGTTCCCCCTGGCCAAAGATGGGGCAACTTGAACACCAAAAAGAACATTATCTGCAAAGAATTGAAACCTATCTAATATGTCAAAATCCAGGAGTTTATTTAGAGTCCAAAGAAATTACTATTTACCTTTGGAGTTTCTAGGACACTAATTAATTATTCTGAAAGCAGGTAACAGGAGAAAATTAACCATGTCTACATGAGGCCCTTCTTGGAAACTCTATGGGGCAGTTCTACTCTGTCCTATAGGGTCGCTATGAGTCGGTATTGACTCGACAGCACTGGGTTGTTTTGGGTTATTCTCTACAATCTGTATTTCCATTTAACAAAATAGCAGATGAGGAAAATGCAGAAGAAATGATTGAATTACAAAATCAACTTTTTGAATCTTTAATGAAGTAATGGATCTTGGCAACAATCATCATTGGTTACTAAGACTATTAAATCATAAGTGAAGGGGAACTTTATTACACATGACGATACCTGAAACCACTACTTAATCTTATCACATACCATGGCAAAACCAAACCTCACGTGCCTCATGATATGATGGAAGAGGAAGTAGCCAGCAGCAGCATCTTGCCAAAATGAACAGAGCCTGAATATAAGCATGCTTCTTGATATAAGTACCATACTCAGAAAAGAAGGGAACAGGAATGAATGAAAGCTTTGGAGGTTTCACATCATTCCTAGAACTTAGTATTGTTAGTTTAAAAAAGTTTGAGCCTTTCCTCTTGTTGTTAAGTGCCTTCTAGTTGGTTCTGACTCATAGCAACCCCATGTATAACAGAATGAAATGTCGCTGGGTCCTGGGCCATCCTCACAATAGTAGGTGTGCTTGAGCCCATTGTTGTAGCCACTGTGTCAGTCTACCTCATTGACGGTCTACCTCTTTTTTGCTCACCCTTTTCTTTACCAAGCATGAGGGCCTTCTCCAGGGATTGGTCCCTGCTGATAACAAGTCCAGTGTAAGTGAGACAAAGTCTGGTTAGCCTTTCTAGTGGGTGGATAATGGCATGTCGTTGTGCCACACTCTGGCATGCTTTTCAATCTTTAATGGTATAATTTTCGATAAATAGAATTTTTATATTTTAAAAGTCTACTTTAATTACTTTTCCTTTAAGGGTAGCATCCTGTTTAAGAAATGTTTGCCTACTTAAGTTCATGAAGATATTCTCTCATTTACCTTCTTGAAGCTTTAATGTTTTGCCTTTCACATTCAGGTCTTTACTCCATATGGAACTGATTTGTTTGGTGATAAGATGTAGGAGTCAATATCAATTTTCCATACAGATATCTGGGAAGGAAAAGTTAACAGCAGGCATGTGTCTCATTCCTCCACCAAGGGACACCTGAAGAGAATGAATGACGTGGGGCCGGACTCATTTTAAAGACGTAAATGGGACTTATCTAATTTGTCTGGGTCGTTATTGGAAATCAGTCTGGAATTCATGATTTTATTGGGCATGATTGACTGGAGAATTGGAGATAATTACATAAACACTTCTGTGTAACTGACCTCTGCGTAACTGTCTGTGTAAGTGCCCTCAAATGGCTTTCTAAGAGGACAGTGATCTACATCCATTGCCAAATACTCACTGAATCCAAAATCATTCCAGTAGGGGAGAAAGGTACAATGACAGGCTGTTTCTGTCTGGTTCCAGCTTCTTTATAAAGAAAATGATACGTCTGTGGTTGCTTCTCGCAGTTTCCTTTGAATCATTGCTAAAATCTAGTGTTGGGCAAGGACAATGATTTGCAGAAGCCTGCTCTGACAATTTAACACTTTTTGGTAAGGTAATATTCCATTGAGTCAGAACAATTCATTGAAAAAATCTTCCTTTTCACACTACACTACAGTGGCACCTTTTCTTACACAGGAACAAAATTTCTGCACATATTCCTGGTATCTTTCAAGCTCAGAAATGAGATAATTAAGACCAAAGGATTAAAAAAAACAAAAGCAAAACCAATAAACAAACAAAAGGCAAGGAAAAGAAGATTCTCAGTCCAGTGTTGAATCTTGCATTTTCTGGGCTTCAGGCAAGTGGGGCACTGTTTCTACTAACTGCTAATGGCCAAATTCCATATCCTTTTTTGGGTCCTTTTTCTTATTACTCCACAAGGCAGCTTCTAAAAAAAAAAAAAAAAACCCTCCAGAACAAACCTATTGCTGATGGGTCGATTCTGACTCATAGCGAACCTGTAGGACGCAACAGAACTGCCCCAGAAGGTTTCGAGCTGCCAACCTTTTGGTTAGCAGCTAAGCTCTTAGGGCAGCTCAGTGGCATGAAAACCTGAGTGACCACTTTGCTGTGCCGGATACTCTCTATCCGTGGTCTCCAGAACACTTTCTCTTGTGACTCTCTTAACCCCCTATTTCTCCTCCTCTTTTTGACTGCAGTCTCCAGCGCCCTGGTGGGCGCTGCTCCTTGAAACCCTCCTCAGTCTGCCTCCCCACTGATTGGGCCAATGTCACCTGCTGCACTTCAACTTTCGCTTTCCCTTTGGGTCTCTTCAGAAGAAGAGGAAGCCTGCCTGGCACTATGAGGTACCGGTCAGTCCTGAAAACCATCAGCATCTGTGGCAACCTCCAGGGAGAATAGAGTGGCAGGAAGCCTTGTGCCTCAAGCCTTGTTTCTCCTTTGCCTGAGGGGAGAGGAGAAGGTGAGAACCAGAATCCTTTCAGTGGCACAGGCCCTCGTGGGTGGGGCTAACCTACTCCACCTGGTTAAAGGCAAAGCCACAGCCATGCAGTTAAGTTGTGGCTCACCTGTCAGGGTGAAAGATTATTTGAAGGTATACAGCAATTCAAAGAGTATATCTCCCATGTTCCCTACTGAGAAAAACGCTTGAGAAAAGACTTTACAAACAATAAGTGAACCAGGACAGAAATTTGAGAAGAATGTCAAGAGGAGAAAGGAAACAGAGGCAAACACTGTACCAAAAAGATGTTTACATGTGTTTTGTTGACTACGAAAAGGCATTAGACTGTGTGAATCATAACAAATACCATAATTCAAAGGCACCAATTCTTCTTTGGTCTTCCTTATTAATTGCTCAACTTTCCCATGCATATGAGGCAGTTGAAAACACCAAGGCCTGGGTCAGGCGAACCTTAGCCTTCAAAGTGATATCTTTGCTTTTGAGCACTTTAAAGAGGTCTTTTATAGCAGGTTTGCACAATGCAATGCGTCGTTTGATTTCTCGACTGCTGTTCTGTGGGTGTTGATTGTGGATCCCAGTAAAATGAAATCCTTGACAACTTCAATCCTTTCTTCGTTTATTGTGATGTTGCTTATTGGCCCATTTGTGAAGATGGTTGTTTTCTTCATGTTGAGTTGTAATCCATCCTGAAGTCTGTAGTTTTTGATATTCACCATTAAATGCTTCAAGTCCTTTTCACTTTCATCAAGCAAGGTTGTGTCATCTGTGTATCGTAGGTTGTTTATAAGTCTTCCTTCAATCCTGATGCCCTGTTCTTCTTCATATAGTCTAGCTTCTAGGGTTATTTGCTCAGCATACAGATTGAATAAGTATGGTGAAAGGATACAACCCTGACATACATCTCTCCGGACTTTAAAGGATGAAGTATTTCCTTGTTCTGTTCCGATGAGTGTCTCTTGGTCTATGTCCAGGTTCCTTGTGAGCATAATTAAGTGTTCTGGTGCTTCCATTCTTTGCAATATTATCCACAATTTGCTATGATCCACATAGCTGAATGCCTTTGCATAGCCAATAAAATACAGGTAAACATCTTTCTGGTATTCTCTGTTTTCAGCCAAGATTCATCTGACATCAGCAATCATATCACTTGTTCCATGTCCTCTTTTGAATTTGACTTGAATTTCTGGCAGTTCCTTGTTCATCTACTACTACAACTGATTTTTAATAATCTTAAGGTTATAGTAGTACATCGACAAGAAACTGCCAGAAACTCATGACAAATTATGGATAACATTGTGAAGAATGGAAGCTCCACAACACTTAATTGTGCTCATGAGAAACTTGTACATAGACAAAGAGATGGTCGTTTGAACAGAACTAAGGGATACTGTGTAGTTTGAGACTTAGAAATAGAGTGTCAGGGTTGTATCCTATCACTATAATTATTCAATCCATATGCTAAACAAATAATCTGGCAAACTGGACTATATGAAGAAGAATGTGGCATCAAGCCTGGAGGAAGGCTTATTAACAACTTTCGATATGCAGATGACACAGTATTGCTTCCTGAACGTGAAGAGGACTTGAAACACTGACGAAGATCAAAGACTACAGCCTTCGGTTTGGATTACACCTCAACATAAAGAAAAGAAAAATCCTCACAAATGGACCAATAAGCAACATCATGATAAACAGAGAAAAGATTGAAGTTATCAAGGATTTCATTTTACTTGGGTCCATAATCAACACCCATGGAAGTGGCACTCAAGAAATCAAAAGACACATTGCATTGGGCAAATCTGCTGTAAAGAACCTCTTTAAAGTGTTCAAAAAGAAAGATGTCACCTTGAAGACTAAGGTGTGCCTGACCCAAGCCATGGTGTTTTTGATTGCCTCATATGCATGTGAAAGCTGAACAATTAATAAGGAAGACTGAAGAAGTATTGATGCCTTTGAATTATGGTGTTGGCCAAGAATGTTGAATATACCAAGGACTTCCAGAAGGACAAACAAATCTGTCTTGGAAGAAGTACAACCAGAATGGTCCTTAAAATCATAGATGGTGAGACTTTGTCTGACATACTTTGGACATGATATCAGGAGGGACCAGTCCCTGGAAAATGACATCATGCTTGTTAAAATACGCTGTCAGCAAAAAAGAGGAAGACCCTCAAGGAGATGAACTGGCACAGTGGCTGCAACAATGGGCTCAAGCAAAGCAATGATTGTGAGGATGGCACAGGACCGGGCAGTGCTTCATTTTGTTGTGCATAGTGCCTTTATGAGTTACAATTGACTCTACAGCCCTTAACAACAACTAACATCGAACTAAAAATAAGAAAATATCCCAGCAAAACCTGGGAGTTAGGAATATTGTTGTTGGTTGTTGTGGAGTTGATTCTGAATCGTGGCAACCCCGTATGTTAGAGAAGAACTGCTCCATAGGGTTTTCTTGGTTGTACTCTTAACGGAAGCAGATTGCCAAATCTATCTACCACTATACTGCTCGATGGATTTGAACCACCAATTTTTAGGTTACCAGTTGAGTGAAAAACTTTTGTGACACCTAGGAAAAGGACTTAAGAATACATAGGTGTAGTGAAAAAGAGAATTTAAAGTATTCCCAAAACTTTGCTGGTAAGGTGTTGTGAGAAAGTGAAAATATTCCAAAGGTCTCAATTTATCACATGGGAGTGGCAGAGGAACATTTCTCTTGGTGAGGGACAGTGTGAGTTTTAGGAGAGAACGTAACTGGTATTTTCTTTTCAGATAATAATAAGGAAATATGATCTGATTAGGAAGGCAGGGAAAGTGCATGTAACCATTTAATAAAACAAAAAATCAAAGTAGAACTTTCAAATCAACAGGGGGCAAAATGGAATGTGTAACACCTTGGTCAAAATTGCAAAAATAAAGATAATAAAAAACAGAAACAATAATACATAATAAGTAAGTAAGATGTGAGGAATGAAGTAATTTACAGCAGTCATTACACCAAATGTGTATGGACTAAATTGACCTTTCCTTAGTTTTCTCCTTGGCTCTGAAAAAAAAAAAAGCTCTGAAGGTACTTCAAAACAACCTAATAAGGAGTAGACTCTGGAGAAGCTAATTTATTGTTACTGATACCTATCACTAATAATTCTAAGATTAGGTAGAACTTTGGACTAAAACTCAGTAATCTGCATACGATATTGATGCTTTGTGAAATATAAAGCCTCAGGCTGCAGTCTTGACTGAGGAATGTGATAAAGTGAGTAAAAAGCTAGCTTACCACACCTACTGAATTTATGCTCTGCTTAGAGAAAAAAAAAAAATTTTTTTTTTTTTTTTTTTTTTTAGTGCAGGGAAATTTTCTTGGGGCTTAAAAACTCTATTTCTGACAACCTAATTCTTGTCTCTGCTTTGTTGTGGCTTTGCCATGTCTGAACAGGTCTACAGAGATCTCTACAGTCCCTGCTTCTTGAGTTTTGTGAGGCTCCTAAAATGGTGCTCAAAGGAGGGCAGGCAGAGTTGTGTTGTTGAGGACAGAGGGTCATTTCTGGTGGCTGATATAAACTCTATTTTAAGGCAACTCTTTCCATATCTGTCCTAGTAAGCAGATCAAAAATAAATACACTTGTCAAAGATTTGAATAAATGATTACGAGGTCCTATCTGCTTCTAATGTACAGTCAAGTTTCAAACACCTCTGCTTTAGACAGCACTTGTTCTCAAATGTTGGTGTGCATCAGAATCCTTGGGAGGGTTTTAAAGGCAAAATTGCTGGGCTCCACCTACTGAGTTCCTGATTCACTGGGCCTGGAGTAAGGTCCAAGAATTTACGTATTTAACAAGCTCCCTCCCACTGCTTTCAGGTGTTTACTGATTTAGTTATATTTGCAATGTAAGATTGACATTAATTAGGAGTGGTGTGGAAAAATACAATCTTGCTTTATAGATAGATTTTGCTCCTGCACCATTGTGAAGATTATCTACCCTCATAATGATTCCATGTACCACAGAATGAAACACTGCCTTGTCCTGTGCCATGCTCACAGTCGTTGTTATACTTGAGCTTATTGTTGCAGCCACCGTGTCACTCCATCTCGTTGAGAGTCTTCTTTTCTGCTGACCCTGTACTTTACCAAGCATGAGTTTCTTCGCCAGGGACTGATCCCTCCTGACAACGTGTCCAAAGTATGTAAGACCCAGTCTCGCCATCCTTGCTTCTAAGGAGCATTCTGGTTGTACTTCTTCCAAGACAGATTTGTTCTTTCTTTCGGTAGGTGAATGTATATTCAATATTTTTCAGCAGTACCACAATTCAAAGGCATCATTTCTTCTTCTGTCTTCCTTATTCATTGTCCAGCTTTCACATGCATATGATGCAATGGAAAATACCATGGCTTGGGTCAGGCCCACCTTAATCTTCAAGATGGCATTTTTGCTTTTCAACATTTTAAAGAGGTCCTTTGCCAAGGATTTGTCCAATACAATTTGTCTTTTGATTTCTTGACTGCTGCTTCCATGGGTGTTGATTGTGGATCCAAGTAAAATGAAATCCTTGACAACTTCAATCTTTTCTCCATTTACCATGATGTTGCTTATTGGCCCAGTTGTGAAGATTTTTGTTTTCTTTACATTGAGGTGTAATCCAAACTGAAGGCTGTAGTCTTCGATCTTCATCAGCAAGTGCTTCAAGTCCACTTCACTTTCTGCAAGCAAGGTTGTGTCATCTGCAGGACTCAGGTTGTTAACGAATCTTCCTCCAATGCTGATGCCCTGTTACTCTTCATATAGTCCAACTTCTAGGATTATTTTCTCAACATACAGATTGAATAGGTATGGTGAAAGGATACAATCCTGACACACACCCTTCCTGACTTTAAAGCATGCAGTATCCCGTTGTTCTGTTTGACCAGCTGCCTCTTCATCTATGTCCAGCTTCCTCATGAGCACAATTAAGTGCTCGGGAATTCTTATTCTTAGCAATGTTATCCATTATTTGTTATGATCCACACAGTTGATTGTCTTTGCACAGTCAATAAAACACAGGTAAACATCCTTCTGGTATTTTCTGCTTTCAGCCAGGATCCATCTGACATCAGCCATGATATTCCTAGTTCTACATCCTCTTCTTGATCTTGCCTGAATATTTGGCAGTTCCCTGTTGATATACTGCTGCAGCCACTTTTGAATGATCTTCAACAAAATTTTGCTTGTGTGTGACATTAATGATATTGTTCCATAATTTCCACATTCGATCTGATCACCTTTCTTGGGAATAGGCATACATATGGATATCTTCCAGTCAGTTGGTCAGGCAGCTGTGTTCCAAATTTCTTGGCATAGATGAATGAGCACTTCCAGTGCTGCATCTGTTTCTTGAAACATCTCAGTTGGTATTCGGTCAATTCCTGGAGCCTTGTTTTTCACCAATGCCTTCAGTGCAGCTTGAACTTCTTCGTTCAGTACCGTCAGTTCCTGATCATATGCTATCTCTTGAAATGGCCAAACTTTGACCAATTCTTTTTGGTATAATGACTCTGTGTATTCCTTCCATCTATCCTTATTGGTTGGTACCTCCAACATAATTTTTGAGTCTATATGATTCCCTTAACAAATTCTAAGGAGTAATAAAAGTAACTTTAAATATATTGCATTCCAGTATGGAAATGCTCACAGCTGGAGCACACAGCTCCAGAACCGACTCCATTTCAGCTACTTATGACATCTTGACATGCGGCTTAGAAAACTTTCATAGGAGTTTTGGAGCCACTCTGGGCCTGTAGAGACACAGCTATATATCCATGTAAAATGCTTAGATATGTTTCCCCATTCAGGAAGTTCTGGAATTCCCATTCTTCGCAATGTTATCCATAGTTTGTTATGATATACACAGTCGAATGCCTTTGCATAGTAAATAAAACACAGGTAAACATCCTTCTGGTATTCTCTGCTTTCAGCCAGGATCCATCTGACATCAGCAATGATATCCCTGGTTCCGTGTCCTCTTCTGAAACCGGCCTGAATTTCTGGCAGTTCCCTGTTGATATACTGCTGCAGCCATTTTTGAATGATCTTCAGCAAAATTTTGCTTGCGTGTGATAGTAATGATATTGTTCTATAATTTCCATATTCGGTTGGATCACCTTTCTTGGGAATAGGCATAAATATGGATCTCTTCCAGTCAGTTGGCCAGGAAGCTGTCTTCCATATTTCTTGGCATAGACGAGTGAGCACCTCGAGCTCTGCATCTGTTTGTTGAAACATCTCAACTTATATTCCATCAATTCCTGGAGCCTTGTTTTTCGCCAATGCCTTCAGAGCAGCTTGGACTTCTTCCTTAAGTACCATCGGTTCCTGATAACATGCCACCTCTTGAAATGGTTGAACATCGACTAATTCTTTTTGGTATAATGACTCTGTGTATTCCTTCCATCTTCTTTTGATGGTTCCTGTGCCGTTTAATATTTTCCCCATGGAATCCTTCACTATTACAACTCGGGGCTTGAATTTTTTCCCTCAGTTCTTTAATTTTGAGAAACGCCGAGTGTGTTCTTTCCTTTTGGTTTTCTATCTCCCGCCCTTTGCACATGTCATTATAATACTTTGTCTTCTCGAGAGGCCCTTTGAAATCTTCTATTCAGTTCTTTGACTTCATCAATTCTTCCTTTTGCTTTAGCTGCTTGACGCTCAAGAGCAAGTTTCAGAGTCTCCTCTGACATCCATTCTGGTCTTTTCTTTCTTACCTGTCTTTTCAGTGACCTCTTGCTTTCTTCATGTATGATGTCTTTGATGTCATTCCACAACTCATCTGGTCTTTGGTCACTAGTGTTCATTGTGTCAAATCTATTCTTGAGATGGTCTGTAAATTCAGGTGGGATACACTCAAGGTCAAATTTTGGCTCTTGTGGACTTGCTCTGATTTTCTTCAGTTTCAGCTTGTACTTGCACATGAGCAATTCATGGTTTGTTCCACAGTGGCCTTGTTCTGACTGATGATATTGAGCTTTTCCATTGTCTCTTTGCACAGATGTAGTCAATTTGATTTCTGTGTGTTGCATCCGGCGAGGTCCATGTGTATAGTCTCCATTTATGTTGGTGAAAGAAGGTATTTGCAATGAAGAAGTCATTGGTCTTGCAAAATTCTATCATTCGATCTCTGGCTTTGTTTCTATCACCAAGACCATATTTTCCAACTACTGATCCTTCTTCTTTGTTTCCAACTTTTGGCTTAAAGTCAGGAAAGGTGTGCATCAGGGTTGTATTCTTTCACCATACCTATTTAATTTGTATGCTGAACAAATAATACGAGAAGCTGGACTATATGAAAAAGAACGGGGCATCAGGATTGGAGGAAGACTCATTAATAACCTGCATTATGCAGATGACACAACTTTGCTGGCTGAAAGTGAAGAGGACTTGAAGCACTTACTAATGAAGATCAAAGACCACAGCCTTCCGTATGGACTGCACCTTAATATAAAAAAACCCAAAAATCCTCACAGCTGGACCAATGAGCAACATCATGATAAACGGAGAAAAGATTCAAGTTGTCAAGGATTTCATTTTACTTGGACCCACAATCAACAGCCATGGAAGCAGCAGTCAAGAAACCAAAAGATGTATTACATTGTGTAAATCTGCTGCAGAGGATCTCTTCAAAGTGTTGAAGAGCAAAGATGTCACCCTGAAGACTAAGGTGCGCCTGACCCAAAATACCTGACCAAAGCCATGGTATTTTCAATCACATCATATGCATGTGAAAACTGGACAATGAATAAGGAAGACCGAAGAAGAGTTGTTGCCTTTGAATTGTGGTGTTGGTGAAGAATATTGAATATACTATGGACTGCCAAAAGAACAAACAAATCTGTCTTGGAAGAAGTGCGGCCAGAATGCTCCTTAGAGGCAAGGATGCCGAGACTGCATCTTGCATACTTTGGACATGTTGTCAGGAGGGATCAGTCCCTGGAGAAGGACGTCATGCTTGGCAGAGTACAAGGGTCAGCGGAAAAGAGGAAGACCCTCAACGAGGTGGACTGACACAGTGACTGCAACAATGAGCTCAAGCATAACAATGATTGTAAGAATGGTGCAGGACTGGGTAGTGTTTCATTCTGTTTTGCATAGGGCCACTATGAGACAGAGCCGACTCGACGGCACTGAACAACAGCAACGTTTCCCCAGGGTTTAGCTGCACAAGATTTTTCCATGACAGCTTCAGTCAGAGTCAGTGAGTGTCCAGTGCTCACATGGAACTCTACCTGTTAATTTATACATGTTGACCCTGAGAGGCAAGTGGTGGGCTTAACTTTACTTGAGACAGAATGCATTTCTGAGTGTGTATTGATTTTTGAAAAAGTGCTATAAGTTGATCTTAGATTTGCTACAAAATATAAAATTCAGCAAGCAACACCTATTTTGAATGTAATACAGTGTACAGAAGAGAACTATATCTAGAAACTGTCGCTGCAATAGGCTTACTACAGAATCTGATTACCCCTGAAATCTCTGCATGCTCCTCTCTTGATAGCTTGTGCAGTGGACTCATAAGAACCGAATCTGAAAAGAACAAAAGGACTGATTGTATTCACAAAGTATTGTAAGAATAAATACAATACGTTGGTTTTATATAAGTAATTAGTTGACAAAATAACTACCAAAACTTCTAGAACAGCATAAACTGTGGAGGACAGAACTAGGATAATACATATTATTTATAGAAAAAGAAACATGAGCTTTCTGAAAATCCTTCTGAAATCTTTATGCTTCCTAATTCTATATTATTAGATATTTAAAAATACACCTACTCCTCACTTATTGACCATCTTGTTATCCAACATTTCTCATTTATGACAATAGTAAAAAATGTACTATCTATTTTGTGCATTAACGGTGTACATCTGGCAGTAATGAATGCCGAGGTGCAAAGTGAGGGTAACCCTGTCTGTGATGGTTAAGGTTATGTGTCAACTTGGCAGGGCCATGATTTTCAGTGACTTGGCAGTTATGTAATGATATAATTTGGCCATTATATAATGATGTAGTCATCCTCCATTTTGTGATCTGATGTGGTCATCATACATTTCTGTACAATGCTGATTTTCACATAATGACCTGGTCTTTTGAACCTAACCATGTCAATAAGTGAGGAGTGGGTATAATATACAATAATTACTTTTAGAACCTGATAAAATATAAAGTTATTTTTAAGTTGAAAAAGTTCATACTACACATCTAGGTAAAACTATTTATAAAAGGTTATAAATAAAGCAGTATATGTTTTTTCCAGCAAACATAAATGTGGATTTCTGATGACTAAGCACTAAATAGAATGTTGTAATTTTCAGACTAATGAAATTACAATGTGCCAAAAATAATCACGTATCACACACATGTTCTTCAAATTGTTGTGCATGGACATTTACGTACCACTAGGAAAGGCTGGTAGTTGGAAAATATGGCCTTGGTGATAAAAACAATGCTGGAAATCGAATGATAAAATTTTGCAAGACCAATGACTTCTTCATTGCAAATACCTTCTTTCACCAACATAAATGGAGACTATACACATGGACCTCTCCAGATGCGACACACAGAAATCAAATTGACTACATCTGTGCAAAGAGACGATGGAAAAGCTCAATATCATCAGTCAGAACAAGGCCGGGGCCGACTATGGAAGAGACCGTCAATTGCTCATATGGGAGTTCAAACTGAAACTGAAGAAAATCAGAGCAAGTCCACGAGAGCCAAAATATGACCTTGAGTTTATCCCACCTGAATTTAGAGATCATCTCAAGAATAGATTTACGCATTGAACACTAGTGACTGAAGACCAGATGAGTTGTGTAACGACATCATACATGAAAAAAGTAAGAGGTCATTGAAAAGACAGGAAAGAAAAGACCAAAATGGATGTCAGAGAAGACTCTGAAACTTGCTCTTGATCATCAAACAGCTAAAGCAAAAGGAAGAATTGATGAAGTAAAAGAACTGAACAGAAGATTTCAAAGGGCTTCTGGAGAAGACAAAGTAAAGTATTATAATGACATGTGCACAGAACTGGAGATGGAAAACCAAAAGGGAAGAACATGCTCGGCGTTTCTCAAGCTGAAAAAACTGAGGGAAAAATTCAAGTCCTGAGTTGCAATAGTGAAGGATTCTATGGGGAAAATACTAAATGATGCAGGAACCATCAAAAGAAGACGGAAGGAATACACAGAGTCATTATACCAAAAAGAATTAGTCGATGTTCAACCATTTCAAGAGGTAACATATGATCAGGAACCGATGGTACTGAAGGAAGAGGTCCAATCTGCACTGAAGGCATTGACTAAAAACAACACTCCAGGAATTGATGGAATATCAATTGAGATGTTTCAACAAACAGATGCAGCATTGGAGGTGATCACTCATCTATGCCAAGAAATATGGAAGATAGCTTCCCGGCCAACTGACTGGACCCAGCCACAGCTGTCGAGTCAATTCCGACTCATAGGAACCCTATAGGACAGAGTAGAGCTGCCCCATAGAGTTTCCAAGGAGTGCCTGGCGGATTCGAACTGGTGACCTCTTGGTTAGCAGCCACAGCACTTAACCACTACGCCATCAGGGTTTCCACCTGACTGGAAGAGGTCCATATTTGTGCCTATTCCCAAGAAAGGTGATCCAGTAGAATACAGAAATTATAGAACAATATCATTAAAATCACATGCAAACCAAATTTTGCTGAAGATCTTTCAAAAGTGGTTGCAGCTGTATATTGACAGGGAACTGCCAGAAATTCCGGCCGGTTTCAGAAGAGGACGTGGAACCAGGGATATCATTGCTGATGTCAGATGGATCCTGGCTGAAAGCAGAGAATACCACAAGGATGTTTACCTGTGTTTTACTGACTATGCAAAGGTATTCGACTGTGTGGATCATAACAAATAATGGATAACATTGCAAAGAATGGGTATTCAAGAACACTTAATTGTGCTCATGAGGAAACTTTACATAGATCAAGAGGCAGTTATTTGGACAGAAAAAGGAGATAAAACAAGGAGATAGTAAGTGGTTTAAAGTCAGGAAAGGTGTGCATCAGGGTTGTATCCTTTCACCATACCTATTCAATCTGTATGCTGAGCAAATAATCTGAGAAGCTGGACTTTATGAAGAAGAACAGGGCATCAGGATTTCAGAAACACTCATTTACAACCTTTGTTATGCAGATGACACAACTTTGATTGCTGTAAGTGAAAAGGACTGGAAGCACTTACTGATGAAGATCAAAGACCACAGCCTTCAGTGTGGATTGCACCTCAACATAAAGAAAACAAAAATCCTCACAACTGGACCAATGAGCAACATCGTGATAAATGGAGAAAAGATTGAAGTTGTCAAGGATTTCATTTTACTTGGATCCACAATCAACAGCCATAGAAGCAGTAGTCAAGAAATCAAAAGATGCTTTGCACTGGGCCAATCTGCTGCAAAGGAGCTCTTTAAAGTGTTGAAAAGTAAAGCTGTCACCTTGAAGACTAAGGTGCGCCTGACCCAAACCATGGTATTTTTAAACTCACCATATGCATGTGAAAGCTGGACAATGAATAAGGAAGGCTGAAGAAGAATTGATGCCTTTGAATTGCAGTGTTGGGGAAGAATATTGAATACACCATGGACTGCCAAAAAGGAACAAATCTCTATCGGAAGAAGTACAACCAGAATGCTCCTTAGAAGCAAGGATGGAGACACTGCGTCGTATATATTTTGGACGTCTTGTCAGAAGGGATCAGTTCCTGGATATGGACACCATGCTTGGCAAAATACAGGGTTAGTGGAAAAGAGGAAGACCCTCAACAAGGTGGATTGACACAGTGGCTGCAACAATGAGCTAAAGCATAAGGATTGTAAATATGATGCAGGACTGGGCAGTGTTTCATTCTGTTGTGCACAAAGTCCCTGTCAGTTGGAACTGACTCGATGGCACCTGACAACAACAACAGGAAAGAGTTGAAATTCATTATTTATGATTCCAAAATTTGAATGTTACGATCACTTCAGGAATGATTATAACTTCAACATAATCCTCCTCATGAAGAACAAATATTTGAAAAACATATTAATTGCATGCAGTGAGATTTCATATTGAAAATAAGTTTCATATTAATTTCAATCAGCCTTAAAGCAGGTCTGTAGCCAGACTGTGCTAGCTGGAAGAGGTTTTTGTACTGAAACATCATAAATGTGTGTCCTCTTGTGGGGTGGAGATCACAGCACCTGGGGAGAAGCAGGAGAGAAAGGAGTCAGGAGAGGGCAAGGGAGGGAGAAATAGTCTTAGGGATTTGATCCATTTGGGAAGAGGGAATGAGGCTGGTGCAGTAGATCTGTCCCTGGAGCCCTTGGTATAAGTGCTTCCCTGAGGGGCTTTTATGAAGGAAGATGAACAGCCCAGCTGCCTGGCTTCCAACAAGCTGAAGTTGTTGGTGCTGACCTCGTATCTGTTCCTGAAGACTCAACCTGAAGGAATTGTGCAAATTAGACTCTGTGTTTGGGGATGGTTCCTGCATCAAAGTAAGGACTGGCTTGGTATGGTATTCTCGTACAGGCCAGAGGTGACAGTACTCTTGGAGGATATTGATATATGTGGACAAAGAATGGTAAAAGTCTGAGGCACTTACATGGTTTGTTACATAAGAAGTGGGGAGAGTAAGGTCTGGGAAGGGAGCGAGAGGGTGCAGGCTAGCTGTAGGTTGGTAAATAAAGAGATACTACCCAATAAATAACTAAAACCAAACCCATTGCAGTTGAGTTGATTTTGACCCATAGCGACCCTACAGGACAGAGTAGGACTGCCCCATAGAGTTTCCAAGGAGCACCTGGTGGATTCGAACTGCCAACATTTCGGTTAGCAGCTGTAGCTCTTAACCACTACACTACCAGGGCTTCTGCACACAGGTGCCCTGATTATCAGACTGGCCATAGAAAACGGAAAGCATATTGCCTTAGAAGACAGACTCCATTTGACAAAACATGAGCAGAGCCCTGAGAACAGCAGGTATCTGGGCTGGGCTGTCCCAAGTATGTCGTTGGTGGGGAGGTGGTCATGGTGTCTTGGGAAGGTTTGAAAAGAAATTTACAGGGAGATGTCACCTGAGTAGGGATTTTTAGAAGGAAATCCTGTTAGATTAAAGTTGGGAGAACAATGCCACAGGCAATTCCCAACCCCTGAGCTCCCTGGCCTTAATCTCTGATTCCAATTAATAAAATTTCTCCTGGTTCTCCCTCTCCCTTAACACCTGTCCATCATCAGCTTCTGTAATCTGCCCTCCTCTCAGGCCCTGCCTTTGTTGGTTGCGTCTTTCTTTTTTCTCTTTCCCTTGTCTTGCTCTGGGGAGCATACCTGCCCCACTCCCCTCTGGTGCCATCTCACTTGTCTTCCTTTTCTTCCACCTTCTCCGGGAGGATGGCTACCATCACTGGAGAGAACTTTCTTACATAGCGGAGGAATGCTGGATGAAGACAGTTCTCTGTCCCAAGGCCAGCTATCTAGACTCTCTTGATGGGGACTTCAATGGAAGAACAATTTCTACCAGCACTGAGCATATGGTAATAGGAGATTTTCCTCTCTAGAAGGAAAAATGAGCGATACCAAGAGAGAGAACTGGAGTGAAAGAAATAATGTTATGAACTTAAGGTATATCTTAGACACTTTATGGGGCAGTTTTACTTTGTCATATAGGGTCACTATGACTTGATATTGACTTGGTGGCACACAACAACACTTTGATTAGTTGCAGATAGTGGATCTTTTAACTAGATAGTCACTCATTCAGGGCACAGAACAGATCCTTTTTACCATTGTGTGTTTCTTTTATTTACATGTTCAAAGAAAATGGACAGTATGGGGTATGCTAAAAACATCTGGTGACTTCAGAAAGCATATTCATGGAAAATCTGTATTTTTCTCTGTTTCCATGACCCTGGTGGTCTCTCCAGATATGAATATCTTAAACCGCACTGGGGTTAGCTACACAGTCTTCCACTTGCTGGGCATCCCTGGCCTAGAGGACCAGCACATGTGGATCTCCATCCCCTTCTTCGTTTCCTATGTCATTGCCCTGCTTGGGAATAGCCTGCTCATCTTCATTATCCTCACAAGGCGCAGCCTCCACGAACCCATGTACCTCTTCCTCTGCATGCTGGCTGGAGCAGACGTTGTCCTCTCCACATGCACAGTACCTCAGGCCTTGGCCATCTTCTGGTTCCGTGCTGGGGAGATATCCCTGGACCGCTGCATCACTCAATTCTTTATCATCCACTGCACTTTCATCTCTGAGTCAGGAATCTTGCTGGTGATGGCGTTTGACCGCTACATTGCCATTTGCTACCCGCTGAAATACACTACCATTCTTACACACGCCCTGATTGCAAAAGTTGGTGGGACTATCTTTCTGAGAAGTTATGGTACAATTTTCCCCATAGTATTTCTTTTGAAAAGATTGACTTTCTGTCAAAATAATATTATTCCACATACCTTTTGTGAACACATTGGCTTGGCCAAATATGCTTGTAATGATATTCGAGTGAATATCTGGTATGGACTTTTTGTTATAGTATCAACAGTGGTCTTAGATGTTTTGCTAATTTTTGTTTCCTATGTGCTGATTCTCTGTGCTGTCTTCTGCATGCCTTCCCAAGATGCTCGTCACAAAGCACTTAACACATGTGGCTCCCATGTTTGCATCATCATCCTATTTTATGGGCCTGCAATCTTCACAACCCTTACCCAACGGTTTGGACGCTATATCCCACCTCATGTCCACATTTTGTTGGCTAATGTCTGCATTCTTGTTCCACCTATGCTGAATCCCGTCATTTATGGAATCAAGACAAAGCAAATCCGGGAGCAGGTGGCTTATATATTTTTTCCAAAGCAGAAATAACTTCAATATGAACAGCAGGACTTACTTTTCCATTGTCTAAACACCTGAGAGAGAATTGCCATTTTTGACTGAGGAAGCTTCCTTTTGTACAGATCCTGGGGCTGGATGGACTGATCTCCACAAGTCATGTAGCCTTTATGACTCCAGTCTGCTCTTTGGATATGGATGAAGTGAGAACCATGCTCTGCCTGGGAATTTGTGCAGCTAGTCTGCACTGGGAAACACTGGTGGTGTAGTGGTTCAGAGCTACGGCTACTAACTAAAAAAAGACTGGCAGTTCGAATCCACCAGGTGCTCCTTGGAAACTCCATGGGGCAGTCGTACTCTGTCCTATAGGGTCGCTCTGAGTCAGAATCAACTCAATGGCAAAGGGTTTTTTTTTTTTTTTTTTTAAGTCTACACTGTCTCAATTTCTGAGACATCATGCTAAACCCCTGGACAGCCACACACAAACTTCCATTCTTTGATGTCCTTCATTCTAGCTAAGTGGCATTCTTCAAATCAGTAATTCTTGGGTTTTGAGGCTCTTCAAGTTATATTATAATTTATATCGTGTTCAACATGCATGTCTATAAAAAGGGAATACAGATGAGTGGTGTGCTTACAGGTGTTTTGCAGAACATCCTTTAGGAGACTGACGCTGATCACTCCTGTGTTAACAGGAAAAGACTAATGTGGTTTCTGAAGGTTGGTGTGTGCTGGGAGAATGCCCAGGAAGGGAAACTCCTCCATTCTCAGTGTCAGGTGTTTTTCAGTTATCTCCTTCTCAGCAGGGATGTCAAGGCCTTTAGTGTTGGTTCCTGACTTCCTTTACAGCAACAATTCCCATGTTGCTGTATAAACAAGCCAAGCTTCAGATACAGCAGGCCATTCACCCCTCATCCATTCCAGGTCTTGTCATACTCTTTCATGTGTCTCTGCTTTGTGTTGGAATAACCTCTCTTGATTCGTGGATAACCGTTATTCCTCCTTACGGACTTGCTTCTCACATTGCCTCCTCTGTGATGCTTTCTCTAACCAACACCTTACATAAGGTATTTTTTTGTTGATACTTCCTCTATGAGAAAAATAACATGTCCACATTTCTTTTTAAATACTTATTTTATAAAAAAGCCTATGTTCACTGTAGAAAGAACTAAAAATTATGAAAAAATGGAAATGAAATTCATCCATAAACTGGCATTTCTCAACCTAGCCATTGTTAAAATGTTGGTACCTGTAACTATACATCTGTGTTTATATATTTATATATCTCTATCTGCATCTACTTCTATATGTATTTGTATCTGAATCTGGGTCTGTATTTGTGTTTCCACCGTATCTATAGTTCCTATGTCTATTCCTGTATCTACGTGGAAAATATGATCATGTGATTCATATATAGAGTATTGATTATACTATATATATAACGTTCTGTAAATTTCCTTACCTAGCAGATATTGTTTACAGTGTTCATTTCTAATGTATATAGATCTAAATGATCTATGGAAACCCTGGTGGCATAGTGGTTAAGAGCTATGTCTGCTAACCAAGGAATCCACCAGGCACTCCTTGGAAACTCTATGGCGCAGTTCTACTCTGTCCTATAGGGTCACTATGAGTGATCTATATGTATTAAAGATGAGTGGCTGTACTATTTTACATTTCCACCAGCAATATATGGTTCAACCAGTTTCTGTGCCTCTCTGGAATTTGGTGTTATCATTATTTTTTATTTCAGTCATATGATAGATGTGTAGTGGTATCTCACTGTGATTTTTTAAAAATAATTTTTATTGTGCTTTAAGTGAAAGTTTACAAATCAAGTCAGTCTGTCACACAAAAACCCATATACACCTTGCTACACACTCCCAGTTACTCTCCCCCTAATGAGACAGCCTGCTCTCTCCTTCCACTCTCTCTTTTCCTGTCCATTTCGCCAGCTTCTAACCCCCTCCACTCTCTCATCTCCCCTCCAGGCAGGAGATGCCAACATAGTCTCAAGTGTCCACCTGATCCAAGAAGCTCAGTCCTCACCAGCATCCCTCTCCAACCCATTGTCCAGTCCAACCCATGTCTGAAGAGTTGGCTTCAGGAATGGTTCCTGTCCTGGGCCAAGAGAAGGTCTGGGGGCCATGACCACCAGGGTACTTCTAGTCTTAGTCAGACCATTAAGTCTGGTCTTATGAGAATTTGGGGTCTGCATCCCACTGCTTTCCTGCTCCCTCAGGGGTTCTCTGTTGTGTTCCCTGTCACAGCAGTCATCAGTTGTAGCCAGGCACCATCTATTCTTCTGGTCTCAGGATGATGTAGTCTCTGGTTCATGTGGCTCTTTCTGTCTCTTGGGCTCGTAATCACCTTGTGTCCTGGGTGTTCTTCATTCTCCTCTGATCCAGGTGGGTTGAGACCAATCGATGCATCTTAGATGGCTGCTTGCTAGCGTTTGAGACCCCAGACACCACTCTTCAAAGCGGGATGCAGAATGTCTTCTTAATAGATTTTATTATGCCAATTGACTTAGATGACCCCTGAAACCATGGTCCCAGACCCCTGCCCCTGCTACGCTGGCCTTTGAAGCATTGGGTTTATTCAGGAAACTGCTCTTGGTTTAGTCCAGTTGCGCTGACCTCCCCTGTATTGTGTGCTGTCTTTCCCTTCACCTAAAGTAGTTCTTATCTACTATCTAATTAGTGAATGCCCTCTCCCACCCTCCCTCCCTCCCCACTCTTGTAACCACAAAAGAATGTTTTCTTCTCAGTTTAAACTATTTCTCAAGTTCTTATAATAGTGGTCTTATACAATATTTGTCCTTTTGCAACTGGCTAATTTCACTCAGCATAATGCCTTCCAGGTTCCTCCATGTTATGAAATGTTTCATAGATTCCTCACTGTTCTTTATCGATGCGTAGTATTCCATTGTGTGAATATACCATAATTTATTTATCCATTCATCCGTTGATGGGCACCTTGGTTGCTTCCATCTTTTTGCTATTGTAAACAGTGCTGCAATAAACATGGGTGTGCATATATCTGCTCGTGTAAAGGCTCTTATTTCTCTATGATATATTCCAAGGAGTGGGATTGCTGGATCATATGGTAGTTCTATTTCTAGCGTTTTAAGGAAGTGCCAAATCGATTTCCAAAGTGGTTGTACCATTTGACATTCCCATCAGCAGTGTTTAAGTGTTCCAATCTCTCCACAGCCTCTCCAACATTTATTATTTTGTGTTTTTTGGATTAAGGCCAGCCTTGTTGGAGTGAGATGAAATCTCAGTAGTTTTAATCGGCATTTCTCTAGTGGCTAACCATCATGAACATTTCCTTGTGTATCTGTTAGCTACTTGAATGTCTTCTTTAGTGAAGTGTCTATTCATATCTTTTGCCCATTTTTTAATTGGGTTGTCTCTTTGTAGTTGGGTTTTTGCAGTATCATGTAGATTTTAGAGATCAGGCACTGATGAGAAATGTCACAGCTAAAAACTTTTTTGCAGTCTGTAGGTAGTCTTTTTACTCTTTTGGTGAAGTCTTTGGATGAGCATAGGTGTTTGATTTTTAGGAGCTCCCAGTATCTAATTTTTCTGCTGCATTCTTAATAATGTTTTGTATACTGTTTATGCCATGTATTAGGGCTCCTAACGTTGTCCCTATTTTTTCTTCCATGATCTTTATCATTTTGTATTTTATATTTAGGTCTTTGATCCATTTTGAGTTAGTTTTTGTGCATGGAGTGAGGTGTGGGTCTTGTTTCATTTTTTTGCAGTTGGATATCCAGTAATGCCAGCACCATTTGTTAAAAAGACTCTCTCACATTGTGATTTTAATTGCATTTCCTTAATTGCTAATGAAGGATCCCTGGGTGGCGCAAATGGTTAAGCACTTCAACACACCCAGAAGCACCTCAAAAGACAGGCCTGGCTATCTGCTTCTGAAAGGTCACATCCTGAAAAATCCTATGTAGCAGTTCTACTCTGCATATGGGGTTGCCATGTGTGGAGTTGACTTGATGGCAATAATAACAACAACGACACTGGCAAATGATGTTGAACACCTTTTTATATGCTTATGTTTCATCTGTATATCATCTTCTGTGAAGTGTCTGTTCAGGGAGTTGCAAATTAAAACAACAATGACATATCACCATAGACTTGTCAGAATGGCCAAAAACCAAAACCCATTGCCATCCAGTCGATTCTGACTCATAGCAACCCTATAGGACAGAGTAGAACTGCCCCATAGGGTTTCCAAGGAGTGCCTGGTAGATTCAAACTGCTGACCTTTTGGTTAGCAGCTGAATTCATAACCACTATGAACACAACCAAATCTGACAATGCCAATTGCTGTCCAAGATGTGGAGCAATAGGAACTCTCATTTATTCCTGGTGGCAATACGTTGAAAGGCAGCTTGGCAGTTTCTTACAAAGCTAAAAGTACATACCATATGTGTTAGTTGTCTAGTGCTGCTGTTACAGGAGTACCACAAATGGATGACTTTAACAAAGAGAAATTTGTTCTCTCACAGATTAGGAGGCTAGAAGTCTGAATTTAGGGTGTCAGCTTCAGGGGAAGGCATTCTGTCTCTGTTGCTCTGGGGAAAGGTCCTTGTCATCAGTCTTCCCCTGGTCTAGGAGCTTCTCAGTGAGGGACCCCAGGTCCAAAAGATGTGCTCCACTCCTGGCTCTTGTTTCTCGATGGTATGAGTTTCCTCTCCTCTCTGCTTGATTCTCTCTTTTATATCTCAAAAGAGGTTGACTCAAGATACAATCTAATCCTGTAGATTGAGTCCTGCCTTATTAACGTAACTGCCTCTAATCTTGCCTCATCAACATCACAGAGGTTAGGATTTACAATACTCAGGATAAACACATTGGATCACAAAATAGTGGGCAACCACACGAAACCGGGAATCATGGCCTAGCCAAGTTGACACATATTTTTAGTGGATGCAATTCAATCCACTACACCACATGATTCAGCAATCAAGCTCCTAGATATTTACTCAACTTATTTGAAACTTACGCCACACACGGCCTGCATGAGTTTCTGCTTTCCATTCTTTTGGGTATATACCTAAGTGTGAAATTGCTGCTGGATCACATGGTAATTCTGTGGTTAATTTATCACCACTGTTCACCGTAGCACTAGTACAATAGCTGAAAGGTGGAAACAATCTAAATGTCCATCAACAGATGAATGGATAAACAAAATGTGATATATACATACAATGGATTATTACTCAGCCACAAAGGGAACTGAACTCTTGATACATGCTACAACATGATGAACTTTAAAAGCATTATGCTGAGTAGAATCAGTGAGTCAAAAAAGGACAAATATTGTGTGATCCCACTTATATGAAATATCTACGAGAGTCAAATGTATACAGACCAACATTTAATAGTGGTTACCAGGGGCAGGAGGAAGGAAAATCATGATTTAGGGGTTAATGAACTTCTCTTAAGGGTGATGGAATCGTTTGAAAATGGATACTGGTGATAAATGTACAACATGAAGAATGTCACTGAATTGTACAAGTACAAAAATGTTGAAATGGCAAATGTGTTGTTATATACATATTTACCACAATAAAAAAATTTTAAACAAAACTTTCATGTGAATATTTATAGATGTTTTATTCAGAATCAATAAAAGCTGGAAGCAACCAAGATGTTTTTCAATAAATGAATGGATAAACAAACAGTGGTACATCCATACGATCAATTATTATTCAGTTATAAGAGGAAATGAGCTATCAAGCTGTGAAAAGGCATGAATGAATCTTAAATGTATATCGCTATGTGAATGAAGCTAGTCTGAGAAGACTACAGAATATTTTGCTGCAGTTACATGACATTATGGAAAAGGTAAAACTATAGCAACAGTGAAAAGATATGTGGTTGCCAGGGTTTAAGGGGAGGGGAAGAGGGCTGATTAGATGAAGAACAGGGAGTTTTTTTTGGATAGTGAAAGTGTTATGTATGATACTGTAATTGTTGATACATGACACTACGTCTTTTTCAAAACCTATAGAGCTTTACAGCACAAAGACTGAACTTTAATGTTTGCAAATTAAAAAAAAAAGAAAGAGTTCAGGAATTCGGGATGGAATGCAGAATGTGACAAAGCTATCTAACTGCATTACAAATGTATGAAACACCTACGGTGAATGGTGTCAGGGAAAGAGGTGCTGACCTGAGTATCCTTGGAGATAAGTAGAGTCTGTAAGGCTAAAAGCAAAACAAATTCTACATAGCCACTGTTCTGTAAATATTAATACCATCATAAATCAGCAATTATAATTTTAAGATAATAATAAAAATTATTATTAGTAGTATTAATGAAAGGAGCCCTCATGGCACAAATGGTTAAGTGCTCAGCTGCTGACTGAAAGGTTGGTGATTCAAACCCACCCAGTGGCTCTGTGGGAGAAAGACCTGGTGATCTGCTCCCATAAAGATCACAGCCTAGAAAACCGTATGGGATAGCTCTACTCTGTCACATGGGGTTGCTATGAGTTGAAATCGACTCCACGGCACCTAACAACAACACCACCAGTCTGTAGTTGATAAAGTTGTTTCCCATTGGAGTACAGAGTAACAATTCTGATACTGCTATATATGTATACTTGAACTGAACTATTAAGCCAATGAAGGCAGGCAGTGGGAGTCAGGTTTCTCACTGTGGGAGTGGGAGTTTACAGTAAGCACAGGGAACAGGCTAGAATGATCCATGGGCCAATGGATTAGAGTTGGAGACATCAGTATGAGCTCATGTTTAGCCTAATGTAGATACAAAAGATTGCATTAAAATATTTATTGATAGGTGTGTATATGCACGTATGTTTCTTTGCTTTGTCAGCTGAGAGGGCCTAGTAGCAACAAAACCCTAACAGCAACAAGCACACCTAGTACCCAGGTTTTGGTTTCTAATATTATTTTCCAATATAAGCAACAGGTGTCTCCTTGAAAAAAATGACTGACCTAGGATTAGGGTGGAAAATATGTCAGTTGAGCCTGGAACATCTTGTAATGTCAAAAGTCAGGATCTGATTTTAAAAAAAAACAACAACGATGGGTCAAGTCAAAGGGACACAGGGGCCACGTGAAAGCACGCTCAGTGGCCAAAGCTGGAACAATTTGAGTCATAAAATAAAGTAGTATTGAATTAAAACTTAAAGTAGAAAATAAATACTTTGGCTTCTATACTGATAATGGAGCCCTGATGGCACAGTGGTTAAGAGCTTGGCTGCTAACCAAAGAGTTGGCAGTTCAAATCCACCAGCTGTTCCTTGGAAACCCTATGGGACAATTCTACTCTGTCCTATAGGGTCACTATGAGTGAAAATTGACTTGATGGTAACAGGTTTGGTTTGGATTTTGATTTATACTGATCAAATAAATAAATAAATAAACAAATAAATAAATGGGAGAGGACAGATAAATCTTTTGTGCATAAAAATTCTAGAAGAATTTATGTAGATACTCCACCTATAAGGAATTGGAGCATAATTCCCCATTCTTAAGTGTGGGCTTCATATAGTGACTTCCTTCTAAAGAGTACAGCCTGAAAAGGGGGAAAAAAAGTAAATTCACAGTGGAGAAACCTGACAGATACTCAGCCATGTGAGTATGGTCAACAGGAGAGTGATTAGTTATGTTGGTATTATATACCCTTGTCATGATGTCATACAAATGACCCTTTATCTTTGTGGTCTTCCTTCCCAAAACATAAAATCTCAGTCTAATCATACATGAGAAAAACACTAGACAGATCCCAATTGAGGAAGATCCTGCAAAGTATGTGAGCAGTGCTTCTCAAAACTGTCAAGGTCAAAAACAAAGAAAGTATGAAAAACTTTCACAGCCAAAGGGAAGTCTAAAGAGGCATGATGGGCTAAGTGTAATGTGATATTCATCTTCAGTAGGATCCAGGAACAGAAAAAGGACATTAAATAAAAAAAAAAGTAATAGAAGATACTGGGTCTATGGGAACTCTGTACTACATAATTTTTTCTTTAAATGTAAAACTGTTCTAAAAATAAAGTTTATTAAAATAAATTCATAATATTAATTACTACTGTTGTTAAAAAAAAATTTTGTTGTTAGGTGCCATCAAATACATTTTTGACTTCTCACAACCCCATGTGACTGAGGAGAACTGCCCCATAGGGTTTTCTAGACTGCAGTCTTTACGGGAACAGATCCCAGGTCTTCGTCCTGTGGAGCAGCTGGGTGAGTTAGAACCGCTAACCTTTCTGTTAGCAGCTGAGTGCTTAACCATTTGTACCAGTAGGTCTCCTTTGGTTACTACTCGTAGAAAAATTTTTTTTGGAGCCCTGGTGCCTTAGTAGTTAAGAGCTTGGCTGCTAACCAAAAAGTTGGCGGTTCAAATCCACCAGCTGCTCCTTGGAAACCCTATAGGCAGTTTTACTCTGTCCTATAGGGTCGCTATGAGTCGGAACCCACTCGACAGCACCTAACAACAACAACTATTAATTTTTATTTTAAAATTGCAATTGCTGATTGATAATGGGATTAATATTTACTAATTTCCATCAAAAGGAGTCTTGGTGGTTCAGTGGTTAAGCGCTCGGCCACTAACAAAAAGATTGGCAGTTTGAACTCACTAGCTCCAAGGGAGAAAGATGTGGCGGTCAGTCTCTGTAAAGGTTTACAGCCTTGGAAACTCTATGGGACAGTTCTACTCTGTTCTATAAGTTTGCTGTGAGTCAGAATTGACTTGATAGCAATGGGTTTTTGGTTTGGGTAATTTCCATCAAAATGGAAACAGGGATATTTTATGTAGTGAAACTAACATGAAATTTACTGAACACTGATATAATCTAGGTGTGGAGTTGTGGATGAGGGAGTAGTGTGGGCAGGGATGAAGAGCTATAATGACCTGACCCATGTGCATTAGGTCTGGGATCCCTTGTGTACTGGCTCACTCTGCAGCCTTTAGGCAACTGCTTAAAAACCTTGGTTCCCGACACCCATCAGTCAGAGTCCTCCTCTGACTCATCCTATTCTAGCTCATGAGGGTTCCATTTGAAGCAGGCGAGTGACTTTTTTATTGCTGTGGGATGAAATTTCAGGAGAAGACTAGGAGTTATGGGGTACTGATGTTGAATGGAGGTGGCTGAAAATACTAGGGCCTTTGTCTGGAGTTTAGCAGGCAGAATGGGAGCGACAACAGCAGGGGTGTGCTGGAGCCAGCTCATATCAGCTCCGGAGAGTCTGTTGTGTGCATTTCTTCCCAACTCCAGGTACAGGCACATCATCATCATTTGAAACTGGCTATGATAGAGTATTTTCACCTAAGAAATTGACAAACTCTACGTTACAAATCAGGGATATTTTAATTTTTTTTATTAGAACCGTTTTACTAGCCCACTACTGGGCCAGGGACACAAATTAAGGACTGAGCCAGTAGAGTGTAAAGGCTGTTTAGAAGGAGAGTGTGAGAACACTCTGTGCTTTAGGATTGTCTTTTGCCCTCAGGGTACAAAGGAGCCCTGAGCCCATCCAGAGAAAATTCTACATTGGCCTAAGATCCTGATTACCATAAATATCCTAGGCATTTAAAGCGTTCATTCATAGCTCCCTATCCTGACCCTTTGGAGTCCCTGGATGGTGCAAAAGAGTTAAGTGCTCAGCTACTAGCAGAAAGGCTGTCAGTTCGTACCCACCCAGAGGTGCCTTGGAAGAAAGGCAGCGATCTGAAAGGTCACAGCCTTGAAAACCCTATGGAGCAGTTCTACTCTGTAATACACGGGGTCACCATGAGTTGGAGTCCACTTGACAGCCACTAACATTCTGACCCTTTATTACTCCCATATAATATTTATTTTTGAGGAATTACATTGTGTTTCAGTGTGCTGGTTTGTAGGAACGCAAAAATAAAAAAACAAAAACAATTCTAAGACCCAGAAAGTATATAATCAATTGCGGTGAATATCAACAGTTAATCAGACACTCTCTGTTATGGATTGAATTGTGTCCCCCCCAAAATATGTGTTGTAAATCCCAACCTCTATGCCTATGGTTATAATCCCATTTGGAAACGGGTTCAGTTTGTTATGTTGATGAACAGGATTAGTGTAGGTGTGTTTTAAATCAATTTCTTTTGAGATTAAAAAAAGAGACTAAACAAGCTAGGGAAAGAAGCAGAGATGGGAGAAGATTAATGCCAAGCCACATGGAAATCTCCAAGGAACCAGAAAACAAGCTGAACAGACAAGGACCTACCCCCAAGCCAACACAGAGAGAAAGCCTTCTCCTAGAGCTGCGCACTGAAACAAATTTCTGTTTGTAAAAGTCACCCACTTGAGGTATTTACGTTATAGCAGCACTAGATAACTAAGATATGCTCCTGTCTGCCAGATAAGTGCTCTGATGACTAGACTGCTTGTGAAAGTGGAGGGAAAGGAGTGACTCATGGGGCGATGTGTCATGCAGGCATTTTGCTGATATACTGGGCAGACTATGAGAGTTAGCAGGTAGCTCTATAGCACAGGAAGACAGAGGCCAATTTTCCAGGGGGCCACGGGTACAACCAAAGTTGTGAAAACCTGCATGTGGCATTAGAGAGGATATATAGGGTGACCTTGAGTTCATAGGCAGCCACTCTAGTTCATGCATTTTCACCCATAGACCAGCCCCCAATCAGCAAGCTCCTTAGTCTGTATTATATTCTTCTCAAAAGAAAAATCCTCTTTGACACGCCCAAAGTATCTAGTGTCCATCAACATCTGTAAGCTGGTCCATTTAAAACTCCTCTTTTTAATTAAGACATTTTGCTTTATCTTCATCTGCTCTTCTTGCTATTTGTCAGAATTGCGGTGCACACACCTACCTTTTGGTCCTCCATGGCATTTTCGTATCTGTTTTGATTTCTTCCAGCTCCTCCAGGAGGATGACTTTCCTTGGGGGAGTGCACAGTCTCAGAGAAGTTATGTGGCCCTAGACAGACCTGGTGGTATTTGCTGGCCACAGTAGGCGCATCCCCATGAGTCTTTACCTGTGCTCTTGTGATTTTATTTTCAGTAAACTTTCAGCAATTACTTAGAGGATTATATACCAATGAAATGAGGAGTGGGTCTTCTTACTCTGGAAATTAAATTTAGAGGTGAGAAGACTAGAGCCCGGGGTGGGGGGGGGGCGGTGGCGGGGAATGATCACATGTGCTTGCTGTGTGCTAGGCACTGAAATAGACACTGTCTAAATGCAAAGGTGCAGAGAATACTTGATCTGTGCTTCTTCATCTCTTGGATCTCTGAACATCTCACCAACTGGGTTTTGTATCAAGATCACCTCTTGAGAACACATGCCAAGTTCAACACCCAGCTGGAGAGGATAAGGCAGAGGGTAGGACCTAGATGTTAGCCTTGAGGATGAATAATTATTCCTTTTACAAAATGTTGTTCTTATCTCTTCAGGGTAAAATGTGTCCTCTGGCCACTAAGCCACCTACAATTTTTCTAGAATTTTTTTTTTTCCTGTCTTCTCCAGCAGTGCTTAGAATTTGAGCCTATTTTCCTCTTTCCATGTTGATACCTGGCCTCTCCTTCTGTCATACCTTGTACAACAGAGCCATTTCTCGAATTCCTGCCATGTGCTGGCCTGGATAGAGTGTGCACAGTATTTTAGGTCTTTACCAAGATTTTCCATTGTTGCTTAAAGAGGCATTGACAAAGAAGCAAATATTAAAGCCTTTGAAATTTCAGTTATAAATAATTACAAAAACTTTGTAGTATAACACTGCTCTTTGTTCTGTGTTAAAGCGGATAGGTGCTGTAGTGGTTAAGAACTTGGCAGCTAACCAAAAGATCTGCAGTTCAAATCCACCAGCCGCTCCTTGAAAACCCTATGGGGCAGTTCTACTCTATCCTGTAGGGTCGCTATGAGCTGGAACTGACTCAATGACACCTAACAACAACAACCTGCTCAGGGCTGACTTTATTTTCCCTCCCCCAATCCAGAAAGGTATCTTTCCCTCACCTCACTTCAAAGATGAGGAAATTATGTATAGTAAATTTATAAAAGCTTTAAGCCTTTGAGTTGTGACAAGATTCTTGAGTCTCCAAATCCTATTCTGGAAAATAGGGGATGTTAGTACCTACTGCCCTATTTCGTTAGACGCAGTTAATGGAGTGCTATAATTAACATAAGGACATCATGTTTTATAGAGGGTCAATGAAAATGAAGGCATTGCTCAATGAGATGGATTGACACAATAGCCACAACAAATATACCAATGATTATGAAGATGGCCCAGGACTGGGCAACATTTCACTCTGTTATATATAAGATCACCATGAGCCGGAGCCTACTCCATGGCAGCTAACAACAATAACATAAGTAACATTTTTACATCACTGCCTATCATTGAGAAGTGACTTTAAAAGGGTTGCTTTCTTGGTTCTATTTCACTGTGAGAGTAATCTATCAATACATTATTTCTCATACCAGGGCAAACATTTAGTAGCTTCTAGCCTTGCCATTTTTGCCCATCCTTTGTATCCTACTCAACTACCTGGTTAACATACACAAAATGTTTTCCACTTATAAAACTCTTCATGGCGGACCATTTTCACCCCACAGGATGAAGTTCAGGCTCTTTGATTTGTGTTGACAGCCAACCTACTTCTCTAATTGTTCCAAATTTGCAATGCCACAACCTCACAGAGCTGAAAGCTGTATTTGTATTTCCATGCCAAATGTTTCTCCTTAAGCTTCCAAAGGGCTTTACTGCATTCTCCACTTGGTACTCCCTCAACCTGATGATATCCTACTCTATTTACTAGACTATTCCAGATATAAATTCATTCTTAATACCATCACAAATATGAACAGGGTGAATTACTCCAATTGTGTTTCCATATAAAATTTTTCTTATAGTTCTGATATGTTAATATAATCCCTTTATTTTAGTGAGATGTCCATCTTGTTTATGAGATTATAACTTCATTCAGAAAACAAACCATATCTTGTTCACCTTTACGTATCGTAGCCTAGCACTTACAGAATAAAACAGAATGAATTCAGGTGGGTGCCAAACACCCCTGTTGACGTCAGAGAAAATCATTGAGTATAATCTAAAATTTCTTCCGTCTCTGTAAATAGGAGGTGAGGCCCTGGGTTGTGTGCTTCAGGTATGACTACCCTGAACCACACTGGTGTGAGCCACGCAGTTTTCCG
This sequence comes from Elephas maximus indicus, assembly GCF_024166365.1. Lineage (NCBI taxonomy): Eukaryota > Metazoa > Chordata > Mammalia > Proboscidea > Elephantidae > Elephas > Elephas maximus. The sequence continues at coordinate 53,590,731 of NC_064825.1, forward strand.
TTTGCTGGGCATCCCTGGCCTAGAGGACCAGCATGTGTGGATTTCCATTCCCTTCGTCATTTCCTATATCATAGCCCTGCTTGGGAACAGCCTGCTGATCTTCATCATCCTCACAAGGCGCAGCCTCCATGAACCCATGTACCTCTTCCTTTGCATGCTGGCTGGAGCAGACATTGTCCTCTCTACATCCACGGTACCTCAGGCCTTGGCCATCTTCTGGTTCAGTGCTGGGGAGATCTCTCTGAATCGCTGCATCACCCAGCTCTTCTTCATCCATTCCACCTTCATCTCTGAGTCAGGGATCTTGCTGGTGATGGCGTTTGACTGCTACATTGCCATTTGCTACCCACTGAGATACATAACTATTCTTACACACTCATTGATTGCAAAAATTGGAGGGACTATCTTTCTGAGAAGTTATGGTACAATTTTCCCCATAATATTTCTTCTGAGAAGATTGACTTTCTGCAAAAGTAACATCCTCCTGAACACTGGTTGTAAGCACATTGTATTGGCCCATGTTTCTTGTGATAATATTCAAGTAAATATATGGTATGTTTTTTTGTCTTAATGTCAACAGTGGTATTAGATATTGTGTTAATTTTTATCTCCTACCTGCTGATCCTCCATGCTGTGTTCCGCATCCCTTCCCAAGGTGCTCGCCACAAAGCTCTGAACATCTGTGGCTCCCATGTCTGCGTCATCATCCTCTTTTATGGGCCTGGGATCTTCACCACTCTTACTCAGAGGTTTGGACACCATATTGCACCCCACATTCATGTCCTCCTGGCCAATATCAGTATTCTGGCTCCACCCATGTTGAATCCTATCATTTATGGGATCAAGACGAAACAGATCCGGGACCAGGTGGTTCATGTATTATCTACGAAGCAGAAATAATTGATGTTGGAAGCTGATATTCTGTGTTCTCAGAAGTTCTGTCTATGCATGAGATGAGCTTTGGCACCAGTATGTGGCAGATACAAGTCAAATGAGTTCATGTGGTGGTGTCTCTAGGGCAATTTCATCTGGGTGGTTTGGGTGCATGTTTCTTTCAAAACTTCTGATCAGTCAGTAGATACGACTGTCATTGGGGCTTAGTTTTCTTTCTCATCTCTAAAATTGAGAACTGGGCCAGTTTACCTCCTTAAATCACTCACTTCTGTAACCCTAGACTGGAGGATGGAATGAGATGAACTGGAGATAGTGGTCTTTCCTGGATAATTGCTAATTTATTCTTTCCTGTTGTTTTTTATGCTTGATTGGCTGCTCTTTTTCAATTCCTCTTATCAAACTTAGGACATCCATTCCGCCATATGGCCTCTGTATCTTCAACTTTTTGCTTTTTACAAGGTAATTCCCCTGTATTTACACTGGTATTTGTCCAATGTAAAAACGTAACATAACAAAAACAAATTTAGAAATAACCCTTGAATCCTCATTCACCTATAGCACCTACATTCCTATTCAGCTAACATTTCTTTTCTCCATGTTAGAGCTGAATACTTTGAATTGATTTGTCCACTTGCAGGCTTGAATCTCTTGCCTCAGTTTTCTCTTGACACCACTCCACTTTGGCTTTCACCCAACCATCTCACTGAAACTGCATTTGTCATGGTTATAATGATTTTTGCCCTTACATCAATAGTCATAATCTATCTGCACCTTTTTCAATGTAGTAGCAGCAGTCTGATACATTCAATCATCCTCTCTCCCTTGAAAATATTTACTCATTCGATCCACTTGTGTTCATATGACCTTACTGGTTTCTTCTCAGAATCCCTTGATATGGGTATTCCTCATCTCCTTGATTTTCTTAACACTAGAACTCTACAGTGCTCAATCCTTGAAACCCTACTCTTTTCTATCTACAATGACTTTCTAATCTTATCCATTTTCATGGGTCTAGAGGTATCAATAATAACTTCCAAATTTATATCTGCAGCATCAAATTTGTTCTCCAGACTTATATTACTAGTTTTCTGCTTAACTTGTCTACTTGTATGTGTAATAGGCATCTCATTTATAGAACACTCAAAAATGGAACTCTTTTTCTTACCAAAAAAAATCTTTCTCCAGCAGCCTTCCCCATGTCATTTAAAGGCAATTTTAATCTTCCAATAGTTCAGGCCTATTCTCAGTTCTTATCTTTCTCTCATACACTACATCACTCAGCACCTTCTTATTGCGGTTCCTTCTACTAATTTTAAACCCCCCCGCCCATGTACATTGTGTATTTTCATCCTATTTTATTTTAACAACTCTTTATATTAAGATGTAATTCATATGGCATAAAATTCACTCTTTTATAGTGTACAATTCTGTGGTTTTTAGTATATACAAATGTTATGCAACCATCACCACTATCTAATTTCAGAACAATTTCATTCCCCAAATTGATACTGGTTTAGGGTGATACCATTAAAATAGAAATGAGACTTCTCAATCTCCTGGTCAAAATGCCCCAGTGCTACTCCAGACTAAGGGGCATAGTCCTTACAAGGTGTCTTAATTATCTAGTGCTGTTATAACAGAAACACCACAAATGGGTGGTTTTAACCAACAGCAATTTATTTTTTCACAGTTTAGGAGACTAGTTGCTGTTGTTGTTAGGTGCCGTCGAGTCAGTTCTGACTCATAGTGACCCTATGCACAACAGAACAAAACACTGCCCAGTCCTAAGCCATCCTTACAATCGTTGCTATGCTCGAGCTCATTGTTGCAGCCACTGTGTCAATCCACCTCATTGAGGGTCTTCTCTTTTCTGCTGACCCTGTACTCTGCCAAGCATGATGTCCTCCTCCAGGGACTGATCCCTCCTGACAACATGTCCAAAGTATGTAAGATGCAGTCTCGCCATCCTTGCCTCTAGGAGCGTTCTGGCTGTACTTCTTCTAAGACAGATTTGTTCGTTCTTTGCCAATACCACAATTCAAAGGCATCAATTCTTCTTCGGTCTCCCTTATACATTGTCTAGCTTTCACATGCATATGATGTGATTGAAAATACCATGGCTTGGGTCAGGCGCACCTTCGTCTTCAAGGTGACATCTTTGTTCTTCAACACTTTGAAGAGGTCCTTTGCAGCAGATTTACCCAATGCAATGCATCTTTTGATTTCTTGACTGCTGTTTCCATGGCTGTTGATCGTGGATCCAAGTAAAATGAAATCTTTGACGACTTCAATCTTTTCTCCATTTATCATGATGCTGCTCATTGGTCCAGTCGTGAGGATTTTTGTTTTCTTTATGTTGAGGTGCAATCCATACTGAAGGCTGTGGTCTTTGATCTTCATTAGTAAGTGCTTCAAGTCCTCTTCACTTTCAGCAAGCAAGGTTGTGTCATCTGCATAGCAGAGGTTGTTAATGAGTCTTCCTCCAATCCTGATGCCCCATTCTTCTTCATATAGTCCAGCTTCTCATATTATCTGCTCAGCATACAGACTGAATAAAAAAAACCAAACCCAGTGCCATCGAGTCGATTCCGACTCATAGCGACAGATTGAATAGGTATGGTAACAGAATACAACCCTGACACACACCTTTCCTGACTTTAAACCAATCGGTATCCCCTTGTTCTGTCTGAACAACTGCCTCTTGATCTATGTAAAGTTTCCTCATGAGCACAATTAAGTGTTCTGGAATTCCCATTCTTTGCAATGTTATCCATAATTTGTTTTGATCCACACAGTCGAATGCCTTTGCATAGTCAATACAACACAGGTAAACATCCTTCTGGTATTCTCTGCTTTCAGCCAGGATCCATCTGACGTCAGCAATGATATCCCTGGTTCCATGTCCTCTTCTGAAACCGGCCTGAATTTCTGGCAGTTCCCTGTTGATATACGGCTGCAGCCGTTTTTAAAGACCTTTAGCAAAATTTTGCTTGTGTGTGATATTAATGATAATGTTCTATAATTTCCACATTTGGTTGGATCACCTCTCTTGGGAATAAGCATAAATATGGATCTCTTCCAGTCAGTTGGCCAGGAAGCTGTCTTCCATATTTCTTGGCATGGACGAGTGAGCACCTCTAGCACTGCATCTGTTTGTTGAAACATCTCAGTTGAAATTCCATCAATTCCTGGGGCCTTATTTTTTGCCAATGCCTTCAGAGCAGCTTGGACTTCTTCCTTCAGTACCATTGGTTCCTGATCACATGCCACCTCTTGAAATGGCTGAACATTGATTAATTCTTTTTGGTATAATGACTCTGTGTATTCCTTCCACCTTCTTTTGATGTTTCCTGCGTCATTTAATATTTTCCCCATAGAATCTTCACTATTGCAACTCGAGGCTTGAAATTTTTCCTCAGTTCTTTCAATTTGAGAAACACTGAGTGTGTTCTTCCCTTTTGGTTTTCCACCCCCAGCTCTTTGCACATGTCATTATAATACTTTACTTTGTCTTCTTGAGACGCCCTTTGAGATGCCATGTTCTTCATATAGTGCAGCTTTTCAGATTATTTGCTTAGCATACAGATTGAATAATTATGGTGAAAGGATAGAATCTTGACGCACATCTTTTCTGATTTTAAACCACCGAGTATCCCCTTGTTCTTCCCTTTTCCTTTTCTGACTCCAAGTCTATGCACATTTCATTATAATACTTTACTTTGTCTTCTCAAGCCTTTCTTTGAAATCATCTATTCAACACTTTTACTTCATTATTTCTTCCTTTTGCTTTAGCTACTCTACATTCAAGAGTAAGTTTCAGAGTTTCTTCTGACATCTATTTTGGTCTTTTCTATCTTTTGTGTCTTTTTAACTCTATCCATAACACAAGAATTTACTGACCCTGAATTTACTGACCTTATCTTCTACCTTTTTCTTTCTACTTCAACTATATTGGCATCTTGCATTCCTCAAATATGCCAGGGATTCTTCTTTTCAGGATCTTTGCCTAGATTCTTCTTTGCCAAGTTATTTTCATGAATTTGTACCTTGCCTCCACCAGATCCTTGCTCAATTAAAACATACTTAATGATACCTCCTGTAACCTTCGTATTTAAGATTACAATCTCTGTGACATCTCACCAGTGCCACTCTAGTCTCTTTCCGTACATTACTTTTCTCTACAACATTTAATGTTGATGATGATAATGGTAACAAAATACCATTATTCAGGGCAGACTATATGTCAACATTGCTTACTTTTTTCTTTTTTTTTTTAATTTTCCATACTCTTTCAACTAAAAATAAGTTTGATGAGAGGAATGACTTTTGTGTGATTTCCCCACTGCTTTACCTAACATCTGAAGCATTTCATGGCACATTAAATATTTGTTGAAAAGGAGAGTGAGAATGGTTACATAACTCTAAAAATGTAATCAATATAATTAAATGATATATGTAGAAACCGTTGAAATGGTGTATGTTTTTCTGTGTATATTCTCAACAACAACAACAAAATAAATAAAATTTAGGGAAAAAAGGTATTTAGCATTTAAAAAAATTATGAATGAAATGAGAAGTCATATGATAGTAGTTGCTGGTGGAAGCCCTTCAGGAGCTGGGTACCCTGAAGCCTGGTGATATTGTTGTCAGGAAAAGACTGTGTAGGTGTTGGGAATGATGCAGTGGGATGGGAATTGGAGCCTCTTACTATTTGCTAATCCGTGGGTGGTGCAAATGGTTTGTGCTTGGTTATAAACTGAAAGGTTGGTGGTTTGAATCCATCCAGCAGTGCTGTGAAAGAAAGGCCTGGCAATCTACTTCTGTAAGGTTACAGCCATTGAAAACCCTAGGGCGTGCAGTTCTACTCTGACATACATTGAGTCTCCATGAGTTGGAATGGACTCCATGGCAATGAGTTTAGATTTTTTTTTGACTATTTGCTATCAGGGAATAGTGTCTCAAGGATTTCTACCTCCATGTGGCAAAAAAAGGCTATTAGATAACTCACTAGCAGCTACATTTTCAGCAAGATTTTTCTTTTCATCTTCCATAAAATCTATTCCTCAAACAGCACGTCATTCATCCACTCCTCACCCCCTTTAGTCATGCCGTGCTCTTCCATACCTCTGTGCCTTGCTGATATGTCTGCCAAGAATATCCCTTTTCCTCTGAATTATTGCTGAGCCAGTATTCCTATTTCATGAGCCAGTTCAATCTCCCCGTTTACGAGAGCAAGATAATTTAGATTGTTGTAACATGTTGACTACATTTTTTTTCAATTTTGAAAATAGCATTTATTTTTTGGAGCACCTAAAATAGGATGGATTGATGGATAAAGAGAGAGATTGATAGGTGTATTATAAAACAAGTAAAGGTAGTTAATAGAAGAATCTAGGTGGTAGGCATGTAACTGATCATTGTAAATTTCTTTCCAATTATCTGCATATTTGAAAATATTTAGTGTAAAATGTTGGAAAAATGCATTTACTCATTTGGAAAAATCATGTTTACTGGAAAAAATTATCATTAAAAAGAACCCCATTTTTTTGATTCTGAGATAGTCATTGTTTTTCACCTCAGAAATTTTTCTCAAAGTATTACTACTTTTAATTTCATTTGTTTTATAGTTTAAAAAAGTATATGATAATGAAGTAACATTGTATTTCCCGATAATTATGCCCATGAAACATAATCTTTAACATTTAGAAACTATTTTTTCTTTTAAGCATATTTTCCCATAGAGGTATACTGTATACATATACATATATATATATATTTGGTCTTTTTTTATTGCGATAAATATATTTGCAACAAAAGTTTTACATTTCAACATTCTTCACGTGTGCAATTCAGTGACATTATGTTTATTATGTTGTTCAACCATGATTATCCTTTTCCAAATTTTTGCATCACCTTTAATAGAAGCTCCTTGTCCCTAAGCAATGAGTCTGTTTTTCTCCTCCCGCCCTCCCATTGTGAAGTTAGAGGAGGTCAAACTCCACCCCCACACCATTTTTACACACACCAGTGTTCACAATAACCAAAAGGTGGGAATGCCCATGAATGGTACACACATACAATGAAATACTACTCAGCCAGTAGGAGAAATGAAGCCTTGATACCTGCTACAATATAGATGGAGCTTGAAAACATTATGCTGAGTGAAATAAATCAATCGCAAAAGGACAAATATTGTATGACCTCACTTATATAAAAAGACAAAAAGTTGCAAATGTATGGAGATCCAGGTTTATTAGTGTTTACCAGGGGTAGGAAGGTAAAGGTAGAGGAAAAGGGGGTGATTGTTGCTATGGAGTACTGAGTTCTGATTTATGGTGATGGAAAAATCATATTGATTAAGGGTTGCACAGCTGTCAATATTGTACACCTGTAAAAAGTTAAATTGGCAAAAGTTGTGTGACAGACATATTTACCACAATGACAAAAAAAAAAAAAAAAAAAAGGAAAGGAGTAGCTGTGAAGGCTGTTTATGCACAACCAAACACCTCATGGGATTTGGTTCCTTGGTTTGGACGTTTAGGGTCAGAGTTTCATGGGACATCCCAGTTAACTGGCCTGAAAACATTTTTAGTGCTTCTGTTCTACCTCCTAGTTCTTCGTGTGGATAATTGTCCCCATGAAAAACTGCTTCCTTTGCCTTGAGATCAGAAGAGCTGGATGGTGTCTGGCTACCATTACTGAACTTTTTGGTCAAAGATTCTATAGAAGAATCTTTGACCAAAAAGGGGAAAATGCAGAGCAGAGTTCCAAATTCTCAAGGAATCCAGACTTGATGGAGCCATGGAGGCTGGATGAACCCCTGAAACTACTGCCCTGAAGTAATCTTCAAACATTAAACCAAAAATATCCCCTAAAGTCTTAAAATCAAACAATAGTTTAGCTTAACTAGTAAAAAAGTCTGCCTTGAGCATTATGTTCTATTAAGAACTATCCTGTATGTGATCAAATTGACAATGGCAACTTGAAAGATTAGGCAGGAACATTAGAGGACAGTGAGTTTATGTTAATGGGGGAGGAACAACTCAGAAAAGAAGGGTGAGTATGGCTGTACAACTTGAAGAATGTGATCAATGTCACTGAATTGTAAATGTAGAAACTGTTGAATTGGTATATGTTTTGCTGTGTATATTCTAAAAAACAATAAAAAAACTAGATACTGAAGCATTACCCCTATGTTTTCTTCTAGGAGTTTTATGTTTTTCGTTCTTACATTTAGGTCCTTGATCTATTTTGTATTAATTTTGTATATGATGTGAGATATGGGTCCAACTTCATTCTTTTGCATGTGGAAATCCAGTTGTCCCAGCACCATTTATTAAAAAGAGACTATTCTTTCCCTATTGAATGGACTGAGCATCCTTTTTCAACATCACTTGACCATAGATGTGCAGGTTTATTTCTGGACTCTACATTCTATCCCATTGGACTACATGTTTACTGCTGTACCAGTACCAGACAATTTTGATTACTGTAGCTTGATAATATACTTTGAAACTGGGAAGTGTGAGTTCTCCTACTTTATTCTTTTTTTCCAAGGTTGCTTTGCTATTTGGAGCCCCTTGTCATTCTGTATAAATTTGAGGATTGGTGTTTTCATATGTGCAATGAAGGCTGTTGGAATTTTTCTTTTTTTATTGTACTTTAGATGAAGGTTTACAGAGCAAATTAATTTCTCACTAAACAATTAATACATGTATCATTCTGTGTCATTGGCTGCCAACCCCACTACATGGTAATACTCTCACCTTTTACCAGTTTCTTGTCCCCTCCTACCTTCTCTTCCTTGACTCTGGGCTGGTGTGCCCATTTAGTCTCATTTTTTGTTTTATGGGCCTGTCTAATCTTTGGCTGAATGGTGAACCTCAGGAGTGACTTCAGTACTGAGTTAAAAGCGTGTACAGGGGCCATATTCTCAGGATTTTTTCAGTCTCTGTCAGATCAGTAAGTCTGGTCTTTTTCTGTGAGTTAGAATTTTGTTCTTTATTTTTCTCCATCTCTATCTGGGACCCTCTATTGTGATCCCTGTGAGAGCAGTCAGTGGTGGTAGCTGGGCACCATCTAGTTGTGCTGGATTCAGTCTGGTGGAGGCTGTGGTAGTTGTGGTCCTTTAGTCCTTTGGATAAATCTTTCCCTTGTGTCTTTGGTTTTCTTCATTCTCCCTTGCTCCAGATGGTGTGGGACTAGTGGAGTATCTTAGATGGCCGCTCACAAGCTTTTAAGACCCTAGATGCTACTCACCAAAGTAGAATGTATAATATTTTCTTTATAAATTACGTTATGCCAATTGAGCTTGATGTCCCCCAACACAATGGTCCCCACCCATCAGCCCAGTAATTTGGTCCCTCAGACAGTTTAGCTGTGTCTATGAAGCTTCTGTGACTTTGCCTTGATCAGGTTGTGCTGTCTTCCTCAGTATTGTGTACTGTCTTACCGTTCACCAAAGTTACCACTAATCTATTGTCTAGCTAGTGTTTTTCCCTTCCCACCCTTCTCCTCCCTAGTAACCATCAAATATTGCTTCTTTATGTGCATAAACCTTATCATGAGTTTTTATAATAGTGGTCTCATACAGTATTTGTCCTTTTGTGATTGACTTATGTCACTCAGCATAATGCCCTACAAATTCATCCATGTTGTGGGGCTGTTGGAATTTCGATAGAAAATGCATTGAATTTATAGACAGCCTTGGGTAGTATTGGAGTCTTAATAATATTAAGTTTTTTAATCAATGAACATGGACAGTCTTTCCATTTATTTAGGTCTTCTTTAAAATTTTTCAATAATGATTTATAGTTTTCAGTGTACAAGTCTTTCATTTCCCTGGCTAAATTTAGTCCTAAGACTTTTTTAGATGCTATTTTAAATGGAATTGTTTCCTTAATTTCTTTTCAGAATGCTTATTGATAATATATATAAATTCAACTGATTTTTGGGTGTTGACCTTTTATCCTGCCAATTTGCTGAATTCGTTTATTACCTCTAGTAGCTTTCTTGTAGCTTCTTTGGGGTTTTCTATATATAGGATTATGTTATCTGTGAAAAGTGATAGTTTACTACTTTCCCCCCAGTATTTGGATACTTTTGTTTCTTTTTCTTGTCTAATTACTCTGGTTAGAAATTCCAGTACAATGTTAAATAGTAGTGGTAAGAGCGGGCATCCTTGTCTTGTTCATGATGTTAAGGGCAACACTCTCAGTCTCTCTCCACTGAGTATGATGATAGTTGTGGGTTTTTCATAAATGTCCTTTCTCTTGTGGAGAAATTTCCCTTTTTTTCCTAGCTTGCTGAGTGTTTTTATCATGAAAAGGTGTTAGGTTTTTTCATATGCCTTCTCTCATAGATTGAGATGATTTTTTTCTTTTGTTTTATTAATATGTGGTGTTAAATCAATTGATTTTCTAATGTTGAACCACCCTTGCATTCCTGGGATAAATCTCACTTGATCAGGTATATAATCTTTTAAAAATGCTTTTGGATTCTGTTTGATAGTATTTTTGCATCTATATTCATTGAGGTATTTGTCTGTAGTTTTCTTGTGGTGTCTTTATCTGAATTTGATATCAGAATAATGGTAGCCTCATATAATGCGTGAGGAAGTGTTCACTTCTCTTCTATATTTTGGAAAAATTTAAGAAGGCTTAGAGTCACTTTTATAAATGTTTGGAAGAATCCCTTGGTGAAGACTTCTGGTCCAGTACGTTTCTTTTTTGGTAGTCTTTTTACTACTGGTTCAGTTTCTTGTTATGAGTTTGTTGAGATCTTCTATTTCTTCTTGAGTCAATGTAAGAAGTTTAAGTGTTTCTAGGAATTTGTCCATTTTGACTAGGTTATCTAATTTGTTGGCGTATATTTATCTAATTTGTTGGCATATATTTATTGGTAGTATTCTCTTATGATCCTCTTCATTTCCATAGGGTCAGTTGTAATGTCTCCATTTTAATTTCTGATTTTAAATATTTGCATCTTTCTTTTTTCTTCTTCAGTCTAACTAAAGGTTTGCCAATTTTATTGATCTGAGAAAGCATTTCTTATATTTCATAATTTTTATTTAATAATTGCTGAGTATGCTACTCTGCAATTGTACTATATTTGGATTTTGTGATTATTTTCTTCCAAATGACTGCTAGTATAAATAAAAATGCCATGAACATAAGCATTTAAGGCCTTTTCTATATTCTGTGTTTTAAGAGAAAGAAGCACATGTACACACACTGATTTATCATAAAGTTATGCTAATAATAAAAATATATGAATTATCAGATAACCATTGACTTTTATAATAATTGTCTAAAAATTTGAAGATTCAGAGCACATGGAAGGAATTGTTGGAAAAATTTTCTGTGAGAAAAACAAAACAAGTAGAAGTATTCATGGCATAAAATACAACTGGAAGCTGTAGTTAGAATAATACTAACTAGTTAACTAAATAACCAACTGTTCTACTAATTAAAGAATAGTTGGTTATTTAGCTAACTAGTTAGAATAATACTAACCATTATAATACTAACTGGTATTATTCTAACTAGTTAACTAAATAACTATTCTACTAACTAAAGAATAGTTCAGCAATTATCCAGAAAAGCCCAGCTTCTTCAGTTCTTCTCATTCTAACAGCTAGCATAGGGGTAAAGACAGACTAATACAGTTCTGAATTCTATGACTGAGAAAGCTAACTAAGCCCCCAAAGGCACTGATGTCTAATGACTGATAAAATACCTTGGAAGAAACCTGTCTCATGACTGCCTGGATATAATTTTTCTAGTGATTTCAACACATGGAATCATTCAACTAGTATCTCAGCTGCACCCTTCCACATCCTGATGCTAAAACTCATGTAAAGCATGGTAAGAATTACTGAAAAGAGCACAATGTTAGTTTACATGTTCATAGTCATTTCTGCTTTGCAAACAACACATTAAATATTAGGTCCTGGATCTGTTTGGTCTTGATCCTATAAGTAATGGGATTCAGCATAGATGGAACCAGAATATAGACATTGGCCAGCAGGACATGGATATGGAGTGAGATGTAGTGTCCATACTGCTGAGTGAGGACTGAGAAGTTTCCAGGCCCGTAAAAGAGGATGATGACACAGACATGGGAGCCACATATGTTAAGAGGTTTGTGATGAACATCTTTGGAAGAGATGCAGAAGACAGTACAGAGGGCCAGCATATATGAAACAAAAATTAGCACAATATCTAAAACTAAGGTTGATATTAGGACAAAAAGCCGATACCAGATGTTTACTCAGATATCATCATGGGAAATTTTGGCTTACAAGCAGTGTTTGGGAGGATGTTACTTTTACAGAAAGTCAATCTATTCAGAAGAAATATTACAGAAAAAACTGTACCATAACTTCTCAGAAAGACAGTCACACCAATTTTCCCAATTAGGGCATGTGTAAGAATAGTGTTATATCTCAGTGGGAAACATATGGCAATATTGCAGTCAAACACCACCGCCACCGAGATCCCTGACTCAGAGATGAAGGTGGAAGGGATGCAGAAGAGCTTAGTGATGCAGCAATCCAAAGAGATTTCCCCAGCACTGAATCAGAAGATGGGCAAAGCCTGTGCTACTATGCCTGTGGAGAGGACAATGTCTGCTCTGGCCAGTATGCAGAGGAAGAAGTACATGGGTCGATGGAGGCTGTGTTTTCTGAGTATAATGAGGATGAGCAGGCTGTTCTGAAGCAGAGTGATGACATAGGAAATGAAGAAGCGTGGAGATCCACACATGTTGGTCCTCTAAACTGGGGATGCCCAGCAAGTAGAAGACTGTGTAGCTAACACCAGTGTGGTTTAAAGTAGTCATGCTTGGGGAGGCCTTTCAGGACCTTACCGTCTGTTCATAGAAAGAGAGGAAAATGCAGATTATCTTCAAAGATTTTCTTTGATGTCACCAGGGGCTTTTGGCACTGACATGATCCCATTCTGTTCTGAGCTATGTTATATATAAAGATGAATAAGATATGCTTGGTTTTCTGAATGGGATCTTAATCTCATAAACAATATGGACATTTATACAACTAAAGAAAATAAGATGATTAAGTTAACTTACAGTGGTACAAAATAAAACAAATACAGGAACAAAATGGAAGTAGTAGTTGACACTGTGTTCGTTATGGTTTTAAGAATGAGTTAATATCTGAACTTCCCTTTGAATGCAGTATGTTGTTGTTGTTGTTAGGTGCCGTCCAGTCGGTTCCAACTCATAGCGACCCTATGCACAAGAGAACTAAACACTGCCCAGTCCTGAGCCATCCTTACAATCGTTGCTATGCTTGAGCTCATTGTTGCAGCCACTGTGTCAATTTACTTTGTTGAGGGTCTTCCTCTTTTCCGCTGACCCTGTACTCTGCCAAGCATGATGTCCTTCTCCAAGGACTGACCCCTCCCGAAAACATGTCCAAAGTATCTAAGATGCAGTCTCGCCATCCTTGCTTCTAAGGAGCATTCAGGTTGTACTTCTTCCAAGACCCAAACCCAAGACAGATTTGTTTATTCTTTTGGCAGTCCACGGTATATTCAATATTCTTCACCAACACCACAATTCAAAGGCATCAATTCTTCTTTGGTCTTCCTTATTCATTGTCCAGCTTTCACATGCATATGATGTGACTGAAAATACCATGGCTTGGGTCAGGCGCACCTTAGTCTTCAAGGTGACATCTTTGCTCTTCAACACTTAAAGAGGTCCTTTGCAGCAGATTTGCCCAAAGCAGTGTGTCTTTTGATTTCTTGACTGCTGCTTCCATGGGTGTTGGTTGTGGATTCAAGTAAAATGAAATCCTTGACGACTTGAATCTTTTCTCCATTTATCATGATGTTGCTCATTGGTCCAGTTGTGAGGATTTTTGTTTTCTTTATGTTGAGGTGCAATCCATACTGAAGGCTGTGGTCTTTGATCTTCATTAATAAGTGCTTCAAGTCCTCTTCACTTTCAGCAAGCAAGGTCATGTCATCTGCATAATGCAGGTTGTTAATGAGTCTTCTTCCAATCCTGATGCCCCGTTCTTCTTCATGTAGTACAGCTTCTTGGATTATTTGCTCAGCATACAGGTTGAATAGGTATGGTGAAAGAATACAACCCTGACACACACCTTTCCTGACTTTAAACCAATCAGTATCCCCTTGTTCTGTCTGAACAACTGCCTCTTGATCTATGTAAAGTTTCCTCATGAGCACAATTAAGTGTTCTGGAATTCCCATTCTTTGCAATGTTATCCATAATTTGTTATAATCCACACAGTCAAATGCCTTTGCATACTCAATAAAACACAGGTAAACATCCTTCTGGTATTCTCAGCTTCCAGCCAGGATCCATCTGACATCAGCAATGATATCTCTGGTTCCATGCCCTCTTCTGAAACAGGACTGCATTTCTGGCAGTTCCCTGTTGATATACTGCTGCAGCTGTTTTTGAGTGATCTTCAGCAAAATTTTGCTTGTGTGTGATATTAATGATATTGTTCTATAATTTCCACATTTGGTTGGATCACCTTTCTTGGGAATAGACAGAAATATGGATCTCTTCCAGTCAGTTTGGCCAGGAAGCTGTCTTCCATATTTCTTGGCATAGATGAGTGAGCAACTCCAGCACTACATGTTTGTTGAAACATCTCAGTTGATATCCCATCAATTCCTGGAGCCTTGTATTTCGCCAATGCCTTCAGAGCAGCTTGGACTTCTTGCTTCAGTACCATCAGTTCCTGATCATATGCCACCTCTTGAAATGGTTGAATATCGACTAATTCTTTTTGGTGTAATGACTCTGTGTATTCCTTCCATCTTCTTTTGATGCTTCCTGGATCATTTAATATTTTCCCCATGGAATCCTTCAGTATTGCAACTTGAGGGTTGAATTTTTTCTTCAGTTCTTTCAGCTTGAGAAACACCGGGCGTGTTCTTCTCTTTTGGTTTTCCATCTCCAGCTGTTTGCATATGTCATTATAATACTTTGTCTTCTCCAGAAGCCCTTTGAAATCTTCTGTTCAGTTCTTTTACTTCATCAATTCTTCCTTTTGCTTTAGCTGCTTGACATTCGAGAGCAAATTTCGGAGTCTCCTCTGACATCCATCTTGATCTTTTCTTTCTTTTCTGTCTTTTCAATGACCTCTTGCTTTCTTCATGGATGATGTTGTTGATGTCATTCCACAACTCGTCTGGTCTTCAGTCACTGGTGTTCAATGCGTCAAATCTATTCTTGAAATGGTCTCTAAATTCAGGTGGGATATACTCAAGGTCATATTTTGGCTCTCGTGGACTTGCTCTGATTTTCTTCAGTTTCAGCTTGAACTTGCACATGAGCAATTTGATGGCCTATTACACAGTGGGTCCCTGGCCTTGTTCTGACTGATGATATTGAGCTCTTCCATCGTCTCTTTCCACAGATGTAGTCAATTTGATTTCTGTGTGTTCCATCTGGCGAGGTCCATGTGTATAGTCGCTGTTTATGTTGGTGAAAGAAGGTATTTGCAGTGAAGAAGTCATTGGTCTTGCAAAATTCTATCATTTGATCTCTGGCTTTGTTTCTGTCACCAAGGCCATATTTTCCAACTACTGATCCTTCTTCTTTGTTTCCAACTTTCGAATTCCAATCACCAGCAATATCAACACATCTTGATTGCATGTTTGATCAATTTCAGGCTGCAGCAGCTGATAAAAATCTTCTATTTCTTCATCTTTGGCTTTAGTCGTTGGTGTGTAAATTTGAATAATAGTCGTATTAACTGGTCTTCCTTGTAGGTGTATGGACATTATCCTATCACTGACAGTGTTTTACTTAAGGATAAAACCCAATCTTGAAATGCTCTTTTTGACGACGAATGCAACACCATTCCTCTTCGAGTTGTCATTCCCAGCATAGTATGATTGTTCGATTCGAAACGGCAATACCAGTCCATTTCAGCTCACTAATGCCTAGGATATCAATGTTTATGTGTTCCATTTCAATTTGGACGATTTCCAAATTTCCTAGATTCATACTTCGTACATTCCCAGTTCCGATTATTAATGGATGTTTGCAGCTGTTTCTTCTCATTTTGAGTCATGCTACATCAGCAAATGAAGGTCCCAGAAGCTTTACTCCATCCATGTCATTAAGGTCGACTCTACTTTGCGGAGGCAGCTCTTCCCCAGTCATCTTTTGAATGCCTTCCAACCTGTGGGGCTCATCTTCCAGCACTATATCAGACAGTGTTCCACTGCTATTCATAAGGTTTTCACTGGCTAATACTTTTCAGAAGTAGACTGCCGGGTCCTTCTTCCTAGTCTGTCTTAGTCTGGAAGCTCAGCTGAAACCTTTCCTCCATGGGTGACCCAGCTGGTATCTGAATACCAGTGGCATAGCTTCCAGCATCACAGCAACACGCAAGCCCCCGCAGTACAACAAACTGACAGACATGTGGGGGGGGATGCAGTATAGGATGTCAATAAGTGGAAGGAGTAGCAAGTAGAGAATTGAATGAAGTCATAGGGGGTTTAAGGAGAAATATGTGACATGCAGATGCCAAGCTTGTCTAAAATCACTTTCAGCTATGTGAGGTGTGGCATTGCAAATCTTGACAACTGGAGAAAAGATGATTGCAAAAGTAGATTCACTCAAGTACAAATTAAGGAGCTAGACTTATCCTGTCTACCACAATGAGTTCCAAAACTAGAAAGCATTTTGAATATATTAACCTGGCAGATGAGTGGAGGATAGACTGGAAAAGAGAAAGATGCAGACTGCAATTGTCAGGACAGTGAAGTGTTTGACTTCGTAAGATAAACTGATGTATTGGTGGATTACTATCACTGTGAGATAAATAGGCACTGATGTAGAAAACCTACCTATCACACCCCATTAATTACTTCTAACAACACAGGACTGTAGGTATTGTTAACCCCAATTTTCCAGAATAAGAACTTAAGCTTCAAGAATCTTGTCACAGCTCTATGGAATAGACTTGGGATTTGAAGATTTTTAAAAGTTACTACACACAATTTCTTCAGTTTTAAAACATGTCAAGAGCAGGACACTTTTCTGAACTACACGAGATGGAGAAGGCCTTACGACTAAGAGTAGAAGATTGGGGGAGTAATAGAACAAAAGCAGACCCTGAGCCCTATCCTTTCAACAACAGAATAAAGGGAAAGGATAATAAAGTATGGGTTTAGAAAGTATTTGTGGTTGAAATTTCACCAGTTTTTGATGTATTCACTTGTCAGTATCTCTTTAAGCAACAATGGTAAAATTCTGAAAGATTTAGAATACTGTGCTTTTGTATCCAGGCCAGCTGAAAGCTGAGAAAATGAGAAATCGTTCTCTTACCCATAGTGTGATAGAAGGAGAGGGATCAGAGACTGACGTGGAAAGAGGGGACAGGGAAAGAGGGCAAAAGGGCTCAAAGTTAAGAGGACATAAAAAAAAAAAAAAAGTCTTTCAGATTCTAGAAGGAATGTGGGGAATTTAGGAACTAGAGGGCTCATTATTCTGAATCAGCCAGTACTGTTATTTGTAAAAGGAATAAATTTTTTACTATCAAGGGCAAACTGTAGGGCTTACCTTCTCCCATGGCCTCTCCGGCTGGGTCTTGAACTTGACATCCCTTTCTCCATTCTCAGGATTTGAGCTTGGTCCAGAACCCTGGTGGTGAGAAGTTCAGGGACCCAAGAAATGACGTATACAGAAAAACAATTTTCAGCATCTCTGCATTTGTTTAGTGCCTGACTCAGGACCTAGCATAATCATTAATTCTCTCACCTACCAGATTCTATTCTCCTCACTTCTAAATTTAATTTCCAAGGCAGGAAAATCTACTTCACTTTTATTTTAATCTTGTGAGACAGTATAAGTGACTCCAGCACACTAGCTCTAGTCTGTCTAACTCTATTTAATATAGGACCAAACAAACAAACAAAAAAACAAAAAAAACAAAAACCCAAATCCAGTGCCGTAGACTTGATTCTGACTCATAGTGACCCTATAGGACAGAGTAGAACTGGCCTATAGAGTTTCCAAGGAGCACCTGGCAGATTCAAACTGCCGACCCTTTGGTTAGCAGCCGTAGCACTTAACCACTATGCCACCAGGGTTTCCTAATACGGGACAGTGGTCCTAATATTTTCAACCACCTACTTTGGGTCCCATAACATCTAGTCTGGATAGGGCCTTCCTGCCCTGAAGTTTTCCTCTACAGCAATAAGAAATCACACACCTGCTTTAAATGGAGTTCTTGAGGACTAGAATGAGTGAGTCACCATAGGCTGTCACAGGGGTGAGGGCCAGGGATCTGAGATTTTGTGTATTTGCCTGGCGGTCTCAAGAGGTGGCTAGGAAGCCCAGACTTAGACTTGTGTTTTCAACAATATCCCTCTGTCCCACACTCACGGGTCAAGTCATTATGACTCTTCAAACCTGCCTACCCCACCTTCCTCCACACCTGCCTCCCTTGATTAGGTGTAAACATGTATTTATTTCTAATAAACAAATTGTTAGCATTACTAAACAAAACATTCCTGTTTCCATTTTAGTGGTAGCTTGCAAACATGCATCCCATTTTAAATCAGCACAAATAACTTGAAAATCGAAATAGGAATTGTTTAAAAAAAACTCTTTATAACAAAAGTATTCCTTAAGAATTTAGACAAAGTTGAATTAAATTTATACCATATTTGTCATGTCATTCCAACATTGGAATTTGTAATAATACTGTTTTAAATATGTGCAAGAGAATACTTGAATGTTTTTATTATAGTAAGTATATATGCATATGCATGTGAAAGCTGGACAGTGAACAAGGAAGACCGAAGAAGAGTTGACGCCTTTGAATTGTGGTGTTGGTGAAGAATAGTGAATATACCATGGACTGCCAAAAGAACGAACAAATCTGTCTTGGAAGAAGTGCGGCCAGAACGCTCCTTAGAGGCAAGGATGGCAAGACTGCATCTTACATACTTTGGACATGTTGTCAGGAGGGATCAGTCCCTAGAGAAGGCATCATGCTTGGCAGAGTACAGGGTCAGCGGAAAAGAGGAAGACCCTCAACAAGGTGGATTGACACAGCGGCTGCAACAATGAGCTCAAGCATAGCAACGATTTTAAGGATAGCGCAGGACCGGGCAGTGTTTCGTTCTCTTGTGCATAGGGTCGCTATAAGTCGGAACCGACTGGACGGCACCTAACAACAACAACAACATATATGCATATATATAAAACAAGCATATAATATTTGCCATTTCAACACTTTTTATGGGTAAAATTCTGTGACATTAATTATGTTTATCATGTTGTATAACCATCACGACTATCCATTTCCAAATTTTCCCATCACCCTTAACAGAAGATCATAAACCCATTGCCGTTGAGTCGATTCCAACTCAGAGCGACCCTACAGGACAGAGTAGAACTGCCCCATAAGATTTCCAAGGAGTGGCTGGTGGTTTCGAACTGCTGACTTTTTGGTTAGCAGCCGAGCTCTTAACCACTGTGCCACCATGAAAAACATTCTGCACCCTCTTCTCCTTTGGTTACCACATAATCTACAATTTTCAGTGATCTTATTTGTTAAAGCTACTCTTGCTGATAAACTTATTTCCCCCTTTTTACATTACAATTTCATATCTTTTTATTTTTACTTAGCCACATAAGTGGTATATACATATTTGTAAAGAGACAATAGTTTTATGTCTATGAAACAGTTTTGTATCTGTGTGTGATAAAAAAAATCACAGGATTTAAGTCAAAATGATGTTAGGAGCTGATCCAGAAAAATTTACTTCCACTTAATTTACAGAGGAGCTCCGTAAAATTTTTTACTAATATTTATTTTAAGAAAAGTGAAATGTACAGAAAAGTTTCAAGAATGTTATCATGCAAAGCCATCTAGCTTTTATCTAGTTACCTATTGTCACTTTGCCATGCTTGCTTTATCACCCTTTGTCTCTATTTAATTATTCTAATTATTATCATATTATTCTTCTTATACTTATTTTTGATGTACCACTTGAAAATACACTGTAGATATGCCTTTATTCTCAAATATTCAGCATGCATTTCTTCAGAGCAAGGAGGTTCTTAGGTTCATAGCCACAGAACGAGTATACACACAATTCAGGGCATTTGGCATTGATATGATACTGTTACCTAATATGCAGTCCATATTCAGAATTATGACAGTCCTGATTCAATCATTTATAACAACTTTTTTTTTCCAGTGTGCAGTGCAATCCAACATCACACATTGCATTTAGTTGTTCTCTAGTGTCCTTTAAACTGGAAGAGTTCCTTTCATGGCACTGTCATTTTCAGGTAGCACAGGCCCCTTTTTGGTATAATGTCTCTTAATTTGAGTTTGTCTGATTATTTCTTCATGATTTAATTGCAACTATGGATATTTGGACAAGAAGACAACGTAACTAATACTGTGTCATCCTCAGTGTGTCACATCAGGAGGACATGTTATCAGGAGGGACCAGTCCCTGGAAAAGAACATCATGCTTGGTAAAGTGAGGGTCAGCAAAAGAGAGGAAGACCCCCCACAAGATGGACTAACACAGAGGATGCAACAACGGGCTCAGGCATAACAATGATTGTGAGAACGGTGCAGGAGCCAGTAGTGTTTCCTTCTGTTGTACATAGGTTTGCTATGAGTTGGAACTGACTTGACAGCACTCAACAACAACAACAAGATGGTGATAAAAATTTGG
This sequence comes from Elephas maximus indicus, assembly GCF_024166365.1. Taxonomy (NCBI): domain Eukaryota; kingdom Metazoa; phylum Chordata; class Mammalia; order Proboscidea; family Elephantidae; genus Elephas; species Elephas maximus. The sequence continues at coordinate 53,611,343 of NC_064825.1, forward strand.
AGGAAAAATGGAGTCCAAAAAAAGGATAGACAGTGGGATGTTGCAGAAACTTCTATTTTAAATAAGATGGTCAGTGGAGGTCTTCTTGCAAAAGTTATATTTGAACAAAGGCCTAAAAGAAGCAAGGCACCAAGTCATGCAGCTATCTGCACACAGAAGGATCCAGCAGAGGGAACAGCAAGTGCAGAGACCTGAAGGTAGAAGCATCTATGTCATATTTGTGGAATAGAAAAGAGGCCAGTGTAGTTGGAGCAGAGTGAAAGAGGGAAGTAAAAGAGCTTATGGGGCAGATCATGCCGAGCATGTCGCTCTCAGTAAGGACTATGGAGTTTATCCCAAGTGTCTCTGACAAAGGCTTGAGAAAATCTGATTTACAAGTGAAGAGCATCATTATAAAATTTTGTGTTAAGTTAATAGAGAGTGAAGTGTGGTAGATGAGGGGTAGTACAGAATCTATTTGGAAGGCATTGGAGTGATGTAAATATGATGGAAATGGAGCTGAACATAACTCCAAGAATATGGGCCTGAGTGACTGGGAGACTGAAGTTGCCATTAAATGACAAAAGGCAAGGCTGCTGGAGGCGGGGGCTTGACGATAAGATAAGGAGCTCGATTTTGGACATGTTGAGTTTGAGCAACTTAGTAGATACCCATGTAGATATGTTAAATACGAAATTAGAAGTGTTAAGTCTAGAGTTCAAGTTAGAGTGTGGAGATAGAGATTTGGAAATTCTTAGCATGTTGGTGGATTTAAATCAGTGGTTCTGAACAGGGGGTGATTTTACCCTACCCAAGAGAAATTTGGCACTCTTTGGAGTAATTTTTGGTCATCACAACTGGAGAAGAGGTGTGATATTGGCATCTGGCTGCTAGAGTCCAGGGATGTTGCTAAATGTACTACAGTGCACAGGGTAGACCATGCAACAGAATTTGCTGGCCCAAAATGTATATTGTGCTGAGGTTGAGAAACTCTGGTCTGATTCCAGCCATTAAAATGAAATTAGAGGGTGATTATAAATAGAGAATAGGAGTTTAATACTGAGCCCTAGGAATTCCAGTGTTAAAAAGTCAATTAAAAATCATAAAAAAAAAAAAGTCAAGGAGATGAAGAGAACCCATCAAAGGAGTTTGAAGCACAGCCAGCTTGATCATGGTAACACGAGGAAGGTGAGATGAGTGAGAAGATTCAAGAGAGAGCACGCTTGATTGTATCAAATGTTGCTGATGTTGTTACAGCAATTTAGCGAGTGAGACAGGGGTGAAGTGGGTTGCAAGAACTTTATTAGATATACTGGTATATGGAGACAGAGAGGAATGATCTCTTCCTAAAGCTGTCTGTCTCCCCCAAATGCAGACTGGCTCAAAGATTTATAGGGCAAAATCACAGGTTTCAGGAACTTGTGGAATGTCATTCTCTCCTGGGGTGGTTCCCGTGATCATGGTCCCAAGGTAACATCTCATCTGCCCAGGGAGTGACTGGTCTCCTGGGGTGATTTTGATGGCTATGGTCCCAAGGTATCGTCTCATCTGCCCAGGGGGTAACTGGTCTCTTGGGGTGATTTCAGTGGTTGTAACACTTTCTTAGATCCTATTATTTGTTTTTACAGTCTGAAAAGGACATTAGTCATTAGTAAAAATTCAACAAGGAAAAAGGAACTGAGCAGTCAAGAATAAGTTTAGAAGAGAGAAAAATTGTGTAGGTCCTGTTAATGTCATGGCTGAGCAGCCTGTTTCAACGTGACGTGCAAGATACAGACTGAGTACTGACCATTGTATTCTGCAATGTGGAGGCCACTGTGACAGGCAGTGCAATGGTGTAGGAAAAAAGTATGATTGCAGTTAGAACAAGAAAAATAGGAAGGAAAATATTGAATCCTGACATATAGACAACTCTTTCGAGGTGTTTTATTGTAATGCAGAGAGAGAGAGAAAGACACAGAGACAGAGACAGAGAGACAAAAAGAGACTGTAGGGGAATTTGGGTACAATGAGTTTTTTCCTTCCTTCCTTCCTTCCTTCCTTCCTTCCTTCCTTCCTTCCTTCCTTCCTTCCTTCCTTCCTTCCTTCCTTCCTTCCTTCCTTCCTCCCTCCCTCCCTCCCTCCCTCCCTCCCTCCCTCCCTCCCTCCCTCCCTCCCTCCCTCCCTCCCTCCTTCTCTCCTTCCCTTCCTTCCTCTGGTTAGGAAAAATATCAGAATGTATGCAGATTGAAATATGCCCGCAAAAAAAAAAAAAAACTTTGATGATAGAGAAGGCAGAGGGGAGAATACATAAAGCAATGCCCCAAGGTAGAAAAGAAGGATGAGAATTACTTCACTACATCCAGGCATGAAACAATCCAGAAAAGAATAGTTCAGCAATTATCCACAGCACGTCTCTTTCCAAATATATGTCTAGGGTTATAGAGGTAGGACTGAGTTAAAAAGGTGAACTGGTTTATTTCTTCAACTTTGAATGAGAAAGCTCAATTAGACATCAGAAATTGACTTCTTATTGTTGATTAGATACCCTGAAAAGTATGCTCCAAAACTTTTCTAATGGACTTGCTCCAGGAACATAGACACTTTGAGCCATTTATCTTATCTTAGTTGACACCCAACTACTAGGACTGCTAAAGCTCACCACAGGTATGAAAAGAAATGTTGACAAAAAAGTAGTTTGTTCCCATTCTCAAATCATATCACTTTTGGAAACAATACGAGTCACCTGGTCCTGTATCTACTTGGTCTTGATCCCATAAATGATGGCATTCAGCATCGGTGGAGCCAGAATGCAGACACTGGCCAGCAGGACATGAATATGGGGTAAGAGGTGGTGTCCAAACCACTCAGTGAGCACTGAGAAGATGCCAGACCCATAGAAGAGGATGATGACACAGACACAGGAGCCGCATGTGTTGAGAGCTTTGTGGCGAGCATCTTTGGAAGGGATGTGGAAGACAGACCGAAGAATAAGCACATATGAAATGAAAATTAACATTACGTCTAAGACCACTGTTGACATTAGGACAAAAAAACCATACCAGATGTTCACATGGATGTCATCACAGGAATATCTGGCCAAGCCAATGTGCTTACAACCAGTGTGTGGAAGAATGTTATTTCTGCAAAAAGTCAGTCTTTTCAAAGAAATATTATGGGGAAAATTGTACCATAACTTCTGACAAAAATAGTCAAGCCAATTTTCCCAATCAGGCAGTTTGTGAGAATAGCAGTGTATCTCAGTGGGTAGCAAATGGCAATGTAGCAGTCAAATGCCATCACCAGCAAGATGCCTGACTCAGAGATGAAGGTGGAATGGATGAAGAAGAGCTGAGTGATACAGTGACCCAGGGAGATATCCCCAGCACTGAACCAGAAGATGACCAAGGCCTGAGGTACTGTGCAGGTAGAGAGGACAACGTCTGCTCTAGACAGCATACAGAGGAAGAGGTACATGGGTTCATGGAGGCTGCGCCTTGTGAGGATGATGAAGATAAGCAAGGTGTTTCCAAGGAGGGCGATGACATAGGAAATGAAGAAGGGGATGGAAATCCACATGTGCTGGTCCTCTAGGCCAGGGATGCCCAGCAAGCGGAAAACTGTGTGGCTAGCCCCAGTGTGGTTCAAGGTAGCCACACCTGGAGCAGGTGACCCGGAACCTCCCCTCCTATTCACAGAGAGAAGAAATTTCAGATTATACTTGAATTTTTTTTTTCTTATTTCACCAGAAGCTTTTAACACCTACCCAATTCTTTTCCATAGTCAATGTGCCAGGGACTATGCAGGATGAAAAGGTGAATGTGACATCTATTCTCTAATGAGATAACACTCTTACATACAAGATAGACATTTACACAGCTAACTAAAATAATACGTTTAAGTGAATATACCAGTGGTGCCCTCCACCCCACTATTAAAAAAAAAACAAACCCTACAATGGGAACATAAAGTAAGGCGTAATTCAGTCTGTTTGGGTGGAGGTGAATTAAGTGGAAAATGGAGTGAAGTCATTTGAGAATTTAAGGAAAGACTGTTGCCATACAAAATTTAAAGCATTTAAAACAGTTTGCAGCCTGTGTTGTTGTGAGAATGCATATATCATGCAATGGCATAAAAGATTGAAACAAAAGTGTATTGACTCTGATTACAGATTAAGGAGTTTGGATGCTGTCCTGGGAAAAGATGGTCAATCATCATGAGTTATGAAAATGGAGACCATTAGCTGGGTGAATCTGGCAGTAGTGGGAAAATGGATTGGAAGGGATAAATGATCTAAAAGTTTACTATTTTTCTTATTAGAAGAAAATGTTGTATTGATATATTTTCACAGTTAAATGGAACTAACAGAGCAACTTTGGAAGTATTTATTTTATGTCAGGCACTGATGTAAAACCATTACTTACAGCACCTCATTAATTATCTGTAACCACTTAGGTCAGTAGGTATTATCATCACCAATTTTTCAGAACAGGAAATTGAGGCTCAAAAAACTTGGCAGTGTTGGTAAAGAATAGAGCTTGGGTTTTCAGCTTCTTTAACTGTAGTATACATCATTTTCTCGTCTGTGAAGTGAGCCGAGGGCCACAAGACCTTACTGACCTGAGTAAACTTAACAAGGCCTTGTGGATGGGCATAAGAGGTAGAGTGGAGAGAGGCCTTGAGCAGGTAGCCATTCTCTCTGCCTTTTTATCCCTGAACACAGAACAGATTTACTATCACACGGGTTTTTTTTTTTTTTTATTAACTTTTATTGAGCTTCAAGTGAACGTTTACAAATCAAGTCAGACTGTCACATATAAGTTTATATACACCTTACTCCGTACTCCCACTTGCTCTCACCCTAATGAGTCAGCCCTCCCAGTCTCTCCTTTCGTGACAATTTTATCAGCTTCCAACTCTCTCTATCCTCCCATCCCCCCTCCAGACAGGAGATGCCAACACAGTCTCAAGTGTCCACCTGATACAAGTAGCTCACTCTTCATCAGCATCTCTCTCCTACCCACTGTCCAGTCCCTTTCATGTCTGATGAGTTGTCTTCGGGAATGGTTCCTGTCCTGGGCCAACAGAAGGTTTGGGGGCCATGACCACCGGGATTCCTCTAGTCTCAGTCAGACCATTAAGTATGGTCTTTTTGTGAGAATTTGGGGTCTGCATCCCACTAATCTCCTGCTCCCTCAGGGGTTCTCTGTTGTGCTCCCTGTCAGGGCAGTCATCTATTGTGGCCGGGCACCAACTAGTTCTTCTGGTCTCAGGATGATGTAGGTCTCTGGTTCATGTGGCCCTTTCTGTCTCTTGGGCTCTTAGTTATCGTATGACCTTGGTGTTCTTCATTCTCCTTTGATCCAGGTGGGTTGAGACCAATTGATGCATCTTAGATGGCCGCTTGTTAGCGTTTAAGACCCCAGACGCCACATTTCAAAGTGGGATGCAGAATATTTTCATAATAGAATTATTTTGCCAATTGACTTAGAAGTCCCCTTAAAGAATGGTCCCCAAACCCCCGCCCTTGCTCCGCTGACCTTTGAAGCATTCAGTTTATCCCGGAAACTTCTTTGCTTTTGGTCCAGTCCAGTTGAGCTGACCTTCCGTGTATTGAGTATTCTCCTTCCCTTCACCTAAAGCAGTTCTTATCTACTAACTAATCAGTAAAAAACCCCTCCCACCCTCCCTCCCTCCCCCCTCGTAACCACAAAAGTATGTGTTCTTCTCAGTTTATACTATTTCTCAAGATCTTATAATAGTGGTCTTATACAATATTTGTCCTTTTGCCTCTGACTAATTTCGCTCAGCATAATGCCTTCCAGGTTCCTCCATGTTATGAAATGTTTCACAGATTCGTCACTGTTCTTTATCGATGCGTAGTATTCCATTGTGTGAATATACCACAATTTATTTACCCATTCATCCGTTGATGGACACCTTGGTTGCTTCCAGCTTTTTGCTATTGTAAACAGAGCTGCAATAAACATGGGTGTGCATATATCTGTTTGTGTGAAGGCTCTTATTTCTCTAGGGTATATTCCGAGGAGTGGGATTTCTGGCTTGTATGGTAGTTCTATTTCTAACTGTTTAAGATAACGCCAGATGGATTTCCAAAGTGGTTGTACCATTTTACATTCCCACCAGCAGTGTATAAGCAGTAGTGTATAAGAGTTCCAATCTCTCCGCAGCCTCTCCAACATTTATTGTTTTGTATTTTGTGGATTAATGCCAGCCTTGTTGGAGTGAGATGGAATCTCATCGTAGTTTTAATTTGCATTTCTCTAATGGCTAATGATCGAGAGCATTTTCTCACGAATCTGTTAGCTGCCTGAATATCTTCTGTAGTGAAGTGTATGTTCATATCCTTTGCCCACTTCTTGATTGGGTTGTTTGTCTTTTTGTGGTTGAGTTTTGACAGAATCACATAGATTTTAGAGATCAGGCGCTGGTCAGAGATGTCATAGCTGAATATTCTTTCCCAGTCTGTAGGTGGTCTTTTTACTCTTTTGGTGAAGTCTTTAGATGAGCATAGGTGTTTGATTTTTAGGAGCTCCCAGTTATCTGGTTTCTCTTTGTCATTTTTGGTAAGGTTTTGTATTCTGTTTATGCCTTGTATTAGGGCTCCTAAGGTTGTCCCTATTTTTTCTTCCATGATCTTTATCGTTTTAGTCTTTATGTTTAGGTCTTTGATCCACTTGGAGTTAGTTTTTGTGCATGGCGTGAGGTATGGGTCCTGTTTCATTTTTTTGCAAATGGATATCCAGTTATGCCAGCACCATTTGTTAAAAAGACTATCTTTTCCCCAATTAACTGACACTGGGCCTTTGTCAAATATCAGCTGCTCATATGTGGATGGATTTATCTCTGGGTTCTCAATTCTGTTCCACTGGTCTATGTGTCTGTTGTTGTACCAGTACCAGGCTGTTTTGACTACTGTGGCTGTATAATCGGTTCTGAAATCAGGTAGAGTGAGGCCTCCCACTTTCTTCTTCTTTTTCAGTTATGCTTTGCTTATCCGAGGCTTCTTTCCCTTCCATATGAAGTTGGTGATTTGTTTCTCTATCACATTAAAAAATGACATTGGAATTTGAATCAGAAGTGCATTGTATGTATGGATGGCTTTTGGTAGAATAGACATTTTTACTATGTTAAGTCTTCCTATCCATGAGCAAGGTATGTTTTTCCACTTAAGTATGTCCTTTTGAATTTCTTGTAGTAGAGCTTTGTAGTTTTCTTTGTATAGGTCTTTTACATCTTTGGTAAGATTTATTCCTAAGTATTTTATCTTCTTGGGTGCTACTGTGAATGGTATTGATTTGGTTATTTCCTCTTCGGTGTTCTTTTTGTTGATGTAGAGGAATCCAAGTGATTTTTGTATGTTTATCTTATAACCTGAGACTCTGCCAAACTCTTCTATTAGTTTCAGTAGTTTTCTGGAGGATTCCTTAGGGTTTTCCATGTATATGATCATGCCATCTGCAAATAGTGATAGCTTTACTTCCTCCTTGCCAATCCGGATACCCTTTATTTCTTTGTCTAGCCTAATTGCTCTGGTTAGGACTTCAAGTACGATGTTGAATAAGAGTGGTGATAAAGGGCATCCTTGTCTGGTTCCCGTTCTCAAGGGAAATGCTTTCAAGCTCTCTCCATTTAGAGTGATGTTGGCTCTTGGCTTTGTATAAAAAAAAACAGATGCCCTTTATTATGTTGAGGAATTTTCCTTCAATTCCTATTTTGGTGAGAGTTTTTATCATAAATGGGTGTTGGACTTTGTCAAATGCCTTTTCTGCATCAATTGATAAGATCATGTGGTTTTTGTCTTTTGTTTTATTTATATGGTGGATTACATTAACGGTTTTTCTAATATTAAACCAGCCTTGCATACCTGGTATAAATCCCACTTGGTCATGGTGGATTAATTTTTTGATATGTTGCTGAATTCTATTGGCTAGAATTTTGTTGAGGATTTTTGCATCTATGTTCATGAGGGATATAGGTCTGTAATTTTCTTTTTTTGTGATGTCTTTACCTGGTTTTGGTATCAGGGAAATGGTGGCTTCATAGAATGAGTTAGGTAGTATTCCGTCATTTTCTATGCTTTGAAATACCTTTAGTAGTAGTGGAGTTAACTCTTCTCTGAAAGTTTGGTAGAACTCTGCAGTATAGCCATCTGGGCCAGGGCTTTTTTTTGTTGGGAGTTTTTTGATTACTGTTTCAATCTTTTTTTTTGTTATGTGTCTATTTAATTGTTCTACTTCTGATTGTGTTAGTTGAGGTAGGTAGTGTTTTTCCAGGAATTCATCCATTTCTTCTAGGTTTGCAAATCTGTTAGAGTACAATTTTTCATAATAATCTGATATGATTCTTTTAATTTCAGTTGGGTCTGTTGTGATGTGGCCCTTCTCGTTTCTTATCTGGGTTATTTGTTTCCTTTCCTGTATTTCTTTAGTCAGTCTAGCCAATGGTTTATGAATTTTGTTAATTTTCTCGAAGAACCAGCTTTTGGCTTTGTTAATTCTTTCAATTGTTTTTCTGTTCTCTAATTCATTTAGTTCAGCTCTAATTTTTATTATTTGTTTTCTTCTGGTGCCTGATAAATTCTTTTGTTGCTCACTTTCTATTTGTTCAAGTTGTAGGGACAGTTCTCTGATTTTGGCTCTTTCTTCTTTTTGTATGTGTGCATTTATCGATATAAATAGGCCTCTGAGCACTGCTTTTGCTGATCACACAAGTTTTGAAATGATTTATAATTGAAATTCCCCTTTCTATGTGTCTTTAGCCACTAAGAGTAAAGCCATAAAAGATTTGTGCACCCCCGTACCCAGGCCAGCTGAAGGCTGAGAAGTTAAGAAAAGATTCTGACTTCCACAGTGCTATAGAAGGAGAGGGGCTCAGGTGCTAACAATGTAGGAGGACAGGTGGACCCAAACCAAATAACTGGTGGAGAAAACTAAGTCAAACTTGCTCAGGTTGTAGATAACCTGAAGAAAGCCTGGTGATTCAGTAACCAGAGGGCTCATTATTCCCCTGGAAAAGCATGTAGCATTATATGTCAAATGGATGCTTTTCAACTCTTTAGGCCAAACTCTAGGTCAGTGGTTCTCAAATAAGGGGTGAATTTGCCCCTTGCAGGCCTTTTGGCAATGTCTGGAGACATTCTGGTTGTCATAACTGGGCAGTGGCTGCTACTGGTATCCAGTAGGTAGAAGCCAGAGATGGTGCTAAATATTCTACAATGCACAGGACAGCCCCCACAACAAAATGTCAGTAGCGCTGAGGTTGAGAAATTCTGCGCTAGGCTTTATTTCCTCCCATACTCTCTTGAGCCTGGTGTTGAATTTAATATTCCCAACCCCATTCTCTGGAGATGCATTTGGTATAGAACCCAGGTAGTGAGAAATTCAGAGGTAGGGAGTTCAGTGACCCAACGTATGCACAGAGAAGAACTGCCAGCATCTCTATTTATTCAGTGCCTGACTAAGGACCTAATGCACAGCAGGTATACATAATCCTTAGTTCCTTCTTCTGCAGGTTCAATTCTGTTCTCTTCTCAATTGCAGTATCTGAAGGACGAAAATCTATCCACTCCTATTTGGGGGTCTATACTATCCCTCTACATAATGGCTGAAACTGTACTGACAATAAGGTAACATGACAGGAGAGCCAGGAGAGACTTGAGCTGCGACGTTGGTTTTGACTGGGTACTAGCTGTCTTACCAAGAAAGTCACAGCATCACTTATGCAGCATTCTGGCTAAAAATGCAGAATCTGAAACTAATCATGAGGAAACACGATAGATAGCATGTTCAAAGTATGCGAGGCAATGTCTTGCCATCCTTGCTTCCATGGAGCACTCTGGCTGTACTTATTAAATAACCAAATTAAGGAACACTATGGGCAGAGAATCATGAGGCAGGCAAGCCAAGTAAAAATAATGTCCTCCCCTAGACCGTCTCTTTGGGAAACATTACGTGTTCATTGCTAGAATATAGAAAAATTTTTTATGTTTATCTTGTGACCTTGCTGCACTCATTTATTAGTTCCAGGAATTTGGGTAGATTTCTTAAAATTTTCTATGTAGACATTCATGTAGTCTGCGAATAGAGACAGTTTTATTTTTTCTTTTTGGATCTGTATGCCATTTATGCCCTTTTCTTGTCATATTACACTGACTAGAATTTCCAGCACAATTTTGAGTAAGAGCTATAAAAGTCCCCATCCTTGACTTATTCTTGATCTTAGGGGGACAGCATCCAGTTTTTCACAATTACATGTAATATTAGTTGGAGGATTTTTGTCGATCCTCTTTATCAAGTTGAGAAAGTCCCTCTTTATTCCCAGTTTTTGGAGATTTTATTTTTTGTCATGAGTAAGTGTTGAATTTTCTTAAATGCTTTTCTGCATCAATTATTATCATGTGATTTTTCTTCTTTTACCTGTTAATATTATAGATTGCATTGATTGATATTTCAATATTGAGCCAGATTTGCATCCTTGCAGTAAACACTACTTGGTCATGGTATACGATTCTTTTTGTATACTTCTGAATTCCTCTTGCTAATATTTTATTAAGGGTTTTTGTGTCTATATCCATGAAAGATATTGGTCTGTTTTTTTGTGTGTGTGTGTGTGTGTGCATTCTTTGTCTGGTTTTGGTATCGAGTAATATTAGCTTCCTAAAATGAACTGGTAAATGTTCCCTCCTCTTCTCTACTCTGGAAGGGATTGTGTAGAGTTCATGTTAATCCTTTAATGGTTTGGAAGAATTCTCCAGTGAAACCTTAGAGTCTGGAGTTTTTTTTTTTTTTTTTTGGAGTTTTAACATACGAATTCAATTTTACTAATAGTTATATGGATGTTCAAATGATCTACTTGATATTGCATGAGTTGTGGTAGCTTGTGTTTTTGAGGAATTGGTCCATTTTATCTAAGTTGTGCAATTTGTGTGTGTATAGTTATTCATAGTATTTCCTTATTATCCTTTTGAGATCTGCAGGATATGTAGTGATGTTCTGTTGCATTTCTGATACTGGTATTTGTGTCCTCTTCTCTTTACTCAGTTTCCTAGAATTTTGTGAATTTTATTGATCTTTCAAAATAATCAACTCTCTTTCATTTCTTCTAGTATTTTTCTGTTTTAAATTTTATTGATTTCTGCTCTACTGTTTATTATTTCCCTCCTTCTGTTTGCTTTGGGCTTTTTAACCTGAAGATCTCCAGGCAGGTCTACTCTGGGGAGCCCATCTTAGAGCTCCTCTTCTTCTAGGCTCTTGGGGAAGGAACTTAAACTATTGAACACTGTTTGGCTGTTCCGCAAATTTTAATAGGTTGTATTTTCATTTTCTTTCAGTTCAATGTATTTTCAATTTCCCTTGAGATTTTTTCCTTGACCTATGAATTATTTGGAAGTGTGCTCCTTGGTAACGACAATGTCATGAAAGACAACAAAAGCCTGAGGAACTGTTCCAGTGTAAGTAGAGTTTCGAATCAGCTTCTTACATCATTTTGAGTAGAATAGTGTGATTTTCTCATCACACAGAGACACAAAAGTTGTTCCTGAGATGTAAAGGTGTTTCTGCTTTACAAATATGTATATAGGTACATATAACAGGTATATGTAATAGGTAGCTATTTTGACTAACTGCATGAAAATAAAAGCATATGAAAATGATATAAAAAATGAAGATGAAATTTTATCAGCATAGGAACTTGAGCAGCAAACTGGCAATTAAATGATTATCAGATTCAAAGATAACTGAAAATTAAATGTAGTTTTTTGGTGTTCAAAGAAGGGAAGGGTACAGACTATTTTTTGGTAATAACATGGACTGTCATAGGTATAGCAAACAGATTTTAAAAAGACATGCCAGAATTCTCATCTAAGTATTAAAACATTATTATTATGAATTCCAGAATTATAAGACTTGCTGAATATGGTATATATTTAATTTCAGGTTTGTCTAAATAATGAAGAAATGCTTTTGTTGTAATCAGTCTTTTAAAAATAATTTACATATTGACTTTGAAATTATTTGTGCTGATTGAAAATGAGATTAACATTTACTAATTACCACTAAAATGAAAATGAGTTTTTGGTGCAATAATGCTAACATTTTATGTGTTGGAAATATCACGTGTGCATACCTATCCAGGAATGGAGTTGTGGATGAGGTGGTGTGTGGGTAGACTTGGAAAGCCATGATAATGTGACCCATGTGTGGGAGACAGAGGCAGTGTTATTGAAAAGACAACTTTAAGATGGGCTCCCTGGAGAAGAGCTGCCCCTGAGACCTTCAGGCAAGTACACAAAATCTCAGCTCTCTGGTGCCCATCCTTTTGAGAGTCCTATTGTGACTCATCCCATTCCAGCCCATGAGAACTCCACTTGAAGCAGGTGAGTGATCTTTTTATTGCTGTAAATTGGTTAAGATTGAGCAAGTACTTAAAAAAAAAAGATTACTTTCCTGATGGTATCTATTTCACTCTGATATTAATCCATTGGTGCATCTGTTTATCTTGCTAGGGTAAACACTTCACTGCCCTGACAATTCCAGTATTTGCAGTCCTTCTCCCTTCCTAACTATCCTCCACTCAGCTGCCAGATTACTATATGCAAAATGTTTTCCATTTGCAACCTCAACATGGCTGACCAATTCTTCACAGGGTTAAGTCCAGCTCCTCAACCTGTAATCAGAGTGAATCTGCTTTTGCTGTCATCTATTTGCCAGTTATTCAGCTCTCTAATGGTGCAAACACACAGATGCAGAGCTCACGGCTGTTTTTAGTAAATTTAGCATTTGCATGCCAAACATTTCTCCTTAAACCCCTAAACGACCTCATTCCATTTTCACCTTGATACTTCTCACACCTATTGACATTCTACACTATCTCCAAAAAAAAAAAAAAATCTCCAAAGGTAACCTCAAATATGGACTCATTCTTAAGCAACAGAAATGCAGACTGAATTGCTCCTTCTCTTGCTTTCCTGCATTAATTTATGTTGTATCATTAGATATCAACTCAATCATTTAATTTTCTTTAGCTGAATAATTATTTATTTTGTTTATGAGATTAAGACTTCCTTGTGAAAACAAACCATATCTTATTCATCTTTATATACAACATAGATCCTGGCATCCTAGAATGTAATGGGATGAGGTAGGTGTCAAAAGCCCCTGGTGACATCAAAGAAAATTTTGAACGTAATTTGAATTTTCCTCTGTCTCTGTGAATAGGAGGTGAGGCCTCAGGCTCTCTGCTTCAGGTATGGCTACCTCAAATCACACTGGTATGAGTCACACAGTCTTCTGCTTGCTGGGCATCCCTGGACTAGAGAACGAGCACGTGTGGATTTCCATCCCTTTTGTCATTTCCTAAGTCATCGCCCTACTTGGGAAGAGCCTGCTCATCTTCATTATCCTCACAGGGCACAGCCTCCATGAACCCATGTACCTCTTTCTCTGTTATGCTGGCTGGAGCAGACATTGTCCTCTCTACCTGCATAGTACCTCAGGCCTTGGCCATCTTCTGGTTCCATGCTGGGGAGATCTCCTTGGATTGCTGCATCACTCGGGTCTTCTTTCTCTCTTCCACCTTCATCTCTGAATCAGTGATCTTGCTGGTAATGGCATTTGACTGCTACATTGCTATATGTTACCCACTGAGGTATACCACTATTATTACACATGCCCTAATTGGGAAAATTGGTGTGAGTATCTTTCTGAGAAGTAACGGTGCAATTTTCCCTGTAATATTTCTTCTGAAAAGATTGGCTTTCTGCAGAAGTAACATCCTTCTGAACACTGCTTATAAGCACATTGTCTTGGCTCACATTTCTTGTGATGACATCCAAGTACACACGTAGTATGAGTTTTTTGTACTAATGTCGACCCTGGTCTTAGATGTTATGCTAATTTTTGTTTCTTATGTACTGATCCTCCATGCTGTCTTCCACATGCCTTCCCAAGACACAAGCCACAAGGCTCTGAACACCTGTGGTGCCCATGTCTGTGTCATGATTCTCTTTTATGGGCCTGGGATCTTCTCAGTCCTCACTCTGTGGTTTGGAGGCCACATCTCACCACATATCCATGTTCTGCTGACCAATGTGTATATTCTTATTCCACCTATGCTGAATCCCATTGTTTATGGAATTAAGACCAAATAGATCTGGAACCAGATGGTTCACGTGTTCTTTACAAAGTGCACATGACTGTGACCATGGACTTTTCTCAGAAGTTCCATGGTCTACATGAGATTTAGCCTCTGAATGTAGAAAGGTTCAGCTGAGATGGCAGTCAAATGACTCCATGTGTTGGTGTCCCTGGAACAACTACACCAGAGATGTTTTGCTCATGTTTCTTCCAAGGACTTTACTGGGTCATTAGATGTCAGTGTCTTTGAGAGCTTAGTTTGCTCTTCCTCACACACAGAATTGAGAACTGGACCAGTTCACCTTTTTAAGTTACTCTTACCTCCATAGCTCTAGACTGGAGGTTGGAATGAGATGAACTGGAGATAAAGGCCTTTCCTGGATAACTGCTGAACTGTTTTTTTCCTGATGTTTTATTCCTCTCATTAGGATATTTCTCTAGCCATTCTCTTCTATGTTACCTGTGTCTTCACATTTGTGCTTTTTAGACAAATTATTAAAAACTCACCTGTACATTATAATTCATACATTTTCACCATTACTATGTTTTAACATATATTGATGTGTATTTATACATATGATTTATTTCTCCCTCAAATTATAGGAAAGGTTTATTAGTGCTTATGCTTACAACATTTTTATTTATGCTGGCATTCATTTGAAGTAAATATTAAATACTGCATTACTGGCTGGCTAAAATACAGTATTAAAAAACTCCCCCAAAAACCAAACTCATTGCCATCGTCCATTCTGACTCATAGTGACTCTATAGGACAAAGTAGAACTTCCCCAGAGGGTTTCCAAGGAGCAGGAGGTGGATTCAAGCCACTGACCTTTTGTAGTCATTAGCAGTCAATCTCTTAACCAGTGTGCCACCAGGGCTCCAAAATGCAGCATACATCCTATAACATATTAAGTAATTATTAAAAAATTACACTGAACTGTAAGAAATGCTTTTTAAGGAGTACATTTGGCTAAATTAATTATGGAGTATTCATCACATATGCAGTGAAAAATAGCAACACAGTCTCACGGTCTATATCTTTGATA
Organism: Elephas maximus indicus; assembly: GCF_024166365.1. NCBI lineage: Eukaryota > Metazoa > Chordata > Mammalia > Proboscidea > Elephantidae > Elephas > Elephas maximus. Next base: position 53,626,506 of record NC_064825.1, read on the forward strand.
ATGGAAGTATGCTCTCAATATATTTTTAAGAGACAGAAGTAAGTTCAAGATGAGTAAGTTAATGTGAGCCATTAAAAATAAATCCACAGAAACATCTAAGCATTAATATATGCTAAAATTATATTAATGGTGAATATATAAGAATTATAGAATATTGGTGATTTTTATAATTATATTAGTATAAATTGTCTAATATTTATACAGTCAACATGATTTACTCAAAGAGAAATAAGTGAAAGGCTTTTTAAAAAAGTAGTATGGTAAAACACCATTGATTAATATTTAGTGTAGGAATGGTAGAGTTTATCTCAGATTTTGCTTGTCTGAATATATTTTTCTTTTTTGCCTTCAGCTTTAAATGGATAATTTCATGGCTATAAAATTTTATGTTGGCAATGTTTTCTTCAGCACTTTAAAAATGTCCCTCTATTGTTTTCTTGTGCCTATCTTTTCTATTGATAATTCACCTGAAAGCTTTATTGCCAATCCTTCGAATGTAATTTGCCTTTTATCTCAGGCTACTTTTAAGATTTTCTTATTTGTCTTTTTTTTTTTTTCAGAACATTTATTATCATGTATCCATGTATGGCAGGAAAGCTTTGGTTTTCTATGTGCTGTGTCCCACCCTCTCCTCAGCTCAGTGCTGCTTTGAAGTTCCAGCAGGTAGTATTCCCATAAGGGGAGTGTGGTCTCTGGCTCCAGAGAGAGCTTAGCAGGCTTTATTCACAAATTATTGTGGATGTCTGTCCTAACCAGCCTGAAGAGTGAAACAAGAGTCATCTCAGTTTGACCTGTCGAGGGCTGGCAGGCAGTGTCTGAAGACTGTAACTGCCTGTAGCTGCCTCTGGTTAAGAATATGATTAAGGCATACAATAAATGCCTAAGGACTTAAAGAAGAAGCCAAAGGTAGAGTTTCTTTGGAAAATTAAGGCATTCAAAAACACTGAGTATTCGGTTAGGGGGAGGGCAAGGAGACACTGACAAAGCCACACACATGCCCAGGACAAGACACATGTGCAGACTATAATACCTAAGAGCCTATGATTTTACCTTGGGCTGATACTTAGGTTCAGTGCAAGCCTGGCTAAGTGTTGAAGGAAGGCCCCAGGAGATAATGAAAGATGGGGAGACCTTTTACTCCCTGGCACTCAGGAAATCTCTGTCAAAACACTAGCTGAACACAAGTTAAGGAACACAGACTTCAGTGTCCACACATGACCAGGAAGGCAGTCTTTTAAAAAATAGTTAGGGATGTCACTAAGCAAACAGACTCTTGCAGACTCTATCAATTAAAAAAACACGAACAAAAACAACAAAAAAAGAAGCAAACAACCCAAAAAACAAACAACCAAAAGAAAACCAAAACACTCTTCCCCCAAAATAAAAGCCCCAGCAAACCTTGGAAAAGAGAGAGAATCTGACTTCCAGAGGCACTACATTATAAAAGCCAAATGATTAAAAAAGTCAAAAGGCATACAAAGAAACAGGAAAGGAAGACCTATTCAAGAGAACAAAATAAAGCAACAGAGGCCATTCTGGAGGAAGCCCAGATAACGGACTTACTAGAGAAAGACTTTAGGACAACAGCACTAAATATGCTCAGAGCTAAAGGGAAAGACAAACAAAGAACAAAGTAAATCAGGAAAAATGGTACAGGAACAAAATGAGAATATCAATAAAGAGAGAGAAATTATAAAAATAAATCAAACAGAAATACTGTCTTTTTAATGTATATGAGTTGAAACACTATCCTCCGCTTGGGCTACCAAATAATACACATTTAATGTTCAATTATATTTATTCTTGGTGATGCGTTTTTCCCTCCTTTTCAAATTCTTTCCATATCTTTAAAAAAATCACTATTTAGTTAACAGGTAAATAGTATGCACATATTTGCAAAGGAGAAACTGCTTTATGTCTACAAATAGCTTTGTGTCCGTATATAAATATAAAATCAGAGAAGTCTAGTCAAAATGATGTCTGGATTTTATTGAGAAGAATTCTTCTCCTACTTAATTTATAAAGATACTCAATAAAATTTTTGAGAAATGTTTATTTTAAGAAAATTAAACTGTAGAGAAACTGCAAGAATATTACAATGAAAACCCATCTAGCCTTCATCTAGAGTTACCCACTGTTATCACTTTACTACATTTGCTTTATTGGTCTCTTTCATTATCTTTATTATATATTATCATTCCTACACTTTTTATTTTGCTGTTCCATTTGAAAATAAGTTGCAGATACTAACACCTTTTACTTCAAATATTCAGCATATATTTCCTAAGAACAAGAAGAATTTCTTACATAGCCACAGTCCAAATACACAACTCGGAATACTTAGCACTGGTATATTATTATTAACTAACATTACTCCCTATTCAGAATCATCATGGTCCCTATGCAATAGTTTATGGAGGCCCTGAGTGGCACAAATTGTTAATCGCTCAAGTACTAACTGAAAGATTGGTGGTATAAACCCACCCAGAGATGTCTTGAAAGAAAGGACTGGTGATCTCCTCCTGAAAGATCACAGACTTGAAAACTCTATAGAGGACAGTTCCACTCTGCATTCCTGGGGTCTCCAGGAGTTGGAATTGACTTGACAGCAACCGGTTTGACTTTTTTCTAATTGTGTTTTAAGTGAAAGTTTACAGCTCAAGTTGGTTCCTCATACAAAAATGTATACACATATTGTTATGGGATCCTAGTTGCTATCCCTATAATATGTCAGCACACTTCTTTCTACCCCAAATTTCCCATGTCCATTCAATCAGCTCCTGTTTCTTTCTGCCTTCTCACCTCACCTCCAGACAGGAGTTGCCCATCTAGTCTCATGTATCTACTTGAACTAAGGAGCACACTCTTCACAAGTATCATTTTATGTCCTATAGTCCAGTCAAATCTTTGTCTGAAGAGTTGGCTTTGGGAATGGTTTTAGTTCTGTGTTTACACTGGGTCCAGGGGCCATACCTTCTGGCATTCCTCCTGTCTCAGTCAGACCATTAAGTCTGGTCTTTTTACTAGAATTTGAATCCTGCACCCCACTTTTTTCCTGCTCTGTCAGGGACTCTCTGTTGTGTTCCCTGTCAGGGCAGTCTTGGTGGTAGCCAGGCACCATCTAGTTCTTCTGGTCTCAGGCTGATGCTGTCTCTGGTTTATGTGGCTCTTTTCATTTCTTGGGCTAATATTTTCCTTGTCTCTTTGGTGTTCTTCATTCTTCTTCACTCCTGGTGGGATGGGACCAATTGACTCTGTTTACTTGTATGGACTCAGCTCAGGTATCCAGGTAGTCAGTCACCAAGTGCACGCTTTCATCTGCACCAAGTCCTAGATGGGAAGGGGTGATTGGAGTAGGCACAGTTATATGGCTGCAGTAGGGGGTCATGCACTGAGCAATGCAGGACGCTGACGGCTGCCCCTGAGTGTCTGGGAGGAAAGAGCGTCCCTAGAGCACACAGGTGGGTGGGTTTTGCAGCTGGACTATGGGTACCCAATGGTTTTGACTATAAGGATTGGGAGGCACCACTTATTCTTGGACACCTGTTGAGGGTGGCTAGGTGGTGTGAGTGGAGCCACCAGTCCTCGGCCCCTGAGGCAGGTAGGTGATTACTATGCTTAATGGGCAGGGCGGTGTCAAATGTCATGAATCTGCCATTCTGCCTTATAGCTGATAGAGTTTAAAATATACTTCAGGTACATATACCCTGTTGTACTGTGCTAATGAGGGCCTACGCTGTTGAAATGGGCCCACACAGGTCTGTGCAGGGGTGAAAGGCATTCAAATTTTGTGCACCATTTATGCCTGTGCCTAGGCAGAGGGGCTGTGCCTTCTCTGAGTTCCCAGCTTAGGGGAGATGGCAGATTATTTTTTTCTGTTTGTTAATTTGTTCCCTTTCCAAAGCTCAGAGAATGGCTCAGGATGCATGACAGGTCCTCCTTCCAGTCCAGGGGACATGGCAATCACTGAAGCCAGCCCTACTTGGTGCAGAATGGGGAGGATGCAGGTAAATGGGAGAGAAGTTCTACTCAAAGGGTGTGTTTTTTTGCCCCATGTGGTAGGTTAGACACAGGTACTTATCTTTTGCCAATTGAGTGCTGTGTCTTGCTGGTTCTGAAGGGTTGAGTAGACTCTCTGCTGCTTGGTCTCTCCTGCTGTGGAAAGCATGTCCCAAGCACCCCTGCTTGCCTCACTTCGCATGCCAGCCGATCCCACCTGCAGGTGCCAGTTCCCCCTGGGTCAAGTCTGGCAACTTCTCGCTGCTTCCGAACCATCTCTCCCTCCCCCTGCCACTCAGTCTGATTCCTCAACTTTGCCTTTGATGTTCAGGGCTCCTAGACTGTCATATATAATTGATTCACTTGTTTTTTTTTTGGTCTTTGTTGTAAAAGGGACCACAGGAAATTCTGACTACTCTGCCTTCTTGGCCCCACTTCAACTGGTTTGATTTTTATGCAATAATTTATAGCTACAATTTTCAAGTCCTCAATTCAACCTAACTTCATATATTGCATTTAGTTCTCATTAAGATTTAGTCATGTATCTTTAGTTTCCTTTGGAAACTAAATCTGGAATGATTCCTCAGGTTTTCGTTGTCCTTCATGACATTGTTATTTTCAAAGAGCACACTGTTATTTTGTATAATGTCCCTCAGTTTCGGTTTGTCTGATTATTTCCTCATGATTTGATTCAGACTATGCGTTTTGACATGAAGACCACATAATTGATATTGAGTCCTCATTGCAGGATCACATGAGGTGGCAATTGATGTCAGTTTTTGCCCATTAATGATGATGCCATTAGATGACTTAAAGTGGCTCAGACAGATTTCTCCCCATAAGGATAGCTGTCTTTCATTAAGATTTTAAAATATACTGTTTCACAGCACAATTTAATACAGTAGTTTTAGCATCCACTGATGATATTTGCCTAAACTAGTTATTATTAGTATGTGTGCACAATGACTTCCTACTTGATTATTCCTTCTACATTTATTCACTCTTTGCCATAAAGAAGAGCTTTTGACTTCTAGTTCTAGTCAAGATGGAGTAGTCCCATTCTCTGCAGTTTCTTCCACTTAAAACAAAAATCACTGGAACATAACACAGCAAATATATGAAGACTCTGAAACGTGGAAGAAGAAGGTGGTCTGCATAGGGACCTCATCTTTTTAAAAAATTTCTAGTGTTGTCTACATAGAACATATATTTCCAATAAAATAAAACTTAAAAAAAAATATGAACAATATACTTTTTTTTTTTCCTAGAGTATCAACTAAATAATACATTAAATACAAGTTGGTTAGAGAAAGCACCACAGAGGAGACAATATTGAGAATGGGGTATGAAACGAGGAATAGAAATTTCCCAAAAAGTCAAGAGAGGTTATTCCAAGACAAAGCAGAAACACATCAAAGACGTGGGAGAGATGAGGCATGAATGGCCTTTAGTTTCTGAAGCCTTGGTTGCTTAAAGGTAACATGATAAGTGTCTCTGTAAAGGAAACCAGGAACCAACACTAATGGCCTGCCATGTTGAGGAGAAGAACACACTGACACTGATAATGGAGGAGTTTCCTTCCTCATCATTTTCTTAGCACACACCACCCCTTCAGAAACAACATGAGAATTTCCCGAGAGAGAAATGGTCAGCTTCAGTTTCCTCAAGGATTCTTCTGCAAAGTATGAACACACGATTCATTTATATTCTCTTATTACAGACATGCATATTGATTAGAATGTGAATAACAATGTAATATGAATAACCTGAAAGCCTAGGAATCAATAGTCCTAGGAATGCCACTTAGTTAGAATGAAGGACATAAAGGGATGGCGGTTTGTATGTGGTTCTTGAGGGATATCGCATGAGGCCCCAGAGCTTGAGAGACTCAGTGCAGATTAGCTGCACAAATTCCTAGGCAGAGCATGGTTCTTACTTCATCCATTTCCAGAGATTAGAATAGTATCATAAAGGCTATATGACTTGTGGATATCAGTCCATCCAGTCCCAGGTCTGGGCAGGAGGATGCTCCCTCAGTCAAAAATGGCATTTCTATCTCAGGTTGTTTAGACAATAGAAACAGTAAGCCCTGCTACCTCTCTGGTGAACTTGCTCTAGACACAGACTACTGTAAGTGCCTAGACAAATAGACCTTGAGCTATTTACCTAGTGTTTTAGCTTCCCCTCTCACCTACCACTTCCGTAGGCCACCTCATGGATAGCTGGAGAATGTGAAAACACAGTTCCTATCACAAAATTATTTCTCCTTGTAAATAACACATGAACCATCTGGTCCTGGATCTGTTTGGTCTTGATCCCATAAATGATGGGATTCAGCATAGGTGGAACCAGAATGCAGACATTAGCCAACAAAATGTGGGTATAAGGTGGGATGTGGCGTCCAAAACGCTGAGTAAGGGTTGTGAAGATTCTAGGCCCGTAAAATAGGATGATGACACAGACATGGGAGCCACAGGTGTTCAGAGCTTTGTGGTATGCATTTTGGGAAGGCATGTGAAAGAAAGCATGAAGAATCAGCATATAGGAAACACAAATTAGCACAACATCTAAGACCACTGTTAACATTAGGACAGAAAAACCATACCAAATGTTCACTTGAATGTCATTACAAGCATATTTGGCCAAGCCAATGTGTTCACAGAAGGTGTGTGAAATTATATTATTTTGGCAGAAAGTCAATCTTTTCAGAAGATATGTCATGGGGGAGATTGTACCATAACTTCCCAGAAGATGCACCAATTTTCCCAACCAAGGCATGTGTAAGAATAGTGGTGTATCTCAGTGGGTAGCATATGGCAATGTAGCGGACAAATGCCATCATCAGCAAGATCCCTGACTCAGAGATGAAGGTGGAATAGATGAAAAAGAGGTGGGTGATGCAGCGATCCAGGGAGATCTCCCCAGCATGGAACCAGAAGATGGCCAAGGCCTGAGGTACTGTGCATGTGGAGAGGACAACGTCTGCTCCAGCCAGCATGCAGAGGAAGAGGTACATGGGTTCGTGGAGGCTGCGCCTTGTGAGGATGATGAAGATGAACAGGCTGTTCCCAAGCACAGCAATGACATAGGAAATGATGAAGGGGATGGAATTCCACATGTGCTGGTCTTCTAGTCCGGGGATGCCCAGCAAACAGAAGATTCTGTGGCTAGTACCAGTGTGGTTCAATATATTCATGTTTGAGTAGATCAGCCAGGGGCTTACCTCCTATTCTCAGAGACAGAGTAAAATACAGACTGTCCATGAATATTTTATCTGAAGTCACAAGGCGCTTTTGGCATATCCCACAGTTTCCATCTTTGATTGTGCAAATAATAAGGAATGCACAAAGATAAATAGGATAAAGTCTGTACCCCAATGAGTGACAGTCTAATTAAAAGATACACACATATCCAGCTAATAAAAATAAAAAGCAATTTTGTATGTACTTCTTCAAAACAAAGTATAACGAATACACAAAGGAAATCATTATGTGTGTCTGGGAAGGCTGTAAAAAGATGATACTTGAACTTGAGATTGAGTAGTTTATCATAGAATGAGGAATACCAAGGTACAGGAGCAGCATAAGAAAAAAAATGGGTGTATAGATCAGTGCACAGCTCATTCATGAAACATTTTAGCTCAGGGTGGCTAGTGCATAGGAAGTATTAGAGTGAGACGGGGGAGGGGCCGTAGTGGAAGACGGGAAGGGCTTTGATCACAACTGAACACTTAGACTCTAACTTTACACAGGTGGCAGTTAGCAGATGCCTTAACCTCACTTTTCTTACTTGTGAAGAGGGTCAGAAGACCTTCAGGAGGTAAAATTGGCAGGGCCTGTGTACTTGATTGAGGCACTTCTGGTGCTTCCACTTTAGAGAACTAAGTTTAGAAATGACTGAAATTAGAAAAAAAAGTCATTATTTCTGGGAGTATCAGGGTGGTGTAGTGCTTCATATTTGGAAGATTCTTCTGCAGGTGGAATTAAACTGTATTTCATAAGTTACATCCTAGTGTCCTTTCATTCCTTCATTAGTTTAATCATTCATAAAGCAGGTTTTGAGCAGTGACTAGTTTTTAGGCATCATGCCATGTACCTGAATCCTAACTCAGCTCATGGTTTGAGAGGGAGTCAGGCATGTAAGCAGATAGGTTTAGTGCAACGATCCAGGTGGATTGGGCTCAGACGGCACTTTCTGAGAAGAGGGCCATATTCAATTCCTTTGCTGGATGAAGAAATGGAAACAAATAATAAAAAAACTCTCTTGGTAGGGATCTGAGGATATTAAATGTTGAGCTATCTTAAAGTATCCAGCTCAGTGTCTGAGATCTATGCTGAGTTCATTAATATTATTTTTTTCACCCTAGTTCTCCCTCTTGGTTTTCCCGCTTTTTCTTTCTGGAGAGGAAACTCTCCTAATACTCTCCTCTTGGAGCTGGTAGAAATTGTTCTTCCATGAGAGTCACCGGTCCAGTGATGCCTGTCATCAAGCCTTGGGACAGAGAACTGACTCTTGTGCAGCATACGGACACTCTGAGAAAGTTTCCTCCAGTGAGGGCAGCCATCCTCTTGTAGGAGGTGGAAGAAAAGGAAGAGAGTGGGATAGCAAGAGAAAGGAATGTGGCAGGCGTGTACTGCACAGACCAGACAAGGAAAGGAAAGAAGAATAAAGCAAGAAGAGCCAGGGGAGACACAAACCAACAAAGGCAGGGCTTGAGAGGAGGGCAAATCACAAAAGTTGATGATGACCAGGTGTTGGGGGAGAGGGATGACCAGGGGAAATGTTATTAATCGGAGCCAGAGAGAGAGAGAGGCCAGGGAGATCAGGAGTTAGGGATTTGCCTGTGGAATTGTTCTCTTGACTTTGATCTAATAGAAGATTGCCCTAAAAATCCTGGTCCAAATGCCACCTCCCTGTAAATCTCTTCTCAGACGTGCCTGAGATGCCCTGACCACGTCCCCAAAGCCCCTCCAACGCCTGCTTTGGGTAACCCAGCACAGATCCCTGCCATTTTTGAGGTTCTCTTCATACTTTGCCAAGTGTTGTCTGTCATCTAAGGCAACATGCTTTCTGTTTACCATGCCCAGTCTAATTATCAGGGCACTTGTCATTTATTGGATAGTATCTCTTTATTACCAACTTTTGGTAACTCCAGCTAGCTCATATGCCCTTCGCTTCCTTCCCAGACCTCACTCTCCACTTCTGATGTAACAAACCATGTATGTGCCTTGGTCTTCGCCATTCTTTGTCTATATATATTAATATCCTTTAAGAGTCCTGTCGCCTCTGCTTGTAGGAGAGCATAACATCAGTCCTTACCTTGTCCCTGTAATCATCTCCATCTACAGATGTCTAATTGGTTTACCTGCCTCAGACTATGTGTTCAGAAACAGCCATGTATTCAGCAATGAACTTCAGCTTGTCGAAGGCCAGGCAGTTGGGCTGTTTATCTTCCTTCATGAAAGCCCCTGAGGGAAGCACTTACACCAAGGGCTCCATGGACAGAGCTGCTGCTTGAGCCTTGCCCTCTTTCCAAATGGACAAAATCCCTAAGACTGTTTTCCCCTCCCTCCAATCTCCTCTTTTCTCATTTGCTCCTCCCCAGGTGCTGTGATCTCCACCCCACACTGAGTGCGAACATTTATCATGTTTCAGTACAAAAACCTCATCCAGCTGGCTCAGCCTTGCAACAGACCTGCTTTAATGCTGGATTCAATGAATATACAGCTTTATTTTCAATCTCAACTCATGCAGTTAATATGTAAAAATAATTTTCATATTTTTGTTCTTCATGAAGAGGATCGTTTTGAAGTTATTAATCCCTGGCTTGGTTCATAAGATTCACAGTTTGGAGTCATAGTTTTAACTCTTTCCTGAAGGTATCTATCTAACTGTCCATGCAGAGCAATTTGTAGAACACATGTGATTTGTGGCTGTTTTGAATACATTCTAATTTTATTTGCCTGCCAAGTACAGTATTTGGTTTAGCATTAGGCATCATCAACCCACATTTATGGTTGCTGGGAAAAAAGTCTTCTATTTTCTTTGCAGGTAGTCCCTGACTTGCAATGTATTTGAGTTATGACAAACCATACTTACAACTGTTTTTTGTTGCTGTTGTTGTTGTTCTTGTACATCTTATTGTTAGTAATATGTACTACAGGCAGTGTTGCAGTGTGTAATTTGCTTATGTTATCATTCGCAGATGTTCCTTCACAAATGCTTATATGTAATGTTTTCAAATCTCAGAGACAAATAAAGATCAGATTTACAAAGGTACTCATAATAAAAGGCAATTATAGTGAAAATAAAAAAGAGATATTTGATGAATTTTATTAGTAAGTTTATGTAATATTCTAAAGCCTTGGTTGTCATTTCAACGATGATCACAGCATCTTCACCAGGAGTAAGTTCCATCTTAAGAAGCCACTTTCTTTACTCATGCATAAGAAGCAACTCCTCATCTGATAAAATCTTATCGTGAGATTGCAGCAATTCAGTCATATATTAGGGCTCCGCTTCTAATTCTAGTTCTCTTGCTATTTTCACCACATCTACAGTTACTTTCTCCACAGAAATCTTGAACCCCTATAAGTCAAACCTGAGGGTTGGAATCAACTTCTTCCAAACTCCTGTTAATGTTGATATTTTGACCTCCTCCCATGACTCATGAATGTTCTTAATGGCATCTAGATTGGTGAATCCTTTCCAGGGGGGTTTCAATTTACTTTGCCCAGAGCCATCAGAGGAATCAGTATCTACGGCAGCTATAGCCTTACCAAATATATTTTTTAAATAATAAGATTTGAAAATCAAAATTACTCCTTGGTCCATGGGCTGCAGAATGGATGTTGTGTTAGCAGGCATGAAAACATTAACCATCAGAGCTCTCGAGTGATCAGGTGCATTGTCAATGAGCAGTAGTATTTCGAAAGGAATTTTTTTTTTTTCTGAGCCATAGGTCTCAACAGTGGGCTTAAACTATTCAGTAAGCCATGTTGTAAACAGCTGTGCTGTCATCCAGGCTTTGTTTTTCCATTCAGAGAGCACAATCAGAGTAGATTTAGTATAATTCTTAAGGACCCTTGGGTTTTCAGAATAGTAAATGTGCACTTCCTTCAATTTAGAGTCACCAGCAGCATTTGCCCCTAACAAGAGAGGCAGCCTGTCCTTCAAAGCATTTGAGGCATTGACATTTCCTCTTTAAGTATTAAAGTCCTAAGTGGCATCTTCTGCCAATATCAGACTGGTTTGCCTACACTGGAAATCTATCTTTCAGCGTAGCCGCCTTCACCTGTTAGCTTAGCTAGGTCTTCTGGAGAACTTGCTTAGCTTCTAGGTTATTACTTGCTGCTTTACCTTGCACTTTTATGTCATAGAGATGGCTTCTTCCCTAAATCTCATTAACCAATCTCTGCTAGCTTCAAACCTTTCTTCTGCAACTTTCTCTCCTTTCTCAGCCTTCATAGAATTGAAGAGAGTTAGGGCTTTGCTCTGGATTAGGCTTTAGCTTAAGGGAGTCTTATAGCTGGCTTAATCTTCTATCCAGACCACTAAAACTTTCTCCTTGTCTGCAATAAGGCTGTCTCTCGTTATTATCATTCATGCGTAGCACTTTTTATTTCCTTCAGGAATGTTTATTTTGTATTCACATCTTGGCTAACTGTTTGACGCAAGGGGACTTACTTTCAGCCTGTCTTGCCTTTCGACACACCCTCCTTACTAAGCTTAATCATTTCTAGCTTTTGACTTAAAGTGACAGTTGTGTGACTCTTCCTTTCACTTGAACACGTAGAGGTCATTATGTGGTTATTAAATTGGCGTAATTTCAATTTTATCATGTCTGACAGAATAGGAAGGCCTGAGAGAGATGGGGAATAGCCTATCAGTGGGGCAGTCAGAACATACACAATATTTATCAATGAAGTTCACTGTCTTATATGGGCACAGTTCATGGTGCCCCCAAACAATTCCAGTAGTAACATCAGAGACCACCGATCACAGATCACTATAACAGATATATGCACAGATTTCAGAAGTAATCAGATGCCTGTATAACTAATGACTCCTTCCCACCAGTGCCCTGGCCCTGGAAAAATGCCTTGGATCCTACAACCATCCTCAGGGAGAGAGGGAAGGAGGATATCCAATATACCATGGACTGCCATAAGAACCAACAAACCTGTCTTGGAAGAAAGTACATGACCATTAGGAGCAAGGATGGCCAGAGTTTGTCTCACATACTTTGGACATGTTATCAGGAGAGACCAATCCCTGGTGAAGTACATCATGCTTGGTAGGAAGCACATCATGGAGGCTCAGTGAAAAAGGGGAAGACCCTCAATGAGTTGAGTCGACATAGTGGCTGCAACAATGGACTCAAGCACAAGGGCAGTGGGACACGACTCTTCTAAGAGGTTTCAGATCAGATCTCATCATGCCCCACATTCCCATTTTGCTAAGTTGCTACCCAAGTCCATGTCACTTTAGTAATATGTTATCCCACAAACTTTCCATGTTCTCTACACTAACAGAATTTCTCACAAGTTTCCTTGAAAATGTTTTCATTCCTTCTGGAACACCAAATGCATTCCAGAAACTCTTGTATATCTTCAACAACCTTGTGAACATCTCTCATTCACTTCTTTGTTTTACCTGAAACCTGGCTTTCAGCTTTTCACTATATTCCGAATATAGAAAATCTCATTTTTATTCCTCGCTCCTCATAGTACCTGTATAGGTATTGGAGGTAGTATCATTACTACTTCCAATGATAACTTCCTCCCTCTAGCAAAAACCCCTATCCTAAGGATGCTCCCAACATTTGGAAACACTGTCCTCTCTTCTTTCCTCGCCATATGTACCTAACACCTGATCACACCCCAGCCTCTTCACTGTCCTCATTTTTCATTGATGACTTTAGCTCAAGACCTCAACCCTAATACTTCCATCACTCTTAGCAAATCCAACATCCAGAAATTTCCACTGCAGTGGAATAATAATGCTATGGAATGCATTATTGCAAATCAAAAGGCCAAAGATTCACTAAAGAAATCTTTAGCTTGAGCTGCCTTAACCTTGGGAATAATGCTGACAGAAAAGCAGCACAAGCAGCTGGAATAAAAGGTAAGAAAATTTCAAGATGTTTTAGTGACAGAGGGCTGTCTCTCAGGAAGAAGGAAGATTCAGGGTTTAGAAAAGGAGCAGGATTTTCTTAAGGGAAAACTTATATCAGGGTATAGGCTAGGCAGAAATGAAAAAGTGGAAGCATCTTAAATATATTGTGAAATTTTCTTGATGACAGTCAGTGGCTGGTGTCTACAGAATTCTAACAATTGGAAAGAAGCAAGATATTTGAGCCCTAACTAATTATTACCAAGACGGAGAACTGGGAAACTCTTTGTTAAACGAATTCTTGAAGACTACTACACAAAATAGTGCCATATAATTTGGACGGATGTAAAAGGAGAAGAGGAGCCCTGGTGGTGCAGTGGTGCCTGGCTGCTAACTCAAAGGCTGGCAATTTGAACCCACCAGCCACTCTGCGGGAGCAAGATGTGGCAGTCTGCTATGGTAAAGATTTAGTCTTGTACTGGGGAAGTCAGCACAACTTTACCAGGGCAAAGTCAGAGAAGGTTCACAGACACATCCAAATGCCCTGAGGGACTAAGCTACTCTGCTGAGGGTTGGGGAGCATGTTGTCTGCAGACTTCCAGCTCAATTAACATAACATAGCTTACAAAGAAAATGTTCTATATCCTACTTTGGTGAGTAGCATCTAGGGTCTTAAAAGCTTGTGAGTGGCCATCTAAGATATTCTACTGGTCTCACCCCATCTGGAGCAAGGGAGAATGCAGAAAACTAAAGACACAAGGGAAAGATGAGTCCAAAGGACTAATGGACCACAACTACCACAGCCTCCATCAGGCTGAGTCCAATATAACTAGACAATGCCCAGCTACTACCACTGACTACTCTGACAGGGATCACAACAGAGGGTCCTGAACAGAGCTGGAGATAAATGTAGAAAAAAATTCTAACTCACAGAAAAAGACTAGACTTACTGATCTGACAGAGACTGGAGAAACCCTGAGAGTATGGCCCCCTCCAGATACCCTTTTAAGTCAAAACTGAAGTCACTCCTGAGGTTCATCCTTCAGCTGAAGATTAGACGGGCTCATAAAACAAAATGGGACTAATTGGGCACACCAACCCAGGGGCATGGACAAGAAGGCACGAGAAGCCAGGAAAAGTTATAAAGGGGAATCCAGGTTTAGGAGTGAAGAGTGTTGACAATTTGTGGGGTTGGCAACCAGTGTCCAAAACAATATGTATATCAATTGTTTAATGAGAAACTAATTTGTTCTGTAAACTTTCATCTAGAGTACAATAAATAAAAAAATAAATAATGAACAAAAAAAGTTAGAATTTAATCCTGTAGATAAGAGTTCTGCCTCATTAACATGACTGCCTCTAATGCTGCCTCATAAGCATCATAAATTTGAGGATTTACAACACAGCGGATAATAACATCAGATCACAAAATGATGAACAATCACACAATACTGGGAACCATGACATAGCGAAGTTGACACCCATTTTTGGGGGACGTGATTCAATCCATAATAGCCCCAACTCATGGTGAACTAAATACTGCCTGTTCCTGCACCATGCCCATGATTGGTTTTGGACTGGACCATTGTTATCCGTAAGGTTTTCATTGGCTGATTTTCAGAAGTAGACCACCAGGCCTTTTTTCCTAGTACATTTTCATCTGGAAGTTCCACTAAAACCTGTTCGGCATCATAGCAACTTGCAAGCTACCACTGCTGGTGGCTGTGCATTAAGCATATTGGCTCCGAATAAAACCTGGGTGTCCCTCATAAAAGGTAGAAATTCTATGATCCACCACTGTTCTTCAAGAATTTTATTTAGGGTGCTATTTATAACCTTTCCAATTCACATAAAATATTTTCTTTGGTAGTATTTCTTCCTCTTTAACCTAAAAACAATACAAACAGCATTTAGAAAATAGGTCTTTGAAGATGTTTTTGGGGAAAATACAGAATAGTCTAAAACTTGACCCACCACTTCTTACTTAGGAAGGAGCCAAGGCCAGCCAAGATCTTCAGCAGAAGCAGACTGTGACTTAAACTCTTGCCTGTTTTCTCCTCCATTTCAGGAGCAGCTCATCCAGACTCTTCTCCACGTCCTCTGCGTCTGTTTACTTACTCTTCTGTAGTGCACAGTTTTGCATCTTTGATGACCTCCAATTTATAGCTCTTCCAACTACCAAAGTGTCTAAGAACAGGAAACAGGTTTACATTAAGTCACCTAGCAGTCTGGGTAGAGACTCTCATGACTTTCTCCATTGATTCAGTTATGATAATGAACTATAACTTTTTAACCTTACCTAATCATGCATGCGACTGATCAAAGGGATTGCATTTTATTTTTTTTGTTATTTTTTAAATTAATTTTTATTAAGCTTCAAGTGAACATTTACCATTCCAATCAGTCTGTCACATATAAGTTTACATACATCTCATTCCCTACTCCCACTTGCTCTCCCCCTAATGAGTCAGCCCTTTCAGTCTCTCCTTTCGTGCCAATTTTGCCATCTTCCCTCTCTCTCTATCTTCCCATCCCCCCTCCAGTCAAGAGTTGCCTACACACTCTCCAGTGTCCACCTGATTTAATTAGCTCACTCTTCATCAGCATCTCTCTCCCCCCCACTGACCAGTCCTTTTCATGCCTGATGAGTTGTCTTCGGGGATGGTTCCTGTCCTGTGCCATCAGAAGTTCTGGGGAGCATTGTCTCTGGGATTCCTCTAGTCGCAGTCATACCATTAGGTATGGTCTTTTTATGGGAATTTGGGGTCTGTATCCCATTGGTCTCCTGCTCCCTCAGGAGTTGTCTGTTGTGCTCCCTGACAGGGCAGACATCGATTGTGGCCGGGTACCAACTAGTTCTTCTGGTCTCAGGATAATGTAGGTCTCTGGTTCATGTGGCCCTTTCTGTCTCTTGTGTTCTTAGTTGTCGTGTGACCTTGGTGTTCTTCCTTTGCCTTTGCTCCAGGTGGGTTGAGACCAATTGATGTATCTTAGATGGCCGCTTGTTGGCATTTAGGACCCCAGGCGCCACAATTCAAAGTGGGATGCAGAATGTTTTCATAATAGAATTATTTTGCCCATTGACTTAGACGTCCCCTCAAACCAAGTTCCCCAGACCCCAGCCCCTGCTCCGCTGACCTTTGAAGCTTTCATTTTATCCCGGAAACCTCTTTGCTTTTAGTCCAGTCCAATTAGGCTGACCTTCCTTGTATTGAGTGTTTTCTTTCCCTTTACCCAAAGCAGTTCTTATCTACTGATTGATCAATAAAAAGCCCTCTCCCTCCCCCCCCTCCCTCCCCCCTTTGTAACCACAAAAGTATGTGCTGTTCTCCGTTTTTTCTATTTCTCCAGATCTTATTATAGTGGTCTTATACAATATTTGTCCTTTTGCCTCTGACTCATTTCGCTCAGCATAATGCCTTCCAGATTCCTCCATGTTATGAAATGTTTCAGAGATTCGTCACTGTTCTTTATCGATGCGTAGTATTCCATTGTGTGAATATACCACAATTTATTTACCCATTCATCCGTTGATGGACACCTTGGTTGCTTCCAGCTTTTTGCTATTGTAAACAGAGCTGCAATAAA
The DNA here is from genome assembly GCF_024166365.1 of Elephas maximus indicus. Taxonomy (NCBI): domain Eukaryota; kingdom Metazoa; phylum Chordata; class Mammalia; order Proboscidea; family Elephantidae; genus Elephas; species Elephas maximus. The sequence goes on from NC_064825.1 coordinate 53,643,207, forward strand.
CATGGGTGTGCATATATCTGTTTGTGTGAAGGCTCTTATTTCTCTAGGGTATATTCCGAGGAGTGGGATTTCTGGGTTGTATGGTAGTTCTATTTCTAACTGTTTAAGATAACGCCAGATGGATTTCCAAAGTGGTTGTACCATTTTACAATCCCGCCAGCAGTGTATGAGAGTTCCAATCTCTCCGCAGCCTCTCCAACATTTATTATTTTGTGTTTTTTGGATTAATGCCAGTCTAGTTGGTGTGAGATGAAATCTCATCGTAGTTTTAATTTGCATTTCTCTAATGGCTAATGATCGGGAGCATTTTCTCACGAATCTGTTGGCTGCCTGAATATCTTCTTTAGTGAAATGTGTGTTCATATCCTTTGCCCACTTCTTGATTGGGTTGTTTGTCTTTTGTAGTTGAGTTTTGACAGAATCATGTAGATTTTAGAGATCAGGCGCTGGTCGGAGATGTCATAGCTGAATATTCTTTCCCAGTCTGTAGGTGGTCTTTTTACTCTTTTGGTGAAGTCTTTAGATGAGCATAGGTGTTTGATTTTTAGGAGCTCCCAGTTATCTGGTTTCTCTTCATCATTTTTGGTAATGTTTTGTATTCTGTTTATGCCCTGTATTAGGGCTCCTAAGGTTGTCCCTATTTTTTCTTCCATGATCTTTATCGTTTTAGTCTTTATGTTTAGGTCTTTGATCCACTTGGAGTTAGTTTTTGTGCATGGTGTGAGGTATGGGTCCTGTTTCATTATTTTGCAAATGGATATCCAGTTATGCCAGCGCCATTTGTTAAAAAGGCTATCTTTTCCCCAGTTAATTGACACTGGTCCTTTGTCAAATATCAGCTGCTCATACGTGGATGGATCTATGTCTGGGTTCTCAATTCTGTTCCATTGGTCTATATGCCTGTTGTTGTACCAGTACCAGGCTGTTTTGACTACTGTGGCTTGGCTGTATAATAGGTTCTGAAATCAGGTAGAGTGAGGCCTCCCACTTTCTTCTTCTTTTTCAGTAATGCTTTGCTTATCCGGGGGTTCTTTCCCTTCCATATGAAATTAGTGATTTGTTTCTCTATCCCCTTAAAATATGCCATTGGTATTTGGATTGGAAGTGCGTTATATGTATAGACGGCTTTTGGTAGAATAGACATTTTTACTATGTTAAGTCTTCCTATCCATGAGCAGGGTATGTTTTTCCACTTAAGTATGTCCTTTTGAATTTCTTGTAGCAGAGTTTTATAGTTTTCTTTGTATAGGTCTTTTACATCCTTGGTAAGATTTATTCCTAAGTATTTTATCTTCTTGGGGGCTACTGTGAATGGTATTGATTTGATTATTTCCTCTTTGGTGTTCTTTTTGTTGATGTAGAGGAATCCAAGTGATTTTTGTATGTTTATTTTATAACCTGAGACTCTGCCAAACTCTTCTATTAGTTTCAGTAGTTTTCTGGAGGATTCCTTAGGGTTTTTCATGTATACGATCATGTCATCTGCAAATAGTGATAGCTTTACTTCCTCCTTGCCAATCTGGATACCCTTTATTTCTTTGTCTAGCCTAATTGCCCTGGCTAGGACTTCAAGTACGATGTTGCATAAGAGCGGTGATAAAGGGCATCCTTGTCTGGTTCCCGTTCTCAAGGGAAATGCTTTCAGGTTCTCTCCATTTAGAGTGATATTGGCTGTTGGCTTTGCATAGATGCCCTTTATTATGTTGAGGAATTTTCCTTCAATTCCTATTTTGGTCAGAGTTTTTATCATAAATGGGTGTTGAACTTTGTCAAATGCCTTTTCTGCATCTATTGATAAGATCATGTGGTTTTTATCTTTTGTTTTATTTATGTGATGGATTACATTAATGGTTTTTCTGATATTAAACCAGCCTTGCATACCTGGTATAAATCCCACTTAATCATGGTGAATTATTTTTTTGATGTGTTGTTGGATTCTATTGGCTAGAATTTTGTTGAGGATTTTTGCATCTATGTTCATGAGGGATATAGGTCTAAAATTTTCTTTTTTTTGTAATGTGTTTACCTGGTTTTGGTATCAGGGAGATGGCAGTTTCATAGAATGAGTTGGGTAGTATTCCGTCTTTTTCTATGCTTTGAAATACCTTCAATAGTAATGGTGTTAAGTCTTCTCTGAAGGTTTGGTAGAACTCTGCAGTGAAGCCATCTGGGCCAGGACTTTTTTTTGTTGGAAGTTTTTTGATTACCGTTTCAATCTCTTTTTTTGTTATGGGTCTATTTAGTTGTTCTACTTCTGAATGTGTTAGTTTAGGTAGGTAGTATTGTTCCAAGAATTTATCCATTTCTTCTAGGTTTTCAAATTTGTTAGAGTACAATTTTACGTAGTAATCTGAAATGATTCTTTTAATTTGATTTGGCTCTGTTGTGATGTGGTCCTTCTCGTTTCTTATTTGGGTTATTTGTTTCCTTTCCTGTTTTTCTTTAGTCAGTCTAGCCAATGGTTTATCAATTTTGTTAATTTTTTCAAAGAACTAGCTTTTGGCTTTGTTAATTCTTTCAATTGTTTTTCTGTTCTCTAATTCATTTTTTTTTTTTTAATTCATTTAATTCAGCTTTAATTTTTATTATTTGTTTTCTTCTGGTGCCTGATGGATTCTTTTGTTGCTCACTTTCTATTTGTTCAAGTTGTAGGGACAGTTCTCTGATTTTGGCTCTTCTTTTTGTATGTGTGCATTTATCGATATAAATTGGCCTCTGAGCACTGCTTTTGCTGTGTCCCAGAGGTTTTGATAGGAAGTATTTTCATTCTCGTTGCTGTCTAAGAATTTCCTTATTCCCTCCTTGATGTCTTCTATAACCCAGTCTTTTTTCAGGAGGGTATTGTTCATTTTCCAAGTATTTGATTTCTTTTCCCTAGTTTTTCTGTTATTGATTTCTAGCTTCATTGCCTTGTGGTCTGAGAAGATGCTTTGTAATATTTCGATGTTTTGGATTCTGCAAAGATTTGTTTTATGACCTAATATGTGGTCTATTCTAGAGAATGTTCCATGTGCACTAGAAAAAAAAGTATATTTTGCAGCAGTTGGGTGGAGAGTTCTGTATAAGTCAATGAGGTCAAGTTGGTTGATTGTTGTAAGTAGGTCTTCCGTGTCTCTATTGAGCTTCTTACTGGATGTCCTGTTCTTCTCCGAAATGGTGTGTTGAAGTCTCCTACTATAAATGTGGAGGTGTCTATCTCACTTTTCAATTCTGTTAAAATTTGATTTATGTATCTTGCAGCCCTGTCATTGGGTGCATAAATATTTAACATGGTTATGTCGTCCTGATCAATTGTCCCTTTTATCATTATATAGTGTCCTTCTTTATCCTTTGTGGCGGATTTAAGTCTAAAGTCTATTTTGTCAGAAATTAATATTGCTACTCCTCTTCTTTTTTGCTTATTATTTGCTTCATATATTTTTTTCCATCCTTTCAGTTTTAGTTTGTTTGTGTCTCTAAGTCTAAGGTGTGTCTCTTGTAGGCAGCACATAGATGGATCGTGTTTCTTTATCCAGTCCGTGACTCTCTGTCTCTTTATTGGTGCATTTAGTCCATTTACATTCAGCGTAGTTATAGATAAATAAGTTTTTAGTGCTGTCATTTTGATGCCTTTTCATGTGTGTTGTTGGCCATTTCATTTTTCCACATGCTTTTTTGTGCTGAGACGTTTTTCTTAGTAGCTTGTGAGATCCTCATTTTCATAATGTTTAACTTTATGTTTGTTGAGTCGTTACGTTTTTCTTGGCTTTTTTCTTGAGTTATGAAATTGATATTCCTTTTTGTGGTTACCTTATTATTTACCCCTATTTCTCTAAGTAAAAACCTAACTTGTATCCTTCTATATTGCCTTGTATCACTCTCTGTCTGGCAGTTCAATGCCTCCTATATTTAGTCCCTCTTTTTGATTATTGTGATCGTTTATCTATTGATTTCCATGATTTCCTGTTATGTGAATTATTTTGTTTATTTATTTATTTTTTAGAATTAATCTTAATTTGTTTGTTTTTGTGCTTTCCCTATTTGAGTTGCGTTGATATCAGGACGTTCTGTTTTGTGACCTTGTATTGTGCTGGTACCTGATATTATTGGTCATCAGGCCAAACAATCTCCTTTAGCATTTCTTGCAGTCTTGGTTTAGTTTTTGCAAATTCTCTAAACTTGTGTTTATCTGTAAATATCTTAATTTCTCCTTCATATTTCAGAGAGAGTTTTGCTGGATATATGATCCTTGGTTGGCAGTTTTTCTCCTTTAGTGCTCTGTATACGTCGTCCCATTCCCTTCTTGCCTGCATGGTTTCTGCTGAGTAGTCTGAACTTATTCTTATTGATTCTCCCTTGTAGGAGACCTTTCTTTTCTCCCTGGCTGCTTTTAAAATTTTCTGTTTGTCTTTGGTTTTGGCAAGTTTGATGATAATATGTCTTGGTGTTTTTCTTTTTGGATCAATCTTAAATGGGGTTCGATGAGCATCTTGGATAGATATCCTTTTGTCTTTCGTGATGTCAGGGAAGTTTTGTGTCAGGAGTTCTTCAACTATTTTCTCTGTGTTTTCTGTCCCCCCTCCCTGTTCTGGGACTCCAATCACTCGCAAGTTATCCTTCATGATAGAGTCCCACATGATTCTTAGGGTTTCTTCATTTTTTTAAATTCTTTTATCTGATTTTTTTTCAGCTATGTTGGTGTTGATTCCCTGGTCCTCCAGAAGTCCCAGTCTACATTCTAATTGCTCGAGTCTGCTCCTCTGACTTTCTATTGCGTTGTCTAATTCTGTAATTTTATTGTTAATCTTTTGGATTTCTACATGCTGTCTCTCTATGGATTCTTGCAACTTACTAATTTTTCCACTATGTTCTTGAATAATCTTTTTGAGTTCTTCAATAGTTTTATCAGTGTGTTCCTTGGCTTTTTCTGCATTTATCCTAATTTCATTTGTGATATCTTTAAGCATTCTGTAAATTAGTTTTTTATATTCTGTATCTGATAATTCCAGGATTGTATCTTCATTTGGGAAAGATTTTGATTCTTTTGTTTGGGGGGTTGGAGAAGCTGTCATGGTCTGTTTCTTTATGTGGTTTGATATGGACTGGAGTCTCTGAGCCATCACTGGGAAACTAGATTTTCCAGGTAATCAGCTGGTGCGCTGGCTCCTAGTTCTGAAAGTGGTTGCTGTCTGCCCGTATTTGTTCGTTTTCCGTCTCTAAGTCTGTGTTTGTTGTTCAGAGTTCGTAGATTGTTATGTATGTGATGATTCACTTGTTTTTCCAAGTCTTTGTTGCAAGAGGGATCCGCAGTAGCGTCCACCTAGTCCGCCATCTTGGCCCCGGAACTGTATTTTATTTTTTAACCTGTCCCTTGCTTATTGGTAATCTGTCCCTGCCTCCGCCTCCTTTATGCCTCTTGTGTCACACGGGGTTGACATGAGTCAGAATTGACTCAGGGGCACCTAACAACAACAACATTATGTCTTCAAGTACAGCTGTGTCTGAGCATTTCCGTACTGAAATACAATATATTTAAAGTCACTTTTATTACTTCTTAGAATTTGTTAAGACAATTATATACACTTAAAAATTCTGTTGGGGATACCAGCCAGTAAGGATAGATAATCTTCATAATGGTGCAGGAGCAAAATCTATCTATAAAGCAACAGATTGCCTTTTTCCATATCGCTCCTAATTAAGGTCAATCTTACATTGCCAATGATCCTAAATCAGTAAACACTGGAAAGCAGTGGGTGGGAACTTGTAAAATATGTAAATTCTTGGACCTACTCCAGACCTAGTGAATCAAATTCTCAGTGGGTGGAGCCCAGCAATTTTGGCTTAAAAAGCCCTCCTGGTGATTCTGGTGCACACCAACATTTGAGAACAACTGCTCTAAAGCACGGGCATTTGTAACTGCTGTATTTTTTTTCCTGTTACTAACACATGGTTTGGTGCCACCGCTAATGATTATCAAGAAGAATCCTTCACTCTGAACATGCTTGGACTCATTACTTGATGATCCCAAAGTTCAAAGCAATAAACACTTTCAGTTTTAAAAAAATTTTTACTATGAAAAGACTGCTTTGCCCTGTGTAATTGATAAATCGTAAAAACAAAAAAGCATGTGGCTTCATGATGTGAAATCCATTCCCCAAACAGAACAAGATTTTATTTAAATGAGATTATTTCATTTAATTAGATGTCATTTCATGAGGCATTTTTTAAGGAAACAATTCCATTTTTAGGAATTATGGGCAGCTACTTATCTATCTGAAATTTTTACATCTGAAATCAGCGTTAGTAAAAAAGATATATAAGAAAACACAGCCAAAGTTAAAAAATGCAATATAATCCTTTTCTCATTGGAGCGGAAAAAAAAAAAAAAAAAACCTTATATTCGGTATGAAACTCAAAACAAGCAAAAGAAATTTGGTTACAGCAATTGCTTATAAAAGATGTTCTTTACTTGTTGACTATCCTGAAACAAAACACTTATCCATTACATGCTTTGGTTTGCTCATTCAGAAAATGCAGGAACGGTGGTAAGTTCCTTATTGAGGTAAACATTAAATTAGTTATTCTGTGCAAAGAACAATGCAGGGCACATTTCCTGTGGTTCCTAATAGTTCCTACTCATACCCTTCTCCTCCTTTCTCAACAAATGTGTTTCTTAGTAATATTCTCTTCTTCCTGTAGTATAACTAAAAAGGATACAAACAGCATTTAGGTGATAGGTCTTTAAAGATGCTTTTCAGAGAAAATACGGAGTAGTCTGAAACTTGACCCACAACTTCTTACTTAGGCCAGTCAAGATCTTCAGTAGAAGCAGACCGTGTGAAGAAAACTCTTGCCTGTTTTCTCCTCCAATTCCAGCAGCAGCTCAGCCAGGCTGTCCTCCATGTTGTCTCTGCACTGTATGAGCTGGCAGAGCTCACAGATAAGGAAAGCTCCCAGGGTGGCATCTTCCAGGGTGTCTCCAATGTCCACATGGATCACATGCACAGGCTGGAAGGTCTCCTGTGCTCTGGAATATAGCTCTTCCACCACTGTGTCATAGACTGTGTCTTCGCAGGTCACGATGACATCAAAGGAATCTCTGCACTCTTAAAATCTTTCTGGCTGGGGCCCGATCCTCTGATTTCTTCCCAAGATGTGTAACATTCCATTCTGCGTATAGTATTCTCTGTCTTTCCTTAGAAGGTCATCGTACGTTTGTTGATATGTTGTCAAGAAATCACAAACTGAGCAAATATTGGGCTCTGGTCCTGGCAGCTTCACATGATATCCAGTTCCAAAGGACTGGACACAGAACCCCTTTTTCTTGAGGATGCTGTGGACTTCCATGCTCCTGTTGATGTTACTCATACACACCACAGCCAGCCTGAGTGGAGATGAGGACATGATGGTGGCAGCTTGGAACTTCAGGGAGACCTGTGGGCTTCAGTAGCTACAGGGACTCTGAAGCCACCAGGATAACTTCCTACTTCCACCTCTTCCAACCACCAAAATGTCTAAGGACAAGAAACGGGTTTATATTAAGTTGCCTAGTAGAGTGGGTGGAGACTCTCACGACTTCTTCATTGATTGCGTTATGATAACGCACTGTAACGGTTGAGCCAAACCTAATAATGAGACTGAGCAAGTTGATTGGATCACCTAAGCCGCTAATCCTCCACAGTGGTGGCATCATCCTGTGGAAGCATCTAGAAATCTTGGCTTGCCTGGTTGGTTCCGAGTTATTGAGAGCCTCTATTGATAATGGCATGTCTTCTGAGGAGCTCAAAAGCAACTAACAACAAAAACATTGATAGTGGCCAAGATTCCTAGGCTGCAAGCATGTCACAGGATTCTCAATGACCTCTAGACATAAATGTAGGTGAAAACCTATTTAAAATTTCCTAAGCCTATACCCAATTCCTGTATGCATATAATTATAAAGTATTACTCCATGTTTTTAATACTCAATGTGTCTTAGAGAAGCAAAACCAGTAAATTGTATAAATATCTATATAAAAACCAAAACTAAACCCGTTGCTGTTGAGTTGATTCTGACTCATAAAAAAAAAATAGAGAGGTTTATATAAAAGAAATGTCTCATGAGGCTGTACAGGCTGCAAGTTCCCAAATTTGTTTGTTAGGTTGGAAGCATCTTCTGATTCAGTAGCCAAAGGCCTTGTGAACCTAAGATTGGTAGGTCAGAAAGCAGGGCTCTTGTTCATCGGTTGCAAAGAGGGAAGAATCCCCAGGCTGACAGTTAAGACTGCAGGTGAGCAGCTAGCTCAAGTCCCAAGAAGGGAGGTCAGACGAACAGGAGCCAGCTGTAGGGTCCAGAGCAAGCAAAAGCCCACAAGCCTTGCCAGAATGTCCACTTGTATTTGATGCAGGTCACACGCCCAAAGAAACTCCCTTTCAACTGATTGGCTACTTATAGCAGATCCCATCATGGAGGTGATCACGTTATATCAAAGCTCATCATGGAAGTGATCCCATCATCTTTTGACTGCCACACTAACTCATAACTGCCAAACCACTGAGAATCACAGGGCCCAGCCAAGTTAACAAACTACCCTATTGATCACATGATGAATTTTCTAAAAGTGCAGTTGCGTAAGAAGAATTGTGTAGGAAAACTGTATATACTTTTGCCCGGAAATTCATAAAATTCTTCGCCAATGTAGAAATCATGTTTTCCACAACGTATCTGCTGATGATTGTATTTGAGGAATTACAATGACACAACCGAATACTCTGCATTTGGTTACTCTTGAATTCATAATGATTGTCAAGAGAATCTAGGAATTGATGCAAGGATCTGTCTACCTTATTACGTCTTCAAGTATACTTGTGTCTGAGCAATTCTATATTGAAAAACGATACGTTAAAATTACTTTTTGTATAATTTATCAAAGAAATCATGTAGACTTAAAAATTATGTACGATGTACCAGTCAATAGATAATTGTGTCACTTTATCATATTGCCAGAGCAAAATCTATTTACAAAGCAACAGATTGTGTTTTTCTATGCCACTCCTAATTAAGGCCATTTTTACATTGCAAATATTCCTAAATCGGTATCACCTTAAGGCAGTGCTGTCAAAGTGTCCTGGGAACTTGTTAAAAAAGCAAATTTTTGAAACTTACCCAGACCTGGAGCCCTGGTGGAGCAGTATTGAAAGCTATGTCTGTTAACCAAAAAGTCAGCAGTTTGGATCCACCAGGAAGCCCTATGGGGCAGTTCTGCTCCATCCTATAGGGTTGCTATGAGTTGGAACCGACTTGATGGAACCTAACAAAACTAACAAAAACCAAGACCTACCGAATCAGAAAAACATGGGTTGGAGTCCAGCAATCTTGTTTTAGAAAGTCCCTCATGTGATTTTTCAATAATATGAACAACATAAACAGCAACTACACACTTATATTCCAGATGGAAGACACAGGAATCAACTCGACTACATCTATGGAAAGAGACAATGGAGAAGCTCAATATCATAGGTCAGAACAAAGCCAGGGGCTGACTGTGGAACAGACCATCAATTGCTCCTATGCAAATTCAAGTTGAAGGCGAAGAAAATTACAGCAAGTCCACCAGAGCCAAAATATGACCTTGAGTATATTCCACCTGAATTTAGAGACCATCCCAAGAATAGAGCTGATGTATTGAACACCAATGACTGAAGACCAGACAATTTGTGGAATGGCATCAAAGGCGTCATACGTGAAGAAAGCAAAAGGTCATTAAAAGGACGAGGAAGAAAAAAAAGACCAAAACAGATGTCAGAAGAGAAGTTTGCTATTGAATGTTGAGTAGCTAAAGTAAACTGAAGAAATCATGAATAAAAGAGCTGAGCAGAAGATTTCAAAGGGCAGACAAAGTAATATAATGAAATGTGCTAAGGCCTAGAGTTAGAAACCAAAAGAGAGGCACATACTCAGCATTTCTCAAGCTGAAAGAACTGGAGAAAAAGTCAAACCTCGAGGTGCAATATTGAAAGATTCTATGAGAGGGAAAATATTGAATGACTCAAGAAGCATCAAAAGAAGATGGAAGAAATATACAGAGTCACTGTACCAAAGGAACTGGTCAATGTTCAACCATTTTAGGAGGTAGCGTAAGATCAAGAACTGATGGTACTCAGTCCAAGCTGCACTGAAGGCAATGGCAAAAAACAAGCCTCCAGGAATTGATGGAATATCAGTTGAGATGTTTCAACAAACACATGCAGCACTGGAGGTACTCACTTGTCTATGTCAAGAAATTTGAAAAACAGCTTCTCGGGCAACCAACTGGAAGAAATCCATATTTGTGCCCATTTCAAAGAAAGGTGATCCAACAGAATGTGCAAATTATCGAGTAATATCTTTTTTTATTTTTATCATTAATATCATACTCGAGTAAAATTTTGCTGAAGATCATTCAAAAGTGGTCGTAGCAGTACATTGATAGGGACCTGCCAGAAATGCATGGCGGATTCAGAAGAGGACACGGAACGAGGGGTATCGTTGCTGATGTCGGATGGATATTGGCTGAAAGCAGAGGATACCAGAAAGATGTTTACCTGTGTTTTATTGACTATGCAAAAGCATTTCAGTGCATGGATCGTAACAGTTTATGGATAACATTATGAAGAATGGGAATTCCAGAACACTTAAGTGTGCTCATGTGGAACCTGCACACAGACCAAGAGGCAGTCCTTTGAACAGAATGAGGGGATCCTGCGTGGCTTAAAATCAGGAAAGACGTGTGTCAGGGTTGTATTGTTCCACCATACATATTCAGTCCGTATGCTGAGCAAATAATCTGAGAAGCTGGACTACATGAAAAAGAACGAAGCATCAGGATTGGGGGAGGACTCATTAACAACTCGCATTATGCAGATGACACAACCTTGCTTGCTGAAAGTGAAGAGGACTTGAAGCACTTACTAATGAAGATCAAAGACTTCAGTATGGATTGCACTTCAACATAAAGAAAACAAGAATCCTTACAAGTAGACCAATAAGCAACATAATGATAAATGAAGAAAAGATCGAAGTTGTCAAGGATTTCATTTTTCTTGTAGCCACAATCAACGCCCATGGAAACAGCAGTCTGGAAATCAAACAACGCATTTCATCGGGCAAATCTGCTGCAAAAGACGTCTTTAAAGTGCTAAAAAGCAAAGATGTCACTTTGAAGACTAAGGGTGCGCCTGACGGGAGCCATGATATTTTCAACTGCCTCATATGCATGTGAAAGTTGGACAACGAATAAGGAAGACCTAAGAAGAACTGAAGCCTTTGAATTATGGTGTTGGCGAAGAATATTGAATATACCATGGACTGCCAGAAGAATGAAGAAATCTGTCTTGGAAGAAGTATGGCCAGTTGGAACGCTGCTTGGAAGCAAGGATGGCAAGACTTTCCCTCATGTGTTTTGGACCTGTTGTCAGGAGGGACTAGTCTCTGGAGAAAGATATCATGCTTGGTAAAGTAGAGGGTCATGGAAAAAAAGGATGACCCTCGAGGAATGGATTCACACAGTGGCTGCAGCAATGGGCTGGAGAGTAACAATGATTGTGAGGATGGCACAGGACAGGGCAGTATTTTGTTCTGTTGTACATGGGGTCGCTATGAGTCAGAATGGACTCGATGGCACCTAACAACAACAACAACCATGTCATTCTGGTGCACACCAACATTTGAGACAACTGCCCTGAACAGGGGTCTCTGAAATTTGACTGTACATTAGAAGCACCTGGGGAGCTGTTAAAAATCACTGGATTCAGAACAAAATTTATATAAGTTGAATCCAGGTCTCTTGTAGTGGGAAATAGGTGTTAACATTAAAAAAAAAATGCTCAGGTATAAAATTTGAAAATCTCTGACTTAATATAGCACTACTCCAATTACTACATTCAGATAACATGAGGATTTTTTGACATACAAGTCATGATCCATTAGTCCAAGGTGGGATCCAATATTCCGCATTTCCAAGTAGCTCCTCCGTGATGCCAAATCAGCTAGGCTGACAACCACACTTCAAGCAATGAAGTGTTAAAAATTTACATGAAAGAGAGCCAACATATACGGATAGTTCAGGTCACAGAGTAAATGTGCTTCAAAATTAGGTATCTTAAAGGAGACTTCATCCTCCTCCTACTTTCAATGCCATTTCCAGAGCTATTAATTAAAGACCATTTCCAGAGATATTAATTAAATGTTTGTGTTTTCATAATTTTCACCAGTTTTGCTGGAATCCATGGAGCTTCTCACGCTGTTATGCCGCAAGTTCCTCCTCTACTTTTTATGGTTCAGCGTTCAGGCCCTGAGTAGGACAAACGGTTAAGTGCTACTACCAGCTGGAAGGTTGGCAGTTTGGACCCGCCCCTAAGGCATCTTGGAAGACAGGCCTGGCAACTTGCTTCTGAAAGATCACAGCCTTACAAACCCTATGGAGTAGGTCTACTCTGCACACATGGGGTAGCAATGAGTCAGAACAACAACATGTATTAGGTAAACCTAGGTGTGTGTGTACAATAAAATCAGTGATATGTTTTGTATATATATTTTCCCAGTTTTTCATTTGTCTATACTGTCTTAGTTATCCTGTGCTGCTGTAACAGAAATACCACAAGTGGGTGCCTTTAACAAACAGAAATTTATTTTCTCATAATTTGTTGTCGTTGTTAGGTGCTGTCGAGTCAATCCCGACTCATAGTGACCGTCTGCACAAGAGATTGAAACACTGCCTGGTCCTGTGCCATCTTCACAATTGTTACTGTATTTGAGCTCATTGTTGCAGCCACTGTGTCCAGCTATCTTCTTGAAGGTCTTCCACTTTTTTGCTGACCCTCTATTTTGCCAAGCAATATACCCTTTCTCCAGGGACTGGTCCCTTCTGATGACAGGCTCAAAGTACATGAGGCAATGTTTTGCCATCCTTGCTTCTAAGGAACATTCTGACTGTATTTCTTCCAAGACAGATGTGTTTGTTCTTCTGGAAGTCCATGATACATGAAATATTCTTCACCCACAGCATAATTCAAAGGCGTAAATTCTTCTTTGGTCATCGTTATTAATTAAATGCCCCTCTTGCACATGCATATGAGGTGCCTGAAAACACCACGGCTTGGGTCAGGTGCACCTCAGTTTTCAAAGTGATATCTGCTTTTTAACACATTTAGAGGCCTTTTTGCAGCTGTTTCACCCAATGCAGTAAGTTGTTTAATTGCTTAACTGCTGCTTCCATGGGCACTGATTGTGGATCCATTTTGAAGACTGTAGTCTTTGATCTTCATCAGTAAGTGCTTCAAGTCCTCTTTACTTTCAGCAAGCAAGGTTGTGTCATCTGCATAGTCAGTTAGTTAATGAGTCTTCCTCCAGTCCTGATGCCTCATTCTTCTTCCAGCTTCTTGGGTTATTTGCTCAGCATACAGATTGAATAAGTATGGTGAAAGGATATAACCATAAGATTAGGAAAAGGGCAAAGATGTCTTTCTTCCTGTTTCTTTTCAACATCGTAACTGCCAACTGCCAGATCACAGTCACCCAGGTTGGAAAGGAGACTATAAATAAGTCTCTATTCTTAATTAACATGAGCTAATATGTAGACAACCCAAAGAATACATTAAAAGTATTAAAACTAAAAATTAATTAACACGGTCACAGAATACAAGATCAGTATAAAAAATAAAGTGTTTCTGTACATTAGCAATGAAAAATTAAATAATGAAATTAAAAAACTATTTCATTAGTGATAGTTTGAGAAAAATCAAATACTTAGGAATTAATTTAATCAGTGCAAGACTTGTACACTGAACACATCAAAATGTTGCTGAGGGAATTTAAAGAAGATCTAAACAAATGGAGTGATATTCCATGTTTGTGGACTGGAAGTCTGAACATTGTTGGGATGTTAATTCTCCCCAAATTGATCTATAAATTAAATTCAATCTCTATCAAATTCAATTTCCAGAAATTGATAAGCAATCATAAAATTTACATGAAAATGCAAAAGACATAGACAAAATTTTTGAAAAAGAACAATACTGGAGGACTTACATTAGCAATTTCAAAACTCTCTATGGGCACACACAGTATAGTTTTGGTGAATGGGAATTCACAAAGATCAATGGAACAGAATTGAGAGTCCAGAAGTAAACTCTTACACTGAAGGTGAATTGATTTTTGATAAGGCGCCAAAACAATTCAGTGGGGAAAAGGATAGTCTTCTCAAAAACATATTGCTCGAATAATTGGAAATGCACATGCAACAAACGAACAAAAAACAGAAACAAACTTAAGCTTTTATGTCAAATACACACAAAACTTAATACAAATGGATCATAGACATAAATGTACGAGCTAAAGCAGTACAATTTCTAGAAGAAACCATAAGGAAAAAGTCTTTACAACCCTGAGTGGGGCAAGAGTTTGTAGGTGGGGAAAAATCTAGTTCATAAGCGAAAATATGAAAAACTGGACTTTGTTAAAATAAATAACTTGTACTTCTTTATTCTGAATATGATGGTGGTTAAACAAATCTACATGTGTTTGTATTCATAGAACTGTAAGGCAAAAGAACACAAAGTCAATCTCCTATATGACAATTGACATTAGGAAAGAAAATGAAAAAGAATGCATATAAATTCCATGAGTGCAGGGATTTCTATCTTATTTATTTATTGATGTCACGTCAATGCCTCGCATATAAAAAAAATAGTGTTATATTCATATAGTATTCAGTTAATATCTGTTGGAAAAAAATTTGTGCTTCAAAAGAAAAGTCAGAGATTGAGGAAAAATATTTGCAAATCATGTATCTCATAAAGAACTTATTTATATTCAGAATTTATACACACTTAGATTTCAACAATAAGACGATAGTAAATGTTAGTGAGTACGTGGAAGAACCTGAACCCTCATGCTTTGCTGGTGAGAGTGTAAAATGGTATGCAGCCACATTAAAAAACAGTTTGGTAGTTCTTCAAAAAGTTAAACAGAAATTTACCATACAATCTAGCAATCCCATTCACAGGATTCTACTGAAGAGAAATGAAAACACATGCCTAACAAAGGCATATACTGGAATACTCATAGCAGCTGTATTCATAATAAAAAAGAATGGCAAACTATCAAAATGTCCATCAACTACATGAATAAACAAAATGGAACAGAATACTATTCAGCACCAAAAAGGACCATACTCTTCATGCACGATAACCTGGATGAACGTCAGAAGCAGTAGGCAAAGAAAAGGAACCCAGAGGCAAAATGCTATGTATTATATTATTCCATTAACATGAAATATCGAGAAAAGGCAAATCAATGGAGACTGAAAGGCAATCAGTGGTTAACCGGGGTTGAGGAGAAGGAGTGGGGCAAGACTGCAAATAGGCATGAGAAATATATATATTCATTATTATTTTTTATTGTGCTTTAGGTGAAAGTTTACGGAGCAAATTAGTTTCTCATTAGACAGTTAATACACAAATTGTATGGTGACATTGGTTGCCTACCGTGTGACGTATCGACACTCTCCCCTTCTCCACCTTGGGTTCCCTATTTCCATTCATCCAGTTTTCCTGTCCTTTCCTGTTTTCTTGTCTTTCCTTTTGAGATGGTGTGCCCATTAGTCTCGTATACATGATTGAACTATGAAGCACGTTCCTCACATGTGCTATTGGTAGCCCTATAAAAAACCAAGCCAAACCCATTACCACTGAGTCGATTCTGACTTCTAGTGACCCTACAGGACAGAGTAGAACTGCCTCATAGGTTTTCCAAGGAGCAGCTGGTCGATTTGAACTGTCGACCTTTTGGTTAGCAGCCAAATGCTTAACCACCATGCCACCAGGGCTCCTATAGACCTGTCTAATCTTTGGCTGAGAGGTGAACCTCAGGAGTAGATCCAAATACCAATAGCATTCTTTAATGAGATAAAAAAACTAACCACTAACGTTATATGGAAAGGGAAGGGGCCCCAGATAAGTAAAGTGTTACTGAAGAAGAACAAAGTAGGGGGTCCCACACTACCTGACTTCAGAACATGCTATACAGCTATGGTAGTCAAAATAGCTTCGTACTAGTACAATGACAGACACATTGACCAATGGAACAGAATTGAGAACCTGATCACCTGATCTTCGACAAAGGCCCAAAGTCCATTAAATGGGGAGAAGACAGTCATTTTAACAAATGGTGCTAGCAAAACTGGATGTCCATCTGTAAAAACATTGAAACAGGACCTATACCTCACACCATACACAAAAAACTAATTCAAAATGGATCAAATACCTAAATATAAAACCCGAAAGTATAAAGGATCAACACTAGGGGCCCTAATACATTTCATAAACAGGATACAAACCATAATTAACAATACACAACACCAGAAGATAAGCTAGATGTCTTAGTTATCTAGTGCTGCTATAACAGAAATACCACAAGTGGATTACTTTAACAAAGAGAAATTTATTCTCTCACAGTTTAGGAGGCTAGAAGTCCAAATTCAGGGCACCAGCTATAGAGGAGGCTTTCTCTCTCTGTCAGTTCTGGAGGAAGGTCCTTGTCATCAATCTTCCCCTGATCTAGGAGCTTCTTAGCACAGGAACCCTAGGTCCAAAGGATGTGCTCTGCTCCAGGTGCTACTTTCGTGGTGGTATGAGGTTCCCCAGTCTCTCTGCTCATTTGTCTCTGTTATATCTCACAAGAGATTGACTCAAGACAGGATAATCCACCCCCGTATAAATGAATGATAGTGGGACTTTCCCTTATGCTTGCATTTAATTTATCCCAACCTCTGAAATAGATTGTAGGGAAGGGTACTGCAGGTCCAACGGAACTTCTTAGTGTCACCACCAGAATGAAAGCCAGGGACACAGAAGGGAATGCAACTAAAGGAAGTCTTCCTTTTTCCTGAATCTCAGATGTGAAGGCTCTTTCCCAAGACTCACCTGCAGTCGCTCCATTGTTGACCCCTGAACCCGAATCTGAGATGAGTTCTCTCAATGACTGGCTGTGCTGGACCAGCTCATTCTTACCCTTTACCAGGTTATCTATAACATTCTCTTCTTTTTCTGCAGCTTTTGCAGAGCCATCTACTCCTCACTGTCCAGGATGCTTCTTATTTGATTAATCTGTCTCCGGAAACTTCATCTCTCAGTCTGAATCTGATTCTTCGGGGATGAGGAAGAGAGCGAAGTCGTCAGTCTCTCAGACAGAGGACTTACTTTGGAAGAGGAAGGAGCCAGGGAGAGAAATATTTTCTTCAGGGAGTTCTCACACAGAGGGGAAATAGAAGCATGGGGGCAATTTCTGCAGAAGCTAATTTTTCCTCCCAATTTCTCTTAAAAACCCCAAAAAACCCATTGCTGTTGAGTCGATTCCTACAATGGCCTCAAGTCTGCCTTGCGGAGACCCACCCTAAGCCAAAATGGCATACCTGGGAGAGGCTTAGCATAGAAGCAGATGTTCTAGACACTCAGGTCTCTGTTCCCCTCTCCCTTGCGTTACTCCTTTCCCTCCCCCATGCAGTGTTGAAACCTTAGGAGGGAACCTTGGGCCATTGCCAAATGTCTTCCTCTAGAAGAGTCACAGCCTCAGTACATGACAGAAATGGAACACAAGGATTCACCAGCCTTCCTCATCAGAGCATCTCTCTTTGTGTCAAAAAATATCTTTGTTCACCTGTGAACACACTCCGTCCTCTATCCTCCAGCAGAGAAGGAATAAGAAGAGAACTACTCGAAGGGCTTTTGGACTCATTAACTCTCGGAACAGAGAGAAAGGAGCTTCCTTAGACTAGGACCAAAAGTCCTGCTGAGATTTCTGTAATGTTATTAGACTCTGGATCTATTTAAATGTCTTATTTTAGCATGACTCCATGCTGGTATAGGAATGGGGTGAACCCTTGTTATCACCAGGTGGAAACAGAATTCCAGGCTCCCCACTTGGCCCCAGATGATCACATTTTTGGTCCCTTGTCATTAGTGACAGCTCAGATCCTATATCTAATACTCCTTAAAAATTCTGATATTTTGCTTTCCTCCATTCTCAATTAACTCATTAAATGCCCTCAGGTACTTTTTGGAAAGGACCGGGGAGAATATTTACTGCTTTTATCTGCGCTGGCGAGAAGATTCCTTCTTGAAGTTAACTCTGAGTCTTGTGAAGTGACTAGGATGTGGACATTGGGAACAGGGCTATAATTTGCCATTTCCATGCTGTGTCAGACTTCGCATTTCACCTCTTGAATTTTTTTTTTTCGCTATGCAAGTCAAGGAACAGCCTCTCTGGAAATAATATGATCTATTCACCAACCTTCCTCATCAGACTCATTGTCACAAATCTCTATAGGCCAAGGCATCCCAATTGCCTCTGAGGCATTGCTGCTCATTATGCCTGCTTTACTTATGATAGCTAAGGGCTGCCACTTGGCCTCTACTATTTCCTAATCCATAATTTCCTTTCATACTAGGGAGCCCAGTTTCATGGCAACATATTCATCACGAATGTGCTAATAGTTCCAGAATGACATGCATTATGAAGGGTTGTGTTAGTAAAACAGATGTAACGGTTATCAGTAAGAGATGAGATTTTCAGTTGGTTTTATATGCCACTCTGAATTACCTGATATTTTTCATTTGTTATATACTACTTCTATAATCAGAAATATGTAATCTATAAGGAGGATAAAAACAAAGAAAGAAAGTTGAATGTAAATCTATCAATCTCAGTCATGATATATTTTACACTGAACATTAAATGGCTTGTTGCAGTTCTAGTCAAAGTAACAAGCATTTTTCACAGCAATTATGATTCATATGCTACTGCAAATAGTCCTGCATGTCATACATACACCTTTAATGAAAAGTCACTATCTTATGCTCTAAAATATAAATTCTATCACAGCAGCTGGGTAAATTGAACTTGAAAGTTTGTCTTAGTTATGAAGAAAGATTTGCTAAGAAAAATACCTGTTAAATTGCACACATTGATTGCAAGTAGTAGAGAGTTTTGGCTAAGGTGGGTGTAACACTTCTTGAAAGAGGCACAGGAAATTTCTCAGGGGGAAAAAACCCACTAGGTTGGAATTAAGAGCCTCTGGGTATAGAAAACCACAAATAAGTACACACACAATTTGAGGATAGAGACAAAATAGCTGGACAGGTCCCAGAGGTCCAGGTGTCAACAGAAAAAGGTGATGGAAGTAGCCATGACGACTTCAGCCATGTGGAGCTGTGGGCAATTTGGTAGAGTTTAAACCCAAGAGCACTGGTTCCTGGACTAAAAGCTGCATCCTGAGAATTCTCAAAGATAATTAGCTCTGTAGTTCAATCTTCTTCTAAGTTTTCTCTAGTCCACCGATTCCATTTCTGTCTCAGAAGACTTGGTCTGAGGCTGATGACTGATTTTGTCCTATGTGAGGTGAGATTGTAGGAACAGGGGTGAGTAGAGCCAGATATTAGAACTCTTCACAGGTGTATGGTGATGCGAATATCAGGACTTTTGTTTGGAACCTTGTGAAGAGATTGTAGAGAACACCAATGACCAAAATTTGGGCTGACAGAGCAGAAATATATGGTAAGTTCTGAGACGGCTATTGGAGTCTCATTTGGATTTGGGCCCTGTCTCCTTAAAGGGAAGTTTTGCTTTGGCCATTAATCTTATTTGCTCTCTCACCTGGTCTTTCTCCCCTCACACTCTGCTGTTTGCCTTTCCATCTGTGTTATGTTGTAGGTATGCACTGGTGAAAGGATGTACCCAATCCATCAAGAAAGTCAAAGATTGTTAGAGATGCTTAATAGATAAAAAGGTAGCTCCTGATCAATGAGACATGTTCTGTAGTAGTTAAAAAGTATGACTTAGGGGAGATGGATCATGCAGGCAAAGCACTGATATGCTTGGCAGAGTCTGAGGAGTTCCAGGGGAGAGGGAGAGGGAGATTGCTCAGGAGCACAAGGCAGGAGGATGTCTGGGCAGGTTCAAGAAAACTTCTATGGGAAGGAAGCACGGGGTAAGGGCTTTTAGGATAAATGGGAACTTGCCTAGCAGATATTTTCAAAGACAATTCCCCAACTCCCCAGCTTTCCTCTAGAGCTCCAACCAAAACACATTCTCTTGGCTGTTCCTTTTCTCAAATCTCCATCAGCTTTTGAAGGCTGTTCGCCACCCAACTTCTGATCATGTTTGACCTCTGGCTTCTTCCTTCTAGTCTTCTTCACTTGCTTTTTCATCATCAAATCTATGGGGCATACACTGTACCCTTGTCCTTTTTTGGTGCCACCACTTTTCCATTTTCTCTAGGAGAATTCTAGTCCTTGAGGAAGTTCATTTTCATACAGCGTTAGTGTGGCCACGTTGCAATTGTCCATTGCAGGAAATATCTCCGATAGACTGTCTATGCCTCTTCCAATGCCAGCTTCCTAGGCTCTCCTCTCAGGAAAGAGGAGTAGGTTCATTTGAGCCACCCTAGCTTCTCTAAGGAGCCCTAAGGGATAATCTGGTGCTCGAAGAGGAGTTTTAGCTCCAGAAATCAAAACGAGGAGAGAGAGGAGCGAGAATGAGACAGTGAAGTGAGGGAATGTATATTTTTGAGCTAAAAATTTGTTATTGGTGAAGAGGTAGGCACTTTATTATGATCATTTGTTTTAGTTTAATTTTCGTAAATATTATACTTATAATTTAAACTCTAAAAGTCCTAGAAGGCTTAAAATAAAAAATAGAAGTTCCTTTTCCTACCTTACCTCTGATTCCTTCTCCTCAGAAGGAATTACTTTAACACTTAAAACCCACTGCCGTCGAGTCGATTCCGACTCATAGCGACCGTATAGGACAGAGTAGAACTGCCCCATAGAGTTTCCAAGGAGTGCCTGGTGGATTCGAACTGCCGAACTCTTGGTTAGGAGCCGTAGCACTGAACCACTACGCCACCAGGGTTTCCACCTATAGCTGTGTCTTTAGTATCTCCCTCCATAAAAACAGCATGCTTATATCGTTATTTCTTTTTAATTTTTTCATTGCGGTTTCAGCGAAAGTTTACAGCTCAAGTTAGTTTCTCAAACAAAAATTGACACACACATTGTTATATGACCCTGGTTGTTCTCCCTGTAATGTGACAGCACACTTCTCCTTTCCACCCTGCATTTCCGGTGTCCATTCAACCGGCTCCTGTACCCCTCTGCCTTCTCATCTCGCCTGCGGACAGGAGCTGCCCGTTTAGTCTCATGCATCTACTTGAGCTAAGAAGCACACTCTTCACAGGTATCATTTTATGTCTTATAGTCCAGTCTAATCTTTGCCTCAAGAGCTGGCTTTGGAAATGGTTTTAGTTTTGGGCTAACAGAGAGTCCAGGGGCCATGTCCTCCTGGGTCCCTCCAGTCTCAGTCAGACCGTAAGTCTGGTCTTTTTACCGCAATTTGAGTTCTGCACTCCATTTTTCTCCTGCTCCATCAGGGGCTCTCTTATGTGTTCCCTGTCAGGGTGGTCATGCTGTTATTCCTTGATCAAAAATTTTTAAGTCATTTTTATATGCTATCTACTGATTTTTTTTTTTAATATGGAAGCTGATCATTTAGGTTTCCTACACGTACCCCCTCATATACATTCAGACACATAAACTTTTCCTGATCTTATTAATATGATTTTTAAGATGCATGTTTATGTTTACATCATTAAGTAATGTAATTAATAACTGAAGTACACAGGGAATACAGTTCTTGTTTAAGTTTTTTTTTCCTCCTTAGAGTTAATAATTGTCTATTTTTTTGTTTGTTTGCTTGGTTTTTATATACCTTAACTTTCCACCGGAAATGAGGATTATGTTTCAAACAAGCTTCTGTCTTTTCTTCGTATTAGAATTTCCTTCCGGCGCCCCCCTATCCCCTTGATTCAATCTAGACTCATGGTGCTCCAGGACTCTCCACAGCTGACACTGCTCACCATTAATCAAGGAATTTCCTCGCCCCCTTGCAGCCTATGGAAACCCTGGTTGTGTAGTGGTTAAGTGCTATGGCTGCTAACCAAAGGGTTGGCAGTTCAAACCTGCCCGGCGCTCCTTGGAAACTCTATGGGGGGCAATTTTACTCTGTCCTATAGGGTCACTATGAGTCGGAATCGACTTGATGGCACTGGGTTTGGTTCTTTTTTCGGAATCGACTTGATGGCACTGGGTTTGGTTCTTTTTTGGTCGCAGCCTACACCCTCTCCTGTATTGTATCTCTTTGTATCAGTTTCTTAGTTGCAGCCCATGTTTCTCTATTTTTGGCTTCTTCCCTCATTTTGGCGGTGCTTATCTTCAAATACCCTCCTGCGAAAGATTTACTAGGAGGTAAATCTTTAGAAATATTTGAAAGTGTTAAATCCTGGCCCTTGTACCTCTGGGTGTGATCATGCTTGGAAATGGGGTTTTCTTCATTGTTAATTAGGTCATACCAAGTAGAGTGGGTTCTAAATCTAATCACTTCTGAGAAAAAAACACACACACGGGGAAAGACAGACACCGTGTGAGGATTGTTCACAAGCCAAGGAACGCCAAGGAACCAAGGAATGTCCAGGGGTATTGACAAGAAATCAATATGGCCGAGACCTTGATTTGAGCTTTTAGCCTGCAGAATTATGAGAAAATAAATTCCTATTCTTTAAAGCCATTTACTTATGGTATTTCTGTAACAGCAGCAATATGTAACTAAGACAGGGAGTAACAAAAGGGACTCTTGACCTGGGTCTCACAATCCAAGACCAAATATTCCAAGTGTAGAAGAAGGAAGAATGATCCAGGCAGGAAAAACACTGTGTACAATGTCAAAGACACATCAATATTAAACATGTTTACAGTAGCAAATATTTCATGTTTAAGGTTTAAGGTGTCTGTGTGTGTGGCGGGGGTGGGGGGAGGTTTGGGTGCACAACAGGCTGCATATTTACCATGGCAATCTAAGGCCTGCATAATTTAGCCTTAATTTAAAAATATGGCTATTTTTCTATAGGCAATGTGGAGCCACTTATGATCAGGTGCGTGTCTGTTGGAAAGAGAATCCTAGATGTAGATGAGAAACGAGGTCTGACTGGGATAGACTGAGGCATAATTCCCTCAGGAAGCCTTTTGGTAAACCCAGAAAGATAGAACAGAGATCTGACCAAAGGCAATGGCTGTAGGGATGAAGAGAAGAAAATAAAATTTAAGTCACATAAACAAGGGGGAAACATGTTTTTGGTTGATCCAGATGAATTTGGACCAAATAGAAGTAGTTTGCTTCCTTGGAGGGAATCATATGCAATCTAGGGCAGGAATATTGCTGCTGAAAGCCACTGGGCCTTGACTTTCAGTGACTTCCCTGTCAAGGCCTGCTTGCTGGGATGCTGACACTTCTGCAGAGGCAGAGGTGGCTCAGTTAATGGAAAGAGGCAGGGGCAGTAACTGGGAAGGGTATCAACAGGGAGCAGGTAGCACTATCCAGAAGAGACCAATGGTTAGTGGACCCCTACCATCCCAGCTTCAGTGGACACAGGGTCAGAGGGGCCGCGTTTCTTCCTCCGTCACTGAAACCAGTATTGAAGAAGGGCCGCAGAGGCCCAACAAAGGCACATTCAGAGAAAGTGTAGATAAGGGAGCCATGATCAGTGATGTTGTAGAAGGAGACGGTGTGGTTCTCATAGTCCAGGAAGATCCCAACTTGGCGAGGAGGAACCTTAAGGTCGAGGGAAGTCTGGGGGGAAGTGCCAGCCTCATATTTTTGTTTGTTCCACAACCAAATTGTCCAGAAGCCATTCTCAGGGCTGAGCGTAAATTGTCCCTTCCTCTTGACAGAGTGTCTACAAACCCCCAGGTCCCAGGCTTCCTTTCCGGTCACGTCTACCTCCCAGTAAAGCTTTCCAGAGTCGAAGCACTGGGCACCGAGGACCATGGGATAACTATCAAATCTCTCTTCATTTTCAGGCAAGTCCTGGCAGGTGTATCCAAACCTCGCTTGTCTCCGATCCTTAGAAAGGATGAGCCACGGATTGGCTGTGTCTGGATCCAGAGTGACGTGTACTGCAGAGAGGGGACCATGGTCAGTCTTGGAGAGTGTGGGGTGGCTGGGGGCAGTGATGGTCAGTGGCCTGTGCATGTGTTAAACTTTGGGATAAGGACGAGGGAGTGACCCTGAGCCTCAGCGTGTGAGGAAACAGCACCCCAGCCAACTCCGGCCCTTGCCTTGACCTTTGAGGGAACCACTTTCACTATCTCCATGCTGCCCCACCTACTCGAACCTGCCATCTCTCCTAGATGCTGCTGTTCTCCCCCACCCTGGGCATCGGCTCCGCATCCACGCTGTACCCTTCAGCTCCCCATGTGGGCCAGTCCCACAACTCCTAGAGCGTGCCTCACCTCCGTATGTCCTCAGCATCTTCTTCAGCCCTGGCACACGGAAGTCATTCCTCAGGTCTGGGGAGGCAACGCCTAGCTCCTTCAGGTTCCAGGCCTCACTCCTGACGGAAAGAGAATTTGAGACCTCCATCTCCAATTTCTATCACATCCTTCTGGAACCCTAATGCATAACCTCTCTCAAGGATGACTGTGGTAATTTAATTCTACCCAAATTTACAAACATCTTTATTCAGTCCCTGGGGGTTGAGGGGGAGGGATTGAGTTCCTGTCCAGGAGTTCCTAATTACATGAGCCTCTGCAGCATGCAGATAGTCCCTATCTCCTCTCCAAGCTTGATCACCCTTTAAGCACATTCTAGGGCATTTTGCAGGCAAGGCCAGCTGACATAGGCTGAATCACTTTTGTAGAGAACTCAAGGAGTCTCGTCCATGCTGTGGATCTTACTCATGGCTCTCGAGGGTTTGGAACTGGTTAAATTCCATTTAAAAAAGGAATCCCAGCAGGCTGTTGACTCAGAGCTTCCCAGAATTTTTCTGCTTGCCGCGGCTTCACTTTAGGAAGACAGTAGAGTCCAATCACTGTGGGCAACTCACCAACAGGGATGCCCATTAATTAGCTTTCGGAGACTAGAAAATATTTTCTAGACGATCAGGTCCTTGAGAATAGGGAAGAGGATGGGGAAAACTTCAGCACATGTTTTTCTAACTCAAGAACCTTTTTCATAGGTGCATATGCTTCTTTCACCCCTGCCCTTACAAAGAAAACCTCTCCTTACCTTTCCAGGATACTTTTAGCGTCCTGAGGAGAAAAGAGACAGAGAGTAAATTCTGGAGTTACTGGTTCACCACTGAGACTTTGATCCTAAGGGTGATGTGACACAAACCTGTGGTCCTAGGGCACTGCTCTGCCTCATTCTAGGGGCAGAAAGCCATTTCTGACCAGCTTGGAGTGTGGGCGGTTGTGGGGTAACCAGGAACCTAGCATCGGTGTGACCTATAGCTACAGGAAAGATCTTCAGTCTAAGGACTCTGACTCAGAAAATGAATGAGAAAGCCCAGATCCAGGGTGGCAGAGGGAAAACAGTCCTGGGTGAAGCCTAGAGAGAATCACAGGAAGAGAATGTCTAAACCAGGATCCCCAGAAACTGCTCTATCTCATTTGTGGGCTTGAGTTGTTTGGGGAAGAAGGGCTGGTTGGTCAAAGCTCTATCCTGTGCTGTACTTAATGTTGCCCCTCATTAGGTAAAATCAAATCATCTGAGAATATTCCTGTGCAGGGAGTTTGGGGCCCTCACATGGGAGTTGGTAGGCTCCTAGGCTGAGTCAAAACTATACCACTCAATAAAAGTTAATAAAAAAAACAAACAAAAAAAAACTATACCAGAAAGCTCAGTTCAATGTCTGGCAGAAACAAGATTTGG
Source organism: Elephas maximus indicus (assembly GCF_024166365.1). Classification (NCBI taxonomy): domain Eukaryota; kingdom Metazoa; phylum Chordata; class Mammalia; order Proboscidea; family Elephantidae; genus Elephas; species Elephas maximus. The sequence continues at coordinate 53,668,963 of NC_064825.1, forward strand.
ATAATGGGAAGAGAGTGCCTGTCAGGTCAACCAAATCAGATCAGCCTTTTTGCACAAGCCAGAAAGAAATGGCTTCATGACCACATCTGACAATGAGGGAAAAGGTGTGGGAGAAGAAGAACTGTATACTTACTCCTCACTTAGTGATGATATCGTTATCCAAAATTTTGTATTTACAACAAGAGTAAAAAATCTACTATCCTACTATTTTACACATTAACGAAGTATGTCTGGCTGTAACAGACACCGAGGTGCGAGAGAGAGTAACGCCGGCTGTGATGGTTCAGGTTATGTGTCAGTTTGCCTGGGCCATCATTTTCAGTGGGTTGGCAGTTATGTAATGACCTAATTTGGCAGTTTTGTAACAATGTAGTCATCCTGCATTTTGTGATCTGATGTGGTCATCCTCCATTTTTACATAATGCTGATTTTCACATAATGACCTGGTCTTTGGAACGTAACCACGTCGATAAGTAAGACTGTGGGTCCATGGTTTCCCACAGTAAGGTAAACATATGGTGGATGCAAGATGATTTTAAGTAGAATGTTCAAAGATGAACTTTTTAAAAATTGTGGTAAAATACATATAAACAAAATTTGTCATTTTACCCATTTTTAAGTATATAATTCAGAGACATTAATTATATTCACAATGTTGTAAAAACTTCAACACTATTTGTTTCCAAACCTTTTCATCACCCCAAACAGAAACTCTGTACCCATTAAGCATTAACTTCCCATATCCGCATACCCATATTCCCTACACCAGCCAGTAGTATCTACTAATATATTTTCTATCTCTATGCATTTGCCTATCCTGGATATTTAGTATAACTGGGATCAGGCATTGATGAATTTTTTAAAAATAGCTATGTACTTATTTTAAACTTAGCTCTACCTCTTACTATTTGGGTGGACTTGGTCAAGTTATTTAGCTTTAGTCTTTCATTAAGACTCTTAATGCCTCTGTGCCTTAGTGTCCTCATCTATGAAATGGGGATAGCAGTAGCACCCACCTCATTGCGTTGACATAAAGATATGCCTGGCATGTAATACGTGCTATTCAAGAGCTTGCAGTTATTATTATTATTGTTATGAAATAAATTAGAATAAAATATAAGTAACATATCAACAAGGAGCCCTGGTGGTGCAACAGTTAAGCACTTGGCTACTAACCAAAAGCAAACCCACGCAGCAGCTCCATGGACAGCTCACCTGGCAATCTGATTTCATAAAGATTACAGCCAAGAGGCCCTATGGGGCGGTTCTACATCACTATGAGTCAAAACTGACTTGATGGCACATGATGACAGTATATCAACACATAATTTCTTGGCTATTATTGTTTTTTTTTTTTTTTATTATTGTTTAGGACAAATTTCCTTTTAGACTAAAAAAGTGAGACAATTTAAGGAAAAATACTATGTTAAAATCATTTAGGCAGTTCACAGAAGTAGCAGAAAGTATAAAGGTGATACATTTATGGCTAAAGTTTGGAGTACCCATGTTATTTAGTCCACTTCCCACCCACGCTGTTTTACAAATGAAGAAATCAGGTCCAGGAAAGGAAAATGACTTAACCTGGAGTTATGGAGAGAACTGACAGCAGGGCCAGGGCTGGGCTACTATCTCTTGATTTTCAGTTCAGTGTTTTTAGTTATATCTCATTTATTAAACCCTCCCCAATGGCCAGACACTCCTCTAAGGACCTTAGTGGATTCTTTCACAAAAATGCTTTGAAATATATAACATAATACTCATTTCACATATGAGAAATCTGATGCTCAGAAAGATTAAAGGATTCTCTCAAAGTCACTCCCCCAGTACATGCCAGGCACTTACCAAAGATGTCCATTTCTGTTCCTTGTTGCACGGAATAAAAACCAAGCTAGCTGTCATCATGTCACTTCTGACTCATAGCAACCCCATGTGTGTCAGAGTAGAACTGGCCTCCACAGGGTTTTCTATGGCTGAGTTTTTTCAGAAGAAGACTGCCAGGCCTCTCTTCTAAGGTGCTTCTGAATGGACTTGAACCTCCGCATGTTAATTGTTTGTACCAGCCAGGAACTCTGCCGCATGGAATATTCCCTCCTAAGTTCGTACCATTCTATACCTTGAATGAAAACCATCCGTGAATCCTAATTCGGTTTGTTTAAGAATATTCCAAGGACCAGGTTTCCATTTGCTCTAATGGTAGACCCAGGGAACTGTTTTTTCTCTAGTTACTCCTTGAATCTCAGAGGTAGCCTCTCCCTGGTCTCACCTGAAGCAGTTCCAGTACTGGGCCCCGACTCCTCCTCTCCAGCTCTGAGATCAGCTCCTGCAGGGCCTGGCTTTTCTGGGCCAGTTGGGCCTCAGTCTCCCCCAGGATTCTGAGCTGATCTCTCTCGTCCTTCTCAAGTTTCTGCAGCTGCCTCTCTTCTTCTTTAGCCAGGAAGTTTCTCTGCTGCACAAACTCTGCGTGAATCCTTGATTTTTGCATCTCAACCTTTGTCTTTAGTGTTAAGGGAAAGAGAGGTATGGTTTTTATCAGAATAACTCAAGGTTCAAGGATGGAGGGTGTGGGTACCTATTTCTATCCTCTGCAGATTTCATCACTCTGGTTCTGTCTGGGGACACACAAACACAGAATCTTGCTGGGAGACTAGCAGGTAAGGCATCTGGGACTAAGAGGGGATTGGGATTGGTGGGAGCCCACTGAAACTGGCCCACAATCATACCTGTATCAGCCTACGACACCCAAGACTTTTCTCAACCTCTCTTTCAAAAGCCAGTCACCTCTCAAATGTATCCCTTGGCCTTCATTTCTCTCTGAGTTGTTAAGCGACTAATACCTGAACCCACCCCCAACAAGCTCGCACAGAGAGGCTCACAATATCATTTCTAAGTCATGGGAAAGGTAAGTTTCTGGAATATTCTTTGCCTGTTCTCTTTTGCTGGTAACTGGAGGGTCACTGCTTGCTATTGCAGCCTGGCTCTTCCCTCCCTCACCTTAAATCTTCCTCTTCTGGGATGTGTTGTCCAGGAGCTCTCTGCATTCTTCTTAATCCCTGACCTACCCCTCTTCCACTAGTGTGAAACTCCTTCACCAGTGTGAAACAAGCTTTAGTTCTCTGTTATACTTTGGACCAGTGATCTGGACATGGTCAAGCAAGCACCTGCTGAAACTGGTTTTCCTACTTCAACCCTTAAGCCCATTCCTCACAGCCTTTGCCATTTCCTACAAGGCATAGTGGTTGGGCTGCTCTCTAGAGATACCTTTGTCCCAGACACCAAGCACTGGTACTGTCATCTGCTGCGACTGGGCTCGGAGGAGCAGGGAGCTTTAGGGTATGGTTTCTCCCACTCAACCCCCTCTCCTATAGACTCTCAATCTTTGTGTTTGATTGGAAGCTCTCCTTCTAGCCTCCTTCATTCTTATTTCCCTTTATCAGGAGACAAGGAGGATGGCTGGTTCTCAGAGAGTGAGATATACCAACTCTGTAACTATTCAGATAGGTATAGCTGAGCCCACTAACTTGAATTCTGCCCAGACTTCTAATCTAAGATCCCTTTCTGGGTGTGACCCTTGCCTTCCAGGCTGCTCTCTTCTCAGCAATATCGACTTCCAACTTCTCAGCTAACTCCTGCTCTCTTCTCAGCTTCTGTAATGCCACCTGGAACTTCTCCTGCAGAGAGAGACAGCAAGTCAATCCCTAACCAGACTAAGTAGGATGGGGTAACATGGGGTGGGGGAAGGTCATCTTGGTTCTTAGAAAAGCCTGGGTGCAGAGAAGGTTGGAGCACTGGAGTCTTGAGTGATGTTGGAATTGATGAATGGGAATACTTCAGAAAAAGTCTGACGTTTTCTTGTAGACTAGACCCACACTGTTGGGGTGGCAGGGGTAGGGGGTGTTCTCACTCCTAATTAACCAGGAAGCCACAAGGAAACATGATCCTTGCCAGATTTTCCCACAGCATATTCCCTGCTCTCAGGGAATGAGAAGGTTGTGTTTAGTCTGCAACTCTCCACTTAGATTAGACATGGAGGGAGACACCCTTTCTTTCCCCAGTCCTTCAACTCCAGAGGCCGCTCTCTCCTATCACAAGCTGTGGAGAGGAAAGCACTAATCAGGGCCCATCTCCTTTTTACCTGCTCATGCTTTGTGCTAAGGCCTCACCTGGTACTCATGTGCAGCTTCCTCAATAGGGATCCTGGAGTGGTCACGGTGTTTCCGTGACTGGGCACACACCCAGCAAAGTGCTTTTCCATCTTTCTCACAGAACAGGTGAAGTTTCTCTCCATGCACCGTACACTGATCCCCCTTCATGTCCTCCTTGGTGCTCTGGTCCATTTGTCTAAGGTTGTCCACCATGTTGGCTAGGTGCCGATTGGGCCGGATGTTCCTGAGCAGGAATTTCTGCCGGCACACAGGGCAACTACTGCCGCCATCTTTCCCGACCTCAGAGATGCATCCTTGGCAGAAACTGTGGCCACATTCAATGATCACAGGCTCCACGAAGGGATCCAGGCAGACAGAGCATGTTACCTCCTCCCACATCATTGCCAGGAGCTTCGCTGAGGCCATAGGGGCAGTGTTCGTGTTAAACAGCACCACGGAGATCTTGTGGGGGACTAGTGGGGAGAGGAGAAAAGGAAAGAAAATGGGAAGGGTTGTGTGAGAAAAATAAAATGATTCAAAGGAGGACATGGGGGTGGTGAACTGGAGGGGATAAAAACAAGAAAAAGCAGGAACATCAATCTGAATAACAAGGGCTTCTCCTCCATAGTCTGGTCAGACGGAAGGGGAAACTGAGTCTGCAAAAGAGGTAAATATAATTGTCCAGAATCTCAGAGGTAAAACTTTACAACTACGCTTTCATCATGTCCACCCCAGCTTAAATCCTTCAAAGGGTCTCCATTACAATCCAAGGGGAAAATACTCCAACTGCCTGGAAGAAATGACAAAAGGAAGGAAGAAAGGAAGGGAAGATGGGATGGAAAAAAAAAAAAAATCCTGTACCCAGCTAGGGGCTGAGCCCATTCAAATACATCAAGTTGTGTGTGGGGGCAGGCATAGTAGCCAATTTGACAGGAAGGGAGGTCCAGGTGGGAGGTGCTGGGTCAGAGGGCTGGGCCTGAATATGAGACTGTGGGGTTTCCAGCTTTCTCACTAGGACCACTTCCACCAATTGCCACTTTGGGAGTCCTTCTGGTGATTTTTTTTTTTTAAGGAAGATTTCCCTCAGGGCCAAGGCTTTTTCCATCCATCTTCTCCCATCTCATGTAATCAATCACTGATTTCGCTGAAAAGTTAATCATAACAATAAACTAAACTAGTTATCTGAATGATAGGGACCTCTTTGTGTCAGAGTAGAACTGTGTTCCATAGGGCTTTCAATGGCTGAGTTTTTCAGTAGATTGCCAGGCCTTCCAAGGTGCCTCTAAAAGACCCAACCTCTGGACAGACTCAAAACACCAACCTTTCAGACTGAGCCTCTTAACCCTTTGCACCACCTAGAGACAATTCAGTCCTCTTTACAATAATGGCAGGAGTCAAATGTAGAGATATATATGTATGCATATACACATATACATATTTAAGCTGGGGTGGACCTGATGAAAGCATATGTATATATACATATACATGTGTACATCAATAAACAGATGCAATAATTTGCATAAAGTTACATAGACTAAAATGAAAAAGAGGAAGGAACAGGGAAAAAGAAAGAAAAAAATTTAGGAGTTTTGCTTTTGAGGGGCAGGCCAGTGGGGGAAGGGAGCTGCTTGGGAAGGGAGGGGACACTGTGCGCTCAGAAGTGTGGCCAGCACTCCCTGGGCTCTTCTCTTAACTACCTGGGTCATGTCTTCATTTCCTCCAGAGCACTGACCACCTCAGTCTTGGACCAGGGTACATCCTAGTCCAACGTCCTGAGCAGCCCTGTCCCTCTCACTTGCAGAGGTGGATTTTTGGAGATAGGAAAAAAACCCAGGGTCGTCGATTGGAGATAGGAGGGAAGGGAAATTCCGTTTCCAGGATTGCTGGCCCGCCCCACACTGGGCTCTGCTCGGCCAACCTCTGGGTTACAATCCCGGTAGTCCAAGGTTCGCGCGCCACTCCACCCCTGACGGGCGCGGCAGCAGGGCAGCCTGGCTCCCGCCGGCTACCTCTGCAGTCGCTTCAGAGCCCAGCCTCCTTCTAGGCAGAGGCGCCCGCGCGGGAAGACCTGCTTGCTGGGTCGACCAAGTTCCGCAAGGGAGAAGGGGTGGAATGGAATCTTCAAATCTGGGTAAGGGGAGGCTGGGATCCCCCAGCCTAGCCAGCTTCACTCACCTCAACAGGGCACTCAAAGGCCAAGGGCGGACCCCTAATTTCACTTTCGATTTCCTCTCAAAGGCGAGTCAAAAAAAGGGGGAGGAGAGTGGGAGGAGAATTGAAGGGAGGGGAGGAGAAATGGGTGTGGAGGGAGAGAAAGAATAGCAGCAGGGAAGGAAGAGAAGTGGGAGGCCAAACGGGAAGAGACAAGGAGGAGTTGGGGTGCGAGAGGTATTAGAAGATTCTGAGCCCCTAGACTTGGGCATCTTGGAAGCTGGGGTTGAAGGAAAACTCGGCAGCACTTCGTCCTAGGCTCACGCTCTCCCATTATCAAATGTAATGCCTCTCTCCCATTTCCCCCTCCCTGCTCTGCGCAGCTGAGGCTGAGTCCCCTGTAGTCTCTCCCTCTTAAGTCCTAGATCTGAAATTACTCTCTGTGGTTTATGCGTCCTTTTCAGACCTTCTCCCCTCCGCGGCAGCTGCCCACCCTAGAGGAGTGTGTCATGTCCCGCCCTAACTGCCTGTGGGAACAACGTCAGCTACTGGGGCATAAGGAAGGAACCGGGCTCTCAGAAAAACGGGTAATTTCCACTACCTTACCATCAAATTTCTTTCTTTTTTTTTTTTTTTTTACCCTCAGTGAGCATCAGGGACACAGAAACTGCGGATCCCTTGGTTAGAGCCTGGGGAATGGGAAGGTGAGTGGGTTCTGTGGAGAGCGGATCCTGTCATTCTGTTTGGCTGTTTGGTAATAAAAGTGATAAATCTACCAATCCATTACACCTATTCCGTTGAATCCGTTAACATAAACAGTCCCTGAAAGCAGAGTGGAAACAGTGAAAAAAATCAAAGAAAAAAGACACCCTGAAAATGACTGTTTCACATCACTGTAGACCCTTTGTTGTTTGTTGCAGGAATTGAGTAAGCCTCTGTTGGAAAGAGAATGGGTATGAAAAGAAGATAGGTTTCATAACAAGGCAAACATGGACTCAGTCAGTGCGGACCCTACTATTTATTAGCTGGATGCCCATCTCTCTGAGCTTCAATTTACTCATCTAATTAAGCAGGGGTATTAGTGCATGGATTGGTCATGATAAACAGAGAAAATATTGAAGTTGTCAAAGATTTCATTTTACTTGGATCCACAATCAACGCCTATGGAAGCAGCAGTGAAGGAATCAAACAAGGCATTGCATTGGGCAAATGTGCTGCAAAAGACCTCTTTAAAAGTGTTAAGAAGCAGTTTCTTCCACTTAAACAAAAATCACTGGAACATAACACAGCAAATATATGAAGACTCTGAAATGTAGAAGTAGAAGGTGGTCTGTATAGGGCCCTGGTCTTTTTTTTTTTTAATATCTAGTGTTGTCTACATAGAACATATATTTCCAATAAAATAAAACTTTAAAAAAGAAATATGGACAATATATTTTTTTTTCCCTAGAGTATTAACTAAATAATACATCGAATACAAGTTGGTTAGAGAAAGCACCACAGAGGAGACAATATTGAGAATGGGGTATGAAATGGCGAATAGAAATTTCCCAAAAAGTCAAGAGAGGTTATTCCAAGACAAAGCAGAAACACATCAAAGACGTGGGAGAGATGAGGCATGAATGGCCTTTAGTTTCTGAAGCCTTGGTTGCTTAAAGGTAACATGATAAGTGTCTCTGTAAAGGAAACCAGGAACCAACACTAATGGCCTGCCATGTTGAGGAGAAGAACACACTGACACTGATAATGGAGGAGTTTCCTTCCTCATCATTTTCTTAGCACACACCACCCCTTCAGAAACAACATGAGAATTTCCCGAGAGAGAAATGGTCAGCTTCAGTTTCCTCAAGGATTGTTCTGCAAAGTATGAACAGACGATTAATTTATATTCTCTTATTACAGACATGCATATTGATTAGAATGTGAATAACAATGTAATATGAATAACCTGAAAGCCTAGGAATCAATAGTCCTAGGAATGCCACTTAGTTAGAATGAGGGACATAAAGGGATGGAGGTTTGTATGTGGTTGTTGAGGGATATCGCATGAGGTCCCAGAGCTTGAGAGACTCAGTGCAGATTAGCTGCACAAATTCCTAGGCAGAGCATGGTTCTTACTTCATCCATTTCCAGAGATTAGAATAGTATCATAAAGGCTATATGACTTGTGGATATCAGTCCATCCAGTCCCAGGTCTGGGCAGGAGGATGCTCCCTCAGTCAAAAATGGCATTTCTATCTCAGGTTGTTTAGACAGTAGAAAAAGTAAGCCCTGCTACCTCTCTGGTGAACTTGCTCTAGACACAGACTACTGTAAGTGTCTAGACAAATAGACCCTGAGCTATTTACCTAGTGTTTCAGCTTCGCCTCTCACCTACCACTTCCGTAGGCCGCCTCATGGATAGCTGGAGAATGTGAAAACACAGTTCCTACCACAAAATCATTTCTGCCTTGTAAATAACACATGAACCATCTGGTCCTGGATCTGTTTGGTCTTGATCCCACAAATGATGGGATTCAGCATAGGTGGAACCAGAATGCAGACATTAGCCAACAAAATGTGGGTATGAGGTGGGATGTGGCGTCCAAAACACTGAGTAAGGGTTGTGGAGATTCCAGGCCCATAAAATAGGATGATGACACAGACATGGGAGCCACAGGTGTTCAGACCTTTGTGGTGTGCATTTTGGGAAGGCATGTGAAAGAAAGCACGAAGAATCAGCATATAGGAAACACAAATTAGCACAACATCTAAGACCACTGTTAACATTAGGACAGAGAAACCATACCAAATGTTCACTTGAATGTCATTACAAGCATATTTGGCGAAGCCAATGTGTTCACAGAAGGTGTGCGGAATTATATTATTTTGGCAGAAAGTGAATCTTTTCAGAAGATATGTCATGGGGGAGATTGTACCATAACTTCTCAGGAAGATACCTGCACCAATTTTCCCAACCAAGGCATGTGTAAGAATAGTGGTGTATCTCAGTGGGTAGCATATGGCAATGTAGCGGACAAATGCCATCATCAGCAAGATCCCTGACTCAGAGATGAAGGTGGAATAGATGAAAAAGAGGTGGGTGATGCAGCGATCCAGGGAGATCTCCCCAGCATGGAACCAGAAGATGGCCAAGGCCGGAGGTACTGTGCATGTGGAGAGGACAACGTCTGCTCCAGCCAGCATGTAGAGGAAGAGGTACATGGGTTCGTGGAGGCTGCGCCTTGAGACGATGATGAAGATGAACAGCCTGTTCCCAAGCACAGCAATGAGATAGGAAATGATGAGGGGATGGAATTCCACATGTGCTGGTCTTCTAGTCCGGGGATGCCCAACAAACAGAAGATTCTGTGGCTAGTACCAGTGTGGTTCAATATATTCATGTTTGAGTAGATCAGCCAGGGGCTCACCTCCCATTCTCAGAGACAGAGTAAAATACAGACTGTCCATGAATATTTTATCTGAAGTCACAAGGCGCTTTTGGCATATCCCACAGTTTCCATCTTTGATTGTGCAAATAATAAGGAATGCACAAAGATAAATAGGATAAAGTCTGCACCCCAATGAGTGACAGTCTAATTAAAAGATACACACATATCCAGCTAATAAAAATAAAAAGCAATTTTGTATGAACTTCTTCAAAACAAAGTATAACGAATACACAAAGGAAATCATTATGTGTGTCTGGGAAGGCTGTAAAAAGATGATACTTGAACTTGAGATTGAGTAGTTTATCATAGAATGAGGAATACCAAGGTACAGGAGCAGCGTAAGAAAAAATGCGTGTATAGATCAGTGCACAGCGCATTCATGAAACATTTTAGCTCAGGGTGGCTAGTGCATAGGAAGTATTAGAGTGAGACAGGGGAGGGGCCGTAGTGGAAGACAGGAAGGGCTTTGATCACAACTGAACACTTAGACTCTAACTTTACACAGGTGGCAGTTAGCAGATGCCTTCACCTCCCTTTTCTTACTTGTGAAGAGGGTCAGAAGACCTTCAGGAGGTAAAATTGGCAGGGCCTGTGTGCTTGATTGAGGCACTTCTGGTGCTTCCACTTTAGAGAACTAAGTTTAGAAATGACTGAAATTAGAAAAAAAAGTCATTATTTCTGGGAGTATCAGGGTGGTGTAGTGCTTCATATTTGGAAGATTCTTCTGCAGGTGGAATTAAACTGTATTTCATAAGTTACATCCTGGTGTCCTTTCATTCCTTCATTAGTTTAATCATTCATAAAGCAGGTTTTGAGCAGTGACTAGTTTTTAGGCATCATGCCATGTACCTGAATCCTAACTCAGCTCATGGTTTGAGAGGGAGTCAGGCATGTAAGCAGATAGGTTTAGTGCAACGATCCAGGTGGATTGGGCTCAGACGGCACTTTCTGAGAAGAGGGCCAGATTCAATTCCTTCACTGGATGAAGAAATGGAAACAAATAATAAAAAAACTCTCTTGGTAGGGATCTGAGGATATTAAATGTTGAGCTATCTTAAAGTATCCAGCTCAGTATCTGAGATGTATGTTAAGTTCATTAACATTATTTTTTTCACCCCAGTTCTCCCTCTTGGTTTTCCTGCTCTTTCTTTCTGGAGAGGAAACCCTCCTAATACTCTCCTCTTGGAGCTGGTAGAAATTGTTCTTCCATTAGAGTCACCAGTCCAGTGATGCCTGTCATCAAGCCTTGGGACAGAGAACTTGTGTAGCATACGGACACTCTGAGAAAGTTTCCTCCAGTGAGGGCAGCCATCCTCTTGTAGGAGGTGGAAGAAAAGGAAGAGAGTGGGATAGCAAGAGAAAGGAATGTGGCAGGCGTGTACTGCACAGACCAGACAAGGAAAGGAAAGAAGAATAAAGCAAGAAGAGCCAGGGGAGACACAAACCAACAAAGACAGGGCTTGAGAGGAGGGCAAATCACAAAAGTTGATGATGACCAGGTGTTGGGGGAGAGGGACGACCAGGGGAAATGTTATTAATCGGAGCCAGAGAGAGAGGCCAGGGAGATCAGGAGTTAGGGATTTGCTTGTGGAATTGTTCTCTTGACTTTGATCTAATAGAAGATTGCCCTAAAAATCCTGGTTCAAATGCCATCTCCCTGTAAATCTCTTCTCAAACATGCCTGAGATGCCCTGACCACGTCCCCAAAGCCCCTCCAATGCCCTGCTTTGGGCAGCCCAGCACAGATCCCTGTCATTTTTGGGGTTCTCTTCATACTTTGCCAAGTGGTGTCTGTCATCTAGGGCAACATGCTTTCTGTTTTCCATGCCCAGTCTAATTATCAGGGCACTTGTCATTTATTGGTAGTATCTCTTTATTACCAAATTTGGTAATTCCAGCTAGCTCATATGCCCTTCCCAGACCACACTCTCCACTTCTGATATAACAAACCATGTATGTGCCTTGGTCTTCGCCATTCTTTGTCCATATATATCAATATCCTTCAAGAGTCCTGTCACCTCTGCTTGTATGAGAACACAACATCAGTCCTTACCTTGTCCCTGTAATCATCGCCGTCTACAGATGTCTAATTGGTTTACCTGCCTCAGACTATGTGTTCAGGAACAGCCATGAGATCAGCAATGAACTTCAGCTTGTTGAAGGCCAGGCAGTTGGGCTGTTTATCTTCCCTCATGAAAGCCCCTGAGGGAAGCACTTACACCAAGGGCTCCAGGGACAGAGCTGCTGCTTGAGCCTTGCCCTCTTTCCAAATGGACAAAATCCCTAAGACTGTTTTCCCCTCCCTCCAATCTCCTCTTTTCTCATTTGCTCCTCCCCAGGTGCTGTGATCTCCACCCCACACTGAGTGCGAACATTTATCATGTCTCAGTACAAAAACCTCATCCAGCTGGCTCAGCCTTGCAACAGACCTACTTTAATGCTGGATTCAATGAATATACAGCTTTATTTTCAATCTCAACTCATGCAGTTAATATGTAAAAATAATTTTCATATTTTTGTTCTTCGTGAAGAGGATCATTTTGAAGTTATTAATCCCTGGCGTGGTTCATAAGATTCACGGTTTGGAGTCATAAGTATTTTTAACACTTTCCTGAAGGTATCTATCTAACTGTCCGTGCAGAACAATTTGTAGAACACATGTGGTTTGTGGCTGTTTTGAATACATTCTAATTTTATTTGCCTGCCAAGTACAGTATTTGGTTTAGCATTAGGCATCATAAACCCACATTTATGGTTGCTGGGAAAAAAGTCTTCTATTTTCTTTGCAGGTAGTCCCTGACTTGTAATGTATTTGAGTTATGACAAACCATACTTACAACTGTTTTTTGTTGCTGTTGTTGTTGTTCTTGTACATCTTATTGTTAGTAATATGTACTACAGGCAGTGTTGCAGTGTGTAATTTGCTTATGTTATCATTCGCAGATGTTCCTTCACAAATGCTTATATGTAATGCTTTCAAATCTCAAAGACAAATAAAGATCAGATTTATAAAAGTACTGATAATAAAAGGCAATTATAGTGAAAATAAAAAAGAGATATTTGATGAATTTTATTACTAAGTTTAAGTAATATTCTGAATCCTTGGTTGTCATTTCAACGATGATCACAGCATCTTCACCAGGAGTAAGTTCCATCTTAAGAAGCCACTTTCTTTACTCATGCATAAGAAGCAACTCCTCATCTGATAAAGTCTTATCATGAGATTGCAGCAATTCAGTCATATATTAGGGCTCCGCTTCTAATTCTAGTTCTCTTGCTATTTTCACCACATCTGCAGTTACTTTCTCCACAGAAATCTTGAACCCCTATAAGTCAAACCTGAGGGTTGGAATCAACTTCTTCCAAACTCCTGTTAATGTTGATATTTTGACCTCCTCCCATGACTCATGAATGTTCTTAATGGCATCTAGATTGGTGAATCCTTTCCAGGGGGGTTTCAATTTACTTTGCCCAGAGCCATCAGAGGAATCAGTATCTACGGCAGCTATAGCCTTACCAAATATATTTTTTAAATAATAAGATTTGAAAATCAAAATTACTCCTTGGTCCATGGGCTGCAGAATGGATGTTGTGTTAGCAGGCGTGAAAACATTAACCATCAGAGCTCTCGAGTGATCGGGTGCATTGTCAATGAGCAGTAGTATTTTGAAAGGAATTTTTTTTTTTTCTGAGCAGTAGGTCTCAACAGTGGGCTTAAACTATTCAGTAAGCCATGTTGTAAACAGCTGTGCTGTCATCCAGGCTTTGTTTTTCCATTCAGAGAACACAATCAGAGTAGATTTAGTATAATTCTTAAGGACCCTTGGGTTTTCAGAATAGTAAATGTGCACTTCCTTCAATTTAGAGTCACCAGCAGCATTTGCCCCTAACAAGAGAGGCAGCCTGTCCTTCAAAGCATTTGAGGCATTGACATTTCCTCTTTAGGTATGAAGTCCTAAGTGGCGTCTTCTGCCAATATCAGACTGGTTTGTCTACACTGGAAATCTATCTTTCAGCGTAGCCGCCTTCATCTGTTAGCTTAGCTAGGTCTTCTGGAGAACTTGCTCAGCTTCTACGTTATTACTTGCTGCTTTACCTTGCACTTTTATGTCATAGAGATGGCTTCTTCCCTAAATCTCATTAGCCAATCTCTGCTAGCTTCAAACCTTTCTTCTGCAACTTTCTCTCCTTTCTCAGCCTTCATAGAATTGAAGAGAGTTAGGGCTTTGCTCTGGATTAGGCTTTAGCTTAAGGGAACCTTATAGCTGGCTTAATCTTCTATCCAGACCACTAAAACTTTCTCCTTGTCTGCAATAAGGCTGTCTCTCGTTATTATCATTCATGTGTAGCACTTTTTATTTCCTTCAGGAATGTTTATTTTGTATTCACATCTTGGCTAACTGTTTGACGCAAGGGGACTTGCTTTCAGCCTGTCTTGCCTTTCGACACACCCTCCTTACTAAGCTTAATCATTTCTAGCTTTTGACTTAAAGTGACAGTTGTGTGACTCTTCCTTTCACTTGAACACGTAGAGGTCATTATGTGGTTACTAAATTGGCGTAATTTCAATTTTATCATGTCTGACAGAATAGGAAGGCCTGAGAGAGATGGGGAACAACCTATCAGTGGGGCAGTCAGAACATACACAATATTTATCAATGAAGTTCACTGTCTTATATGGGCACAGTTCGTGGTGCCCCCAAACAATTCCAATAGTAACATCAGAGACCACCGATCACAGATCACTATAACAGATATATGCACAGATTTCAGAAGTAATCAGATGCCTGTATAACTAATGACTCCTTCCCACCAGTGCCCTGGCCCTGGAAAAATGCCTTGGATCCTACAACCATCCTCAGGGAGAGAGGGAAGGAGGATATCCAATATACCATGGACTGCCATAAGAACCAACAAACCTGTCTTGGAAGAAAGTACATGACCATTAGGAGCAAGGATGGCCAGAGTTTGTCTCACATACTTTGGACATGTTATCAGGAGAGACCAATCCCTGGTGAAGTACATCATGCTTGGTAGGAAGCACATCATGGAGGCTCAGTGAAAAAGGGGAAGACCCTCAATGAGTTGAGTCGACATAGTGGCTGCAACAATGGGCTCAAGCACAAGGGCAGTGGGACACGACTCTTCTAATAGGTTTCAGATCATATCTCATCATGCCCCACGTTCCCATTTTGCTAAGTTGCTACCCACGTCCATGTCACTTTAGTAATATGTTATCCCACAAACTTTCTATGTTCTCTGCACTAACAGAATTTCTCACAAGTTTCCTTGAAAATGTCTTCATTCGTTCTGGAACACCAAATGCATTCCAGAAACTCTTGTATATCTTCAACAACCTTGTGGACATCTCTCATTCACTTCTTTGTTTTACCTGAAACATGGCTTTCAGCTATTCACTATATTCTGCATATAGAAAATCTCATTTTTATTTCTCATTCCTCATAGTACCTGTATAGGTATTGGAGGTAGTATCATTACTACATCCAATGATAACTTCCTCCCTCTTGCTAAAACCCCTAACCTAAGGATGCTCACGCCGTTTGGAAACACTGTCCTCTCTTCTTTCCTCGCCATATGTACCTAACACCTGATCACACCCTAGCCTCTTCATTGTCCTCATTTTTCATTGATGACTTTAGCTCAAGACCTCAACCCTAATACTTCCATCATTCTTAGCAAATCCAACATCTAGAAATTTCCACTGCAGTGGAATAATAATGCTATGGAATGTATTACTGCAAATCAAAAGGCCAAAGAGATTCACTAAAGAAATCTTTAGCTTGAGCTGCCTTAACCTTGGGAATAATGCTGACAGAAAAGCAGCACAAGCAGCTGGAATAAAAGATAAGAAAATTTCAAGGTATTTTAGTGACAGAGGGCTGTCTCTCAGGAAAAAGGAAGATTCAGGGTTTAGAAAAGGAGCAGGATTTTCTTAAGGGAAAACTCATATGAGGGTATAGGCTAGGCAGAAATGAAAAGGTGGAAGCATCTTAAATATATTGTGAAATTTTCTTGATGACGGTCAGTGGCTGGCGTCTACAGAATTCTAACAATTGGAAAGAAGCAAGATATTTGAGCCCTAACTAATTATTACCAAGATGGAGAACTGGGAAACTCTTTGTTAAACAAATTCTTGAAGACTACTACACAAAATAGTGCCATATAATTTGGACGGATGTAAAAGGAGAAGAGGAGCCCTGGTGGTGCAGTGGTTAAGTGCTTGGCTGCTAACTCAAAGGCTGGCAATTTGAACCCACCAGCCACTCTGCAGGAGCAAGATGTGGCTGTCTGCTATGGTAAAGATTTGGTCTTGTACTGGGGAGGTCAGCACAACTTTACCAGGGCAAAGTCAGAGAAGGTTCACAGACACATCCAAATGCCCTGAGGGACTGAGCTACTCTGCTGAGGGCTGGGGACCATGTTCTCTGCAGACTTCTAGCTCAATTAACATAACATAGCTTATAAAGAAAATGTTCTATATCCTACTTTGGTGGGTAGTATCTAGGGTCTTAAAAGCTTGTGAGTGGCCATCTAAGATATTCTACTGGTCTCACCCCATCTGGAGCAAGGGAGAATGCAGAAAACTAAAGACACAAGGGAAAGATGAGTCCAAAGGACTAATGGACCACAACTACCACAGCCTCCATCAGGCTGAGTCCAACACAACTAGACAGTGCCCAGCTACTACCACTGACTACTCTGACAGGGATCACAACGGAGGGTCCTGAACAGAGCTGGAGATAAATGACGAAAAAAATTCTAACTCACAGAAAAAGACTAGACTTACTGATCTGACAGAGACTGGAGAAACCCTGAGCGTATGCCCCCCCCACCAGATACCCATTTAAGTCAAAACTGGAGTCACTCCTGAGGTTCATCCTTCAGCTGAAGATTAGACGGGCTCATAAAACAAAATGGGACTAATTGGGCACACCAACTCAGGGGCATGGACAAGAAGGCACAAGAACCCAGGAAAACTTATAATGGGGAATCCAAGGTCGAGGAGTGAAGAGTGTTGACAATTCGTGGGGTTGGCAACCAGTGTCCAAAACAATATGGATATCAATTGTTTAACGAGACTAATTTGGTCTGTAAACTTTCATCTAGAGCACAATAAATAAATAACGAACAAAAAAAGTTAGAATTTAATCCTGTAGGTAAGAGTTCTGCCTCATTAACATGACTGCCTCTAATCCTGCCCCATGAGCATCATAGAGTTTAGGATTTACAACACATAGGACAATAACATCAGAACGCAAAATGATGAACAATCACACAATACTGGGAACCATGGCATAGCGAAGTTGACACCCATTTTTGGGGGACGTGATTCAATCCATAATAGCCCCAACTCATGGTGAACTAAATGCTGCCTGCTCCTGCACCATGCCCATGATTGGTTTTGGACTGGACCATTGTTATCCGTAAGGTTTTCATTGGCTGCTTTTCAGAAGTAGACCACCAGGCCTTTTTTCCTAGTACATTTTCATCTGGAAGTTCCACTAAAACCTGTTCGGCATCATAGCAACTTGCAAGCTACCACTGCTGGTGGCTGTGCATTAAGCATATTGGCTCCAAATCAAACCTGGGTGTCCCTCATAGAAGGCAGAAATTCTATGATCTACCACTGTTCTTCAAGAGTTTTATTTAGGGTGCTATTTATAACCTTTCCAATTCACATAAAATATTTTCTTTGGTAGTATTTCTTCCTCTTTAACCTAAAAACAATACAAACAGCATTTAGGAAATAGGTCTTTGAAGATGTTTTGGGGGAAAATACAGAATAGTCTAAAACTTGACCCACCACTTCTTACTTAGGACGGAGCTAAGCCAGCCAAGATCTTCAGCAGAAGCAGACTGTGTGAAGAAAACTCTTGCCTGTTTTCTCTTCCTTTCCAGGAGCAGCTCATCCAGACTCTTCTCCACGTCCTCTGCGTCTGTTTACTTACTCTTCTGTAGTGCACAGTTTTGCATCTTTGATGACCTCCAATTCATAGCTCTTCCAACTACCAAAATGTCTAAGAACAGGAAACAGGTTTACATTAAGTCACCTAGCAGTCTGGGTAGAGACTCTCATGACTTTCTCCATTGATTCAGTTATGAGAATGAACTATAACTTTTTAACCTTACCTAATCATGCATGCGACTGATCAAAGGGATTGTATTTTATTGTTTAATCTGTCCCTTGCTTATTGGTAATCTGTCCCTGCCTCTGCCTCCTTTATGCGTCTTGTGTCACATGGGGTCGACGTGAGTCAGAATTGACTCAGGGGCACCTAACAACAACAACATTATGTCTTCAAGTACAGCTGTGTCTGAGCATTTCCATACTGAAATACAATATATTTAAAGTCACTTTTATTACTTCTTAGAATTTGTTAAGAGAATTATATACACTTAAAAATTCTGTTGGGGATACCAGCCAGTAAGGATAGATAATCTTCATAATGGTGCAGGAGCAAAATCTATCTATAAAGCAACAGATTGTCTTTTTCCATATCGCTCCTACTTAGGGTCAATCTTACATTGCCAATGATCCTAAATCAGTAAACACTGGAAAGCAGTGGGTGGGAACTTGTAAAATATGTAAATTCTTGGACCTACTCCAGACCTAGTGAATCAAATTCTCAGTGGGCGGAGCCCAGCAATTTTGGCTTAAAAAGCCCTCCTGGTGATTCTGGTGCACACCAACATTTGAGAACAACTGCTCTAAAGCACGGGCATTTGTAACTGCTGTATTTTTTTTCCTGTTACTAACACATGGTTTGGTGCCACCGCTAATGATTATCAAGAAGAATCCTCCACTCTGAACATCCTTGGACTTATTACTTGATGATCCCAAAGTTCAAAGCAATAAACACTTTCAGTTTTAAAAAAGTTCTTACTATGAAAAGACTGCTTTGCCCTGTGTAATTGATAAATCGTAAAAACAAAAAAGCATGTGGCTTTTTTTGAAATCCATTTCCCAAACAGAACAAGATTTTATTTAAATTATATTATTTCATTTAATTAGATGTCATTTCATGAGGCATTTTTTAAAGAAACAATTCCATTTTTAGGAATTACGGGCAGCCAATTATCGATCTCAAATTTTTACATCCGAAATCAGCGTTAGTATAAAAGGTATATAAGAAAACACAGCCAAAGTTAAAAAATGCAATATAATCCTTTTCTCATTGGAGCAGAAAAAAAAAAAAAAGCTTATATTCGGTATGAAACTCAAAACAAGCAAAAGAAATTTGGTTAAAGCAATTGCTTATAGAAGATGTTCTTTACTTGCTGACTATCCTGAAACAAAACACTTATCCATTACATGCTTTGGTTTGCTCATTCAGAAAATGCAGGAACGGCGGTAAGTTCCTTATTGAGGTAAACATTAAATTAGTTATTCTGTGCAAAGAACAATGCAGGGCACATTTCGTGTGGTTCCTAATAGTTCCTACTCATAACCTTCTCCTCCTTTCCCAACAAATGTGTTTCTTAGTAATATTCTCTTCTTCCTGTAGTATAACTAAAAAGGATACAAACAGCATTTAGGTGATAGGTCTTTAAAGATGCTTTTCAGAGAAAATACAGAGTAGTCTAAAACTTGACCCACAACTTCTTACTTAGGCCAGTCAAGATCTTCAGTAGAAGCAGACCGTGTGAAGAAAACTCTTGCCTGTTTTCTCCTCCAATTCCAGCAGCAGCTCATCCAGGCTGTCCTCCATGTTGTCTGTGCACTGTATGAGCTGGCAGAGCTCACAGATAAGGAAAGCTCCCAGGGTGGCATCTTCCAGGGTGTCTCAATGTCCACGTGGATCAGGTGCACAGGCTGGAAGTCTCCTGTTCTCTGGAATATAGCTCTTCCACCACTGTGTCATAGACTGTGTCTTTGCAGGTCACGATGACATCGAAGGAATCTCTGCACTCTTAAAATCTTTCTGGCTGGGGCCCGATCCTCTGATTTCTCCCCAAGATGTGTAACATTCCATTCTGCGTACAGTATTCTCTGTCTTTCCTTAGAAGGTCATTGTACGTTTGTTGATATGTTGTCAAGAAATCACAAACTGAGCAAATATTGGGTTCTGGTCCTGGCAGCTTCACATGAGATCCAGTTCCAAAGGACTGGACACAGAACCCCTTTTTCTTGAGGATGCTGTGGACTTCCATGCTCCTGTTGATGTTACTCATACACACCACAGCCAGCCTGAGTGGAGATGAGGACATGATGGCGGCAGCTTGGAACTTCAGGGAGACCTGTGGGCTTCAGTACCTAAAGGGACTCTGAAGCCACCAGGATAGCTTCCTACTTCCACCTCTTCCGACCACTAAAATGTCTAAGGACAGTTTATATTAAGTTGCCTAGTAGAGTGGGTGGAGACTCTCACGACTTCTTCATTGATTGCGTTATGATAATGCACTGTTTAACGGTTGAGCCAAACCTAATAATGAGACTGAGCAAGTTGATTGGATCACCTAAGCCGCTAATCCTCCACAGTGGTGGCATCATCCTGTGGAAGCATTTAGAAATCTTGGATTGCCTGGTTGGTTCCGAGTTATTGAGCGCCTCTATTGATAATGGGGTGTCTTCTGAGGAGCTCAAAAGCAACTAACAACAAAAACATTGATAATGGCCAAGATTCCTAGGCTGCAAGCATGTCACAGGCTTCTCAATGACCTCTAGACATAAATGTAGGTGAAAACCTATTTAAAATTTCCTAAGCCTATACCCAATTCCTGTATGCATATAATTATAAAGTATTATTCCGTGTTTTTAATACTCAATGTGTCTTAGAGAAGCAAAACCAGTAGATTGTATAAATATCTATATAAAAACCAAAACTAAACCCGTTGCTGTTGAGTTGATTCTGACTCATAGAGAGGTTTATATAAAAGAAATGACTCATGAGGTTTTACAGGCTGGAAGTTCCTAAATCTGTTTGTTAGGTTGGAAGCGTCTTCTGATTCAGTAGCCAAAGGCCTTGTGAACCTAAGATTGGTAGGTCAGAAAGCAGGGCTCTTGTTCACAGGATACAAAGAGGGAAGAATCCCCAGGCTGGCAGTTAAGACTGCAGGTGAGCTGATAGCTCAAGTCCCAAGAACGGAGGTCAGACGAACAGGAGCCAGCTGTAGGGTCCAGAGCAAGCAAAAGCCCACAAGCCTTGCCAGAATGTCCACTTATATTTGATGCAGGTCACACGCTCAAGGAAACTCCCTTTCAACTGATTGGCTACTTATAGCAGATCCCATCATGGAGGTGATCACGTTATATCAAATCTCATCATGGAAGTGATCCCATCATCATTTGACTGCCACACTACATCATAACTGCCAAACCACTGAGAATCACAGGGCCCAGCCAAGTTGACAAACAATCCTAGTGATCACATGATGAATTTTCTAAAAGTGCAGTTGTGTAAGAAGAATTGTGTAGGAAAACTGTATGTAGTTTTGCCCGGAAATTCATAAAATTGTTTGCCAATGCAGAAATCATGTTTTCCACAACATATCTGCTGAGGATTGTATTTGAGAAATTACAATGACACAACCGAATACTCTGCATTTGGTTACTCTTGAATTCATAACGATTGTCAAGAGAATCTAGGAATTGATGCATGGATCTGTCTACCTTACTATGTCTTCGAGTATACCCGTGTCTGAGGAAATCTATATTGAAAAACAATACATTAAAATTACTTTTTAATATTATTCTGTATAATTTATTAAAGAAATCATGTAGACTTAAAAATTATGTACAGTGTACCAGTCAATAGATAATTGTGTCAGTTTATCATATTGCCAGAGCAAAGTCTATTTACAAAGCAACAGATTGTAGTTTTCTATGCCACTCCTAATTAAAGCCATTTTTTTTTATTAACTTTTATTGAGCTTCAAGTGAACGTTTACAAATCAAGTCAGACTGTCACATATAAGTTTATATACACCTTACTCCGTACTCCCACTTGCTCTCACCCTAATGAGTCAGCCCTTCCAGTCTCTCCTTTTGTGGCAATTTTGCCAGCTTCCAACTCTTTCTATCCTCCCATCTCCCCTCCAGACAGGAGATGCCAACACAGTCTCAAGTGTCCACCTGATATAATTAGCTCACTCTTCATCAGCATCTCTTTCCTACCCACTGTCCAGTCCCTTTCATGTCTGATGAGTTGTCTTCGGGAATGGTTCCTTTCCTGGGCCAACAGAAGGTTTGGGGACCATGACCGCCAGTCAGACCATTAAGTATGGTCTTTTTGTGAGAATTTGGGGTCTGCATCCCACTGATCTCCTGCTCCCTCAGGGGTCCTCTGCTGTGCTCCCTGTCAGGGCAGTCATCGATTGTGGCCGGGCACCAACTAGTTCTTCTGGTCTCAGGATGATGTAGGTCTCTGGTTCATGTGGCCCTTTCTGTCTCTTGGGCTCTTAGTTATCGTGTGACCTTGGTGTTGTCATTCTCCTTTGATCCAGGTGGGTTGAGACCAATTGATGCATCTTAGATGGCCGCTTGTTAGCATTTAAGACCGCAGACGCCACATTTCAAAGTGGGATGCAGAATATTTTCATAATAGAATTATTTTGCCAATTGACTTAGAAGTCCCCTAAAGAATGGTCCCCAAACCCCCGCCCTTGCTCCGCTGACCTTTGAAGCATTCAGTTTATCCCGGAAACTCCTTTGCTTTTGGTCCAGTCCAGTTGAGCTGATCTTCCATGTATTGACTATTGTCCTTCCCTTCACCTAAAGCAGTTCTTATCTACTAACTAATCAGTAAAAAACCCTCTCCCACCCTCCCTCCCTCCCCGCCTCGTAACCACAAAAGTATGTGTTCTTCTCAGTTTATACTATTTCTCAAGATCTTATAATAGTGGTCTTATACAATAATTGTCCTTTTGCCTCTAATTTCGCTCAGCTTAATGCCTTCCAGGTTCCTCCATGTTATGAAATGTTTCGCAGATTTGTCACTGTTCTTTATCGATGCGTAGTATTCCATTGTGTGAATATACCACAATTTATTTAACCATTCATCCGTTGCTTCCAGCTTTTTGCTATTGTAAACAGAGCTGCAATAAACATGGGTGTGCATATATCTGTTTGTGTGAAGGCTCTTATTTCTCTAGGGTATATTCCTAGGAGTGGGATTTCTGGGTTGTATGGTAGTTCTATTTCTAACTGTTTAAGATAACGCCAGATAGATTTCCAAAGTGGTTCTACCATTTTACATTCCCACCAGCAGTGTATAAGAGTTCCAATTTCTCTGCAGCCTCTCCAACATTTATTATTTTGTATTTTTTGCATTAATGCCATCCTTGTTGGAGTGAGATGGAATCTCATCGTAGTTTTAATTTACATTTCTCTAATGGCTAATGATCGGGAGCATTTTCTCATGTATCTGTTAGCTGCCTGAATATATTCTTTAGTGAAGTGTGTGTTCAATCCTTTGCCCACTTCTTGATTGGGTTGTTTGTCTTTTTGTGGTTGAGTTTTGATAGACTCATATAGATTTTAGAGATCAGGCGCTGGTCGGACATGTCATAGCTGAAAATTCTTTCCCAGTCTGTAGGTGGTCTTTTTACTCTTTTGGTGAAGTCTTTAGATGAGCATAGGTGTTTGATTTTTAGGAGCTCCCAGTTATCTGGTTTCTCTTTGTCATTTTTGGTAAGGTTTTGTATTCTGTTTATGCCTTGTATTAGGGCTCCTAACGTTGTCCCTATTTTTTCTTCCATGATCTTTATCGTTTTAGTCTTTATGTTTAGGTCTTTGATCCACTTGGAGTTAGTTTTTGTGCATGGTGTGAGGTATGGGTCCTGTTTCATTTTTTTGCAAATGGATATCCAGTTATGCCAGCACCATTTGTTAAAAAGATTATCTTTTCCCCAATTAACTGACACTGGGCCTTTGTCAAATATCAGCTGCTCATATGTGGATGGATTTATCTCTGGGTTCTCAATTCTGTTCCACTGGTCTATGTGTCTGTTGTTGTACCAGTACCAGGCTGTTTTGACTACTGTGGCCGTATAATAGGTTCTGAAATCAGGTAGAGTGAGGCCTCCCACTTTCTTTTTCTTTTTCAGTTATGCTTTGCTTATCCGAGGCTTCTTTCCCTTCCATATGAAGTTGGTGATTTGTTTCCTTATCACATTAAAAAATGACATTGGAATTTGGATAGGAAGTGCATCGTATGTATAGATGGCTTTTGGTAGAATAGAAAATTTTACTATGTTAAGTCTTTCTATCCATGAGCAAGGTATGTTTTTCCACTTAATTATGTCCTTTTTAATTTCTTGTAGTAGTGCTTTGTAGTTTTCTTTGTATAGGTCTTTTACATCTTTGGTAAGATTTATTCCTAAGTATTTTATCTTCTTGGGGGCTACTGTGAATGGTATTGATTTGGTTATTTCCTCTTCGATGTTCTTTTTGTTGATGTAGAGGAATCCAAGTGATTTTTGTATGTTTATCTTATAACCTGAGACTCTGCCAAACTCTTCTATTAGTTTCAGTAGTTTTCTGGAGGATTCCTTAGGGTTTTCTGTGTATAAAATCATGTCATCTGCAAATAGAGATAATTTTACTTCCTCTTTGCCAATCCGGATGCCCTTTATTTCTTTGTCTAGCCTAATTGCTCTGGCTAGGACTTCTAGCACAACGTTGAATAAGAGCGGTGATAAAGGGCATCCTTGTCTGGTTCCCATTCTCAAGGGAAAGGCTTTCAGGCTCTCTCCATTTAGAGTGATGTTGGCTGTTGGCTTTGTAAAAAAAAAAAAAAAACAGATGCCCTTTATTATGTTGAGGAATTTTCCTTCAATTCCTATTTTGGTAAGAGTTTTTATCATGAATGGGTTTTGGACTTTGTCAAATGCCTTTTCTGCATCAATTGATAAGATCATGTGGTTTTTGTCTTTTGTTTTATTTATATGGTGGATTACATTAATGGTTTTTCTAATATTAAACCAGCCTTGCATACCTGGTATAAATCCCACTTGGTCGTGGTGAATTATTTTTTTGATATGTTGTTGAATTCTATTGGCTAGAATTTTGTTGAGGATTTTTGCATCTATGTTCATGAGGGATGTAGGTTTGGAATTTTCTTTTTTTGTGATGTCTTTACCTGGTTTTGGTATCAGGGAGATGGTGGCTTCATAGAATGAGTTAGGTAGTATTCCATCATTTTCTATGCTTTGAAATACCTTTAGTAGTAGTGGTGTTAACTCTTCTCTGAAAGTTTGGTGGAACTCTGCAGTATAGCCATCCGGGCCAGGGCTTTTTTTTGGGAGTTTTTTGATTACCGTTTCAATCTCTTTTTTTGTTATGGGTCTATTTAGTTGTTCTACTTCTAATTGTGTTAGTTGAGGTAGGTAGTGTTTTTCAAGGAATTCATCCATTTCTTCTAGGTTTGCAAATTTGTTAGAGTACAATTTTTCGTAATAATCCGATATGATTCTTTTAATTTCAGTTGGGTCTGTTGTGATGTGGCCCTTGTCGTTTCTTATTCGGGTTATTAGTTTCCTTTCCTGTATTTCTTTAGTCAGTCTAGCCAATGGTTTATCAATTTTGTTAATTTTTTCGAAGAACCAGCTTTTGGCTTTGTTAATTCTTTCAATTGTTTTTCTGTTCTCTAATTCATTTAGTTCAGCTCTAATTTTTATTATTTGTTTTGTTCTGGTGCCTGATGGATTCTTTTGTTGCTCACTTCCTATTTGTTCAGGTTGCAGGGACAGTTCTCTGATTTTGTATGTGTGCATTTATCGATATAAATTGGCCTTTGAGCACTGCTTTTGCTGTGTCCCAGAGGTTTTGATAGGAAGTATTTTCATTCTCACTGCATTTTATGAATTTCCTTATTCTCTTATTCCCTCCTTAAAGTCTTCTATAACCCAGTCTTTTTTCAGGACGGTATTTTTTTTTTTTTTTTATTGTTCAGTTTCCAAGTATTTGATTTCTTTTCCCTAATTTTTCTGTTATTGATTTCCACTTTTATGGCCTTGTGGTCTGAGAAGATGCTTTGTAATATTTCGATGTTTTGGATTCTGCAAAGGTTTGTTTTATGACCTAATATTTGGTCTATTCTAGAGAATGTTCCATGGGCGCTAGAAAAAAAAGTATACTTTGCAGCAGTTGGGTAGAGAGTTCTGTATAAGTCAATGAGGTCAAGTTGGTGATTGTTGTAATTAGGTCTTCCGTGTCTCTATTGAGCTTCTTACTGGATGTCCTGTTCTTCTCCGAAAGTGGTGTGTTGAAGTCTCCTACTATAATTGTGGAGGTGTCTATCTCACTTTTCAGTTCTGTTAAAATTTGATTTATGTATCTGGCAGCCCTGTCATTGGGTGCATAAATATTTAATATGGTTATATCTTCCTGGTCAACTGTCCCTTTAATCATTATGTAGTGTCCTTCTTTATCCTTTGTGGTGGATTTAAGTTTAAAGTCTATTTTGTCAGAAATTAATATTGCTACTCCTCTTCTTTTTTGCTTATTGTTTGCTTGATATATTTTTTTCCATCCTTTGAGTTTTAGTTTGTTTCTGTCTCTAAGTGTAAGGTATGTCTCTTGTAGGCAGCATATAGACGGATCGTGTTTCTTTATCCAGTCTGAGACTCTCTGTCTCTTTATTGGTGCATTTAGTCCACTTACATTCAGCGTAATTCTAGTGTTTAGTGTTGTCATTTTGATGCCTTTTTATGTGTATTGTTGTCAATTTCATTTTTCCACTTACTTTTTTGTGCTGAGACGTTTTTCTTTGTAAATTGTGAGATCCTCATTTTCATAGTATTTGACTTCATGTTTGCTGAGTCGTTTTGTCTTTCTTGGTTTTTATTTTGAGTTATGGAGTTGTTATACCTCTTTGTGGTTACCTTAATATTTACCCCTATTTTTCTAAGTAAAAACCTAACTTGTATTGTCCTATATCGCCTTCTATCCTTCTCCATATGGCAGTTCTATGCCACCTGTATTTAGTCCCTCTTTTTGATTATTGTGATCCTTTACATATTGACTTCCATGATTTCCTGTTCTGAGCATTTTTTTTAAATTAATCTTAACTTGTTTTTGTGATTTCCCTATTTGAGTTGATATCAGGATGTTCTGTTCTGTGACCTTGTGTTTGCTGGTATCTGATATTATTGGTTTTCTGACCAAACAATTTCCTTTAGTATTTCTTATAGCTTTGGTTTGGTTTTTGCAAATTCTCTAAGCTTGTGTTTATCTGTAAATATCTTCATTTCGCCTTCATATTTCAGAGAGAGTTTTGCTGGATATATGATCCTTGGCTGGCAGTTTTTCTCCTTCAGTGCTCTGTATATGTCATCCCATTGCCTTCTTGCCTGCATGGTTTCTGCTGAGTAGTCTGAACTTATTCTTATTGATTCTCCCTTGTAGGAGACCTTTCTTTTATCCCTGGCTGCTTTTAAAATTTTCTCTTTATCTTTGGTTTTGGCAAGTTCGATGATAATATGTCTTGGTGTTTTTCTTTTTGGATCAATCTTAAATGGGGTTCGATGAGCATCTTGGATAGATAGCCTTTCGTCTTTCATGATGTCAGGGAAGTTTTCTGTCAGCAGAACTTCAACTATGCTCTCTGTGTTTTCTGTCCTCCCTCCCTGTTCTGGGACTTCAATCACACACAAGTTATCCTTCTTGATAGAGTCCCACATGATTCTTAGGGTTTCTTCATTTTTTTAATTTCTTTTACCTGATTTTTTTTTCAGCTATGTTGGTGTGAATTCCCTGGTCCTCTAGATTTCCCACTCTGCATTCTAATTGCTCGAGTCTACTGCTCTGACTTCCTATTGCATTGTCTAATTCTGTAATTTTATTGTTAATCTTTTGGATTTCTGCATGCTGTCTCTCTATGGATTCTTGCAACTTATTAATTTTTCCACTATGTTCTTGAATAATCTTTTTGAGTTCTTCAATTGTTTTATCAGTGTGTTCCTTGGCTTTTTCTGCAGTTTGCCTTATTTCATTTCTGAGGTCATCCCCGATGTCTTGAAGCATTCTGTAAATTAGTTTTTTATATTCTGTATCTGATAATTCCAGGTTTGTATCTTCATTTGGGAAAGATTTTGATTCTTTTGCTGGGGGGGTTGTAGAAGCTGTCATGGTCTGCTTCTTTATGTGGTTTGATATCGACTGCTGTCTCCGAGCCATCACTAAGATATTGTAGTGATTCATTCTATATTTGCTCACTGAGTCTTATCTTGTTTTGTTTTCTTTCAATATATGTGGATGAGCTACTAGATTGTACTGTCTTGATTGTTGTAGCCCTTGACTTACTTATGACCTATTACCAGCTGGTTTGGGCTGTTGCCAGATATATATGCCTGAGTCTATTCACTATTCTTGATTAGAATCTGATTTGGGGTCATCAAATGTGTGCTGCACCCTAATATCTATCCACCTCGAGAAGTAGTGGTGATAGTCGTGTGGACCAGATTCTATTAGCAGCTGGGGTTCACACTCCAGGGGGTGCAGGATGCTGATAGGCTTCCCCCAGGTGTCAGTGAGGTAGGTGTGTCTCTATTCCTAAAGCACCTTGGTGGGTGGGCTCTGCAGCTGTACCTTAGGCCCCCAATGTAAGTACCTATATAGATTGGTAGGTGTCACCCTCCTTAGACCCCTAAGGCAAGAGGCTAGGTGGTCTGGGGGGAGCTTCAGCCCTCAGTTCCCTGTTGTGGGTCAGTTAGGGCTCTGTTGAATAAGCAGAGATATCAGACCTGGAAAACTTGTTTTTCCGGTAAATCTGCTAAAAAAAAAAATGCAGTCAGATCCCTATCAGAAATGCCTTTGCAATATAATAGCCACCTTGTTCCCTGTAAGGATGAAAGCCCCAGATATGGATTATATATGCTTGGCTGGAGCTGGTTCTGTGTTTTTAGTCCAATTAGGGAAGGATTTTTGGTCCCTGGGTTTTTTGTGGTTGCTTCTCTCAGGCGGGAAGAATGGGTTAGGAAAAGACAAAAAAAAAAAAAAAAAAGAGAAAAGAAAAGCCACGGAGCCGGAGCCGTTCTCCCTCTGGCTCAGGAAATTCCAGTGTTAATGAAGCCGCCTGGGAAGGGGAGGGGAGGGTTCAGAAAAACAGAAGAGAGTAGCACTCCGGAATATAGCCAAAGTTGCTTATCTTGCTTGGAATGACTATTTTATCTGAGATTCCCCAGGGGCGTGCCGCCTATGTGTGCTGGCTGTGTAGAGATTGCCCCCGAGGGTCTGGCCCACAGAGAAAAAAATTTTTTTTGGCCGCGGTCAATTCCTCCGCTCCCAATCCAAAGCCCAGTGTCAAGGTTCCCCGGCTAGGACGCTGCACTCTCGGCTCCAAAATCAGTCGCTGCCTCCCGGGGACATCTGCTCCCGCCAGCCATGTCACTGCGCCACCCGCGTGGACTGGCTGGGCCACCTCCTGGGGTCAGTTCAGGGGGGTAGGTCTGCGCCCCATGTTTGCCCCATGACAGGATGCCGTGCTCAGCTCCCCTGTGCCCAGTCCAAAGCCCGGCGCCAAGGTTCCCCAGCTGGGACGCTGCACTACTGGCTCCAAAACCAGTCACTGCCTCCTGGGGACTTCTGCTACCACCAATCGCATCGCCACACCGCCGGCGCAGACAGGCTGGGCCCCCTCCTGGTGTCAGTTCAAGGGGATAGGGCTGCGCCCTGTGTTTGTGCCATCACAGGATGTTGTGTTCAGCCCCCCTGTGCCCAGTCCTAAGCCCGGCGCCAAGGTTACCTGACTGGGACGCTGGCTCCAGGCTCCGAAAACAGTTGCTGCTTCCCCGTAGTTGTTCCTTCTCCGTCTCTGTCACTCAGGTCAACTCTTTAAATCTGTGTTTGTTGTTCAGGGTTTGTAGATTGTCACGTATGTGATCGATTCACTTGTTTTTCAGAGTCTTTGTTCCAAGAGGGATCCGAGGTAGCGTCTACCCAGTCAGCCATCTTGGCCCCCCTCTAAAGCCATTTTTACATGGCAAATATTCCTAAATCAATATCACCTTAAGGCAGTGCTGTCAAAGTGTCCTGGGAACTTGTTAAAAAAGCAAATTTTTGAAACTTACCCAGACCTGGAGCCCTGGTGGAGCAGTATTAAAAGCTATGTCTGTTAACCAAAAAGTCAGCAGTTTGGATCCACCAGGAAGCCCTATGGGGCAGTTCTGCTGCATCCTATAGGGTTGCTATGAGTTGGAACCGACTTGATGGAACCTAACAAAACTAACAACAACCAAAGACCTACCAAATCAGAAAAACATGGGTTGGAGTCCAGCAATCTTGTTTTAGAAAGTCCCTCATGTGATTTTTCAATAATATGAACAACATAAACAGCAACTACACACTTATATTCCAGATGGAAGACACAGGAATCAACTCGACTACATCTATGGAAAGAGACAATGGAGAAGCTCAATATCAGAGGTCAGAACAAAGCCAGGGGCTGACTGTGGAACAGACCATCAATTGCTCCTGTGCAAATTCAAGTTGAAGGTGAAGAAAATTACAGCAAGTCCACCAGACCCAACATATGACCTTGAGTATATTCCACCTGAATTTAGAGACCATCCCAAGAATAGAGCTGATGCATTGAATACCCATGACTAAAGACCAGACAATTTGTGGAATGACATCAAAGGCATCAGACGTGAAGAAAGCAAAAGGTCATTAAAAAGACAAGGAAGAAAAACAAGACCAAAATGGATGTCAGAAGAGAAGTTTGCTCTTGAACGTTGAGTAGCTAAAATAAACTGAAGAAATGATTAAGTAAAAGAGCTGAACAGATTTCAAAGGGCAGACAAAGTAATATAATGAAATGTGCAAAGGCCTAGAGTTAGAAACCAAAAGAGAGGCACATACTCAGCATTTCTCAAGCTGAAAGAACTGGAGAAAAATTCAAACCTCGAGGTGCAATATTGAAAGATTCTATGAGAGGGAAAATATTGAATGACTCAAGAAGCATCAAAGGAAGATGGAAGAAATATACAGAGTCACTGTACCAAAAGAACTGGTCAATGTTCAACCATTTCAGGAGGTAGCGTATGATCAAGAACTGATGGTACTCAGTCCAAGCTGCACTGAAGGCAATGGCAAAAAACAAGCCTCCAGGAACTGACGGAATATCAGTAGAGATGTTTCAACAAACACATGCAGCACTGGAGGTACTCACTTGTCTATGTCAAGAAATTTGGAAAACAGCTTCTCGGACAACCAACTGGAAGAAATCCATATTTGTGCCCATTTCAAAGAAAGGTGATCCAACAGAATGCGCAAATTATTGAGTAATATCATTAATTATATCATACTCGAGTAAAATTTTGCTGAAGATCATTCAAAAGTGGTTGTAGCAGTACATTGATAGGGAACTGCCAGAAATGCATGCTGGATTCAGAGGAGGACATGGAACGAGGGGTATCACTGCTGATGTCGGATGCATATTGGCTGAAAGCAGAGGATACCAGAAAGATGTTTACCTGTGTTTTATTGACTATGCAAAAGCATTTCAGTGCATGGATCGTAACAGTTTATGGATAACATTGTGAAGAATGGGAATTCCAGAACACTTAAGTGTGCTCATGTGGAACCTGCACACAGACCAAGAGGCAGTCCTTTGAACAGAACGAGGGGATCCTGCGTGGCTTAAAGTCAGGAAAGACGTGTGTCAGGGTTGTATTGTTCCACCATACGTATTCAGTCCGTATGCTGAGCAAATAATCTGAGAAGCTGGACTACATGAAAAAGAACGAAGCATCAGGATTGGGGGAGGACTCATTAACAACTTGCATTATGCAGATGACACAACCTTGCTTGCTGAAAGTGAAGAGGACTTGAAGCACTTACTAATGAAGATGAAAGACTTCAGTATGGATTGCACTTCAACATAAAGAAAACAAGAATCCTCACAAGTGGACCAATAAGCAACATAATGATAAATGAAGAAAAGATCGAAGTTGTCAAGGATTTCATTTTTCTTGTAGCCACAATCAACGCCCATGGAAACAGCAGTCTGGAAATCAAACAACGCATTTCATCGGGCAAATCTGCTGCAAAAGACGTCTTTAAAGTGCTAAAAAGCAAAGATGTCACTTTGAAGACTAAGGTGCGCCTGTCCGGAGCCATGATATTTTCAACTGCCTCATATGCAAGTGAAAGTTGGACAACGAATAAGGAAGACCTAAGAAGAACTGAAGCCTTTGAATTATGGTGTTGGCGAAGAATATTGAATATACCATGGACTGCCAGAAGAATGAAGAAATCTGTCTTGGAAGAAGTATGGCCAGTTGGAACGCTGCTTGGAAGCAAGGATGGCAAGACTTTCCCTCATGTGTTTGGACCTGTTATCAGGAGGGACTAGTCTCTGGAGAACGATATCATGCTTGGTAAAGTAGAGGGTCATGGAAAAAGAGGATAACCCTCAAGGAATGGATTCACACAGTGGCTGCAGCAATGGGCTGAAGTGTAACAATGATTGTGAGGATGGCACATGACAGGGCAGTATTTTGTTCTGTTGTACATGGGGTCGTTATGAGTCAGAATGGACTCGATGGCACCTAACAAACAACAACAACCATGTGATTCTGGTGCACACCAACATTTGAGACAACTGCCCTAAACAGGGGTCTCTGAAATTTGACTGTACACACCTGGGGAGCTGTTAAAAATCACTGGATTCAGAACAAAATTTATATAAGTTGAATCCAGGTCTCTTGTAGTGGGAAATAGGTGTTAGCATTTAAAAAAAAATGCTCAGGTATAAAATTTGAAAATCTCTGACCTGAATTTTAATATAGCACTACTCCAATTACTACATTCAGATAACATGAGGATTTTTTGACATACAAGTTATGATCCATTAGTCCAAGGTGGGATCCAATATTCCGCATTTCCAAGTAGCTCCTCCATGATGCCAAATCAGCTAGGCTGACAACCACACTTCAAGCAATGAAGTGTTAAAAATTTACATGAAAGAGAGCCAACATATAGGGATAGTTCAGGTCACAGAGTAAATGTGCTTCAAAATTAGGTATCTTAAAGGAGATTTCGTCCTCCTCCTACTTTCAATGCCATTTCCAGAGCTATTAATTAAAGACCATTTCCAGAGATATTAATTAAATGGTTGTGTTTTCATAATTTTCACCAGTTTTGCTGGAACCCATGGAGCTTCTCACGCTGTTATGCCGCAAGTTCCTCCTCTACTTTTTATGGTTCAGCGTTCAGGCCCTGAGTAGGACAAACGGTTAAGTGCTACTACCAGCTGGAAGGTTGGCAGTTTGGACCCGCCCCTAAGGCATCTTGGAAGACAGGCCTGGCAACTTGCTTCTGAAAGATCACAGCCTTACAAACCCTATGGAGTAGGTCTACTCTGCACACATGGGGTAGCAATGAGTCAGAACAACAACATGTATTAGGTAAACCTAGGTGTGTGTGTACAATAAAATCAGTGATATGTTTTGTATATATATTTTCCCAGTTTTTCATTTGTCTATACTGTCTTAGTTATCCTGTGCTGCTGTAACAGAAATACCACAAGTGGGTGCCTTTAACAAACAGAAATTTATTTTCTCATAATTTTGTTGATGTTGTTGTTGTTGTTGTTACATGCTGTCAAGTCAATCCCGACTCATAGTGACCGTCTGCACAAGAGATTGAAACACTGCCTGGTCCTGCGCCATCTTCACAATTGTCACTGTATTTGAGCTCATTGTTGCAGCCACTGTGTCCAGCTATCTTCTTGAAGGTCGTCCACTTTTTTGCTGACCCTCTATTTTGCCAAGCAATATACCCTTCTGCAGGGACTGGTCCCTTCTGATGCCAGGCTCAAAGTACATGAGGCAAAGTTTTGCCATCCTTGCTTCTAAGGAACATTCTGACTGTATTTCTTCCAAGACAGATGTGTTCGTTCTTCTGGAAGTCCATGATACATGAAATATTCTTCACCCACACCATAATTCAAAAGCATAAATTCTTCTTTGGTCATCCTTATTAATTAAATGCCCATCTTGCACATGCATATGAGGTGCCTGAAAATACCATGGCTTGGGTCAGGTGCACCTCAGTTTTCAAAGTGGTATCTGCTTTTTAACACATTTAGAGGCCTTTTGCAGCTGTTTCACCCAATGCAGTAAGTTGTTTAATTGCTTAACTGCTGCTTCCATGGGCACTGATTGTGGATCCATTTTGAAGACTGTAGTCTTTGATCTTCATCAGTAAGTGCTTCAAGTCCTCTTTACTTTCAGCAAGCAAGGTTGTGTCATCTGCATAGTCAGGTAGTTAATGAGTCTTCCTCCAGTCCTGATGCCTCATTCTTCTTCCAGCTTCTTGGGTTATTTGCTCAGCATACAGATTGAATAAGTATGGTGAAAGGATATAACCGTAAGATCAGGAAAAGGGCAAAGATGTCTTTCTTCCTGTTTCTTTTCAACATCGTAACTGCCAACTGCCAGATCACAGTCACCCAGGTTGGAAAGGCGACTATAAATAAGTCTCTATTCTTAATTAACATGAGCTAATATGTAGAATATAATATGTAGAAAACCCCAAGAATACATTAAAAGTATTAAAACTAAAAATTAATTAACACGGTCACAGAATACAAGATCAGTATAAAAAATAAAGTGTTTCTGTACATTAGCAATGAAAAATTAAAAAATGAAATTAAAAAAACTATTTCATTAGTGATAGTTTGAGAAAAATCAAATACTTAGGAATTAATTTAATGAAATCAGTGCAAGACTTGTACACTGAACACATCAAAATGTTGCTGAGAGAATTTAAAGAAGATCTAAACAAATGGAGTGATATTCCATGTTTGTGGACTGGAGGTCTGAACATTGTTGGGATGTTAATTCTCCCCAAATTGATCTATAAATTAAATTCAATCTCTATCAAATTCAATTTCCAGAAATTGATAAGCAATCATAAAATTTACATGAAAATGCAAAAGATATAGACAAAATTTTTGAAAAAGAACAATACTGGAGGACTTACATTAGGAATTTCAAAACTCTCTATGGGCACACACAGTATAGTTTTGGTGAATTGGAATTCACAGAGATCAATGGAACAGAATTGAGAGTCCAGAAGTAAACTCTTACACTGAAGGTGAATTGATTTTTGATAAGGCGCTAAAACAATTCAGTGGGGAAAAGGATAGTTTTCTCAAAAACATATTGCTGGAATAATTGGAAATGCACATGCAACATACGAACAAAAAAACAGAAACAAACTTAAGCTTTTATGTCAAATACACACAAAACTTAATACAAATGGATCATAGACATAAATGTACGAGCTAAAGCAGTACAATTTCTAGAAGAAACCATAAGGAAAAAGTCTTTACAACCCTGAGTGGGGCAAGAGTTTGTAGATGGGGAAAAATCTAGTTCATAAACGAAAAAAATGAAAAACTGGACTTTGTTAAAATAAATAGCTTGTACTTCTTTATTCTGAATATGATGGTGGTTAAACAAATCTACATGTGTTTGTATTCATAGAACTGTAAGGCAAAAGAACACAAAGTCAATCTCCTATATGACAATCGACATTAGGAAAGAAAATGAAAAAGAATGCTTATATTCCATGAGTGCAGGGATTTCTATCTTATTTATTGATTGATGTAATGTCAATGCATCGCATATAAAAAAATAGTATTTTATTCATATAGTATTCAGTTAATAACTGTTGGAAAAAATTTGTACTTCAAAAGAAAAGTCAGAGATTGAGGAAATATATTTGCAAGTCATGTATCTCATAAAGAACTTATTTATATTCAGAATTTATACACACTTAGATTTCAACAATAAGACGATAGTAAATGTTAGTGAGTACTTGGAAGAACCTGAACCCTCATGCTTTGCTGGTGAGAGTGTAAAATGGTATGCAGCCACATTAAAAAACAGTTTGGTAGTTCTTCAAAAAGTTAAACAGAAATTTACCATACAATCTAGCAATCCCATTCACAGGATTCTACTGAAGAGAAATGAAAACACATGCCTAACAAAGGCATATACTGGAATACTCATAGCAGCTGTATTCATAATAAAAAAGAATGGCAAACTATCAAAATGTCCATCAACTAAATGAATAAACAAAATGGAGCGGAATACTATTCAGCACCAAAAAGGACCAAACTCTTCATGCACGATAACCTGGATGAACGTCAGAAGCATTAGGCAAAGAAAAAGAACCCAGAGGCAAAATGCTATGTATTATATTATTCCATTAACATGAAATATCGAGAAAAGGCAAATCAATAGAGACTGAAAGGCAATCAGTGGTTAACTGGGGTTGAGGAGAAGGAGTGGGGCATGACTGCAAATAGGCATGAGAAATATATATATTCATTATTATTTTTTTATTGTGCTTTAGGTGAAAGTTTACAGAACAAATTAGTTTCTCATTAGACAGTTAATACACAAATTGTATGGTGACATTGGTTGCCTGCCGTGTGATGTATTGACACTCTCCCCTTCTCCACCTTGGGTTCCCTATTTCCATTCATCCAGTTTTCCTGTCCCTTCCTGTTTTCTTGTCTTTCCTTTTGGGATGGTGTGCCCATTAGTCTCGTATACATGATTGAACTATGAAGCACGTTCCTCACATGTGCTATTGGTAGCCCGATAAAAAACCAAGCCAAACCCATTACCACTGAGTCGATTCTGACTCCTAGTGACCCTACAGGACAGAGTAGAACTGCCTCATAGGTTTTCCAAGGAGCAGCTGGTTGATTTGAACTGTCGACCTTTTGGTTAGCAGCCAAATGCTTAACCACCATGTCACCAGGGCTCCTATAGACCTGTCTAATCTTTGGCTGAGAGGTGAACCTCAGGAGTAGATCCAAATACCAATAGCATTCTTTAATGAGATAGAAAAACTAACCATTAACTTTATATGGAAAGGGAAGAGTCCCCAGATAAGTAAAGTGTTACTGAAGAAGAACAAAGTGGGAGTCTCGCACTACCTGACTTCAGAACATGCTATACAGCTACGGTAGTCAAAACAGCTTCGTACTGGTGCAATGACAGACACATTGACCAATGGAACAGAATCAAGAACCTGGTCACCTGATTTTCGACAAAGGCCCAAAGTCCATTAAATGGGGAGAAGACAGTCATTTTAAGAAATGGTGCTAGCAAAACTGGATGTCCATCTGTAAAAACATTGAAACAGGACCTATACCTCACACCATACACAAAAACTAATTCAAAATGGATCAAAGACCTAAATACAAAACCCAAAAGTATAAAGGGTCAACACGAGGGGCCCTAATACATGTCATAAACAGGATACAAACCATAATTAACAATACACAACACCAGAAGATAAGCTAGATGTCTTAGTTATCTAGTGCTGCTATAACAGAAATACCACAAGCGGATTACTTTAACAAAGAGAAATTTATTCTCTCACAGTTTAGGAGGCTAGAAGTCCAAATTCAGGGCACCAGCTATAGAGGAGGCTTTCTCTCTCTGTCAGTTCTGGAGGAAGGTCCTTGTCATCAATCTTCCCCTGATTTAGGAGCTTCTTAGCACAGGAACCCTAGGTCCAAAGGATATGCTCTGCTCCAGGTGCTACTTTCTTGGTGGTATGAGGTTCCCCAGTCTCTCTGCTCATTTGTCTCTGTTATATCTCACAAGAGATTGACTCAAGACAGGATAATCCACTCCCGTACAAATGAATGATAGTGGGACTTTCCCTTATTCATGCATTTAATTTATCCCAACTTCTGAAATAGATTGTAGGGAAGGGTACTGTAGGTCCATCGGAACTTCTTAGTGTCACCACCAGAATGAAGGCCAGGAACACAGAAGGGAATGCCACTAAAGGAAGTCTTCCTTTTTCCTGAATCTCTTATGTGAAGGCTCTTTCCCAAGACTCACCTGCAGTCGCTCCATTGTTGACCCCTGAATCCAAATCTGAGATGAGTTCTCTCAGTGACTGGCTGTGCTGGACCAGCTCATTCTTACCCTTTACCAGGTTATCTATAACATTTTCTTCTTTTTCTGCAGCTTTTGCAGAGCCATCTACTCCTCACTGTCCAGGATGCTTCTTATTTGATTAATCTGTCTCCGGAAACTTCATCTCTCAGTCTGAATCTGATTCTTCAGGGATGAGGAAGAGAGCGAAGTCATCAGTCTCTCAGACAGAGGACTTACTTTGGAAGAGGAAGGAGCCAGGGAGAGAAATATTTTCTTCAGGGAGTTCTCACACAGAGGGGAAATAGAAGCATGGGGGCAATTTCTGCGGAAGCTAATTTTTCCTCCCAATTTCTCTTAAAAACCCAAAAAAACCCATTGCTGTTGAGTCGATTCCTACAATGGCCTCAAGTCTGCCTTATGGAGACCCACCCTAAGCCAAAATGGCATACCTGGGAGAGGCTTAGCATAGAAGCAGATATTGTAGACACTCAGGTCTCTGTTCCCCTCTCCCTTGCATTACTCCTTTCCTTCCCCCTATGCAGTGTTGAAACCTTAGGAGGGAACCTTGGGCCATTGCCAAATGTCTTCCTCCAGAAGAGTCACAGCCTCAGTACATGACAGAAATGGAACACAAGGATTCACCAGACTTCCTCATCAGAGCATCTCTCTTTGTGTCAAAAAATATCTTTGTTCACCTGTGAACACACTCCGTCCTCTATCCTCCAGCAGAGAAGGAATAAGAAGAGAACTAATCGAACGGCTTTTGGGCTCATTAACTCTCAGAACAGAGAGAGAGGAGCTTCCTTAGCCTAGGACCAAAAGTCCTGCTGAGATTTCTGTGATGTTATTAGACTCTGGATCTATTTAAATGTCTTATTTTAGCATGATTCCATGCTGGCATAGGAATGGGGTGAACCCTTGTTATCACCAGGTGGAAACAGAATTCCAGGCTCCCCACTTGGCCCCAGATGATCAC
Organism: Elephas maximus indicus; assembly: GCF_024166365.1. Lineage (NCBI taxonomy): Eukaryota > Metazoa > Chordata > Mammalia > Proboscidea > Elephantidae > Elephas > Elephas maximus. Next base: position 53,707,542 of record NC_064825.1, read on the forward strand.
ATTTTTGGTCCCTTGTCATTAGTGACAGCTCAGATCCTATATCTAATACTCCTTAAAAATTCTGATATTTTGCTTTCCTCCATTCTCAATTAACTCATTAAATGCCCTCAGGTACCTTTTGGAAAGGACCAGGGAGATTATTTCCTGCTTTTATCTGTGCTGGCGAGAAGATTCCTTCTTGAAGTTAACTCTGAGTCTTGTGAACTGACTAGGATGTGGACATTGGGAACAGGGCTATAATTTGCCATTTCCATGCTGTGTCAGACTTCGCATTTCACCTCTTGAATTTTCTTTTTTTCACTATGCAAGTCAGGGAACAGCCTATTCAGTTGCATTTATCTCCTTTCTGGAAATAATATGATCTGTTCACCAGCCTTCCTCATCAGACTCATTGTCACAAGTCTCTATAGGCCAAGGCATCCCAATTGCCTCTGAGGCATTGCTGCTCATTCTGCCTGCTTTACTTAGGATAGCTAAGGGCTGCCACTTGGCCTCTACTATTTCCTAATCCATAATTTCCTTTCATACTAGGGAGCCCAGTTTCATGGCAACATATTCATCACGAATGTGCTAATAGTTCCAGAATGACATGCATTATGAAGGGTTGTGTTAGTAAAATAGATGTAACGGTTATCAGTAAGAGATGAGATTTTCAGTTGGTTTTATATGCCACTCTGAATTACCTGATATTTTTCATTTGTTATATACTACTTCTATAATCAGAAATATGTAATCTATAAGGAGGATAAAAACAAAGAAAGAAAGTTGAATGTAAATCTATCAATCTCAGTCATGATATATTTTACACTGAACATTAAATGGCTTGTTGCAGTTCTAGTCAAAGTAACAAGCATTTTTCACAGCAATTATGATTCATATGCTACTGCAAATAGTCCTGCATGTCATACATACACCTTTAATGAAAAGTCACTATCTTATGCTCTAAAATATAAATTCTATCACAGCAGATGGGTAAATTGAACTTGAAAGTTTGTCTTAGTTATGAAGAAAGATTTGCTAAGAAAAATACCTGTTAAATTGCACACATTGATTGTAAGTAGTAGAGAGTTTTGGCTAAGGTGGGTGTAACACTTCTTGAAAGAGGCACAGGAAATTTCTCAGGGGGAAAAAACCCACTAGGTTGGAATTAAGAGCCTCTGGGTATAGAAAACCACAAATAAGTACACACACAATTTGAGGATAGAGACAAAATAGCTGGACAGGTCCCAGAGGTCCAGGTGTCAACAGAAAAAGGTGATGGAAGTAGCCATGACGACTTCAGCCATGTGGAGCTGTGGGCAATTTGGTAGAGTTAAACCCAAGAGCACTGGTTCCTGGACTAAAAGCTGCATCCTGAGAATTCTCAAAGATAATTAGCTCTGTAGTTCAATCTTCTTCTAAGTTTTCTCTAGTCCACCGATTCCATTTCTGTCTCAGAAGACTTGGTCTGAGGCTGATGACTGATTTTGTCCTATGTGAGGTGAGATTGTAGGAACAGGGGTGAGTAGAGCTAGATATTAGAACTCTTCACAGGTGTATGGTGATGCGAATATCAGGACTTTTGTTTGGAACCTTGTGAAGAGATTGTAGAGAACACCAATGACCAAAATTTGGGCTGACAGGGCAGAAATATATGGCAAGTTCTGAGACGGCTATTGGAGTCTCATTTGGATTTGGGCCCTGTCTCCTTAAAGGGAAGTTTTGCTTTGGCCATTAATCTTATTTGCTCTCTCACCTGGTCTTTCTCCCCTCACACTCTGCTGTTTGCCTTTCCATCTGTGTTATGTTGTAGGTATGCACTGGTGAAAGGATGTACCCAATCCATCAAGAAAGTCAAAGATTGTTAGAGATGCTTAATAGATAAAAAGGTAGCTCCTGATCAATGAGACATGTTCTGTAGTAGTTAAAAAGTATGACTTAGGGGAGATGGATCATGCAAGCAAAGCACTGATATGCTTGGCAGAGTCTGAGGAGTTCCAGGGGAGAGGGAGAGGGAGATTGCTCAGGAGCACAAGGCAGGAGGATGTCTGGGCAGGTTCAAGAAAACTTCTATGGGAAGGAAGCACGGGGTAAGGGCTTTTAGGATAAATGGGAACTTGCCTAGCAGATATTTTCAAAGAGAATTCCCCAACTCCCCAGCTTTCCTCTAGAGCTCCAACCAAAACACATTCTCTTGGCTGTTCCTTTTCTCAAATCTCCATCAGCTTTTGAAGGCTGTTCGCCACCCATTTCTGATCATGTTTGACCTCTGGCTTCTTCCTTCTAGTCTTCTTCACCTGCTTTTTCATCCTCAAATCTATGGGGCATACACTGTACCCTTGTCCTTTTTGGTGCCACCACTTTTCCATTTCCTCTAGGAGAATGGTATTCCTTGAGGAAGTTCATTTTCATACAGCATTTGTGCGGCCAAGTTGCCATTGTCCATTGCAGGAAATATCTCCTATAGACTGTCTATGCCTCTTCCAATGCCAGCTTCCTAGACTCTCCTCTCAGGAAAGAGGAGTAGGTTCATTTGAGCCACCCTAGCTTCTCTAAGGAGCCCTAAGGGGATAATCTGGTGCTCGAAGAGGAGTTTTAGCTCCAGAAATCAAAACAAGGAGAGAGAGAAGCGAGAATGAGACAGTGAAGTGAGGGAATGTATATTTTTGAGCTAAAAATTTGTTATTGGTGAAGAGGTAGGCACTTTATTATGATCATTGGTTTTAGTTTAATTTCCGCAAATACTAATAATTTAACACTCTAAAAGTCCTAGAAGGCTTAAAATAAAAAATAGAATTTCCCTTTCCTACCTTACCTCTGATTCCTTCTCCTCAGAAGCAATTACTTTAACACTTAAAACCCACTGCCGTCGAGTCGATTCCGACTCATAGCGACCCTATAGGACAGAGTAGAACTGCCCCATAGAGTTTCCAAGGAGCGCCTGGTGGATTCGAACTGCCGAACTCTTGGTTAGGAGCCGTAGCACTGAACCACTACGGTTTCCACCTATAGCTGTGTCTTTAGTATCTACCTCCATAAAAACAGCATGCTTATATTGTTATTTCTTTTTAATTTTTTCATTGCGGTTTCAGCGAAAGTTTACAGCTCAAGTTAGTTTCTCATACGAAAATTGATACACACATTGTTATATGACCCTGGTTGTTCTCCCTGTAATGTGACAGCACACTTCTCCTTTCCACCCTGCATTTCCGGTGTCCATTCAACCAGCTCCTGTACCCCTCTGCCTTCTCATCTCGCCTGCGGACAGGAGCTGCCCGTTTAGTCTCATGCATCTACTTGAGCTAAGAAACACATTCTTCACCAGTATCATTTTATGTCTTATAGTCCAGTCTAATCTTTGTCTCAAGAGCTGGCTTTGGAAATGGTTTTAGTTTTGGGCTAACAGAGAGTCCAGGGGCCATGTCCTCCTGGGTCCCTCCAGTCTCAGTCAGACCGTAAGTCTGGTCTTTTTACCGCAATTTGAGTTCTGCACTCCATTTTTCTCCTGCTCCATCAGGGGCTCTCTTATGTGTTCCCTGTCAGGGTGGTCGTGCTGTTATTCCTTGATCAAAAATTTTTAAGTCATTTTTATATGCTATCTACTGATTTTTTTTTTAATATGGAAGCTGATCATTTAGGTTTCCTACACGTACCCCCTCATACACATTCAGACACATAAACTTTTCCTGCTGTTATTAATATGATTTTTAAGATGCATGTTTATGTTTACATTATCATTAAGTAATGTAATTAATAAGTGAAGTACACAGTGAATACAGTTCTTGTGTAAGTTTTTTTTCCTCCTTAGAGTTAATAATTGTCTATTTTTTTTGTTTGTTTGCTTGGTTTTTATATACCTTAACTTTCCACCGGAAATGAGGATTATGTTTCAAACAAGCTTCTGTCTTTTCTTCATATTAGAATTTCCTTCCGGCGCCCCCTATCCCCTTGATTCAATCTGGACTCATGGTGCTCCAGGACTCTCCACAGCTGACACTGCTCACCGTTAATCAAGGAATTTCCTCGCCCCCTTGCAGCCTACGGAAACCCTGGTTGTGTAGTGGTTAAGTGCTATGGCTGCTAACCAAAGGCTCGCCAGTTCAAACCTGCCCGGCGCTCCTTGGAAACCCTACGGGGGGCAATTTTACTCTGTCCTATAGGGTCGCTATGAGTCGGAATCGACTTGATGGCAGTGGGTTTGGTTCTTTTTTCGGAATCGACTTGATGGCACTGGGTTTGGTTCTTTTTTGGTCGCAGCCTACACCCTCTCCTGTATTGTATCTCTTTGTATCAGTTTCTTAGTTGCAGCCCATGTTTCTCTATTTTTGGCTTCTTCCCTCATTTTGGTGGTGCTTCTCTTCAAATACCCTCCTGCGAAAGATTTACTAGGAGGTAAATCTTTAGAAATATTTGAAAGTGTTAAATCCTGGCCCTTGTACCTCTGGGTGTGATCATGCTTGGAAATGGGGTTTTCTTCATTGTTAATTAGGTCATACCCAAGTAGAGTGGGTTCTAAATTTAATCACTCCTGAGAAAAAAACACGCACACGGGGAAAGACAGACACCGTGTGAGGATTGTTCACAAGCCAAGGAACGCCAAGGAACCAAGGAATGTCCAGGGGTATTGACAAGAAATCAATATGGCCGAGACCTTGATTTGAGCTTTTAGCCTGCAGAATTATGAGAAAATAAATTCCTATTCTTTAAAGCCATTTACTTATGGTATTTCTGTAACAGCAGCAATATGTAACTAAGACAGGGAGTAACAAAAGGGACTCTTGACCTGGGTCTCACAATCCAAGACCAAATATTCCAAGTGTAGAAGAAGGAAGAATGATCCAGGCAGGAAAAACACTGTGTACAATGTCAAAGACACATCAATATTAAACATGTTCACAGTAGCAAATATTTCATGTTTGAGGTTTAAGGTGTCCGTGTGTGTGGCGGGGGTGGGCGGAGGTTTGGTGCATAACAGGCTGCATATTTACCATGGCAATCTAAGGCTTGCATAATTTAGCCTTAATTTAAAAATATGGCTATTTTTCTATAGGCAATGTGGAGCCACTTATGATCAGGTGCGTGTCTGTTGGAAAGAGAATTCTAGATGTAGACGAGAAATGAGCTCTGAATGGGATAGACTGAGGCATAATTCCCTCAGGAAGCCTCTTGGTAAACCTAGAAAGATAGAACAGAGATCTGACCAAAGGCAATGGCTGTAGGGATGAAGAGAAGAAAACAAAATTTAAGTCACATAAACAAGGTGGAAACATGTTTTTGGTTGATCCAGATGAATCTGGACCAAATAGAAGTAGTTGGCCTCCTTGGAGGGAATCATATGCAATCTAGGGCAGGAATATTGCTGTTGAAAGCCACTGGGCCTTGACTTTCAGTGACTTCCCTGTCAAGGCCTGCTTGCTGGGATGCTGACACTTCTGCAGAGGCAGAGGTGGCTCAGTTAATGGAAAGAGGCAGGGGCAGTAACTGGGAAGGGTATCAACAGGGAGCAGGTAGCACTGTCCAGAAGAGACCAATGGTGGGTGGACCCCTACCATCCCAGCTACAGTGGACACAGGGTCAGAGGGGCCGTGTTTCTTCCTCCGTCACTGAAGCCAGTATTGAAGAAGGGCCGCAGAGGCCCAACAAAGGCACATTCAGAGAAAGTGTAGATAAGGGAGCCATGGTCAGTGATGTTGTAGAAGGAGACGGTGTGGTTCTCATAGTCTAGGAAGATCCCAACTTGGCGAGGAGGCACCTTAAGGTCGAGGGAAGTCTGGGGGGAAGTGCCAGCCTCATATTTTTGTTTGTTCCACAACCAAATTGTCCAGAAGCCATTCTCAGGGCTGAGCGTAAATTGTCCCTTCCTCTTGACAGAGTGTCTACAAATCCCCAGGTCCCAGGCTTCCTTTCCGGTCACGTCTACCTCCCAGTAAAGCTTTCCAGAGTCGAAGTGCTGGGCACCGAGGACCATGGGATAACTATCAAATCTCTCTTCATTTTCAGGCAAGTCCTGGCAGGTGTATCCAAGCCTCACTTGTCTCCAACCCTTAGAAAGGATGAGCCACGGATTGGCCGTGTCTGGATCCAGAGTGACGTGTACTGCAGAGAGCGGACCATGGTCAGTCTTAGAGAGTGTGAGGTGGCTGGGGGCAGTGATGGTCAGTGGCCTGTGCATGTGTTAAACTTTGGGATGAGGACGAGGGAGTGACCCTGAGCCTCAGCGTGTGAGGAAATGGCGCCCCAGCCAACTCCGGCCCTTGCCTTGACCTTTGAGGGAACCACTTTCACTATCTCCATGCTGCTCCACCTACTCAAACCTGCCATCTCTTCTAGATGCTGCTGTTCTCCCCCACCCTGGGCATCGGCTCCGCATCCACATTGTACCCTTCAGCTCCCCATGTGGGCCAGTCCCACAGCTCCTAGAGCTTGCCTCACCTCCGTGTGTCTTCCGCATATTCTTCAGCCCTGGAACACAGCACTCATTCCTCAGGTCTGGGGAGGCAACGCCTAGCTCCTTCAGGTTCCAGGCCTCACTCCTGACGGAAAGAGAATTTGAGACCTCCATCTCCAATTTCTATCACATCCTTCTGGAACCCTAATGCCATAACCTCCCTCATGGATGACTGTGGTAATTTAATTCTACCCAAATTTACAAACATCTTTTATTCAGTCCCTGGGGGTTGGTGGAGGAGGGATTGAGTTCCTATCCAGGAGTTCCTAATTACATGAGCCTCCGCAGCATGCAGATAGTCCCTATCTCCTCTCCAAGCCTGATCACCCTTTGAGCACATTCTACTGCATTTTACAAGCAAGGCCATCTGACATAGGCTGAATCACTTCTGTAAGGAACTCAAGGAGTCTCGTCCATGCTGTGGATCTTACTCATGGCTCTCGGGGGTTTGGAACTGGTTAAATTCCATTTAAAAAAGGAATCCCAGCAGGCTGTTGACTCAGAGCTTCCCAGAATTTTTCTGCTTGCCACAGCTTCACTTTGGGAAGACAGTATAGTCCAATCACTGTGGGCAACTCACCAACAGGGACGCCCATTAATCAGCCTTCTGAGACTAGAAAATATTTTATGGACGATCAGGTCCTTGAGAATAGGGAAGAGGATGGGGAAAACTTCAGCACATGTTTTTCTAACTCGAGAACCTTTTGCATAGGTGCATATGCTTCTTGTCATCCCCTGCCCTTACAAAGAAAACCTCTCCTTACCTTTCCAGGATACTTTTAGCGTCCTGAGGAGAAAAGAGACAGAGAGTAAGTTCTGCAGTTACTGGTTCACCACTGAGACTTTGGTCCTAAGGGTGATGTGACACAAACCTGTGGTCCTAGGGCACTGCTCTACCCCATTCTAGGGGCAGAAAGCCATTTCTGACCAGGTTCGAGTGTGGGTGGTTGTGGGGTAACCAGGAACCTAGCATGGGTGTGACCTATACCTATAGGAAAGATCTTCAGTTTAAGGACTCTGACTCAGAAAATGAATGAGAAAGCCCAGATCCAGGGTGGCAGAGGGAAAACAGTCCTGGCTGAAGCCTAGAGAGAATCACAGGGAGAGAATGTCTAAACCAGGATCCCCAGAAACTGCTCTATCTCATTTGTGGGCTTGAGTTGTTTGGGGAGGAAGGGCTGGTTGGTCAAAGCTCTATCCTGTGCTGTACTTAATGCTGCCCCTCATTAGGTAAAATCAAATCATCTGAGAATATTCCTGTGCAGGGAGTTTGGGGCCCTCACATGGGAGTTGGTAGGCTCCTAGGCCTAGTCAAAACTATACCAGAAAGCTCAGTTCAATGTCTGGCAGAAACAAGATTTGGATAATGGGAAGAGAGTGCCTGTCAGGTCAACCAAATCAGATCAGCCTTTTTGCACAAGCCAGAAAGAAATGGCTTCATGACCACATCTGACAATGAGGGAAAAGATGTGGGAAAAGAAGAACTGTATACTTACTCCTCACTTAGTGATGATATCATTATCCAAAATTTTGTATTTACAACAAGAGTAAAAAATCTACTATCCTACTATTTTACACATTAACGAAGTATGTCTGGCTGTAACAGACACCGAGGTGCAAGAGAGAGTAACGCCAGCTGTGATGGTTCAGGTTATGTGTCAGTTTGCCTGGGCCATCATTTTCAGTGGGTTGGCAGTTATGTAATGACCTAATTTGGCAGTTTTGTAACAATGTAGTTATCCTGCACTTTGTGATCTGATGTGGTCATCCTCCATTTTTACGTAATGCTGATTTTCACAAAATGACCTGGTCTTTGGAACCTAACCATGTCAATAAGTGAGAAGTGGGTATAGAATGTGAGAGTAGAGGGACTTCTGAGACTATCTGGTCCATGGTTTCCCACAGTAAGGTAAACATATGATGGATGCAAGATGATTTTAAGTACAATGTTCAAAGATGAACTTTTTAAAAATTGTGGTAAAATACATATAAACAAAATTTGCCATTTTACCCATTTTTAAGTATACAATTCAGAGACATTAATTATATTCACAATGTTGTACAACCTTCAACACTACTTGTTTCCAAACCTTTTCATCACCCCAAACAGAAACTCTGTACCCATTAAGCATTAACTTCCCATATCCGCATAACCATATTCCCTACCACAGCCAGTAGTATCTGCTAATCTATTTTCTATCTCTATGCATTTGCCTATCCTGGATATTTAGTATAACTGGGATCAGGCATTGATGAATTTTTAAAAAATAGCTATGTACTTATTTTAATCTTAGCTCTACCTCTTACTATTTGGGTGGACTTGGTCAAGTTATTTAGCTTTAGTCTTTCATTAAGACTCTTAATGTCTCTGTGCCTTAGTGTCCTCATCTATGAAACGGGAATAATAGTAGCACCCACCTCATTGCGTTGAAATAAAGATATGCCTGGCATGTAATACGTGCTATTCAAGAGCTTGCAGTTATTATTATTATTGTTATGAAATAAATTAGAATAAATAATAAGTAACATATCAACAAGGAGCCCTGGTGGTGCAACAGTTAAGCACTTGGCTACTAACCAAAAGCAAACCCACGCAGCAGCTCCATGGACAGCTCACCTGGCAATCTGATTTCATAAAGATTACAGCCAAGAAGCCCTATGGGGCGGTTCTATATCACTATGAGTCAAAACTGACTTGATGGCACATGACGACAGTATATCAACACATAATTTCTTGGCTATTATTGTTTAGGACAAATTTCCTTTTAAACTAAACTTACTCAGATTAAAAAAGTGAGACATTTTAAGGAAAAATATGTTAAAATCATTTAGGCCGTTCACAGAAGTAGCAGAAAGTATAAAGGTGATACATTTATGGCTAAAGTTTGGAGTACCCATGTTATTTAGTCCACTTCCCACCACGCTGTTTTACAAATGAAGAAATCAGGTCCAGGAAAGGAAAATGACTTAACCTGGAGTTATGGAGAGAACTGACAGCAGGGCCGGGGCTGGGCTACTATCTCTTGATTTTCAGTTCAGTGTTTTTAGTTGTATCTCATTTATTAAACCCTCCCCAATGGCCAGACACTCCTCTAAGGACCTTAGTGGATTCTTTCACAAAAATGCTTTGAAATATATAACATAATACTTATTTCACATATGAGAAATCTGATGCTCAGAAAGATTAAAGGATTCTCTCAAAGTCACTCCCCCAGTACATGTCAGGCACTTACCAAAGACGTCCGTTTCTGTTCACTGTTGCATGGAATAAAAACCAAGCCGGCTGTCATCATGTCACTTCTGACTCATAGCAACCCCATGTGTGTCAGAGTAGAACTGGCCTCCACAGGGTTTTCTATGGCTGAGTTTTTTCGGAAGAAGACTGCCAGGCCTTTCTTCTAAGGTGCTTCTGAATGGACTTGAACCTCCGCATGTTACTTGTTTGTACCAGCCAGGAACTCTGCCGCATGGAATATTCCCTCCTAAGTTTGTACCATTCTATACCTTGAATGAAAACCATCCATGAATCCTAATTCGGTTTATTTAAGAATATTCCAAGGACCAGGTTTCCATTTGCTCAAATGGTAGACCCAGGGAACTGTTTTTTCTCTAGTTACTCCTTGAATCTCAGAGGTAGCCTCTCCCTGGTCTCACCTGAAGCAGTTCCAGTACTGGGCCCCGACTCCTCCTCTCCAGCTCTGAGATCAGCTCCTGCAGGGCCTGGCTTTTCTGGGCCAGATGGGCCTCAGTCTCCCCCAGGATTCTGAGCTGATCTCTCTCATCCTTCTCAAGTTTCTGCAGCTGCCTCTCTTCTTCTTTAGCCAGGAAGTTTCTCTGCTGCACAAACTCTGCGTGAATCCTTGATTTTTGCATCTCAACCTTTGTCTTTAGTGTTAAGGGAAAGAGAGGTATGGTTTTTATCAGAATAACTCAAGGTTCAAGGATGGAGGGTGTGGGTACCTATTTCTATCCTCTGCAGATTTCATCACTCTGGTTCTGTCTGGGGACACACAAACACAGAATCTTGCTGGGAGACTAGCAGGTAAGGCATCTGGGACTAAGAGGGGATTGGGATTGGTGGGAGCCCACTGAAACTGGCCCACAATCATACCTGTATCAGCCTATGACACCCAAGACTTTTCTCAACCTCTCTTTCAAAAGCCAGTCACCTCTCAAATGTATCCCTTGGCCTTCATTTCTCTCTGAGTTGTTAACAGACTAATACCTGACCCCACCCCGAACTAGCTCACACAGAGAGGCTCAAAATATCATTTCTAAGTCATGGGAAAGGGAAGTTTCCAGAATATTCTTTGCCTGTTCTCTTTTGCTGGTAACTGGAGGGTCACTGCTTGGTATTGCAGCCTGGCTCTTCCCTCCCTCACCTTAAATCTTCCTCTTCTGGGATTTGTTGTCCAGGAGCTCTCTGCATTCTTCTTAATCCCTGACCTGCCCCTCCTCCACTAGTATGAAACTCCTTCACCAGTGTGAAACAAGTTTTAGTTCTCTGTTATACTTTGGACCAGTGATCTGGACATGGTCAAGCAAACACCTGCTGAAACTGGTTTTCCTACTTCAACCCTTAAGCCCATTCCTCACAGCCTTTGGCATTTCCTACAAGGCATAGTGGTTGGGCTGCTCTCTGGAGATACCTTTGTCCCAGACACCAAGCACTGGTACTGTCATCTGCTGAGACTGGGCTCGGAGGAGCAGGGAGCTTTAAGGTATGGTTTCTCCCACTCAACCCCCTCTCCTATAGACTCTCAATCTTTGTGTTTGATTGGAAGCTCTCCTTCTAGCCTCCTTCATTCTTATTTCCCTTTATCAGGAGACAAGGAGGATGGCTGGTTCTCAGACAGTGAGATATACCAACCCTATAGCTATTCAGATAGGTATAGCTGAGCCCACGAACTTGAATTCTGCCCAGACTTCTGATCTAAGATCCCTTTCTGGGTGTGACCCTTGCCTTCCAGGCTGCTCTCTTCTCAGCAATATCGACTTCCAACTTCTCAGCTAACTCCTGCTCTCTTCTCAGCTTCTGTAATGCCACCTGGAACTTCTCCTGCAGAGAGAGAAAGCAAGTCAATCCCTAACCAGACTAAGTAGGGTGGGGTAACATGGGGTGGGGGAAGGTCATCTTGGTTCTTAGAAAAGCCTGGGTGCAGAGAAGGTTGGAGCACTGGAGTCTTGAGTGATGTTGGAATTGATGAATGGGAATACTTCAGAAAAAGTCTGATGTTTTCTTGTAGACTAGACCCACACTGTTGGGGTGGCAGGGGTAGGGGGCGTTCTCACTCCTAATTAACCAGGAAGCCACAAGGAAACATGATCCTTGCCAGATTTTCCCACAGCATATTCCCTACTCTCGGGGAATGAGAAGGTTGTGTTTAGTCTGCAACTCTCCACTTAGATTAGACATGGAGGGAGACACCCTTTCTTTCCCCAGTCCTTCAACTCCAGAGGCCGCTCTCTCCTATCACAAGCTGTGGAGAGCAAAGCACTAATCAGGGCCCATCTCCTTTTCACCTGCTCATGCTTTGTGCTAAGGCCTCACCTGGTACTCATGTGCAGCTTCCTCAATAGGGATCCTGGAGTGGTCACGGTGTTTCCGTGACTGGGCACACACCCAGCAAAGTGCTTTTCCATCTTTCTCACAGAACACGTGAAGTTTCTCTCCATGCACCGTACACTGATCCCCCTTCATGTCCTCCTTGGTGCTCTGGTCCATTTGTTTAAGATTGTCCACCATGTTGGCCAGGTGCCGATTGGGCCGGATGTTCCTGAGCAGGAATTTCTGCCGGCACACAGGGCAACTACTGCCGCCATCTTTCCCGACCTCAGAGATGCATCCTTGGCAGAAACTGTGGCCACATTCAATGATCACAGGCTCCACGAAGGGATCCAGGCAGACAGAGCATGTTACCTCCTCCCACATCATTGCCAGGGGCTTCGCTGAGGCCATAGGGGCAGTGTTCGTGTTAAACAGCACCACGGAGATCTTGTGGGGGACTAGTGGGGAGAGGAGAAAAGGAAAGAAAATGGGAAGGGTTGTGTGAGAGAAATAAAATGATTCAAAGGAGGGCATGGGGGTGGTGAACTGGAGGGGATAAAAACAAGAAAAAGCAAGAACATCAATCTGAATAACAAGGACTTCTCCTCCATAGTCTGGTCAGACGGAAGGGGAAACTGAGTCTGCAAAACAGGCAAATATAATTGTCCAGAATCTCAGAGGTAAAACTTTACAACTATGCTGTCATCATGTCCACCCCAGCTTAAATCCTTCAAAGGGTCTCCATTACAATCCAAGGGGAAAATACTCCAACTGCCTGGGAGAAATGACAAAAGGAAGGGAAGATGGGATGGGAAGAAAAAAAAAAATCCTGTACCCAGCTAGGGGCTGAGCCCATTCAAATACATCAAGTTGTCTGTGGGGGCATGCATAGTAGCCAATTTGACAGGAAGGGAGGTCCAGGTGGGAGGTGCTGGGTCAGAGGGCTGGGCCTGAATATGAGACTGTGGGGTTTCCAGGTTTCTCACTAGGACCACTTCCACCAATTGCCACTTTGGGAATCCTTCTGGTGATTTTTTTTTTTTTAATGAAGATTTCCCTCAGGGCCAAGGCTTTTTCCATCCATCTTCTCCCATCTCATGTAATCAATCACTGATTTTGCTGAAAAGTTAATCATAACAATAAACTAAACTAGTTATCTGAATGATAGGGACCTCTTTGTGTCAGAGTAGAACTGTGTTCCACAGGGCTTTCAATGGCTGGGTTTTTCAGTGGATTGCCAGGCCTTCCAAGGTGCCTCTAAAAGACCCAACCTCTGGATAGACTCAAAACACCAACCTTTCAGACTGAGCCTCTTAACCCTTTGCACCACCTAGGGACAAGTCATTCCTCTTTACAATAATGGCAGGAGTCAAATGTAGATATATACATGTATGCATATACACATATACATATTTAAGCTGGGGTGGACCTGATGAAAGCATATGTATATATACATATACATGTGTACATCAAAAAACAGATGCAATAATTTGCATAAAGTTACATAGACTAAAATGAAAAAGAGGAAGGAACAGGGAAAAAGAAGGAATAAATTTAGGAGTTTTACTTTTGAGGAGTAGGCCAGTGGGGGAAGGGAGCTACTTGGGAAGGGAGGGGACACTGTGCGCTCAGAAGTGCGGCCAGCACTCCCTGGGCTCTTCTCTTTACTACCTGGTTCCTGTCTTCATTTCCTCCAGGGCACTGAGCACCTCAGTCTTGGACCAGGATACATCCTAGTCCAACGTCCTGAGCAGCCCTGTTCCTCTCACTTGCAGAGGTGGATTTTTGGAGATAGGAAAAAAACCCAGGGTCGTCGATGGGAGATAGGAGGGAAGGGAAATTCCGTTTCCAGGATTGCTGGCCCGCCCCACACTGGGCTCCCCTGTGCCAACCTCCGGGTTACAATCCCGGTAGTCCAAGGTTCGCGCGCCACTCCACCCCTGACGGGCGCCGGCAACAGGGCGGCCTGGCTCCCGCCGGCTACCTCTGCAGTCACTTCAGAGCCGAGCCTCCTTCTAGGCAGAGGCGCCCGCGCGGGAAGACCTGCTGGGTCGACCAAGTTCCGCAAGGGAGAAGGGGTGGAAGGGAATCTTCAAATCTGGGTAAGGGGAGGCTGGGATCCCCCAGCTTGGCCACCTTCACTCACCTCAACAGGGCACTCAAAGGCCAAGGGCGGACCCCTAATTTCACTTTCGATTTCCTCTCAAAGGCGAGTCAAAAAAAAGGGGAGGAGAGTGGGAGGAGAATTGAAGGGAAATGGGTGTGGAGGAAGAGAAAGATTAGCAGCAGGAAAGGAAGAGAATTGGGAGGGCAAACGGGAAGAGACAAGGAGGAGTTGGGGTGAGAGAGGGATTAGAAGATTCTGAGCCCCTAGACTTGGGCATCTTGGAAGCTGGGGTTGAACGAAAACTCAGCAGCACTTCGTCCTAGGCTCACGCTCTCCGATTATCAAATGTAATGCCTCTCTCCCATTTCCCCCTCCCTGCTCTGCCCAGCTGAGGCTGAGTCCCCCGTAGTCTCTCCGTCTTAAGTCCTAGATCTGAAATTACTCTCTGTGGTTTATGGGTCGTTTTCAGACCTTCTCCCCTCCGCGGCAGCTGCCCACTCTAGAGGAGTGTGTCATGTCCCGCCCTAACTGACTGTGGGGACAAAGTCAGCTACTGGGGCATAAGGAAGGAACCGGGCTCTCAGAAAAACGGGTAATTTCCACTACCTTTTTTTTTTTTTTTTTTACCCTCAGTGAGCATCAGGGACACAGAAACTGCGGATCCCTTGGTTAGAGCCTGGGGAATGGGAAGGTGAGTGGGTTCTGTGGAGAGCGGATCCTGTCATTCTGTTTGGCTGTTTGGTAATAAAAGTGATAAATCTACCAATCCATTACACCTGTTCCGCTGAATCCGTTAACATAAACAGTCCCTGAAAGCAGAGTGGAAAAAGTGAAAAAAATCAAAGAAAAAAGACACCCTGAAAATGACTGTTTCACATCACTGTAGACCCTTTGTTGTTTGTTGCAGGAATTGAGTAAGCCTCTGTTGGAAAGAGAATGGGTATGAAAAGAACATAGGTTTCGTAATAAGGCAGACATGGACTCAGTCAGTGCGGACCCTACTATTTATTAGCTGGATGCCCATCTCTCTGAGCTTCAATTTACTCATCTAATTAAGCAGGGGTATTAGTGCATGGATTGGTCATGATAAACAGAGAAAATATTGAAGTTGTCAAAGATTTCATTTTACTTGGATCCACAATCAACGCCTGTGGAAGCAACACTGAAGGAATCAGAGGAGGCATTGCATTGGGCAAATGTGCCGCAAAAGACCTCTTTAAAAGTGTTAAGAAGCAGTTTCTTCCACTTAAACAAAAATCACTGGAACATAACACAGCAAATATATGAAGACTCTGAAATGTAGAAGTAGAAGGTGGTCTGCATAGGGACCTGGTCTTTTTTTTTTTTTTAATATCTAGTGTTGTCTACATAGAACATATATTTCCAATAAAATAAAACTTTAAAAAGAAATATGGACAATATATTTTTTTTTTCCCAGAGTATTAAGTAAATAATACATCGAATACAAGTTGGTTAGAGAAAGCACCACAGAGGAGACAATATTGAGAATGGGGTATGAAACGAGGAATAGAAATTTCCCAAAAAGTCAAGAGAGGTTATTCCAAGACAAAGCAGAAACACATCAAAGACGTGGGAGAGATGAGGCATGAATGGCCTTTAGTTTCTGAAGCCTTGGTTGCTTAAAGGTAACATGATAAGTGTCTCTGTAAAGGAAACCAGGAACCAACACTAATGGCCTGCCATGTTGAGGAGAAGAACACACTGACACTGATAATGGAGGAGTTTCCTTCCTCATCATTTTCTTAGCACACACCACCCCTTCAGAAACAACATGAGAATTTCCCGAGAGAGAAATGGTCAGCTTCAGTTTCCTCAAGGATTGTTCTGCAAAGTATGAACAGACGATTAATTTATATTCTCTTATTACAGACATGCATATTGATTAGAATGTGAATAACAATGTAATATGAATAACCTGAAAGCCTAGGAATCAATAGTCCTAGGAATGCCACTTAGTTAGAATGAGGGACATAAAGGGATGGAGGTTTGTATGTGGTTGTTGAGGGATATCGCATGAGGTCCCAGAGCTTGAGAGACTCAGTGCAGATTAGCTGCACAAATTCCTAGGCAGAGCATGGTTCTTACTTCATCCATTTCCAGAGATTAGAATAGTATCATAAAGGCTATATGACTTGTGGATATCAGTCCATCCAGTCCCAGGTCTGGGCAGGAAGATGCTCCCTCAGTCAAAAATGGCATTTCTATCTCAGGTTGTTTAGACAGTAGAAAAAGTAAGCCCTGCTACCTCTCTGGTGAACTTGCTCTAGACACAGACTACTGTAAGTGTCTAGACAAATAGACCCTGAGCTATTTACCTAGTGTTTCAGCTTCCCCTCTCACCTACCACTTCCGTAGGCCGCCTCATGGATAGCTGGAGAATGTGAAAACACAGTTCCTACCACAAAATCATTTCTGCCTTGTAAATAACACACGAACCATCTGGTCCTGGATCTGTTTGGTCTTGATCCCATAAATGATGGGATTCAGCATAGGTGGAACTAGAATGCAGACATTAGCCAACAAAATGTGGGTATGAGGTGGGATGTGGCATCCAAAACGCTGAGTAAGGGTTGTGAAGATTCTAGGCCCATAAAGTAGGATGATGACAAAGACATGGGAGCCACAGGTGTTCAGAGCTTTGTGGTGTGCATTTTGGGAAGGCATGTGAAAGAAAGCACGAAGAATCAGCATATAGGAAACACAAATTAGCACAACATCTAAGACCACTGTTAACATTAGGACAGAAAAACCATACCAAATGTTCACTCGAATGTCATTACAAGCATATTTGGTCAAGCCAATGTGTTCACAGAAGGTGTGTGGAATTATATTATTTTGGCAGAAAGTCAATCTTTTCAGAAGATATGTCATGGGGGAGATTGTACCATAACTTCTCAGGAAGATACCTGAGCCAATTTTCCCAACCAAGGCGTGTGTAAGAATAGTGGTGTATCTCAGTGGGTAGCATATGGCAATGTAGCGGTCAAATGCCATCATCAGCAAGATCCGTGACTCAGAGATGAAGGTGGAATAGATGAAAAAGAGGTGGGTGATGCAGCGATCCAGGGAGATCTCCCCAGCATGGAACCAGAAGATGGCCAAGGCCTGAGGTACTGTGCATGTGGAGAGGACAACGTCTGCTCCAGCCAGCATGCAGAGGAAGAGGTACATGGGTTCATGGAGGCTGTGCCTTGTGAGGATGATGAAGATGAACAGGCTGTTCCCAAGCACAGCAATGACATAGGAAATGATGAAGGGGATGGAATTCCACATGTGCTGGTCTTCTAGTCCGGGGATGCCCAGCAAACGGAAGATTCTGTGGCTAGTACCAGTGTGATTCAATATATTCATGTTTGAGTAGATCAGCCAGGGGCTCACCTCCCATTCTCAGAGACAGAGTAAAATACAGACTGTCCATGAATATTTTATCTGAAGTCACAAGGCGCTTTTGGCATATCCCACAGTTTCCAGCTTTGATTGTGCAAATAATAAGGAACACACAAAGATAAATAGGATAAAGTCTGTACCCCAATGAGTGACAGTCTAATTAAAAGATACACACATATCCAGCTAACAAAAATAAAAAGCGATTTTGTATGTACTTCTTCAAAACAGTATAACGAATACACAAAGGAAATCATTATGTGTGTCTGGGAAGGCTGTAAAAAGATGATGCTTGAACTTGAGATTGAGTAGTTTATCACAGAATGAGGAATACCAAGGTACAGGAGCAGCGTAAGAAAAAATGCATGTATAGATCAGTGCACAGCACATTCATGAAACATTTTAGCTCAGGGTGGCTAGTGCATAGGAAGTATTAGAGTGAGACAGGGGAGGGGCCATAGTGGAAGACGGGAAGGGCTTTGATCACAACTGAACACTTAGACTCTAACTTTACACAGGTGGCAGTTAGCAGATGCCTTAACCTCACTTTTCTTACTTGTGAAGAGGGTCAGAAGACCTTCAGGAGGTAAAATTGGCAGGGCCTGTGTACTTGATTGAGGCACTTCTGGTGCTTCCACTTTAGAGAACTAAGTTTAGAAATGACTGAAATTAGAAAAAAAAAGTCATTATTTCTGGGAGTATCAGGGTGGTGTAGTGCTTCATATTTGGAAGATTCTTCTGCAGGTGGAATTAAACTGTATTTCATAAGTTACATCCTAGTGTCCTTTCATTCCTTCATTAGTTTAATCATTCATAAAACAGGTTTTGAGCAGTGACTATTTTTTAGGCATCATGCCATGTACCTGAATCCTAACTCAGCTCATGGTTTGAGAGGGAGTCAGGCATGTAAGCAGATAGGTTTAGTGCAACGATCCAGGTGGATTGGGCTCAGACGGCACTTTCTGAGAAGAGGGCCATATTCAATTCCTTTGCTGGATGAAGAAATGGAAACAAATAATAAAAAAACTCTCTTGGTAGGGATCTGAGGATATTAAATGTTGAGCTATCTTAAAGTATCCAGCTCAGTATCTGAGATCTATGTTGAGTTCATTAATATTATTTTTTTCACCCTAGTTCTCCCTCTTGGTTTTCCCGCTTTTTCTTTCTGGAGAGGAAACTCTCCTAATACTCTCCTCTTGGAGCTGGTAGAAATTGTTCTTCCATGAGAGTCACCGGTCCAGTGATACCTGTCATCAAGCCTTGGGACAGAGAACTGACTCTTGTGCAGCATACGGACACTCTGAGAAAGTTTCCTCCAGTGAGGGCAGCCATCCTCTTGTAGGAGGTGGAAGAAAAGGAAGAGAGTGGGATAGCAAGAGAAAGGAATGTGGCAGGCGTGTACTGCACAGACCAGACAAGGAAAGGAAGGAAGAATAAAGCAAGAAGAGCCAGGGGAAACACAAACCAACAAAGGCAGGGCTTGAGAGGAGGGCAAATCGCAAAAGTTGATGATGACCAGGTGTTGGGGGAGAGGGACGACCAGGGGAAATGTTATTAATCGGAGCCAGAGAGAGAGAGAGGCCAGGGAGATCAGGAGTTAGGGATTTGCCTGTGGAATTGTTCTCTTGACTTTGATCTAATAGAAGATTGCCCTAAAAATCCTGGTCCAAATGCCACCTCCCTGTAAATCTCTTCTCAGACGTGCCTGAGATGCCCTGACCACGTCCCCAAAGCCCCTCCAACGCCTGCTTTGGGTAACCCAGCACAGATCCCTGCCATTTTTGAGGTTCTCTTCATACTTTGCCAAGTGGTGTCTGTCATCTAAGGCAACATGCTTTCTGTTTACCATGCCCAGTCTAATTATCAGGGCACTTGTCATTTATTGGATAGTATCTCTTTATTACCAACTTTTGGTAACTCCAGCTAGCTCATATGCCCTTCGCTTCCTTCCCAGACCTCAATCTCCACTTCTGATGTAACAAACCATGTATGTGCCTTGGTCTTCGCCATTCTTTGCCTATATATATTAATATCCTTTAAGAGTCCTGTCGCCTCTGCTTGTAGGAGAGCATAACATCAGTCCTTACCTTGTCCCTGTAATCATCTCCATCTACAGATGTCTAATTGGTTTACCTGCCTCAGACTATGTGTTTAGGAACAGCCATGTGTTCAGCAATGAACTTCAGCTTGTCGAAGGCCAGGCAGTTGGGCTGTTTATCTTCCTTCATGAAAGCCCCTGAGGGAAGCACTTATACCAAGGGCTCCAGGGACAGAGCTGCTGCTTGAGCCTTGCCCTCTTTCCAAATGGACAAAATCCCTAAGACTGTTTTCCCCTCCCTCCAATCTCCTCTTTTCTCATTTGCTCCTCCCCAGGTGCTGTGATCTCCACCCCACACTGAGTGCGAACATTTATCATGTTTCAGTACAAAAACCTCATCCAGCTGGCTCAGCCTTGCAACAGACCTGCTTTAATGCTGGATTCAATGAATATACAGCTTTATTTTCAATCTCAACTCATGCAGTTAATATGTAAAAATAATTTTCATGTTTTTGTTCTTCATGAAGAGGATCGTTTTGAAGTTATTAATCCCTGGCTTGGTTCATAAGATTCACAGTTTGGAGTCATAGTTTTAACTCTTTCCTGAAGGTATCTATCTAAATGTCCATGCAGAGCAATTTGTAGAACACATGTGATTTGTGGCTGTTTTGAATACATTCTAATTTTATTTGCCTGCCAAGTACAGTATTTGGTTTAGCATTAGGCATCATCAACCCACATTTATGGTTGCTGGGAAAAAAGTCTTCTATTTTCTTTGCAGGTAGTCCCTGACTTGCAATGTATTTGAGTTATGACAAACCATACTTACAACTGCTTTTTGTTGCTGTTGTTGTTGTTCTTGTACATCTTATTGTTAGTAATATGTACTACAGGCAGTGTTGCAGTGTGTAATTTGCTTATGTTATCATTCGCAGATGTTCCTTCACAAATGCTTATATGTAATGCTTTCAAATCTCAGAGACAAATAAAGATCAGATTTACAAAGGTACTCATAATAAAAGGCAATTATAGTGAAAATAAAAAAGAGATATTTGATGAATTTTATTACTAAGTTTATGTAATATTCTAAAGCCTTGGTTGTCATTTCAACGATGATCACAGCATCTTCACCAGGAGTAAGTTCCATCTTAAGAAGCCACTTTCTTTACTCATGCATAAGAAGCAACTCCTCATCTGATAAAATCTTATCGTGAGATTGCAGCAATTCAGTCATATATTAGGGCTCCGCTTCTAATTCTAGTTCTCTTGCTATTTTCACCACATCTACAGTTACTTTCTCCACAGAAATCTTGAACCCCTGTAAGTCAAACCTGAGGGTTGGAATCAACTTCTTCCAAACTCCTGTTAATATTGATATTTTGACCTCCTCCCATGACTCATGAATGTTCTTAATGGCATCTAGATTGGTGAATCCTTTCCAGGGGGTTTTCAATTTACTTTGCCCAGAGCCATCAGAGGAATCAGTATCTACAGCAGCTATAGCCTTACCAAATATATTTTTTAAATAATAAGATTTGAAAATCAAAATTACTCCTTGGTCCATGGGCTGCAGAATGGATGTTGTGTTAGCAGGCATGAAAACATTAATCATCAGAGCTCTCGAGTGATCAGGTGCATTGTCAATGAGCAGTAGTATTTCGAAAGGAATTTTTTTTTTTTTTCTGAGCCATAGGTCTCAACAGTGGGCTTAAACTATTCAGTAAGCCATGTTGTAAACAGCTGTGCTGTCATCCAGGCTTTGTTTTTCCATTTAGAGAGCACAATCAGAGTAGATTTAGTATAATTCTTAAGGACCCTTGGGTTTTCAGAATAGTAAATGTGCACTTCCTTCAATTTAGAGTCACCAGCAGCATTTGCCCCTAACAAGAGAGGCAGCCTGTCCTTCAAAGCATTTGAGGCATTGACATTTCCTCTTTAGGTATTAAGTCCGAAGTGGCGTCTTCTGCTAATATCAGACTGGTTTGTCTACACTGGAAATCTATCTTTCAGCGTAGCCGCCTTCATCTGTTAGCTTAGCTAGGTCTTCTGGAGAACTTGCTCAGCTTCTACGTTATTACTTGCTGCTTTACCTTGCACTTTTATGTCATGGAGATGGCTTCTTCCCTAAATCTCATTAGCCAATCTCTGCTAGCTTCAAACCTTTCTTCTGCAACTTTCTCTCCTTTCTCAGCCTTCATAGAATTGAAGAGAGTTAGGGTTTTGCTCTGGATTAGGCTTTAGCTTAAGGGAACCTTATAGCTGGCTTAATCTTCTATCCAGACCACTAAAACTTTCTCCTTATCTGCAATAAGGCTGTCTCTCGTTATTATCACTCATGTGTAGCACTTTTTATTTCCTTCAGGAATGTTTATTTTGTATTCACATCTTGGCTAACTGTTTGACGCAAGGGGACTTGCTTTCAGCCTATCTTGCCTTTTGACACACCCTCCTTACTAAGCTTAATCATTTCTAGCTTTTGACTTAAAGTGACAGATGTGTGACTCTTCCTTTCACTTGAACATGTAGAGGTCATTATGTGGTTATTAAATTGGCGTAATTTCAATTTTATCATGTCTGACAGAATAGGAAGGCCTGAGAGAGATGGGGAATAGCCTATCAGTGGGGCAGTCAGAACATACACAATATTTATAAGTGAAGTTCACTGTCTTATATGGGCAGAGTTCGTGGTGCCCCCAAACAATTCCGATAGTAACATCAGAGACGACTGATCACAGATCACTATAACAGATATATGCACAGATTTCAGAAGTAATCAGATGCCTGTATAACTAATGACTCCTTCCCACCAGTGCCCTGGCCCTGGAAAAATGCCTTGGATCCTACAACCATCCTCAGGGAGAGAGGGAAGGAGGATATCCAATATACCATGGACTGCCATAAGAACCAACAAACCTGTCTTGGAAGAAAGTACATGACCATTAGGAGCAAGGATGGCCAGAGTTTGTCTCACATACTTTGGACATGTTATCAGGAGAGACCAATCCCTGGTGAAGTACATCATGCTTGGTAGGAAGCACATCACGGAGGCTCAGTGAAAAAGGGGAAGACCCTCAATGAGTTGCGTTGACACAGTGGCTACAACAATGGGCTCAAGCACAAGGGCAGTGGGACACGACTCTTCTAAGAGGTTTCAGATCAGATGTCATGAAGCCCCACGTTCCCATTTTGCTAAGTTGCTACCCACGTCCATGTCACTTTAGTAATATGTTATCCCACAAACTTTCCATGTCCTCTACACTAAAAGAATTTCTCACAAGTTTTCTTGAAAATGTCTTCATTCCTTCTGGAACACCAAATGCGTTCCACAAAATCTTGTATATCTTCAACAACCTTGTGAACATCTCTCATTCACTTCTTTGTTTTACCAGAAACCTGGCTTTCAGCTTTTCACTATATTCCGAATATAGAAAATCTCATTTTTATTTCTCATTCCTCATAGTACCTGTATAGGTATTGGAGGTAGTATCATTACTACTTCCAATGATAACTTCCTCCCTCTAGCAAAAACCCCTAACCTAACGATGCTCACAACATTTGGAAACCCTGTCCTCTCTTCTTTCCTCGCCATATGTACCTAACACCTGATCACACCCCAGCCTCTTCATTGTCCTCATTTTTCATTGATGACTTTAGCTCAAGACCTCAACCGTAATACTTCCATCATTCTTAGCAAATCCAACATCCAGAAATTTCCACAGCAGTGGAATAATAATGCTATGGAATGCATTACTGCAAATCAAAAGGCCAAAGATTCACTAAAGAAATCTTTAGCTTGAGCTGCCTTAACCTTGGGAATAAGGTTGACAGAAAAGCAGCACAAGCAGCTGGAATAAAAGATAAGAAAATTTCAAGATGTTTCAGTGACAGAGGGCTGTCTCTCAGGAAAAAGGAAGATTCAGGGTTTAGAAAAGGAGCAGGATTTTCTTAAGGGAAAACTCATATTAGGTTATAGGCTAGGCAGAAATGAAAAAGTGGAAGCATCTTAAATATATTGTGAAATTTTCTTGATGACAGTCAGTGGCTGGCATCTACAGAATTCTAACAATTGGAAAGAAGCAAGATATTTGAGCCCTAAGTAATTATTACCAAGACGGAGAACTGGGAAACTCTTTGTTAAACAAATTCTTGAAGACTACTACACAAAATAGTGCCATATAATTTGGACGGATGTAAAAGGAGAAGAGGAGCCCTGGTGGTGCAGTGGTTAAGTGCTTGTTTAGCTCAAAGGCTGGCAATTTGAACCCACCAGCCACTCTGCAGGAGCAAGAAGTGGTAGTCTGCTATCGTAAAGATTTAGTCTTGTACTGGGGAGGTCAGCACAACTTTACCAGGGCAAAGTCAGAGAAGGTTCACAGACACACCCAAATGCCCTGAGGGACTGAGCTACTCTGCTGAGGGCTGGGGACCATGTTCTCTGCAGACTTCTAGCTCAATTAACATAACATAGCTTATAAAGAAAATGTTCTATATCCTACTTTGGTGGGTAGTATCTAGGGTCTTAAAAGCTTGTGAGTGGCCATCTAAGATATTCTACTGGTCTCACCCCATCTGGAGCAAGGGATAATGCAGAAAACTAAAGACACAAGGGAAAGATGAGTCCAAAGAACTAATGGACCACAACTACCACAGCCTCCATCAGGCTGAGTCCAACACAACTAGACAGTGCCCAGCTACTACCACTGACTACTCTGACAGGGATCACAACAGAGGGTCCTGAACAGAGCTGGAGATAAATGACGAAAAAAATTCTAACTCACAGAAAAAGACTAGACTTACTGGTCTGACAGAGACTGGAGAAACCCTGAGAGTATGCCCCCCCCCCCCACCAGATACCCATTTAAGTCAAAACTGAAGTCACTCCTGAGGTTCATCCTTCAGCTGAAGATTAGACGGGCTCATAAAACAAAATGGGACTAATTGGGCACACCAACCCAGGGGCATGGACAAGAAGGCACGAGAAGCCAGGAAAAGTTATAATGGGGAATCCAAGGTTGAGGAGTGAAGAGTGTTTACAATTCATGGAGTTGGCAACCAGTGTCCAAAACAATATTTATAAAAAAAAAAAAAAAAAGTTTTTTTTTTTTTAATATGTGTATTAATTGTTTAATGAGAAACTAATTTGGTCTGCAAACTTTCATCTAGAGCACAATAAATAAATAAATAAATAAGGAACAAAAAAAGTTAGAATAGAATCCTGTAGAGTTCTGCCTCATTAATATGACTGCCTCTAATCCTGCCCCATGAGCATCATAGAGTTTAGGATTTACAACACACAGGGTAATAACATCAGATCACAAAATGATGAACAATCACACAATACTGGGAACCATGGCATAGTGAAGCTGACACCCATTTTTGGGGGACGTGATTCAATCCATAATAGCCCCAACTCATGGTGAACTAAATGCTGCCTGCTCCTGCACCATGCCCATGATTGGTTTTGGACTGGACCATTGTTATCCATAAGGTTTTCATTGGCTGCTTTTCAGAAGTAGACCACCAGGCCTTTTTTCCTAGTACATTTTCATCTGGAAGTTCCACTAAAACCTGTTCGGCATCATAGCAACTTGCAAGCTACCACTGCTGGTGGCTGTGCATTAAGCATATTGGCTCAGAATCAAACCTGGGTGTCCCTCATAGAAGGCAGAAATTCTATGATCCACCACTGTTCTTCAAGAGTTTTATTTAGGGTGCTATTTATAACCTTTCCAATTCACATAAAATATTTTCTTTGGTAGTATTTCTTCCTCTTTAACCTAAAAACAATACAAACAGCATTTAGGAAATAGGTCTTTGAAGATGTTTTTGGGGAAAATACAGAATAGTCTAAAACTTGACCCACCACTTCTTACTTAGGATGGAGCTAAGCCAGCCAAGATCTTCGCAGAAGCAGACTGTGTGAAGAACACTCTTGCCTGTTTTCTCTTCCATTTCAGGAGCAGCTCATCCAGACTCTTCTCTATGTCCTCTGCGTCTGTTTACTTACTCTTCTGTAGTGCACAGTTTTGCATCTTTGATGACCTCCAATTCATAGCTCTTCTAACTACCAAAATGTCCAAGAACAGGAAACAGGTTTACATTAAGTCACCTAGCAGTCTGGGTAGAGACTCTCATGACTTTGTCCATTGATTCAGTTATGAGAATGAACTATAACTTTTTAACCGTACTTAGTCATTTAATCATGCATGTGACTGATCAAAGGGATTGTATTTTATTGTTTAATCTGTCCCTTGCTTATTGGTAATCTGTCCCTGCTTCCGCCTCCTTTATGCGTCTTGTGTCACATGGGGTCGACATGAGTCAGAATTGACTCAGGGGCACCTAACAACAACAACATTATGTCTTCAAGTACAGCTGTGTCTGAGCATTTCCATACTGAAATACAATATATTTAAAGTCACTTTTATTACTTCTTAGAATTTGTTAAGAGAATTATATACACTTAAAAATTCTGTTGGGGATACCAGCCAGTAAGGATAGATAATCTTCATAATGGTGCAGGAGCAAAATCTATCTATAAAGCAACAGATTGTCTTTTTCCATATCGCTCCTACTTAGGGTCAATCTTTCGTTGCCAATGATCCTAAATCAGTAAACACTGGAAAGCAGTGGGTGGGAACTTGTAAAATATGTAAATTCTTGGACCTACTCCAGACCTAGTGAATCAAATTCTCAGTGGGCGGAGCCCAGCAATTTTGGCTTAAAAAGCCCTCCTGGTGATTCTGGTGCACACCAACATTTGAGAACAACTGCTCTAAAGCACAGGCATTTGAAACCGCTTCATTTTTTTTCCTGTTACTAACACATGGTTTGGTGCCACCGCTAATGATTATCAAGAAGAATCCTCCACTCTGAACATCCTTGGACTTATTACTTGATGATCCCAAAGTTCAAAGCAATAAACACTTTCAGTTTTAAAAAAATTCTTACTATGAAAAGACTGCTTTGCCCTGTGTAATTGATAAATCGTAAAAACAAAAAAGCATGTGGCTTCGTGATGTGAAATCCATTCCCCAAACAGAAACAAGATTTTATTTAAATGAGATTATTTCATTTAATTAGATGTCATTTCATGAGGCATTTTTTAAGGAAACAATTCCATTTTTAGGACTGATGGGCAGCTATTTTTTTACTTATCTATCTCAAATTTTTACATCCAAAATCAGCGTTAGTAAAAAAGATATATAAGAAAACACAGCCAAAGTTAAAAAACGCAATAGAATCCTTTTCTCATTGGAGGGGAGAAAAAAAAAAAAGCTTATATTCGGTATGAAACTCAAAGCAAGCAGAAGAAATCTGGTTAAAGCAATTGCTTATAGAAGATGTTCTTTACTTGTTGACTATCCTGAAACAAAACACTTATCCATTACATGCTTTGGTTTGCTCATTCAGAAAATGCAGGAACGGCGGTAAGTTCCTTATTGAGGTAAACATTAAATTAGTTATTCTGTGCAAAGAGCAACGCAGGGCACATTTCCTGTGGTTCCTAATAGTTCCTACTCATACCCTTCTCCTTTCCCAACAAATGTGTTTCTTAGTAATATTCTCTTCTTCCTGCAGTATAACTAAAAATGATACAAACAGCATTTAGGTGATAGGTCTTTAAAGATGCTTTTCAGAGAAAATACGGAGTAGTCTAAAACTTGACCCACAACTTCTTACTTAGGCCAGTCAAGATCTTCAGTAGAGGCAGACCGTGTGAA
Source organism: Elephas maximus indicus (assembly GCF_024166365.1). NCBI lineage: Eukaryota > Metazoa > Chordata > Mammalia > Proboscidea > Elephantidae > Elephas > Elephas maximus. The sequence goes on from NC_064825.1 coordinate 53,734,791, forward strand.
GAAAACTCTTGCCTGTTTTCTCCTCCAATTCCAGCAGCAGCTCAGCCAGGCTGTCCTCCATGTTGTCTGTGCACTGTATGAGCTGGCAGAGCTCACAGATAAGGAAAGCTCCCAGGGTGGCATCTTCCAGGGTGTCTCCAATGTCCACGTGGATCACGTGCACAGGCTGGAAGGTCTCCTGTGCTCTGGAATATAGCTCTTCCACCACTGTGTCATAGACTGGGTCTTTGCAGGTCACGATGACATCGAAGGAATCTCTGCACTCTTAAAATCTTTCTGGCTGGGGCCTGATCCTCTGATTTCTTCCCAAGATGTGTAACATTCCATTCTGCGTGTAGTATTCTCTGTCTTTCCTTTGAAGGTCATTGTACGTTTGTTGATATGTTGTCAAGAAATCACAAACTGAGCAAATATTGGGTTCTGGTCCCGGCAGCTTCACATGATATCCAGTTCCAAAGGACTGGACACAGAACCCCTTTTTCTTGAGGATGCTGTGGACTTCCATGCTCCTGTTGATGTTACTCATACACACCACAGCCAGCCTGAGTGGAGATGAGGACATGATGGTGGCAGCTTGGAAATTCAGGGAGACCTGTGGGCTTCAGTAGCTACAGGGACTCTGAAGCCACCAGGATAACTTCCTACTTCCACCTCTTCCAACCACCAAAATGTCTAAGGACAGTGGAGACTCTCACGACTTCTTCATTGATTGCGTTATGATAATGCACTGTTTAACGGTTGAGCCAAACCTAATAATGAGACTGAGCAAGTTGATTGGATCACCTAAGCCGCTAATCCTCCACAGTGGTGTCATCATCCTGTGGAAGCATCTAGAAATCTTGGATTGCCTGGTTGGTTCCGAGTTATTGAGAGCCTCTATTGATAATGGGGTGTCTTCTGAGGAGCTCAAAAGCAACTAACAACAAAAACATTGATAATGGCCAAGATTCCTAGGCTGCAAGCATGTCACAGGCTTCTCAATGACCTCTAGACATAAATGTAGGTGAAAACCTATTTAAAATTTCCTAAGCCTATACCCAATTCCTGTATGCATATAATTATAAAGTATTATTCCATGTTTTTAATACTCAATGTGTCTTAGAGAAGCAAAACCAGTAGATTGTATAAATATCTGTATAAAAACCAAAACTAAACCCGTTGCTGTTGAGTTGATTCTGACTCATAGAGAGGTTTATATAAAAGAAATGACTCATGAGGTTTTACAGGCTGGAGCTTCCGAAATCTGTTAGGTTGGAAGTGTCTTCTGATTCAGTAGCCAAAGGCCTTGTGAACCTAAGATTGGTAGGTCAGAAAGCAGGGCTCTTGTTCACAGGATACAAAGAGGGAAGAATCCCCAGGCTGGCAGTTAAGACTGCAGGTGAGCTGATAGCTCAAGTCCCAAGAACGCAGGTCAGACGAACAGGAGCCAGCTGTAGGGTCCAGAGCAAGCAAAAGCCCACAAGCCTTGCCAGAATGTCCACTTGTATTTGATGCAGGTCACACGCCCAAAGAAACTCCCTTTCAACTGATTGGCTACTTACAGGAGATCCCATCATGGAGGTGACCACGTTATATCAAATCTCATCATGGAAGTGATCCCATCATCATTTGACTGCCACAGTACATCATAACTGCCAAACCACTAAGAATCACAGGGCCCAGCCAAGTTGACAAACAATCCTATTGATTGCATGATGAATTTTCTAAAAGTGCAGTTGTGTAAGAAGAATTGTGTAGGAAAACTGTATATAGTTTTGCCCGGAAATTCATAAAATTGTTTGCCAATGTAGAAATCATATTTTCCACAACATACCTGCTGAGGATTGTATTTGAGGAATTACAATGACACAACCGAATACTCTGCATTTGGTTACTCTTGAATTCATAACGATTGTCAAGAGAATCTAGGAATTGATGCAAGGATCTGTCTACCTTATTATGTCTTCAAGTATACTTGTGTCTGAGCAATTCCATATTGAAAAACAATATGTTAAAATTACTTTTTAATATTATTCTGTATAATTTATTAAAGAAATCATGTAGACTTAAAAATTATGTACGATGTACCAGTCAATAGATAATTGTGTCACTTTATCATATTGCCAGAGCAAAATCTATTTACCAAGCAACAGGTCGTATTTTTCTATGCCACTCCTAATTAAGGCCATTTTTACATTGCAAATATTCCTAAATCGGTATCACCATAAGGCAGTGCTGTCAAAGTGTCCTGGGAACTTGTTAAAAGTGCAAATTTTTGAAACTTACCCAGACCTGGAGCCCTGGTGGAGCAGTATTAAAAGCTATGTCTGTTAACCAAAAAGTCAGCAGTTTGGATCCACCAGGAAGCCCTATGGGGCAGTTCTGCTCCATCCTATAGGGTTGCTATGAGTTGGAACTGACTTGATGGAACCTAACAAAACTAACAAAAACCAAGACCTACCGAATCAGAAAAACATGGGTTGGAGTCCAGCAATCTTGTTTTAGAAAGTCCTTCATGTGATTTTTCAATAATATGAACAACATAAACAGCAACTACACACTTATATTCCAGATGGAAGACACAGGAATCAACTCGACTACATCTATGGAAAGAGACAATGGAGAAGCTCAATATCAGAGGTCAGAACAAAGCCAGGGGCTGACTGTGGAACAGACCATCAATTGCTCCTATGCAAATTCAAGTTGAAGGCGAAGAAAATTACAGCAAGTCCACCAGAGCCAAAATATGACCTTGAGTATATTCCACCTGAATTTAGAGACCATCCCAAGAATAGAGCTGATGCATTGAACACCAATGACTGAAGACCAGACAATTTGTGGAATGGCATCAAAGGCATCAGACGTGAAGAAAGCAAAAGGTCATTAAAAGGACGAGGAAGAAAAAAAAAGACCAAAATGGATGTCAGAAGAGAAGTTTGCTCTTGAACGTTGAGTAGCTAAAGTAAACTGAAGAAATGATGAAGTAAAAGAGCTGAGCAGAAGATTTCAAAGGGCAGACAAAGTAATATAATGAAATGTGCAAAGGCCTAGAGTTACAAACCAAAAGAGAGGCACATACTCAGCATTTCTCAAGCTGAAAGAACTGGAGAAAAAGTCAAACCTCGAGGTGCAATATTGAAAGATTCTATGAGAGGGAAAATATTGAATGACTCAAGAAGCAACAAAAGAAGATGGAAGAAATATACAGAGTCACTGTACCAAAAGAACTGGTCAATGTTCAACCATTTTAGGAGGTAGCATATGATCAAGAACTGATGGTCTTCAGTCCAAGCTGCACTGAAGGCAATGGCAAAAAACAAGCCTCCGGGAATTGACGGAGTATCAGTTGAGATGTTTCAACAAACACATGCAGCACTGGAGGTACTCACTTGTCTATGTCAAGAAATTTGGAAAACAGCTTCTCGGACAACCAACTGGAAGAAATCCATATTTGTGCCCATTTCAAAGAAAGGTGATCCAACAGAATGTGCAAATTATCGAGTAATATCTTTTTTTATTTTTATCATTAATATCATACTCGAGTAAAATTTTGCTGAAGATCATTCAAAAGTGGTCGTAGCAGTACATTGATAGGGACCTGCCAGAAATGCATGGCGGATTCAGAAGAGGACACGGAACGAGGGGTATCGTTGCTGATGTCGGATGGATATTGGCTGAAAGCAGAGGATACCAGAAAGATGTTTACCTGTGTTTTATTGACTATGCAAAAGCATTTCAGTGCATGGATCGTAACAGTTTATGGATAACATTATGAAGAATGGGAATTCCAGAACACTTAAGTGTGCTCATGTGGAACCTGCACACAGACCAAGAGGCAGTCCTTTGAACAGAACGAGGGGATCCTGCGTGCTTAAAATCAGGAAAGACGTGTGTCAGGGTTGTATTGTTCCACCATACATATTCAGTCCGTATGCTGAGCAAATAATCTGAGAAGCTGGACTACATGAAAAAGAACGAAGCATCAGGATTGGGGGAGGACTCATTAACAACTCGCATTATGCAGATGACACAACCTTGCTTGCTGAAAGTGAAGAGGACTTGAAGCACTTACTAATGAAGATCAAAGACTTCAGTATGGATTGCACTTCAACATAAAGAAAACAAGAATCCTTACAAGTAGACCAATAAGCAACATAATGATAAATGAAGAAAAGATCGAAGTTGTCAAGGATTTCATTTTTCTTGTAGCCACAATCAACGCCCATGGAAACAGCAGTCTGGAAATCAAACAACGCATTTCATCGGGCAAATCTGCTGCAAAAGACGTCTTTAAAGTGCTAAAAAGCAAAGATGTCACTTTGAAGACTAAGGGTGCGCCTGACGGGAGCCATGATATTTTCAACTGCCTCATATGCATGTGAAAGTTGGACAACGAATAAGGAAGACCTAAGAAGAACTGAAGCCTTTGAATTATGGTGTTGGCGAAGAATATTGAATATACCATGGACTGCCAGAAGAATGAAGAAATCTGTCTTGGAAGAAGTATGGCCAGTTGGAACGCTGCTTGGAAGCAAGGATGGCAAGACTTTCCCTCATGTGTTTTGGACCTGTTGTCAGGAGGGACTAGTCTCTGGAGAAAGATATCATGCTTGGTAAAGTAGAGGGTCATGGAAAAAAAGGATGACCCTCGAGGAATGGATTCACACAGTGGCTGCAGCAATGGGCTGAAGAGTAACAATGATTGTGAGGATGGCACAGGACAGGGCAGTATTTTGTTCTGTTGTACATGGGGTCGCTATGAGTCAGAATGGACTCGATGGCACCTAACAACAACAACAACCATGTCATTCTGGTGCACACCAACATTTGAGACAACTGCCCTGAACAGGGGTCTCTGAAATTTCACTGTACATTAGAAGCACCTGGGGAGCTGTTAAAAATCACTGGATTCAGAACAAAATTTATATAAGTTGAATCCAGGTCTCTTGTAGTGGGAAATAGGTATTAGCATTTAAAAAAAAAAGCTCAGGTATAAAATTTGAAAATCTCTGACTTAATATAGCACTACTCCAATTACTACATTCTGATAACATGAGGATTTTTTGACATACAAGTCATGATCCATTAGTCCAAGGTGGGATCCAATATTCTGCATTTCCAAGTAGCTCCTCCATGATGCCAAATCAGCTAGGCTGACAACCACACTTCAAGCAATGAAGTGTTAAAAATTTACATGAAAGAGAGCCAACATATATGGATAGTTCAGATCACAGAGTAAATGTGCTTCAAAATTAGGTATCTTAAAGGAGACTTCATCCTTCTCCTAACTTTCAATGCCATTTCCAGAGCTGTTAATTAAAGACCATTTCCAGAGATATTAATTAAATGTTTGTGTTTTCATAATTTTCACCAGTTTTGCTGGAACCCATGGAGCTTCTCACGCTGTTATGCCGCAAGTTCCTCCTCTACTTTTTATGGTTCAGCGTTCAGGCCCTGAGTAGGACAAACGGTTAAGTGCTACTACCAGCTGGAAGGTTGGCAGTTTGGACCCGCCCCTAAGGCATCTTGGAAGACAGGCCTGGCAACTTGCTTCTGAAAGATCACAGCCTTACAAACCCTATGGAGTAGGTCTACTCTGCACACATGGGGTAGCAATGAGTCAGAACAACAACATGTATTAGGTAAACCTAGGTGTGTGTGTACAATAAAATCAGTGATATGTTTTGTATATATATTTTCCCAGTTTTTCATTTGTCTATACTGTCTTAGTTATCCTGTGCTGCTGTAACAGAAATACCACAAGTGGGTGCCTTTAACAAACAGAAATTTATTTTCTCATAATTTGTTGTCGTTGTTGTTGTTGTTAGGTGCTGTCGAGTCAATCCCGACTCATAGTGACCGTCTGCACAAGAGATTGAAACACTGCCTGGTCCTGCGCCATCTTCACAATTGTTACTGTATTTGAGCTCATTGTTGCAGCCACTGTGTCCAGCTATCCTCTTGAAGGTCTTCCACTCTTTTGCTGACCCTCTATTTTGCCAAGCAATATACCCTTCTGCAGGGACTGGTCCCTTCTGATGCCAGGCTCAAAGTACATGAGGCAATGTTTTGCCATCCTTGCTTCTAAGGAACATTCTGACTGTATTTCTTCCAAGACAGATGTGTTCGTTCTTCTGGAAGTCCATGATACATGAAATATTCTTCACCCACAGCATAATTCAAAGGCGTAAATTCTTCTTTGGTCATCCTTATTAATTAAATGCCCATCTTGCACATGCATATGAGGTGCCTGAAAATACCATGGCTTGGGTCAGGTGCACCTCAGTTTTCAAAGTGGTATCTGCTTTTTAACACATTTAGAGGCCTTTTTGCAGCTGTTTCACCCAATGCAGTAAGTTGTTTAATTGCTTAACTGCTGCTTCCATGGGCACTGATTGTGGATCCATTTTGAAGACTGTAGTCTTTGATCTTCATCAGTAAGTGCTTCAAGTCCTCTTTACTTTCAGCAATCAAGGTTGTGTCATCTGCATAGTCAGGTAGTTAATGAGTCTTCCTCCAGTCCTGATGCCTCATTCTTCTTCCAGCTTCTTGGGTTATTTGCTCAGCATACAGATTGAATAAGTATGGTGAAAAGATATAACCGTAAGATCAGGAAAAGGGCAAAGATGTCTTTCTTCCTGTTTCTTTTCAACATCGTAACTGCCAACTGCCAGATCACAGTCACCCAGGTTGGAAAGGAGACTATAAATAAGTCTCTATTCTTAATTAACATGAGCTAATATGTTTTTTTTTTAATATGTATATGTAGAAAACCCAAAGAATACATTAAAAGTATTAAAACTAAAAATTAATTAACATGGTCACAGAATACAAGATCAGTATAAAAAAAAAGTTTCTGTACATTAGCAATGAAAAATTAAAAAATGAAATTAAAAAAACTATTTCATTTGTGATAGTTTGAGAAAAATCAAATACTTAGGAATTAATTTAATCAGTGCAAGACTTGTACACTGAACACATCAAAATGTTGCTGAGGGAATTTAAAGAAGATCTAAACAAATGGAGTGATATTCCATGTTTGTGGACTGGAAGTCTGAACATTGTTGGGATGTTAATTCTCCCCAAACTGATCTATAAATTAAATTCAATCCCTATCAAATTCAATTTCCAGAAATTGATAAGCAATCATAAAATTTACATGAAAATGCAAAAGACATAGACAAAATTTTTGAAAAAGAAAAATACTGGAGGACTTACATTAGCAATTTTAAAACTCTCTATGGGCACACACAGTATAGTTTTGGTGAATGGGAATGCACAGAGATCAATGGAACAGAATTGAGAGTCCAGAAGTAAACTCTTACGCTGAAGGTGAATTGATTTTTGATAAGGTGTCAAAAGAATTCAGTGGGGAAAAGGATAGTCTTCTCAAAAACATATTGCTGGAATAATTGGAAATGCACATGCAACATACGAACAAAAAACAGAAACAAACTTAAGCTTTTATGTCAAATACACACAAAACTTAATACAAATGGATCATAGACATAAATGTACGAGCTAAAGCAGTACAATTTCTAGAAGAAACCATAAGGAAAAAGTCTCTACAACCCTGAGTGGGCCAAGAGTTTGTAGGTGGGGAAAAATCTAGTTGACAAACGAAAATATGAAAAACTGGACTTTGTTAAAATAAATAACTTGTACTTCTTTATTCTGAATATGATGGTGGTTAAACAAATCTACATGTGTTTGTATTCATAGAAATGTAAGGCAAAAGAACACAAAGTCAATCTCCTATATGACAATCGACATTAGGAAAGAAAATGAAAAAGAATGCATATAAATTCCATGAGTGCAGGGATTTCTATCTTATTTATTTATTGATGTCACGTCAATGCCTCGCATATAAAAAAAATAGTGTTATGTTCATATAGTATTCAGTTAATATCTGTTGGAAAAAAATTTGTACTTCAAAAGAAAAGTCAGAGATTGAGGAAAAATATTTGCAAATCATGTATCTCATAAAGAACTTATTTATATTCAGAATTTATACACACTTAGATTTCAACAATAAGACGATAGTAAATGTTAGTGAGTACGTGGAAGAACCTGAACCCTCATGGTTTGCTGGTGAGAGTGTAAAATGGTATGCAGCCACATTAAAAAACAGTTTGGTAGTTCTTCAAAAAGTTAAACAGAAATTTACCATACAATCTAGCAATCCCATTCACAGGATTCTACTGAAGAGAAATGAAAACACATGCCTAACAAAGGCATATACTGGAATACTCATAGCAGCTGTATTCATAATAAAAAAGAATGGCAAACTATCAAAATGTCCATCAACTACATGAATAAACAAAATGGAACAGAATACTATTCAGCACCAAAAAGGACCATACTCTTCATGCACGATAACCTGGATGAACGTCAGAAGCAGTAGGCAAAGAAAAAGAACCCAGAGGCAAAATGCTATGTATTATATTATTCCATTAACATGAAATATCGAGAAAAGGCAAATCAATGGAGACTGAAAGGCAATCAGTGGTTAACCGGGGTTGAGGAGAAGGAGTGGGGCAAGACTGCAAATAGGCATGAGAAATATATATATTCATTATTATTTTTTATTGTGCTTTAGGTGAAAGTTTACGGAGCAAATTAGTTTCTCATTAGGCAGTTAATACACAAATTGTATGGTGACATTGGTTGCCTACCGTGTGACGTATTGACACTCTCCCCTTCTCCACCTTGGGTTCCCTATTTCCATTCATCCAGTTTTCCTGTCCCTTCCTGTTTTCTTGTCTTTCCTTTTGGGATGGTGTGCCCATTAGTCTCGTATACATGATTGAACTATGAAGCACGTTCCTCACATGTGCTATTGGTGGTCCTATAAAAAACCAAGCCAAACCCATTACCACTGAGTCGATTCTGACTCCTAGTGACCCTACAGGACAGAGTAGAACTGCCTCATAGGTTTTCCAAGGAGCAGCTGGTTGGGTTGATTTGAACTGTCGACCTTTTGGTTAGCAGCCAAATGCTTAACCACCATGCCACCAGGGCTCCTATAGACCTGTCTAATCTTTGGCTGAGAGGTGAACCTCAGGAGTAGATCCAAATACCAATAGCATTCTTTAATGAGATAGAAAAACTAACCATTAACTTTATATGGAAAGGGAAGGGGCCCCAGATAAGTAAAGTGTTACTGAAGAAGAACAAAGTAGGGGGTCCCACACTACCTGACTTCAGAACATGCTATACAGCTACGGTAGTCAAAACAGTTTCGTACTGGTGCAATGACAGACACATTGACCAATGGAACAGAATCGAGAACCTGGTCACCTGATCTTCGACAAAGGCCCAAAGTCCATTAAATGGGGAGAAGACAATCATTTTAACAAATGGTGCTAGCAAAACTGGATGTCCATCTGTAAAAACATTGAAACAGGACCTATACCTCACACCATACACAAAAAACTAATTCAAAATGGATCAAAGACCTAAATATAAAACCCGAAAGTGTAAAGGATCAACACTAGGGGCCCTAATACATGTCATAAACAGGATACAAACCATAATTAACAATACACAACACCAGAAGATAAGCTAGATGTCTTAGTTATCTAGTGCTGCTATAACAGAAATACCACAAGCGGATTACTTTAACAAAGAGAAATTTATTCTCTCACAGTTTAGGAGGCTAGAAGTCCAAATTCAGGGCACCAGCTATAGAGGAGGCTTTCTCTCTCTGTCAGTTCTGGAGGAAGGTCCTTGTCATCAATCTTCCCCTGATCTAGGAGCTTCTTAGCACAGGAACCCTAGGTCCAAAGGATGTGCTCTGCTCCAGGTGCTACTTTCTTGGTGGTATGAGGTTCCCCAGTCTCTCTGCTCATTTGTCTCTGTTATATCTCACAAGAGATTGACTCAAGACAGGATAATCCACCCCCGTATAAATGAATGATAGTGGGACTTTCCCTTATGCTTGCATTTAATTTATCCCAACCTCTGAAATAGATTGTAGGGAAGGGTACTGCAGGTCCAACGGAACTTCTTAGTGTCACCACCAGAATGAAAGCCAGGGACACAGAAGGGAATGCAACTAGAGGAAGTCTTCCTTTTTCCTGAATCTCAGATGTGAAAGCTCTTTCCCAAGACTCACCTGCAGTCGCTCCATTGTTGACCCCTGAATCCGAATCTGAGATGAGTTCTCTCAATGACGGGCTGTGCTGGACCAGCTTATTCTTACCCTTTACCAGGTTATCTATAACATTTTCTTCTTTTTCTGCAGCTTTTGCAGAGCCATCTACTCCTCACTGTCCAGGATGCTTCTTATTTGATTAATCTGTCTCCGGAAACTTCATCTCTCAGTCTGAATCTGATTCTTCGGGGATGAGGAAGAGAGCGAAGTCGTCAGTCTCTCAGACAGAGAACTTACTTTGGAAGAGGAAGGAGCCAGGGAGAGAAATATTTTCTTCAGGGAGTTCTCACACAGAGGGGAAATAGAAGCATGGGGGCAATTTCTGCGGAAGCTAATTTTTCCTCCCAATTTCTCTTAAAAACTCAAAAAAACCCATTGCTGTTGAGTCGATTCCTACAATGGCCTCAAGTCTGCCTTATGGAGACCCACCCTAAGCCAAAATGGCATACCTGGAGAGGCTTAGCATAGAAGCAGATGTTCTAGACACTCAGGTCTCTGTTCCCCTCCCCCTTGCATTACTCCTTTCCCTCCCCCTACACAATGTTGAAACCTTAGGAGGGAACCTTGGGCCATTGCCAAATGTCTTCCTCCAGAAGAGTCACAGCCTCAGTACATGACACAAATGGAACACAAGGATTCACCAGCCTTCCTCATCAGAGCATCTCTCTTTGGGTCAAAAAATATCTTTTTTCACCTGTGAACACAGTCCGTCCTCTATCCTCCAGCAGAGAAGGAATAAGAAGAGAACTAATCGAACGGCTTTTGGGCTCATTAACTCTTGGAACAGAGAGAGAGGAGCTTCCTTAGCCTAGGACCAAAAGTCCTGCTGAGATTTCTGTGATGTTATTAGACTCTGGATCTATTTAAATGTCTTACTTTAGCATGACTCCATGCTGGCATAGGAATGGGGTGAACCCTCGTTATCACCAGGTGGAAACAGAATTCCAGGCTCCCCACTTGGCCCCAGATGATCACATTTTTGGTCCCTTGTCATTAGTGACAGCTCAGATCCTATATCTAATACTCCTTAAAAATTCTGATATTTTGCTTTCCTCCATTCTCAATTAACTCATTAAATGCCCTCAGGTACCTTTTGGAAAGGACCAGGGAGATTATTTCCTGCTTTTATCTGTGCTGGCAAGAAGATTCCTTCTTGAAGTTAACTCTGAGTCTTGTGAACTGACTAGGATGTGGACATTGGGAACAGGGCTATAATTTGCCATTTCCATGCTGTGTCAGACTTCACATTTCACCTCTTGAATTTTTTTTTTTTTTCGCTATGCAAGTCAAGGAACAGCCTATTCAGTTGCATTTATCTCCTTTCTGGAAATAATATGATCTGTTCACCAGCCTTCCTCATCAGACTCATTGTCACAAGTCTCTATAGGCCAAGGCATCCCAATTGCCTCTGAGGCATTGCTGCTCATTCTGCCTGCTTTACTTAGGATAGCTAAGGGCTGCCACTTGGCCTCTACTATTTCCTAATCCATAATTTCCTTTCATACTAGGGAGCCCAGTTTCATGGCAACATATTCATCACGAATGTGCTAATAGTTCCAGAATGACATGCACTAGGAAGGGTTATGTTAGTAAAATAGATGTAACAGTTATCAGTAAGAGATGAGATTTTCAATTGGTTTTATATGCCACTCTGAATTACCTGATATTTTTTATTTTACAATATCTGTATACTACTTCTGTAATCAGAAATATGTAATCTATAAGGAGGATAAAAACAAAGAAAGAAAGTTGAATGTAAATCTATCAACCTCAGTCATGATATATTTTACACTGAACATTAAATGGCTTGTTGCAGTTCTAGTCAGCCAAAGTAAGAAGCATTTTTCACGGCAATTATGATTCATATGCTACTGCAAATAGTCCTGCCTGTCATACATACACCTTTAATTAAAAGTCACTTTTTTTATCTTATGCTCTAAAATATAAATTTTATCACAGCAGATGGGTAAATTGAACTTGAAAGTTTGTCTTAGTTATGAAGAAAGATTTGCTAAGAAAAATACCTGTTAAATTGTACACATTGATTGTAAGTAGTAGAGAGTTTTGGCTAAGGTGGGTGTAGCACTTCTTAAAAGAGGCACAGGAAATTTCTCAGGGGGGAAAAAACCCACTAGGTTGGAATTAAGAGCCTCTGGGTATAGAAAACCACAAATAAGTACACACACAATTTGAGGATAGAGACAAAATAGCTGGACAGGTCCCAGAGGTCCAGGTGTCAACAGAAAAAGTGATGGAAGTAGCCATGACGACTTCAGCCATGTGGAGCTGTGGGCAATTTGGTAGAGTTTAAACCCAAGGGCACTGGTTCCTGGACTAAAAGCTGCATCCTGAGAATTCTCAAAGATAATTAGCTCTGTAGTTCAATCTTCTTCTAAGTTTTCTCTAGTCCACCGATTCCATTTCTGTCTCAGAAGACTTGGTCTGAGGCTGATGACTGATTTTGTCCTATGTGAGGTGAGATTGTAGGAACAGGGGTGAGTAGAGCCAGATATTAGAACTCTTCACAGGTGTATGGTGATGCGAATATCAGGACTTTTGTTTGGAACCTTGTGAAGAGATTGTAGAGAACACCAATGACCAAAATTTGGGCTGACAGGGCAGAAATATATGGCAAGTTCTGAGACGGCTATTGGAGTCTCATTTGGATTTGGGCCCTGTCTCCTTAAAGGGAAGTTTTGCTTTGGCCATTAATCTTATTTGCTCTCTCACCTGGTCTTTCTCCCCTCACACTCTGCTGTTTGCCGTTCCATCTGTGTTATGTTGTAGGTATGCACTGGTGAAAGGATGTACCCAATCCATCAAGAAAGTCAAAGATTGTTAGAGATGCTTAATAGATAAAAAGGTAGCTCCTGATCAATGAGACATGTTCTGTAGTAGTTAAAAAGTATGACTTAGGGGAGATGGATCATGCAGGCAAAGCACTGATATGCTTGGCAGAGTCTGAGGAGTTCCAGGGGAGAGGGAGAGGGAGATTGCTCAGGAGCACAAGGCAGGAGGATGTCTGGGCAGGTTCAAGAAAACTTCTATGGGAAGGAAGCACGGGGTAAGGGCTTTTAGGATAAATGGGAACTTGCCTAGCAGATATTTTCAAAGACAATTCCCCAACTCCCCAGCTTTCCTCTAGAGCTCCAATCAAAACACATTCTCTTGGCTGTTCCTTTTCTCAAATCTCCATCAGCTTCTGAAGGCTGTTTGCCACCCAACTTCTGATCATGTTTGACCTCTGGCTTCTTCCTTCTAGTCTTCTTCACCTGCTTTTTCATCATCAAATCTATGGGGCATACACTGTACCCTTGTCCTTTTTGGTGCCACCACTTTTCCATTTCCTCTAGGTGAATGGTATTCCTTGAGGAAGTTCGTTTTCATACAGCATTTGTGCGGCCACGTTGCCATTGTCCATTGCAGGAAATATCTCCGATAGACTGTCTATGCCTCTTCCAATGCCTGCTTCCGTAGACTCTCCTCTCAGGAAAGAGGAGTAGATTCATTTGAGCCACCCCAGCTTCTCAAAGGAGCCCTAAGGGGATAATCTGGTGCTCGAAGAGGAGTTTTAGCTTCAGAAATCAAAACAAGGAGACAGAGGAGTGAGAATGAGAGGGAAAGAGAGACAGTGAAGTGAGGGAATGTGTATTTTTGAGCTAAAAATTTGTTATTGGTGAAGAGGTAGGCACTTCATTATGATCATTTTTTTAGTTTAATTTTCATAAATATTATACATATACATAGTTTAACATTTTACAAAGTCCTAGAAGGCTTAAAATAAAAAATAGAAGTTCCCTTTCCTACCTTTCCTCTGATTCCTTCTCCTCAGAAGCAATTACTTTAACACTTAAAACCCACTGCCGTCGAGTCGATTCCGACTCATAGTGACCCTATAGGACAGAGTAGAACTGTCCGATAGAGTTTCCAAGGAGCGCCTGGTGGATTTGAACTGCTGACCTCTTGGTTAGGAGCCGTAGCACTTAACCACTATGCCACCAGGGTTTCCGCTTATAGCTGTTTCTTTAGTATTTACCTCCGTAAAAACAGCATGCTTATATTGTTATTTCTTTTTAATTTTTTTATTGCGGCTTCAGCGAAAGTTACAGCTCAAGTTAGTTTCTCATAGAAAAATTGATACACACATTGTTATATGACCCTGTTTGTTCTCCCTGTAATGTGACAGCACACTTCTCCTTTCTACCCTGCATTTCCGGTGTCCATTCAACCGGCTCCTGTACCCCTCTGCCTTCTCATCTCGCCTGCGGACAGGAGCTGCCCGTTTAGTCTCATGCATCTACTTGAGCTAAGAAGCACATTCTTCACCAGTATCATTTTATGTCTTATAGTCCAGTCTAATCTTTGTCTCAAGAGCTGGCTTTGGAAATGGTTTTAGTTTTGGGCTAACAGAGAGTCCAGGGGCCATGTCCTCCTGGGTCCCTCCAGTCTCAGTCAGGCCATTAAGTCTCCTCTTTTTACTAGAATTTGAGTTCTGCACTCCATTTTTCTGCGGCTCCATCAGGGGCTCTTTTATGTGTTCCCTGTCAGGGTGGTCATGCTGTTATTCCTTGATCACATTTTTTAAATCGTTTTTATATGCTATCTACTGATTTTATTTTAATATGGAAGCTGATCATTTAGGTTTCCTACACGTACCCCCTCATACACATTCAGACATATAAACTTTTCTTTTCCTGATCTTATTAATATGATTTTTACCATGCATGTTTATGTTTACATTATTATTAAGTAATATAATTAATAAGTGAAGTACACAGTGAATACAGTTCTTGTATAAGTTTTTTTTTCCTCCTTAGAGTTAATAATTGTCTATTTTTTTTTTTCTTGCTTGGTTTTTATATACCTTAACTTTCCACCGGAAATGAGGATTATGTTTCAAACAAGCTTCTGTCTTTTCTTCGTGTTAGAATTTCCTTCTGGCGCCCCCTATCCCCTTGATTCAATCTGGACTCATGGTGCTCCAGGACTCTCCACAGCTGACACTGCTCACCATTAGTCAAGGAATTTCCTCGCCCCCTTGCAGCCTACGGAAACACTGGTCGCGTACTGGTTAAGTGCTATGGCTGCTAACCAAAGGATTGGCAGTTCAAATCTGCCTGGCGCTCCTTGGAAACTCCATGGGGGGCAATTCTACTCTGTCCTATAGGGTCGCTATGAGTCGGAATCGACTTGGTGGCACTGGGTTTGGTTCTTTTTTGGTTGCAGCCTACACCCTCTCCTGTATTGTATCTCTTTGTATCAGCTTCTTAGTTGGAGCCCATGTTTCTCTATTTTTGGCTTGTTCCCTCATTTTGGTGGTGCTTATCTTCAAATACCTTCCTGTGAAAGATTTACTAGAAGGTAAATCTTTTAGAAGTATTTGAAAGTGTTAAATAGCTTTTTTTTTTTTTAATCCCAACACATTTTTAATTTATTTGAGTGTAAAATTCTGGGTTGGAGAAATTCCACAGGGAAGTCTGTCCCTAAACAAATTCCATACCTACATGCAAAATCTCTAAATACTTTTTATTGCCTCATTTTAAAATCTGAATGGATGAGACAATCTGGGTATAGGGAATGTGTAGTACTGTCAGACACAAATAGGAGAAGTTCACTGGGGTCAGCATGTAGTCTTTCATTTTGTTCAGTATGTAGCCTTTCATTTAAATCACTCTGCCCACTGCTATGCCTAGAGTCTCCAGAATTTTCCTGGTTTAACTCCACCAGGGAATAAACCTAAAGTAGTGCCTGGATGGACAGGTTGAGAAAGGGAATCCAGAAGTCCTGTATACTCCTCATATGATTTTTAGTCTATGCTTATCCCAACTTAGAGAAGTGCATAATACCTCGAATTCTTGACACTATCTGGGTTCTGCAGTGAAAATCACCTTGATTCTTGTCTTCATCTAGAAGTTATTAGTTTTATTCCATCTGCTTATTCAACAGTAATGGGTTTGGTTTTTGCTTAGTCAGTATTCATCCAACTGCTTTCAAAGTGTTGTTACTATCTCTACTGTGCTACTGTTCTCTCTTCTTCTTTCTATGTTCATGCTGTTTTTATTCTCTTACTGACGTGTTAGTGGGGTATTATGAAGAAATGTTGGTAAATGCAGGTATGTCATCTGATATATTTAACCAGAAAGCCCAAACAAAATATTTACATATAATGTGTATTTCTCTTTGTGTCTATTAGTAGAAAGATAAAGGCCACTTTAGTTTGTCTCAGGAATGGCTGGCTTCAACTACACTGGTGTTAACCATAGGGTCTTCTATCTACTGGGCATTCCAGGCCGAGAAGACTTACACATATGGATTTCCATCCCCTTCTTCATCTCCTATGTCTTTGTTCTCCTTGGGAATGGCCTGCTCATTTTCATTATCCTCACCAAGAGCAGCCTCCACGAACCTATGTACCTTTTCCTCTGTATGCTGGCTGGAGTTGACATTGCCACCACAGAGCCCAAGGCATTGGCCATTTTCTGGTGCAATTATAGAGAAATTTCTCTTAACGGCTGCATTGCCCAGCTCTACTTCCAGCATTCCTTCTTCATCTCTGAGTCAGGCATCTTGCTGATTATGGCATTTGACCGCTACATTGCAATATGTTACCCACTGAGATATACTTCGATTCTTACCCACTCCCTGATTGGGAAAATTGGTGTGGCTGTGTTTTTGAGAGCACATTGTACAATTTCCCCCATGATATTTCTTCTGAAGAGGCTGACTTTTTGCAGAAATCACATCCTTCCACATACATTCTGTGAACACATTGGCTTGGCCAAGTATGCCTGTGATGACATCTGCATAAATATCTGGTATGGGTTTTTTGTCTTAATGTCCACAGTGATCTTAGATGTTGTCCTCATTTTTGCTTACTATGTTCTGATTCTCCATGCTGTCTTTCACATTCCTTCCCAAGATGCTTGCAACAAAGCTCTCAACACATGCAGCTCCCATGTCTGTGTTATTATTCTCTTTTATGGGCCTGGAATCTTCTCAGTTCTCACACAGCGCTTTGGACGCCACATACCACTACATGTCCATATCTTGCTGGCCAATGTCACCATGCTTGCTCCACCTATGCTGAATCCCATCATTTACGGGGTCAAGACTAAGCAGATACGAGACCAAGTGGTCTATGTGTTTTTTCCAAAGCAGAAACAACTGGGGATGGCAGAGACTGATTTCTGAGAAATTTCGGCTTTGGTAACTGAATGGAAAAATAAAAACTGAGTCACTAGGAAAATGGCTGTTTGACTTCTGGACCTTTGGAGCAACTTACCTGAGGTTGTGGGACTTGCCTCTCTAATAATCTGAAAGTAGTAGTCATGTCTAACTCTATAAACAACTGAGTTTTGGGTATAGTCAATGTAATACTGAGTCTTGTTTAGATAATTATTAAGTTTTCTGCTTTGAGTTATGTTAAGTCCTGGGATGTCTAACCATCTCTCTGGACACCCACTTAAAACTTTCATATGCTTTCTGAAGGTATGATGGGTGTTAAGAGAACATGGGGAGTGGTGCTCCTCTTTACTTTTGGTTTGTTATTTCTCAAAATCATTTCCCTCAGCATGGTACAGCTATTGTTAGTGATCTGTTTTCAGACCTCCTTTCCAGTAACCATTTCAACGATGTGGTGAAACCCATGTGAAACTGTTTACTACAGATTAATAAGTAAGCACAAGTAAGACTGTGCTTACCTTGCTTATTGAGTAATCTAACCTCGTTTATCACTATTTACGTTAACCTTGATCACCTGATTGAGGTGATACTCATTCTTTCAGTTTTTAATATTTAAGTTTTTTAAATCATTAGTGACATAAATATTGTGCTAGGGAAACTTTTGTGCATAAGATTTGCCTCTTTGGTGGAGAAGGGAATTAAGTTTTGCATGATCTTTACCTTAAGCAGAATTACTTTAAGAAGGTCAGGGGTATGAAAATTTTAGGCTCCCCCCTGCCCACTGGAAAATTGCATCTAGAAAAGTTACTACGGATTTTTACTCTTGTCAGAAATGCATAAAAGTACCAAACTTACAGTTCTCTTATTAGCGTTTAGTGCTCCATTTAAAAAAAATTTCCCATGTGATAAGGTAAAAATCACTTTCTCATTTTCCTTCAGTTTGAATTTATTTCATAAACAGTTATATTGAACAAATTTCATTGTGCTTATTGGATATTGGAGCCCTGGTGGCCCAGTGGTTAAGTGCTACAGCTGCTAACCAAAAAGTCAGCAGTTTGAATCCACCAGCCACTCCTTGGAAAAGTTGCAGGGCAGTTCTACTCTCTCCTACAGGGTTGCTAAGTCAGAATCAAATCGATGGCAACTGAAACGGGTTTATTGAATATCGTATTTCTTTGTGGATTAACAGTAATAACCATTTGTTGGACATGGGCAAAGCTTTTTATGTACCTAATCTCATTTAATCTTCGTATCAGATCCATTGTTTTTATTCTCATTTTACAGACATGGAATTTGAGGTTCAGAGATAACACATAATTTCCCCAAAGGGAGTAATATTTATTGCCATTCTTTTCTCAGGATTTAAAAATTTAAATTTCTAGAATATTCTTTGGTTTGTTTGCTCAGCTTTTGTTTTATTTAAGAGAATATAACAAATATTTTCAAATCTATCAGTCTTTTCCTTTGTGAGTTTTGCTGTTTTAAACTCTGAGGATTTTCTTCAATGTATGATTTAATTATTATTTACATTAGTTTTCTTCTAGTTCTTCTTATGTTTTTTTTTAATATTGAATCTTTCAAAACATATGTTGATGAATAAACAAGCTAAGCGAAATAAAGAAGATAAATTTCAATGACCGATAATCCTCGTGGTACATCCCCAAGGTGGAATATTTAGTTACCCATTTTTGTTCAGGAAATATTTATAGAGTACTAACTCTGTGTGTTAAGAAGCCCTGGTGGTGCAGTGGTTAAGTGCTCAGCTGCTATCTGCAAGGTTGGTGGTTCAAACCCACCAGTCACTCTGAGGGAGAAAGATGTGGCAGCCTGCTTCTGCAAAGATTTACAGCCTTGGAAACCCTGTGGAGCAGTTCTACTCTGTCCTATAGGGTCATTATCAGTTGGAATCGACTCGAAGGCAAAGGATTTTTTTAAACCATGTGTCTTAGACTGGAGGCAAGTGTAAAAGTATTAAAGGAGCTGTGTGGTTTACAGAACATTTATTACCATGGACAATTTCTACAAATTAAATAAATAAAAGCATGTTACATCACAGTATGAACTCGGTGATATGTTGTTGATCTTGTTAGTTGCTGTCGAGTTGGTTCTGACTCATGGCAACCTTATGTCTAACAGAATGTGATGTTTCCTGGTTCTGTAACATCTTCATGATGTTTGGTATGTTTGGAGAAGAAATACATTCAGAATGTTCCTTAGAAGCAAGGATGATGAGACTTTGACTCACATACTTTGGCCACACCATCAGCAAAGACTAATTGCTAGAAAAGGACATCATGTTTGGGAAAGTTGAGGGCCAATGAAAATGAAGGAAATTCAGTTAATTGGCCTAATAATGTGTTAAATGTTTCTGTTCTACATCCTAGTTCATTGCGTAGTGCCTGGGGTCTTTAAAGCTTGCACGATGCCACCCAAGGCATGACTATTGTTCTCTATTTGCCTAGCGCAACAGAGGAAGAAGGAAAGTTAGGAACAGGAGGAGGATATGGAATATGTGGCTAATTGCCTCCATGAACAACTGCCTCCTTTGCCATGAGGCCAGAAAAACTAGATGGTGCCCAGATACTACTACTGAACAATTTCATCAAAGATTCTGAAGAAGAATCCTGATCAAAAGTGGGAAAATGTAGAACAGAATTGCAATGGAATCCAGACTTTCCGGAGCCATGAGGGTTGGATGAACCCCCAGAACTACTGCCCTGAGATAATCTTTAAAACATAAACCAAAAATATCCCCTGAGGTCTTCTTAAAAACAAACAATAGCTTAACTAGTAAAAAATGCCTGCCTAGAGCACTATGCTCTTTTAAGATCTATCTATGTGGAATTGAAGTGACAAGAGCAACTCAAAAGATTAAATAGGAATCTTAGGGGACAGTGAGTTTAGCTTCATGGGGGAGAAACAACTCAGAAAAGGAGGGTCAGAATGGTTACATGACTCAAAGAACGCAATCAACGTCACTGAATTGTACATGTAGAAACCGTTGAATTGGTGTATGTTTTGCTGTGTATATTCTCAACCACAACAAACAAATAAAATTAAGAAAAAAAAAAGAAAAAAAGAAAATGAGGGAAATTCTCACAAAGATGGATTGGCACAATAGCTGCAACAATGGACTCAAACATACCAAACTTAACTATAGAAAAACCTCTATATAAATTAAAAAAATTTTTTTTTTTTTCCGTGGGGAGAAAAAAGCTTGTTAAGTTATTAACGAAAATGCTACCACTGAAAATCCCTAGATGATGGAATCAACATTAGTTTTATATACAAAACAACATAAATACTTTTAAGTGGACTTGATTTTGTTTAACATTTTATCATGGTATCTTCAACATAGCACTTAATACATGTTGGTTGAATGGGTGGTGAATGAATAAATGAATGGGTGAGAGAATCCATAGGATCCCAGCTTCGAAAGTGCTTCTATATCTTCTAGGAGTCATGGTTGAAGATCAGATGGAGGAAGATCTGGGGCCTTGCTTAGGGTCGCTAACCACATTCTCATTCTTTACCCTGACCTCTCCCCTTGAAAACCTCTCTCCAGTCCCTTTTCTGGCCCAAACTCATGGAGCTTCTCAAGCATACTTTTTGCAGTAGGCTCTAGGCATCCAGGTAGGAAAAGAGTTTAGGGTTTAACAGTTATGTTACTGACAGGAGAGACGATCGCAGGGGAGAAGAAAGTCAAAACAGTAAGTCCAAGTCCATGCTCCTTGACGATGATCAGGGAAAGAACAATTTGCCTTATAGTTTCTCCTTCAACCTGGTCCACTGGCCACAGCACACAGGCTACTGGTTGTGGGAACACCCTGAGATTGAGGTGGGGTACCGCTTCAGACTGGGGTTCCTGATGGCTGTGATGGATGGTTTGGGGTGAAGACAGTCATGAGGCTGGTACCAGGATAGACTGGACCCTTCTGCCTATGGGCATAAACATTAGGGTTCTGAGTGTGGGGATAGAGGAGGTGGGGGAAACACTGAGTTTATTGACGAAGGACATGGGAAACAATGATGGATTGCCTTCATCATTTGTTCACACTAAAGAGGTTATGTTTTGGAATTTTCCATCATCTGAGATCAGAGTCAGGGTGGATAGAACAAAATGTTTCTGCAGAAGCCAGGTGGCACAGTGGAAATATTAGTGGAATGGAATGAGAGAGAGGCAAGACAACTTGCTTCTAGACTTCCTTAACTCACTTCTTCTGTGACCTTGGAAAAATTGCTTTTCCTTCCGAAGCCTTTGTAAATAATAAGTTGCATGAAAAGAGTATTGTAAAGCAAGGGTTGGCAAACCGGCCAGAGTGAATATTTCAGGCTTTGAAAATAATCTCTTGTTCCAACTACTCAACTATGCCCCCTGCCAAACAGCCATAAACAATATGTAAATGAATGGGTATGGCCGTATTCCAATAACATTTTATCTACAGAAGCAGACAGCAGGCAGGATTTGGCCCATAGGCAGTAGTTTACTGACCTCTGTTATAAAGTCCCAAGCAGTACTGGCATTTATATCTTTGACTCAAGGTTAGTCTATCTCCTTTCAGATATCTGTGACTTCAATCACGTTCTTCCTTCCTCACATTTCTTTATCTGGTGTTATGGGTTGAATTGTGGTCCCGAAAAATGTGTGTCATTTTGGCTAGGCCATGATTCCCAATATTGTGTGATTATCCACCATTTTGCCATCTGTGATTTTCCTATGTGTTGTAAATCCTACCTCTGCGATGTTAATGAGGTAGGATTAGAGGCACTTACGTTAATGAGGCAGAACTCAATCTACAAGATTAGGTTGTACCTTGAGGCAATCTCTTTTGAGCTACAAAAATAGAAGTGAGCAGAGAGACAGGGAGACCTCATGCCACCAAGAAAGAAGACCCAGCAGGGAAGTGCATCCTTTGGACCCAGGGTCTCTGTGCTGAGAAGCTCCTAGACCAGGGGAAGATTGATAACAAGGACCTTCCTCCAGAGCTGATAGAGAAAGAAAGCCTTCCCCTACAGCTGGCACCCTGAATTTGGATTTCGAGCCACCTAAACTGGGAGAGAATAAATTTGTCTTTGTTAAAATCATCCACTTGTGGTATTTCTGTTGCAGAAGCACTAGAAAACTAAGACACTTGGCAAAGTCTTATTTGTTCTTCAAGGTTCGCACCTTTAGGAAACCATTTCTTAGTTTTCAGCGAGTTGTCTATGTTTCCACAGCTCCTTGTGTTTACTTTTTCTTTACATTGTCTATATTATATAGATAGACATTGTTGCTGAATTGTTTGTCTCCCTCCAAGTAGGCCATAGGTCCTCAAGAAGCCACGCCTGGAACATATGGTGTGTGCTCAGTAACCAAAACCCATTGTCCTTGAGTTGATTTAAGACTCATAGCGACCCTACAGGACACGGTAGACTGCCCCATAGGGTTTCTAGGACTGTAAATTTTTACAGATGCAGACTGCCACATCTTTCTCCAGTGGAGTGGGCTGGTGGGTTCGAACTGCCGACCTTTCAATTAACAGCCATTGCTTAACCACTGCATAGCCAGGGATAGAGGAGGTGGGTAAAATTCAGTGAAATTGGGTAACCAATTCAGTTACCATTTTTGCTTCTGAGATGCACTGTATATCACATTCCGGTGGTCAAAGTGGAAACTGAAGTGTAATTCACAGCTTTTAGCTTAGTAACTATTTGAAACTAAGATCTATGGCATTCTAGAGCTGGGAGGCTGACCTAATTTGTGTAATCATCTAATTATAGACGATCTAATTGGACCTCTCCCTACCTTTAGTTTTAAGGATGATGGGACTGCGTAATTTCATTGAGATCACATAGCTTGTGAATAGAACGGCAAGTAATTTTAACTTATTTTCTTGGCCCCCTAGCCAGGATTCTTTTCACTGCTCCATGCAATGGAGAATGATCTGTTACTCCTTCTACTACTTCAACCCCATTCAGCTTCTTGGAGAGAGAAAGGAGAGGACCACCAAATGCTATATACCTCAATGCACAGGAGACCTCCCCTGGGCATGGCAACCCCTAACCACACTCTTACCAACCACTCACTCTTCATTCTGCTGGGCATCCGTGGCCTGGAAGATGAGCACACATGGGTCTCTCTCCCCTTCTTTATCTCCTACCTTTTTGCTCTCCTTGGGAATAGCCTCCTTGTCCTCACTGTATTCATTGAGCACAGTCTCCACGAAGCCAAGTACCTCTTCCTCTGCATGATGGCTACAGCTGACTTCATCTTGTCCACTACCACTGTGCCCAAGGCCCTGGTCATATTCTGGATCCATGTAAGGGAGATCTCCCTTGATGGCTGTGTTACCCAAATCTTCTTCATTCATACCACCTTCATCACAGAATCAGGGGTTGTGTTAGCAATGACAGCTGACCACTTTGTGGCCATCTACGACCCACTGCACTATACCACAGTGCTCAATTGTGTTGAAATCATTTTAGAGTTGGCTTGGCTGTGGTCCTGAGAAGCTGTGTTCCTGGTGAAGCTGCTGTCTTTTTGCCATAGCAATGTGAATGTGCTGCTGCATACTTGCTGTGAGCACACAGATGTTGCCATGTTTGCCTCTGCTGATATTCGTGTCGATGTTTGGTATGACTTGTCTGTCTTGCTCTCTATTATGGTGCTAAATGCCTTGCTCATCATAGTTTCCTACATCCTCATCCTCTGCTATCTTCTGCCTCCCTTCCCAAGGAGTTTGACAAAAGTCTCTGGGCACATGTGGCTCCCATCTTGAGTCATTTCCATGTTCTACTTGCCTGGGCATTTTTACCATATTTCCCAGTGTGATTGTTAAGGCTGTGTGTCAGCTTGGTTGGACCATGATTCTCAGTGGTTTGGGAGTTATGATGTAGTCTGGCAGCTATGTAGTGTTGTAGTCACCTCCATAATGAGATCCGATATAATGTAATTGCCTGTATGATGAAATCTGCTGTGAGTAGCCAATCAGTTGAAGGGGAATTTTCTTGGGGATATGGTCTGCATCCAATATTTATGGACTTTTTGGCGAACCTCGCTGGATTTTGCTCTCCTCTGAACCCTGCATTTGGCTTGTCATCATCTGACCTCTGGTTCTTGGGACTTGAGCCAGAAGCCTGCCATCTGATGTGCTGATCTTGGGTTCATCAGCCCTTGCAGCTACATGAGTCAGGAGAAGCCTCCATCCTGATGGCTGACTTACAGACCTTGGACTTTCCAGTCTCTACAGCTGTGTGAGCCATTTCCTTGATATAAATCTCTCTCTCTCTCTCTCTATACGTATGCTTCACTGGTTTTGCCTCTCTAGAGAACCCAGTCTAAGGCATTTGGAACTTAGAGTGGTTCTAGAGAAGCAAAATTCTAAGGATGAGTTTTCTAAATTGGTTCTCAAGTCTGGTTCGTCGTAAAGATATTGATGACTCTGCTTCCAGTAGTAAAGAGGGCACTGCTAATCCATGGCATTAGGTGGCAATAGAAATACGCAAAAAATCACCACCAATAGATTAAGTACTATTGAGAGGTGAAAATCTGGGAGATGATATGTTTGAAGCTTTTCAACAATTTTGTCAGAACGAGAAGTATAAAGAAGCTAGTTGGTTAGTCCTACTTTCACCAGAGAAAGTGGTGAAAGAAAGAGATGAGATCAGGGCTTCAGAGTCACAGCTCAAGTACCAAATAAATGACCTTAAAGTTGCCACTTGTGCCCTGAAAGAAAGCTTTCATTCTTGCAGTAAGAGAGCTGATATTGCCAAAAAGCAAACTCAGAGTTTTAGAGTGGCTAAAATACAATGCCAACTGAATTCCCAGCGTCAAGTGGTGAAAGAAGTTAAAGTGAGGACATTGGTTGGAAAGAAATGGGGTCCTGAAAAACTTGGGATGGTAATCTATAGGCAGATAATCAGGAAGCTGGGAACACTGAGTCCCTAAATTCCGTTGAATTACTCCTGCCAACAAAACCATTATCCTTCCACCCCCATTTGATGAGATTAACCCAGCTGTGTCTGAAGAGCCTTTGTCTAAGATATTGCCAGATAAGACATCTGAGTCACCCCGTGGGGAAGCACTGCCAGAGGCAGATGCATTACAAGACATCACTGAATGTTCTCAAAACACATCCTACCACCCATTTTTGCTTCTAGGCCTATAACTAGACTTAAATCCAACAGAGCCCCAAAAGGTGAAGTAAAAAGTGTGATCCAGGAGAAGGTACAATGCACTCCAGAAGAACTGCTTGACTTTTCTAATATATACAAACATATTTGTGGGAATTGCTATTAAGGGTGTGGGATAATGGTATAAGGAACATACAGTTGGATCAGTCCGAGTTTATTGACATGGGCCCACTAAGCACAGATTCTTCATTCAGTGTTTCAGCTCTCAAGTTCAGGTAAGGATCCAGTAGTTTATTTCGTTGGGTCACTGAAGCATGGATTATGCAGCAGCCTACACTAAATCAAGGTGGAGCACCAGGTCTGCCTTGGTATGCTGTAGAAGAAGGTATCCAAAGGCTTAGGGAAACTGTCGTGTTAGAGGTTAGATCCATAGGCCCACACATGGAGTGCCCAGAGGACTCACCTTTTACCACATGGTGAGGAACAAATTTGTGAAGGGAGCCCTAGCATCCTTGAAGACTGCTGTGATTGCTATTTTATGTAAGTCAGATTTGACAGAGGGAGTTGCCCCAACTGAATTAAGACCTCAAACTACAGTGAGGCTGATTGGACCTGGTGGTGGTAGGGGCCAAGTGGTAGCAGTCAATCAACAAAGACAAGTTGGGTGTGGTTACCATAATGGATAGTGGAGTCAAAGCAGTAATCAAAATAGTCTGGTATAGATTTATGGTGTTGGCTACTTAGGGTGTTCCCAGGACTGAAATAGATGGGAAGTCTACTAAATATTTACTTGATCTGTACAAGCAGAAGAATTCTAGGTCAAGTGAATGGCAGTCTAACTCGAATCCCCAGACTAGAGAGTGACAGCCCCTCAATCAATTCCCAGACTTCAGCCAGTTTACAGACCCACATCCCCTTGAATGAAAGGGAGACCAGGTTCCCTTGAGGAAGGGCTCTACTACACTGTCAAAAATTTATACCATTAATCTTTCTCTCAGCCTTCCCCAGAGGAATCTACTGCATTTTACGAGAGTGTCTGTTCACCGGTGAAAAGTAAATAATCAGACTTTTGAGGATTACTGGATACTGGCTCTGAACTGACAGTAATTCCAGAAGACCCAAAATGGCACTGGGGCCCACCAGTCAGAATGGGGGCATATGGAGGTCAGGCTACTGAAGGAATCCTGGCTCGGTTTTGTCTCAGAGTGGATCCAGTGGCTCTCTGAATTCATCATGTAGTGATTTCCCCAGTTCTAGAATGCATAATTGGAAGAGATATACTCAGCAACTGGTAGAACCCCAACATTGGGATCCTGACAAGTGGAGTAAGGGCTATTATGGTAGGAAAAGCCAAGCGGAAGCCATTAGATGTCCCTACCTAGGAAAAGAGTAAACCAAAAGCAATACCACATTCCCGGTGGGAACTCAGAGATTACTCCCACCATCAAGGACTTGAAGGATGCAGGGGTGGTGATACCCAGCACATCTGCACTCAGCTCACCTATTTGGCCTGTGCAAAAAAAAAGATGGATTTTGGAGAATGGCAGTGGATTATTGCAAACTTAACCAGGTGGTGACTCCAACTGTAGCTGCTGTTCCCGATATAGTTTCATTGCTTGAGTAAATTGATACATCTCCTGGTACCTGGGATGCAGCTGTTATCTGGCTAATGCCTTTTTCTCCATATCTGTTTCAAAAGACCACTGGAAGCAGTTTGCCTTCAGCTGGCAAGGCCGACCATACACCTTCACTATTCTATGGCATAATTTAGTTCGCAGGGAACTTGATCACTGTTCCCTTCTACAAGGCGTCACACTGGTGTATTACATTGATGACATTATGCTCACTGGACTTCCTGAGGAAGAAGTGTCAATGACTCTTGACTTATTGGTAAAATATTTGCATGCGAGAGGGTGGGAAATTAATCCCACAGTAATTCAGGCACCTTCCATCTCAGTGACATTTCTAGGAATCTAAAGGTATGGGGCATGATAAGATATTCCTTCCAAAGGATAAGTTGTTACATCTGGCCCCTCCTACAACTAAAAAGGGAGCACAACTTCTGGTGGGCTTCTTCAGATTTTGGAGGCTACATATCCCTCATTTGGGTGTGCTACTCTGGCCTATTTACTAAGTGACTTGAAAAGGGCTAGTTTTGAGTGGGGCCCAGAATGAGAAGGCTCTCCAACAGGTTCTGGCTGCTGTGCAAGCCGCTCTGCCACTTGGGTCATATGATATGGCTGATTCAATGGCTCTGGAAATATCAGTGGCAGATAGAGATGCTGTTTGGAGTCTTAGGCAGGCCTCTATTGGTAAATCACAGCACAGACCCTTAAGATTTTGGAGATAAGCCCTGCGATCCTTTGCAGATAAGCACTCTCCTTTTGAGAAGTAGCTTTTGGCTTGTTCCTGAGCCTTAGTAGAGACTGAATGCTTAATCACAGGGCCACCAAGTCACTATGTGGCCTCAGCTGTCCATCATGAGCTGGGTGTTGTCTGATCCACAGAGCCATAAAGTCAGATGTGCACAGGAGCACTCCATCATTAAATGGAAGTGCTATATACAAGATCAAGAACCAATAGTACTGAAGGAAGAAGTGCAAGCTTGAAGGCATTGGTGAAAAATAAGGCTTCAGGAATTCAGGGAATACCATTTGAGATGTTTCAAGAAACAGATGCAGTGCTGGAGGCTCTCACTCATCTATGAAGGACTGTGGTGAAGGGAAATCTCTTGATGGGCAGAACTGTTAGCAGTGCATCTGGTCGTTCACTTTGCTTAGAAGGAGAAATGGCCAGATGTGCAACTCTACACTGATTCATGGGCTATTGCCAAGGGTTTGGCTGGATGGTCAGAGACTTGGAAGGAACGTGATTGGAAAATTGGTGACAAGGAAGTATGGGTGCCTGTACAACCCTCTCAGAATGGGCCAAAGAAGTGAAGATATTTGTGCCTCATGTGAATGCTCACCAAAAGGTGAGCTCAGCAGAGGAGGATTTTAACAATCAAGTGGATAGAGTGATGCATTCTGTAGAAACCAGTCATCATCTTTCCCTAGCCATTCCTGTCATTGCCCAATGGTCTCATGAACAAAGTGGCCATGGTGGCAAGGATAGAAGTTATGCATGGGCTCAGCAACATGGACTTCCACTCACCAAGGCCAACTTGGCTACAGCTACTTCTGAGTGTCCAATCTGCCAGCAGCAGAGACCAACACTGAGCCCTGATATGGCACCATTCCTAGACGTGGTTAGCCAGCAAGCAACCTGGTGGCAAGTTGATTACACTGGACGGTTTTCAACATGGAAAGCACAGTGTTTTGTTCTTATTGGAATAGACACCTACTCTGGATATGGATTTGCCTTCCCTAAACACAGTGTTTCTGCCAAAAGTACCATCCGTGGACTTAAAGAATGCCTTATCCACCATCATGGTACTACACACATCATCGCCTCAGATCAAGTGACTCATTGCACAGCAAATGAAGTGCAGCAATGGGCTGATTATCTTGGAATTCACTGGTCTTACCGTGTTCCCCATCATCCTGAAGCTGCTGGCTTGATAGAATAATAGAATTGCCCTCTAAAGACACAATTACGGTGCCAACTAGGTGGCAATACCTTGCAGGTTTAGGGCAATGTTCTCCAGGAGGCTGTGTATGCTCTAAAACAGCGTCCAATACACGCTGCTGTTTCTCATAGCCAGGATTCATGGGTCCAGGAATCAACTGGTAGAAATGGGAATGGCACCACTCAATATTACCCCTAGTGAGCTACTCACAAAATTTTTGCTCCCTGTTCCCACAACCCTATGCTCTGCAGGTCTAGAGGTCTTAGTTCCAAAGGAAGGAATGCTTCCACCTGGGGACACATCACTGATCCCATTGAACTGGAAGCTGAGAATGCCACCCTGCCAGTTTGGGCTTCTGATGCCTCTGAATCAACAGGCAAAGAAGGAAGTTACCATATTGGCTGGTGTGATTGATCCTGATTACCAAAAGAAAATCAGATTGATATTACATAATGGAGGTAAAGAAGAGTATGTCTGGAATGCAGGAGATCCCCTAGGGCATCTCTTACTACTATCATGCCCTGTGATTAAAGTCACTGGAAAACTTCAGCAGCCCAATTCCTTCATGACTATTAATGGGCCCAGGGCTTTCAGAAACGAAGGTTTGGGTCACCTCACCAGGCTAAGAACCATGACCAGCTGAGACGCTTGCTGAGGGTAAGGGGAATACGGAATGGGTGGTGGAAGAAGGTAGTTCTAAATACCAGTTAGGACCATGTGAGCAGTTACAGAAAAGAGGACTGTAATTGTTGAGAGCGTTTCTTCTTGCATGTTTGCATCAAATATTTTTGTTTTCTTCACTTATATAAGATGTAAACAGCTTGTATGTCTTCGGTCGTATGTGTGTTAGTTGTGTCTTATTAGGCACAAGTATAACTGTATAATTTCCTTTATGTAGAGATTATGCATAGTTTAAGGAGATGTGTACAGGTGCCAAGCGCTTAAGGTTGTGTGTCAGCTTGGCTCACCATGACTCTCAGTAGTTTGGCAGTTATGATATAGCCTGGTAGCTATGTAATGATGTAATCCCCTCCATGATGAGATCTGATATAATGTAATCATCTTCAGGATGAAATCTGCTGTGAGCAGCCAATCAGTTGGAGGGGAATTTCCTTAGGGGTGTGGTCTGTATCCAATATATGGGGACTTTCTGGCAAACTTTGCTGGCTTTTGCTCTGCTCTGGATCCTGCATTTGGTTTGTTATCATCTGACCTCTGGTTCTTGGGGCTTGAGCCAGCAGCCTGCCATCTTACCTGCTGATCTTGGGTTTATCAGCCCCTGCAGCTATGTGAGTCCAGAGAAGCCTCCAGCTTTACACCTGACCCAGACACGTGGAACTTGCCAGCCTCTACAGCCATGTGAGCCATTTCCTTGATATAAGTCTCTTTCTGTATATACCTGTATCTGTCTATCCAGCCTAAGGCAGCCAGCGATTTGGGCGCCTTGTTCCTCTCCATACACATATCCTGCTGGCCAATGTCTGCATGTTAGCCCCTCCCCTGCTGAACTGCATCATTTACAGGGTCAAGACTAGGCAGATTCGAGAATGTGTGGTAAGTGCTTTGTCTTCCCAGTGGAAACAATGCTCAGTTTGTGTAACTGATTGGGTGGTATGTTTACCAATATAGGGCTTCACATTTATCTACTTTGTGGATACTTATTATTTAAAAGTTCCGTTGATTTGAACAAAGTGACTTGTATTGAATTTGAAGAGAAGAAAATTAACAGCCAGATTATCATATGAGTTTGGAAAAGTTGGTGTTTAAGAAAGAGAATGGGCTTGTGGATCAGAATTAGATCTGAATCCTCATGCATTAATAATGCTGTGTTTAGCCTTAGGAAAGTTACTTGTTTTCTCAGCAACTGTGATGGTTAAGGTTGTGTGCCAACTTGGCTGGGCCATGATTCTCAGTGTTTGTTAGTTATGACGTAGTTTGGCAGTTGTATAATGATGTCATCGTCTCCATGATGAGATTGGCTATGAGCAGCCAGTAAGTTGAAAGCGAGTTTCCTTGGGGTTGTGACCTGCATCCAATACATATGGACTTTCTGGCAAAGTTCACTGGCTTTTGCTTGCTCTGGATTCTGCTAGTCATGATCTGACCTTTTGTTCTCGGGCCTTGATTCAGCAGCTTGCTGTATTGCCTGCAGACCTTAGATTCATCAGTTGTAAGCCAGCAGCCTGCTGTCTCACCTGTCAATCTTGGGTTCATTAGCCCCTGGAGCTATGTGAGTCAGAAGCCTCACAGTTGGGACTTTCCAGGCTCTACAACCACGTGAGCTGTTTCCTTGATATAAATCTTTCCTTCTCTCTCTCACTATATATATATATATATATATATGCATACATACATATATATATACATAAAAACCCACTGCCGTCGAGTCAATTCCGACTCATAGCGACCCTATAGGACAGAGTAGAACTGGCCCATAGAGTTTCCGAGGAGTGCCTTGCAGATTTGAACTGCCGACCTCTTGGTTAGCAGCTGTAGCACTTAATCGCTACACCACCAGGGTTTCCATATATATACATACGTCTATATATATATATACATGCATACATACATATGCGTGTATATATACACGCTTCCCTCTTTTCGCTTCTCTGGAGAATCTAGCCTAAGATAGCAACTCTTATTTCATTTGTAAAATGGGAAAAACACTACTCATTGACATATTTCCCAATAGGTAACCTAAGGACATGCTTAGGGTACCAGAAAAAGAGGGACATGAAAACTAAGCTAAACCAAATCAAACAATGAGAAAACTACCTACAATGTACTTATCTAGAGTATTTCAATTAGAATATTTTAAAATAATCTATTTTAATTATATATACTTGTCTGACATTTTGAAAAATAAAATTTCATTTGAATTTCCTGATTATGCCTGACTGTATCATTATCATAAGTGTATGACAGAACTAAACAAAATAAAGCTTAAAAAGGATCTTGGATACATATGAGACAGAGTGAGCAGTAAATAAATTTTTAAGTGCTCATCTCTTTCTGCCTTAGCTTATCTTTAAAATTTTGGTGTAAAAAACTTTGCCTCTCCTAATTCAAAAAGAAGTTGTAGAATCAAGGAGATCAAGAAAGTCAACAGGTTATATTTGCATTTTAAAGGACTATATTAATCAAAATTGAAATTGGTGCTGGTAGTGTCTTCTATCTCAAGAGAATTTGTTGTGAGACATGGAGGGGGATATCTGTGTCACTTGTTAGTGAAATCTCTACTGCTTGATTCCTTTTGGTGGGGACCAAGGGGATGGCAGTGTGTTATCTGTGTGATTCCCAAGTATCAGGGTAACCCAATACACCAAGGCATTCAGATTTTGAGAAATCAGATTATTTAAGTTTATATCATTATGATAGTCTCCTCCAACCAGTATAGCAATTGAAGGTCACAAACCATTATTTACATTGGCTAACCCCAAAGAGACACAGAGAAGCAGAAAAACTGATGATATTCAAATAGAAATGTATGATGTTGCAACCAACAGCACCGTGTAAACCTAAGTCTAGAAGTAAAATCACTATGAGCCCAAGAAGATCCTGACAGGCAGCAGGTAGCAGTGGAAGGTACCCAGGGCAAGACGCAGGGTTCTCACTATCTGCTGAATGACTGGAATGGCTTCACCTACAAGGTCAAAGATTCAGGCTTCCTCCAAAATCTTGGCCTCTGCTTTCCAGGGAGTATATGCACTTGAAGAGTAGTTTTCCTGAAAGACTTTTAAGAGGATGAGAGCCTTGCCATGATGCATCTTGCCTGATACACCTAAATTCCTATTAGCATTGACCTGTTCACATGTGCAGGATGCCATAATTCTGGTGGCTACGAAGAGAAGTCATTCCTGAGACTTTTCCATGCTTTCAAATTATTATTTCACAACATTTAATACAATCGTTACCAGCTATGGTGTTATAGTCTATGGTTCCTTGTAGACTGCCGGCAAACGATATGCCTAAGCCCATGGATTCTTTCTAATATCTTCCCTTATAAGGTACAGAAGTCTCTGGGTAATGAGCCTATTTAATTTAATCTGTCTGGAAAAGTCATAAAAATTTGCCAACAAGAGGACATTTCAGAGTAGGAGTTTCCCATTTGTTAGGAATTAACAGTGAAAGCAGAGGGAACACCAGTCTTGACCCTCCATGGATAGAGTGCTCCAGGTATTTAGAAGTTGTCACTGGCCAACCTACTGAGAATATGGCCAGAGAATGTCTCAGGTCTGTGAGGGTCAGAGATTCTGAGGTCCAGAGAGCTATACCAGTCCCAGGAGAACTTTGTCTTTCAAACCCAGGAGTTCCCTCATTTTGAGGAGGTGATATCAACTCAGGCAGTGATCAGTCTCAAAGGGCCTCCCTTTACCACAATGGCTGCCATAGCGAGTGTTATGGATTGAATTTTGTCCCCCAAGAACACATACTGAAATCCTGGCCCTTGTACCTGTGGGTGTGATCATGTTTGGAAATGGGGGTTTCTTCATTGTTAATTAGGTCATACCCAAGTAGAGTGGGTTCTAAATCTAATCACTTCTGAGAAAGGGCAGAGTGAGAAGAGACACACACACGGGGAAAGACAGACACCGTGTGAGGATTGTTCACAAGCCAAGGAACGCCAAGGAACCAAGGAATGTCCAGGGCTACTGACAAGAAATCAATATGGCCGAGACCTTGATTTGAGCTTTTAGCCTACAGAATTATGAGAAAATAATTTCCTATTCTTTAAAGCCATTCACTGATGGTATTTCTGTAACAACAGCAATAGGTAACTAAGACAGGGAGTAACAAAAGGGATTCTTGGCCTGGGTCTCACAATCCAGGAGCAAATATTCCAAGTGTAGAAGAAGGGAGAATGATCCAGGCAGGAAAAACACTGTGTGCAATGTCAAAGACACATGAATATTAAACATGTTCACAGTAGCAAATATTTCATGTTTGAGGTTTAAGGTGTCTGTGTGTGTGGCGGGGGCGGGGGGAGGTTTGGGTGCACGACAGGCTGCATATTTAGCATGGCAATCTAAGGCTTGCATAATTTAGCCTTAATTTAAAAATATGGCTATTTTTCTATAGGCAATGTGGAGCCACTTATGATCAGGTGTGTGTCTGTTGGAAAGATAATTCTAGATGTAGACGAGAAACGAGGTCTGAATGGGATAGACTGAGGCATAATTCCCTCAAGAAAGCTTTTGGTAAACCCAGAAAGATAGAACAGAGATCTGACCAAAGGCAATGGGTGCAGGGACGAAGACAAGAAAATAAAATTTAAGTCACATAAACAAGGTGGAAACATGTTTTTGGTTGATCCAGATGAATCTGGACCAAATAGAAGTAGTTGGCCTCCTTGGAGGGAATCATATGCAATCTAGGGCAGGAATATTGCTGTTGAAAGCCACTGGGCCTTGACTTTCAGTGACTTCCCTGTCAAGGCCTGCTTGCTGGGATGCTGACACTTCTGCAGAGGCAGAGGTGGCTCAGTTAATGGAAAGAGGCAGGGGCAGTAACTGGGAAGGGTATCAACAGGGAGCAGGTAGCACTATCCAGAAGAGACCAATGGTCAGTGGACCCCTACCATCCCAGCTTCAGTGGACACAGGGTCAGAGGGGCCATGTTTCTTCCTCCGTCACCGAAACCAGTATTGAAGAAGGGCCGCAGAGGCCCAACAAAGGCACATTCAGAGAAAGTGTAGATAAGGGAGCCATGATCAGTGATGTTGTAGAAGGAGACAGTGTGGTTCTCATAGTCTAGGAAGATCCCAACTTGGCGAGGAGGCACCTTAAGGTAGAGGGAAGTCTGGGGGGAAGTGCCAGCCTCATATTTTTGTTTGTTCCGCAACCAAATTGTCCAGAAGCCATTCTCAGGGCTTAGCATAAATCGTCCCTTCCTCTTGACAGAGTGTCTACAAACCCCCAGGTCCCAGGCTTCCTTTCCGGTCACGTCTACCTCCCAGTAAAGCTTTCCAGAGTCGAAGCGCTGGGCACCGAGGACCATGGGACAACTATCAAATCTCTCTTCATTTTCAGGCAAGTCCCGGTAGGTGTATCCAAACTTCGCTTGTCTCCGATCCTTAGAAATGATGAGCCACGGACCGGCTGTGTCTGGATCCAGAGTGACATGTACTGCAGAGAGGGGACCATGGTCAGGTTTGGAGAGTGTGGGGTGGCTGGGGGCAGTGATGGTCAGTGGCCTGTGCATGTGTTAAACTTTGGGATGAGGACGAGGGAGTGACCCTGAGCCTCAGCGTGTGAGGAAATGGCGCCCCAGCCAACTCCGGCCCTTGCCTTGACCTTTGAGGGAACCACTTTCACTATCTCCATGCTGCCCCACCTACTCGAACCTGCCATCTCTCCTAGATGCTGCTGTTCTCCCCCACCCTGGGCATCGGCTCCGCATCCACGCTGTACCCTTCAGCTCCCCCTGTGGGCCAGTCCCACAACTCCTAGAGCGTGCCTCACCTCCGTATGTCCTCAGCATCTTCTTCAGCCCTGGCACACGGAAGTCATTCCTCAGGTCTGGGGAGGCAACGCTTAGCTCCTTCAGGTTCCAGCCCTTACTCCTGACGGAAAGAGAATTTGAGACCTCCATCTCCAATTTCTATCACATCCTTCTGGAACCCTAATGCCATAATCTCCCTCATGGATGACTATGGTAATTTAGTTCTACCCAAATTTACAAACATCTTTATTCAGTCCCTGGGGGTTGAGGGGGAGGGATTGAGTTCCTGTCCAGGAGTTCCTGATTACATGAGCCTCCACAGCATGCAGATAGTCCCTATCTCCTCTCCAAGCTTGATCACCCTTTAAGCACATTGTACTGCATTTTACAGGCAAGGCCATCTGACATAGGCTGAATCACTTCTGTAAGGAACTCAAGGAGTCTCGTCCATGCTGTGGATCTTACTCATGGCTCTCGGGGGTTTGGAACTGGTTAAATTCCATTTAAAAAAGGAATCCCAGCAGGCTGTTGACTCAGAGCTTCCCAGAGATTTTTCTGCTTGCCACGGCTTCACTTTGTGAAGACAGTATACTCCAATCACTGTGGGCAACTCACCAACAGGGACGCCCATTAATCAGCCTTCTGAGACTAGAAAATATTTTCTGGACGATCAGGTCCTTGAGAATAGGAAAGAGGATGGGGAAAACTTCAGCACATGTTTTTCTAACTCAAGAACCTTTTTCATA
The DNA here is from genome assembly GCF_024166365.1 of Elephas maximus indicus. Taxonomy (NCBI): domain Eukaryota; kingdom Metazoa; phylum Chordata; class Mammalia; order Proboscidea; family Elephantidae; genus Elephas; species Elephas maximus. The sequence continues at coordinate 53,770,975 of NC_064825.1, forward strand.
GGTGTATATGCTTCTTGTCATCCCCTGCCCTTACAAAGAAAACCTCTCCTTACCTTTCCAGGATACTTCTAGCCTCCTGAGGAGAAAACAGACAGAGAGTAAGTTGTGGAGTTACTGGTTCACCACTGAGACTTTGGTCCTAAGGGTGATGTGACACAAACCTGTGATCCTAGGGCACTGCTCTGCCCCATTCTAGGGGCAGAAAGCCATTTCTGACCAGGTTCGAGTGTGGGTGGTTGTGGGGTAACCAGGAATCTAGCATCAGTGTGACCTTATAGCTACAGGAAAGATCTTTAGTCTAAGGAGTCTGACTCAGAAAATGAATGAGAAAGCCCAGATCCAGGGTGGCAGAGGGAAAACAGTCCTGGCTGAAGCCTAGAGAGAATCACAGGGAGAGAATGTCTAAACCAGGATTCCCAGAAACTGCTCTATCTCATCTGTGGGCTTGAGTTGTTTGGGGAAGAAGGGCTGGTTGGTCAAAGCTCTATCCTGTGCTGTACTTAATGCTGCCCCTCATTAGGTAAAATCAAATCATCTGAGAATATTCCTGTGCAGGGAGTTTCGGGCTCTCACATGGGAGTTGGTAGGCTCCTAGGCTGAGTCAAAACTATACCAGAAAGCTCAGTTCAATGTCTGGCAGAAACAAGATTTGGATAATGGGAAGAGAGCGCCTGTCAGGTCAACCAAATCAGATCAGCCTTTTTGCACAAGCCAGAAAGAAATGGCTTCATGACCACATCTGACAGAGAGTGAAAAGGTGTGGGAAAAGAAGAACTGTATACTTACTCCTCACTTAGTGATGATATCGTTATCCAAAATTTTGTATTTACAACAAGAGTAAAAAATCTACTATCCTACTATTTTACACATTAACGAAGTATGTCTGGCCGTAACAGACACCACGGTGCGAGAGAGAGTAACGCTGGCTGTGATGGTTCGGGTTATGTGTCAGTTTGCCTGGGCCATCATTTTCAGTGGGTTGGCAGTTATGTAATGACCTAATTTGGCAGTTTTGTAACAATGTAGTCATCCTGCATTTTGTGATCTGATGTGGTCATCCTCCATTTTTACATAATGCTGATTTTCACATAATGACCTGGTCTCTGGAACCTAACCAAGTTGATCAGTAAGAAGTGGGTGTGGAATGTGAGAATAGAGGGACTTCTGAGACCATCTGGTCCATGGTTTCCCACAGTAAGGTAAACACACGGTGGATACAAGATGATTTTAAGTAGAATGTTCAAAGATGAACTTTTTAAAAATTGTGGCAAAATACATATAAACAAAATTTGCCATTTTACCCATTTTTAAGTATACAATTCAGAGACATTAATTATATTCACAATGTTGTACAACCTTCAACACTATTTGTTTCCAAACCTTTTCATCACCCCAAACAGAAACTCTGTACCCATTAAGCGTTAACTTCCCGTATCCACATAACTATATTCCCTACCCCAGCCTGTGGTATCTACTAATCTACTTTCTATGTCTATGCACTTGCCTAACCTGGGTATTTAGTATAAGTGGGATCAGGCATTGATGAATTTTTTAAAAATAGCTATGTACTTATTTTAATCTTAGCTCTACCTCTTACTTTTTGGGTGGACTTGGTCAAGTTATTTAGCTTTAGTCCTTCATTAAGACTCTTAATGCCTCTGTGCCTTAGTGTCCTCATCTATGAAATGGGGATAGCAGTAGCACCCACCTCATTGCGTTGACATAAAGATATGCCTGGCATGTAATACGTGCTATTCAAGAGCTTGCAGTTATTATTCTTATTGTTATGAAATAAATTAGAATAAAATATAAGTAACATATCAACAAGGAGCCCTGGTGGTGCAACAGTTAAGCACTTGGCTACTAACCAAAAGCAAACCCACCCAGCAGCTCCATGGACAGCTCACCTGGCAATCCGATTTCATAAAGATTACAGCCAAGAAGCCCTATGGGGCGGTTCTACATCACTATGAGTCAAAACTGACTTGATGGCAAATGATGACAGTATATCAACACATAATTTCTTGGCTATTATTGTTTAGGACAAATTTCCTTTTAAACTAAACTTACTCAGACTAAAAAAGTGAGACAATTTAAGGAAAAATAATATGTTAAAATCATTTAGGCAGTTCACAGAAGTAGCAGAAAGTATAAAGGTGATACATTTATGGCTAAAGTTTGGAGTACCCATGTTATTTAGTCCACTTCCCACCCACGCTGTTTTACAAATGAAGAAATCAGGTCCAGGAAAGGAAAATGACTTAACCTGGAGTTATGGAGAGAACTGACAGCAGGGCCGGTGCTGGGCTACTATCTCTTGATTTTCAGTTCAGTGTTTTCAGTTATATCTCATTTATTAAACCCTCCCCAATGGCCAGACACTCCTCTAAGGACCTTAGTGGATTCTTTCACAAAAATGCTTTGAAATATATAACATAATACTCATTTCACATATGAGAAATCTGATGCTCAGAAAGATTAAAGGATTCTCTCAAAGTCACTCCCCCAGTACATGTCAGGCACTTACCAAAGATGTCCATTTCTGTTCATTTTTGCATGGAATAAAAACCAAGCTGGCTGTCATCATGTCACTTCTGACTCATAGCAACCCCATGTGTGTCAGAGTAGAACTGGCCTCCACAGGGTTTTCTATGGCTGAGTTTTTTCGGAAGAAGACTGCCAGGCCTTTCTTCTAAGGTGCTTCTGAATGGACTTGAACCTCCGCATGTTACTTGTTTGTACCAGCCAGGAACTCTGCCGCATGGAATATTCATTCCCTCCTAAGTTTGTACCATTCTATACCTTGAATGAAAACCATCCGTGAATCCTAATTCGGTTTATTTAAAAATATTCCAAGGACCAGGTTTCCATTTGCTCAAATGGTAGACCCAGGGAACTGTTTTTTCTCTAGTTACTCCTTGAATCTTAGAGGTAGCCTCTCCCTGGTCTCACCTGAAGCAGTTCCAGTACTGGGCCCCGACTCCTCTTCTCCAGCTCTGAGATCAGCTCCTGCAGAGCCTGGCTTTTCTGGGCCAGATGGGCCTCAGTCTCCCCCAGGATTCTGAGCTGATCTCTCTCATCCTTCTCAAGTTTCTGCAGCTGCCTCTCTTCTTCTTTAGCCAGGAAGTTTCTCTGCTGCACAAACTCTGCGTGAATCCTTGATTTTTGTATCTCAACCTTTGTCTTTAGCGTTAAGGGAAAGAGAGGTATGGTTTTTATCAGAGTAACTCAAGGTTCAAGGATGGAGGGTGTGGGTACCTATTTCTATCCTCTGTAGATTCATCACTCTGGTTCTGTCTGGGGACACACAAACACAGAATCTTGCTGGGAGACTAGCAGGTAAGGCATCTGGGACTAAGAGGGGATTGGGATTGGTGGGAGCCCACTGAAACTGGTCCACAATCATACCTGTATCAGCCTATGACACCCAAGACTTTTCTCAACCTCTCTTTCAAAAGCCAGTCACCTCTCAAATGTATCCCTTGGCCTTCATTTCTCTCTGAGT